>NW_023425399.1:46216833-46816833 GCF_014108415.1 Molossus molossus
TTAATGCTCTTGCTTTGGTCTCTCCTGTTGTTTTTGATCTTCACTGAGGACTCTTTCTTAAATGGAGTCTGTGCAGCTTTCCCCCCCAACAATTCACTGTTACTATGCTGGAGCCCTGCTGATGTGGTGAAAAAGTGTGGGGGAGGGGAAGTGTTCTATAATCTTATAATTAAATCTCAGTCTGTTTTGGGACCCCTGTGCCTGGATGTGACCTTCACAAGTATCGATTAGCTCTCCCCCACCTTTTGGTGAGGCAAGAAAGCTAAAGAGGGCTGGAGTTGGAGAAAAGCCCTTGCCTCAGATTGGATAAGTCTCTGGTAAAGTTCTTCCCTCTGAAGAGTAGTGGGCATTTGTAGAGGAATGCTCTGGGTTTATTTCACAATAGTCACTTTCTTCCACCCCACTCCCACCAGATTCTTGACGGGATCTTTCTTGGCTTTTTACCATAAGAACCTGGTGGGATTCTTGGAGATAAAACCAACAGAAGTATGAATCCCCCTGAGACTTCAGTGCCCCCAGAGATTCTCACTTTTATGCTATTCCACCCTCAGCCTCCAGTAATTCATCAAATTTTCCACCTATGTGTTCCTGCTTGTGTACCGCCTTAGCACTTCTGCTCCAGGTAGGCTGATGATCTCATACGTGACTATCTGGATTCTCCCAGCTTGCCACATTTCATGCTGCCAGATAGCTTTGCATTCTCAATTTTCTAATGGGTCCAAGAAAAACAATAGATTTTCAGTTTGTTAACTTTTATCTTGTAAAGAGGAGATGGATGACTTTCAAGCTCTTTACATGTTGGAGTTGAAATGTGCTGAGCACTTAGTAGCCACTAAATAAACTGCGTATTAGACAGCAGAATTTTATGTATTTGTTTAAGAACTTCATTTTTTTATTTATTATTTTTGGTTCTGAGAGTTGCCAGCTTACATAAAAAAAATATTTAAATGAAAAATTAAAGCTGTCTTTAAAAAGTTAGACAGTTATAATAATGTAAAATAGAGACTTGCTTTGTTTTTTTTATGACATCAAAAGATCTTGTGGGAATTTTATATATGTGGGCAGATATTAAGATTTTTAATTCAATATAAGAAACTTCTAGCAAACTTATTCAATAGTGTTAGACATATAAGTGGTTGTTTATGAATTTGAAAATCCATTTCTAACTGTGAATTGATTTGGAAATGCACTGAGTTTTTCCTACTTCCCTGTGAAAGAAGCAGCTAAGTGACCACTCCGTGGGTATTATGATAGGTTAAACTGTCTTGGATGAAGGGTGGCTCTATGTAACCTCCATTGTGGAGATTGATTTTTCAGACAATGTGTTCTTTAAACTTCCCAAAGGAGAAAAAGTTCACTTCTCTTCCAAATTTTTGTCTAAATAGAGTTTAAATCCATTTACAAACGTGATGGTGTTGGCCTTTGAGGACACTGATAGTGTCTTGAACTCCATTCCAGGTTTGCAGCTAAGGCTTAGGCATGGAACTCCTCTGAAACAGGAGATTGTATATGAGTTACCAGCCCAGTCCATAGCCATGCACCTAAATGAGACCTCTTTGGGCAAATTTGCATGTACGTGTAGTGCTGGGCTATTGTGGCATTCTTACAAGTGTGTCTGTGAGGTAAAAAAGAGAATGTGCCTTGTGTACAAGCTTTTGTAAGTGACTTTTCCCTTCTGCAGGAACTTATCTGTGGGGAAAAGATCGACTCAAGATTTCTTTTTTAAATGTTTTGTATTGATTTTGGAGAGAGAAGAAGGGAGAAGGAGAGTAAAACATTGTTCAGCTGCCTCCTGCACATGCTCTTCTGGGGACTGAGCCTGCAACTGGGGCATGTCCCTGATGAGGAATTGAACCAGTGACCTCTCAGTGCACAGAATGAAACTCAGCCAGCTGAGCCACACCAGCCAGGGAAACTCAAGATGTTTTCAGATTTATCTCCATTCGGAAAAATTGCTATATGTGGTAAGCTTGCTGAAAAAATAAAGCTTGTATGTGGTATAGTTACTTTATACTGCTTTTACACTAAAATCTTTATTGCTAATGATATAACGGGAAAATGTTGGTCAGTTGTTTTACATCTAACTGTTTTATTTTGTGATTTTTTTTTTTATTCCTCACCCAAGGATACTGTTCTATTTATCATAAGATGGGAGGTGGGGAGAAACATCGATGTGATACAGTCACATCCACTGGTTGCCTCCCGCACGACCCGACCAGGGCTGGGGACAAACCGCAACTGAGGTATGTGCCCTCGACTGGAATCAAACCTGTGACTCATTGGTCCATGGGCCGATGCTCTAACTGCTGAGCCAGACCGGCCAGGGTAATTCTGTTTTATTTTGAAGAAACATTTATAGTCCCAAAGGTTAAAAAAAAACAACCAAATATTTCAAAAGTTGTTTTCAAGGGCTAAGACATGTTATTTTTAAATAATAATATTTCTGAATTTTATAATTCATGATATCAGAACTCTGTATTATTCATTGTTTTCTCCTCACCTCCCCCAACCAAGATGTATTCATGAATATATTTTTACGTGTTCCAGGAACCACTTATACTGAACTTCATTGAACTTATTAAAGAGCTGAGCCCAGAAAATGTAGGTTTTTGCCCAAGTTACATATTATGATTAGTGGTAGAGTTGATAGGTTTTATGTAAAGAGATCCTTTTTGATTCTTTCATAATTTTTATAAATTTTAAATTAAGGTATAAAATACATACATTGAAGTTCAGTTCTGTGAACTTTGACAAGTGCAAACACCACTACAATCAAGATATAGAATATTTCCATTAACCTAAAATATTCAATTGCACATTTTATTTTATTAAAAAAATTTTTTTTCTTTATTAATTTTTTTTGAGACAGAGAGGAAGGCAGAGGGAGAGAGAGAGAAAAACATTGATGAGAGAGAACATTGATTGGCCACCTCCTGCATGCCCCCCACTGGGGATTTGGCCCACAACCTGGGCATGTACCCTGACCGGGAATCAAATTGGCGACCTCTTGGTGCATGTCAACCTCTTGGGTTGATGTCAACCACTGAGCCACACTGACCGGGCTCAATTACACCTTTTAAAGTTTTATATTTTACTTTTAGGTCCATGATTCATTTCCAGTCAATTTTTGTGAGGATATAAGAAAGTATGGATCTAGTTATTTCACTTTTTAATTCATTTTTTTCCCTCCTTTCCTTCTTCCTTCCATTTTTGAGTGACTGTCCAATTATTCTAGAACCAATTGTTGAACTGCCTTTTTGTTTTGTGGAAAATCAATTCACTGTGTAGGTGTATAGGTAAAATTTCTGAGCTCTCACTTCTGTTTCATTTATCTATATGTCTATAATTCTCATAACTTTAAAGTTCGTCAGTGTGGTTAAAACCTAACACTGCCATTACTATCTCACTACTTACTTAAGCTGTGACATGTCAAAAATTACAAAGCAAAGCTTCATTTATGTGTGTATTCTTTTTACTTTTAAAAATGTCTCTTAGGCAACTGTAACTCATTGACATTTGTATTTCAGAGCTAAAATACAGAGATTATGTTTGGATTAACACCTTTGGTACTTACATCTGAAACTAATTATGTTGCCAGTATAATGAAATGAAAATGTTAGCATGTTTAAACCTGTAATGTGAAAAAATTTCAGATATAACAATGAAATTATTTATGCAATCCTGGTTTTCTCTGGTTTCAAAATTACTTCCTATTTTCTAGAAAAGCTGTTTTAATATTAAAACTATTCAAGAGTAAAACATTATTAAGAAAGTTGAGACATTTCTTTCCCTGAACTCCTAATAAAAGTCTCATTGTTTTTGTCTAATTTCATCATGCTTGGCCTGAATTTGAGTTGCAGAGTGTACTTCAGGACTGGGGTAATTCCAGCTTCTCCCTTGCCTACATCCAAAGCAAGACTTCTCTGGTTCCTTTGACAAGAGCTGTAGTCCACTAGGTATTCTGTTTCTAAATACTCCCTCTTTCTCCATGCCCAACTTTAGCTGTAGGTAGATTTTGTCTCTGTTGTTGGGATGGTGGCATATAGGGAGTAAGGGATGGAGCACCAGCCACTAAAAATTGTGCTCCTCCCCACACCTCAAGGGTCTTCAGTTCTAAATTGTATTAGTCACTTATTCCTGGGGATAACCGTGGCTGTGGAAGAGAGAGGAATGAGAGGGGAAGTTTTTCTACCCAGAGAACCCTGATCTGTTCTCTTCTCTTCCAAAGTGACTTATTTTCTAACTACCACTGGGTTGGCCTTTTGTAGCCTTGGAAATGTTCGCTATATGAGCATGGTCTCTCACAGATCATAGCTACCTCCTATTCTGTACCGTGCACATGGCTGAACACCAGATTCCAGAAAGTTGCAGCTGGGCTTAGAGATAGGGATAGTCACTGTACCTGCTAAGGGTCGCACTAGGTTGCTTTCACTATACCGTAGGGTTTGTCATTTCCACTCCTCTCTGATAAAATGAGTAATTCTTCTTACCATCCCCTCTGCCTAGGTCAGAGCACAACTCATTAAACCAGCCTTGAGGAGTTGCAGAGTTCCTCAGCACTTTGTACCACTTCCACTCCACCCTAGTGTTACAATGTACATTTTCATCTTCCTTTCTTGAGGGCATTACAGCCAGGGATAACTAGCTGGGTGATATTACATGAAAATGTATTCTAAGCCTTCTGGGTCAGTGACCTACCCTCATTGTGTTCATGATACCATATTTATAGTGACTGCTATATTGGAGGACATCTTCCTGTATCCTTAATGACTCAATCATTGGAGCAGCAGCTAGCTAGAGCCAGAGGAGAAGATGATTTTACCTGCAGGTCTCATCACTCTGCTTTGCTTTCCAAATTTGTCTTTTAGGGAGGCACCTGTACAAATGATCTCAGGATCTTTGGTCATGCCTACCTTTGCCTTCTTTTCTAAGGTGTGACTCCTAGAGTACTGGTTTAAAAATTTGCTATGTAGCTTTTAGATTCTTTCATGTATTTTTAAAAACACACATGGAGTTATATACAAAGACTGTACTCTTCTTTGTTTATTTAGTCTTATGTTGATGACATTTTCCATGTTCTCAGCTGCATGAGATTTTATTTTATTGTTACAGCATGGTTTACTTCACCAGACCCTTAACTGACTGAAATTCATGTTGCTCCAATTTCCAGATACTGTGAACAACATTTCCTATGAACATTCATATTTATACATCTTTGTGCATCTGAACAATGATTTACTCAGGATATATCCTTAGAAGTAGAATCAATGGAGTTTATATTTTGACACACACTACCCTTTAGAAAAGCAGTACCACTTATGTCACCCCCAGAAGTACACAAGAATCACCTTTTCCATACACTCTCGACAGCATTTGGTTTTATCATTCTTTTCATCTATCTTAGACCATACCCATACCAGGGAAAACAGTATTTTATTGTTTCAGTTTGCATCTCTTTGATTGTTAGTGAGGTTGAATATCATTTCATATACTTAATAGTCATTTGGATTTTTCTATAAAGTGCCTGTTCATATCTTTTTTCTACTGTAGTGTTCATCTTTTCCATATTGATTTGTAAGAGTTCTTTCTTTATATAGTAAAGACATTAACTCTTTGTCTTGTGTGTATATTGTAGTATTTCCCCTAGTTTGTTGTTTGTCATTTAATTTTGATTCTAGAGTATTTTGCCTAATAGACTTAATTTTTTTTTTTTTTTTTATAATCAAATGTGTTGGCATTTTCCATTGTGGCTTCTGGTTTTTCACTCTTTTCCACTCAAAGATTATGAAAATATTTAAATATATTTATTGCTTTTAGTAATTTTTAAAAATATTCTAAGCATGGAGAATCTATTTTATTAAAGGAAGGAATATTTTGTTTTCTTTTTAAAAAAATTTGTTTTCTTTATTGATTACAGAGAGAGAGGAAGGGATAGGGAGAGAGATAGAAACATTGATGAGAGAGAACATCAATTGGCTGCCTCCTGCATGCCCCCCACTGGGGATTTGGCCCACAACGTGGGCATGTGCCCTGACCAGGACCTCTCAGTCCATGGAACGATGCTCAATCCACTGAGCCACACCTGCCAGGCAAAATCAGCAGTGTTTTAAAAATGCTTTGTATTTTTATTAATGCCAACAGCATCCATACTTTGAAAGGTACCACAAATGTGTAGGAGTCACTAAACCTATTTATTCTGAAGCGGTTATTTTGTGTGCATGTGCTTTACAATAATATGCAGATCTCCAGAAGGATTATAGGTGTGGGAGGTAAAGGCCCTTTGGGACTTGACCTGGAAGCTCAACCCTTGTAAGGTGGGAAACATGAACATCTTCCGTCCCTTCTACTTGGTCACTCTCCATAGCTGGGATTGCTCCCCACTCTTTAACTTTCCTGCTTCGTTTTTTTTCCAGCCAGAAGCTATGAATGGCTTATTTGGAGCCTTTTACTAAAGATCAGTAGGTGAATCTATGAGAGTAGACCCTTATTTTTGGGATCTACTGATAAGAAATGATATAATATGATAGGTGTGTAACTTGCTGGAGCTCATTTCTTCTTTGTTTTAAATTTTGTTTTCTTTATTGATTTTAGAGAGAGGAAAGGAGAGGGAGAGATAGAAACATAGATGAGAGAGAATATCGATCTGCTGCCTCCTGCATGCCCCCATACTGGGGATTTGGCTCAAAACTTGGGCATGTGCCCTAACTGGGAATTGAACTGGTGACCTCTTGGTGCATGGGTCAACACTTAACCACTGAGCCACACCACCTGGGCACTGGAGCTCATTTCTATTTATTTATTGTTAATCTTCACCCAAGGATATTTTTCCATTGATTTTTAGAGAGAGTAGAAGGGAGAGAGGGAGAGAGAGAAACACTGAAGTGAGAGAGACATATTGACTGGCCACCTCGCAAATGAGCCTGACTGATGGGGCTGGGGATTGAACCTGCAACCCAGGTACATGCCCTTAACGGAAATCAAACTCACGACCCGTTGGTCTGTAGGTCAATGCTCCAATAGCTGAGCCAAACTGGCCAGGGCTGGAGCTCATTTCTAAATCTGACTCTTTAATGTTCTAGATGCTCCCTTACCAAACCAGTGCAATAACTACTATATTCCTCAATGCCAAAAATGGCTTATTTTTTACCTCCTTTGTTCTGGCAAAAATGGCCCTATGATTTCCAGAGGGTCCCCAGAGCATCTGCTATCTTAATCTGAGAGGAAAAAATTACTAATCAGCATTCAGTTTCCTGTGTGTATTTCTGTATTTTATACACCATGTCTTCGGTGTAGCTTACTTTTTTTCCATGTTTAAAAAAAAATTCTTTTTTTAAATTGATTTTCAGAGGGAGAGGGAGAGAGATAGAAACATTGATGAGAGAGAACATCGATTGGCCACCACTTGCATGCCCTATACTGGGGATTGGGCCCACAACCTGGGCATGTGCCTTGACCGGGAATTGAATTGATGACCTCTTGGTGCATGGGTCAATGCTCAACCACTGAGCCACACTGGCCAGGCAAGGGAAGGAATATTATAGGATGACTTCCCATGCTGAATGGGGAAGAGTAATATAAAGTCACTTCTTGATGGGTCTGTTGAAATAGAATCTTATGAGCACCACAGAAGTTGAGTAGAACCACAAGCCCAGTTTAATGACACGGATTGTGTCTATACAGTTGTTAGCACAATTGCCCCAACTATGTCATACGTAAATGAAAAGTAGAACTATGATTATCATATTATTAAGTTGAACAAATCTTTTGTTTCCAGCTTTGACCAAATATGTAACTAGCTTTATAATTTTTAGGCTACTAACCCAGTTGACCTAGATTTTTCTGTGTAAGTAAAAAGAGGACTGTCTAGCAATGTTATTAACTACTGTTGTAGTCACTTTGAGAAACAGAATGGACACCCTCTCAAAATTTGTTTCAGATATTGAGATTGATGATTCCACATAAACACCAAGAGGATATAAAAAGCTTAATTTTGTACATAATAGAGGTCTCTGGGGATAGCAGGGCAGGCATCCAAGGAAGTCTCAAGTGGCATGAGAGTAAGGAAAAGAGACTAGCATAGTTATTGTTGTCAGGGTGACTCTAGGGAGAGGGTTCCTGTGTGTGGGAAGGGACTTGCCTAGTTTAAATCTTCCTCTGATGATGTCAAAGGAGGGAGCACCCAGGCTTCTTATTGGTTGCCCAGATATGGAGAAAAGGAGGAGAGGGAGAGGTGTGGTTTAAAAGGTGATAGAAATCAGATTCCTTACAGTAACCACCAGCCATTGAACAGTCACATTTACATATCCTTAGGCTCCTAGAAGTGTTGAATGGTGGGAGCACCCACCTTTGATATTGAAGAGTTTACTCCCCCACTATGCTAATTTATGCCTAAAGGTGTTTATGTAATTGCTGATAGCCAAAAACAACCAACCAACCAACCAACCAACCAACCAACCAAATACCTTTAAAAAAATACTTGTGTCGGAACTCCATATAGTTATAATGTAGGTGTTCACCTAACCTGAGGGTCCTTGATAGCCCAGGCATTTGTGTTGAGACAGGTTTTAAATGACTTCCTCAGCTACATGGGAGTATATGACCTTATACTCCTCTAGCAATAGTGCCTCAGTGCTGAGTTTTTCCATTACATGGTGAGTAAGCTACTAATGTCCTATGAATCAGATGTCAGCAATGCATTTGTTTTTCAAGATATTACTGAAGTGCCTTTCACTGCATAAATCCTTTTTATTTCATTTTTTTCTGCTTGTTGGAATTTCAAACCAGAGATTTTTGAGAGATCAACAGGAATCTCAGAAGTTCATGGAGTTGAGGGATTACTTTACTAGACATATTTGGTAAATATAAAAATATTAACATAAAAACTTCAAAAAATAAAAATAGGAAAGTAACAGTCCTTGGTCCAGCTTTCCCAGATCCCCAGCCCCGATTCTTTTTGTTTGTCCGATATATATTTTTTTTTCAGATAGAGCTGGAGGGAGAGAGGGGGGAAGAGAGAGAGAGAATCATTGATGTGAGAGGGACACATTGAGTGGCTGCCACCCACACGACCCCAGCCAGGGCAGGGACAGACTGTGACTGAGGCATGTGCCCCCAGCGGTAACGGAACCCAGGACTCTCTGGTCCGAAGGCCAACGCTCCAACCGCGGAGCCAAACAGGCCAGGGCTCTTCATCCAATTTTAAAGACAGAAGCCCCATCCCCCTTTTGCCCCACCCCCCTCAGGGGACTGGTACAATAGTGGGTGTGACAGGGAATACAGAAGTCAAATTAGCATTATTTACTGGGCTCATGATTTGCAGTTTTCAATACTCAGAAACTGCAAATACCTCCCAACACGTGGGAAAACTATAACCTTAGGCAAAATTTCGTTATTTCTAGGGGTAATTAACCTATTATTGAGAGAATATCGAGGAAGGTCCATTGATAATAAAAATGGAATCATTTAGTTGCCTTAGTCAAGGGGCCTATATAAGAATGGAATCTGGTTGCCTTAACCTCGGGGCCCAGGTCATTCTCCACTGGTTTTCCTGACAAGTCAAATCGTTGACTCGACTTAGTTTTTTTGTGAGGTCGTTTATTAGACATGGCCCAAAGGCCAGGAGTAAACATAATATAGTGAGAGGGCTAACAATGGTGGATAATGGTGTTGTAAACCAATTTTTAGATTGTCGCCTTTTTCTTGTTCCTGGATATTTTTTTTAACTAGTGATAAACTTTCTTGAATAATTCCTGAATTATTTGCATAAAAATAGCATTTTTCTCCCAGTGCAACACATAATCCTCCTTCCTTAAGAAATAAGATGTCTAATCCTCCCCTGTTCTGTAGGACCATTTTGGCTAAGGAGTTTTTGGGTTTTTTTTAGGTGTTTTTTTGTTATGTGCCCTTAGTGGGAACTGAACCCGGGACTCTCTGGTCTGCAGGCAGATGCTCCAACAGCTGAGCCAAACAAGCCAGGGCTCGGTTAAAGAGTTTTCTAAGTGGCTGAGATCTATATCTGGAGACTGAGGTCCCTTAGATTCTGGTCATTCTTGATTAGGGCAGTAATACCCACAGCTGTAGATAGTTGGGGTTGGTCAGCGTTTCATTTTTTTTTTTTTTTTAATTTTTATTGTTGAATGTAGAATGTATTACAGATGTTCCTCATTTTTCCCCCATTGACGCCCTCCTCCCCACTCCTGCCCCTCTCCTGCCTTTTCTCACACTATTGTCTGTATCCATTGGTTACGCATATAAGTTCTTTGGTTTATTTCTTCCCACTCCCTGCAACACCTTTCCCGTTGAGGTTTGTCAGTCTAGCAATGAATTTGTACTTCTTAATCCCTTCACTTTTTTCACCCATTTCCCCCACCCCCCTCCCATCTGGCAACCAACAAAATGTTCTCTGTATCTATGAGAATGTTTCTGTTCTACCTGTTCATTTTGTTTGTAGATTCCATTGTTGATAGATATGTATTCATTGCCATTTTGTTTGTTCATATATTTTATCTTTTTCTTCAAAAAGACCCTTCATCATTTCATATAATAATGGTTTGGTGGTGATGAACTCCTTTAACTTTTTCTTGTCTGAAAAACTCTTTATATGGCCATCGATTCTAAATGACAGCTTTGCAGGATAGAGTAATCTTGGTTGTAGGTTCTTGCTTTTCATCACTCTGAATATTTCTTGCCACTCCCTTCTGTCCTGCAAAGTTTCTTTTGAGAAATCAGCTGACAGCTTAATGGGAACTCCCTTGGAGGTAACTAGCTGCCTTTCTCTTGCTGCTTTTAAGATTGTCTCTTTGTCTTGAACCTTTTGCATTTTGATGATGATGTGTCTTGGTGTGGGCCTCTTGGGGTCATCTTGTTTGGGACTCTGTACTTCCTGGACTTGTATGTCTGTTTCCTTCACCAAGTTAGGAAAGTTTTCTGCCATTATTGTTTCAAACAGGTTTTCCATTTCTTGTTCTCTCTCTTCTCCTTCTGGCACCCCCAAGATGCGAATGTTGGCACGCTTGAAGTTGTCCCAGAGGCTCCTTACACTATCCTCATTTTTTTGGATTCTTCTTTTCTTTTTGCTGTTCTGATTGGGTGTTTTTTGCTTCCTTATATTCCAAATTGATGATTTGCTTCTTGGCTTTACCTACTCTACTATTGAATCTGTGTAAATTATTCTTTATTTCAGTTAGTGCCTCCTTCATTTCTGACTGTGCATCCATCATTTCTGACTTGTCCTTTTTTATGCTCTTGAGGCCCTCACTAAGTTCAATGAGGTTCTCACTAAGCTCATTGAGCATCCTGATAAGCAATATTTTGAACTCAGCATCTGTTAGGTTATCTCCATTTTGCTTAGTTCTTTTCCTGGGGTTTTGTTCTGTTCTTTCATTTGGGACCTGTTTCTTTGTCTCCTCATTGTGGCTGCCTCCCTGTGTTTGTTTCTGTGTATAAATTAACGAGAGGTATGGGGCTAGTTGAGACCAGATGCTGCTCATTTGAAAGAATTTAGGAAAAACCTGAAGCAGGATCCAAGACAGGCCAATCCTATGGTTAAGCAAGTGGTAACAACTTGGGTGGGCCTGAAAGTTGGGTGGGGCGGGGCCTCAGGGAGTCACCAGGGCTGGGCTACCAGTGTGAGTTTGATTTCTGGAGTCCCAGATATGGTGGCTGTCTGCCGGCCCAGGGAAGGGCTCACCAAAGGAACAAAGGCCTCTGACAGCACGTTTGTCCCGGAGAAAGCCCTCTCTCCAGCCCTCGCTCCAGTGCCAAACAGCTCAGTTCTTCCCTGTATGTCTCTGGTGCCCCTCGAGCTGCCTCCCCTCCAAACTTAGAGGGAAAGAGTCCAATAAGTGTGTGCATGGGCCCTTTCAGAGGAGTTGCCTGGGGCTCCAGCCTCTTCAGCTTCCCTGAGCCTCAGTTCCTGCTGGTTTTTCCAGCCAGAAGTTATGGGGACTTCTCTTCCTGGCACTGGACCCCTGAGCAGGGCACCTGGTGTGGGACGGGGACCCCTCAGTCCTCAGGAAGGACCTTCCCAGCCGAGGGAGCCTCGTGATTTTTATCTGCCACACGTGGGTGTGGGACCAGCCTGTTGCGCCGCCGCCCCTCCTACCAGTCTGGAGGTGGCTGATGCTTTAATTTCATAGTTGTAGGACTTCCATTCAGCTTGATTTCAGGCAGTTTTGAATAATGGTTGTTCTGTAGTTTAGTTGTAACTTTGATGTGGTTGTGGGAGTACACGATATCGTGTTTACCTATGCTGCCATCTTGACCGGAAGTCCTGGTCAGCCTTTTAAAATTTATATGTGGATTCCTATTTCCAAGATAGCCTGTAATAAGAGATATTGTTTCACAACCCCAAGAGGGACAGAAATATTCATTAGCATTAATTCTTGCCACCTCCTGGGCAAATATAAATTCCCATCCCTTGTAATAGCCATTCTGCAGCAGATGTTCCACAGCTCCATGCTGGGGTGTCTTTTAGTTGTGGGCTGACCCCTCCATATGTGACCCAGACATCAGGGACCTTTGTGACCCCAACGGTCCCCTTAAGAGGTCACATAGATCAAGGTTGAAGACAGTTTTGTGTTTTTTTTTTAAATTTTCTTTGTGGTAACATTTCTTAAGATCTCCCCTGATACTCCATTTCTAAATTCTCAGTTCTGTAGGGACCCAGGTTTGTAAGGATTCCCCTGTACAGTCATAACCAGAAAAATCAGAGTCCCAATAAATTCAAGAGTCTTATCTGGAGAGGCCTAAACCGTCCATTTTGCTTTTTCCTTCCTCAGCCAGGAATGGTGCAGCCAAATCGGGATGCCATTGACCTTGATAGCCATTGGTGCAGGCAGGATGACAGTGTATAGTCCCTTCCAGGCTGGAGTTAGTCCCTGGGTGGCGAACTTCTTTATCCATATTGAGTCCCCATGCTGGAAAGGGTGCACAGGGTCCAAGGTGCACACAGGCAGGGCATCGCAGAAGTACTTATGGATGGCTTTATGGGTGGACTGAAGGGCCTGCAAGAACTGTAAGAGGGTGAGGGGGAGCAAAGTGGTTGTTTTCACCAGTTTCTAAAGTAAATTTGGTTAAGGTTTCCTTTAAGGTCTTGTTCATGTGTTCTTTCTGCCTGGAACTCTGTGGGTGCTAAGCACAATGGAGCTTCCAATTTATATTTAACCCTTTAGAAATATCCTGTGATCTCTTTGCTATAAAAGTGGGGCCATTGTTTGATCCAAGGCTCAGGAGTAGCCTAAACCTGTTACTCCCTTTACTACATCCCAGACTGTTACTCCATCACCAGGGGCAAGCTCTCCCTCTCTCAGGGTCCTATTTTCTTCCCTTCTTGTGTATTCCTTTAATGTCCTGTCTTTCTGTAATATGTATATCCCTTTCTTTTATTCTTTTCTATTTTTTTAATTTGCTCTGTATAATCCTTCTCTTTATATTTCTTTCCTCTACACAATCCTTCTTTAACTTGTATAGGCCCTTTGCGACTTTTCCAGGCCTTCCCCTGACATTAACCTGAGAGCTTGCTCAATCTATCTGCAGTCAGCACATTCCCCAGTTTTTCTTTTCTTCCTCCCTACTCAGACCCATACATTCCTGCTTCCCTCCACCTTCTCCCTTTCCTTGTGACCTTACTGGACATTGCCTGCCTCTCAGGAGTTCAGTAAGCTTGGTGTAACCTAAGTGGGTAGTCTGGTGCAGCTGGTTGACTGAAGTCTGACCGAGAGCCTCTGGGACTACCTACCTCCCATCAGGCAGTGTCCACCATCCATTGATATCTTTTATGGCTTGTTTTTGCTTGGCTAGGTCATTTTCTGACCTAGTGTATCTGGAGAGGTCCCACTGGTTTTAGGGCTGCCTCCTAAGCTTTCTGATCTGCAGCAGATTTTCCCATGCCCCACTGGAGAGCCTGGATTAAGGCTATGAGTTCAGCCCATTGGGCTGAAGTTCCCCTATTCAAGGACTGTGACAAGACAACATATAAATATCCTGTGATCTCTTTGCCCCAGCATACCTGATTTCTTCCTGGACATCGTCCATTAACAATACCTTATCTGATGATGGCAGTGGGACATCCTTGAGATCTGGGCAGGCTGTCTGCACTATGTCGATTACCTGCAGGCAGTCCTGTAGAGGTTTCTTCGGGTCATTGTCTGTAGGTAGGCTGGCAGGATTGATGGCCGTTTTGTGAAACTTGATGTGGGGCTGGCCTGGAGTGGCAGTGGCCAGCAATTGAACACTCACTGGAGAAGATCATGTCCGAGTAGGGGGTATGGGCACTCTGGCATGACCAGAAACAAATGAGTCACAGTATTTTTTCTAAAGTCTATAGTTCTCTTTGAAGTCCAGAACTAGGTTAGGGGCCCATTGGCTTGGTCAGCACTGAGTCTGCTGCACCAGTAACTACCAAGAAACTAACTAGTTTGTCCCCTATTGTCTTGTTATTCTTGGCTCCTGAGGGCTCAGTTGGAAGAAGTGATGGCCCTATCATTTTTCCAAGTTAAAGATTTTACTCTGTTCCTCTATACTTGACTTTGCCCTTGTCTTTTTATCTCTAATCGGGACTTAGACCTGCCATTCTTACCCTTCTTAGGGTGATCCTTCCCCATGGGCCCTGTTTCCCTTAAGGCTGCTGCTATCACCTTTGCTATTTTATTTTGTTTTTCCCTGGGGGTGTCACTATTATTATATACCCTTCGAGCTATTTCAACCAACCTGGCTTTTAGGCCTAACAGGAGAACACAGTGAGAAGTGTCCAAGGAAGCCCTCCCCCCTGCAGTATTTGGGTCCCACAGCAAGCGGAGGGATGGGAATATTTGCTCTGACCCCAGGTTTTCAAAAGGATACAGGAAAGTGGAGCATCATCCTAGCGTGCATATTACGCAGGGCAATATGTTTTCAACTCACCAGGAATACTTTGCACTCACTCCTGGGATCCCTATTTTCAACTCCCCAAGGTTCAGAGAAGCTTGTTGGAAACTTGCTGCCACCAATCCCAGGGCAGACAGATGAGCCAGCCAGGGCTGGCACCGAAGGAACACGCCCTTCCATGGCCTGACCGCCCTCCCCGGGGAACCCTGTGGCCTCTGGGTGAGTGCCTGTGTGCCTGCCCACCACCCACTGCCCCCGCTTCCCAGGATGAGAGGCTCTCCAAACCAGACCCCCGTCCCAATGTACGGTGCCATGCAGGATGCACAGGCTGGCCCACTGGCAGGGATGGCCCCTGAATCACGTATTACTCTGTTAACTGCCTGTAGCAACCAAGCTACAAAATCTTGATATGGCTCTTCAGGTCTTTGTCTAATGGATGTAAGATCTAGCAAATTTTCCCCTTTTGTTGGAAGCTCTTTCCAGGCCTTCAAAGCACAAATATTAATCACCACAAATATTAATCACAGCTGTAGCAGAAGACAGTGCAGGAGTATTTAAGGACTCATAGCCTTTTTCAGCTTTCCTCGAGTCTTTCACTACACCTTGCTTCCCCACCTTATTAGCTTTCTGATCAAGGCAGTCTCTAATTAGGGCCCAAAGAGTAAATGTTTGAGCCAGAAACTTGTTCGGGCCTTTTGCTGTATCTCTGCCTTGCAGGCACTCCCTTTGCCCAGGTTTCTCTTGGGGTCCAGTCTGGGGCGCACTACCAGTGTTTGTGCCCTAATGAGAACCTTCCTCAAATCCTTTTCTTTCTTTCTTTTTTTTTTTTTTATGAATTTTTATTTATTTTTTTGTTACAGATATTTTACCTTTTTACCCCATTGGCACCCCCTACCCCACCCCACCTCCGCCCCGTCCCCGGCTTAGTTGTCCATGTCCATTGGTCATGCATACATGCATATAAGTTCTGTGGTTTATCTCTTCCCACCCCCCCACCCCCCATCCCCTCTTCTGAGGGATGTCAGTCTGGGCCCTACTTCCATGTTTCTGGGTCTACTGTATTCCTCAGACTGTTATGTTCATTATATTCCGTATAGAAGTGAGATCATGTGGTATTTGTCTTTTTCTGCTTGGCTTCTTTCACTTAGGATAATACTTTCCAGGTCCCTCCATGTCGTCTCAAAGGATAAGAGATCTTTCTTTCTTTCTTACAGCTGCATAGTACTCCATTGTGTATATGTACCACAGCGTTTTTATCCATTCGTCTACTGGTGGACACTTGGGCTGTTTCCAGATCTTAGCTATTGTAAATAGTGCTGCTATGAACATGGGGGTACATATATTCTTCCTGATTGGTGTTTCAGGCTTCTTAGGGTATATTCCCAGCAGTGGGATCACTGGGTCAAATGGAAGTTCAATTTTTTTTTTTTTTTTTATCCTCACCCAAGGACATTTTTTTCCACTTTTTTGTTGAGGTAGAGTGGGAGGAAGAGAGAGAGAGAGAGAGAAACATCAATGTGAAAGGGACACATCGAGTGGCTGCCACCTGCACGACCAACCAGGGCCGGGGACAAACTGCAACCGAGGTACGTGCCCATAGCGGGAACCGAACCCGGGTCTCTCGGGACCGCAGGCCGATGCTCTAACCGCTGAGCCAAACTGGCCAGGGCTGGAAGTTCAATTTTTAATTTTTGAGGTAGCACCATATTGTTTTCCATAGTGGCTGCACCAGTCTGCATTCCCACCAGCAGTGTATTAGAGTCCCCTTTTCTCCACACCCTCGCCAACACTTGTTGTTTGATGATTTGTTGATGGCGGCCATTCTGACAGGTGTGAGGTGATACCTCATTGTTGTTTTAATTTGCATCTCTCTGATGATTAGTGATGTTGAGCATTTCTTCATATGTCTTTTGGCCATTTGTATGTCCTGTTTGGAGAGGTGTCTATTCAGCTCCTCTGCCCATTTTTAAATTGGGTTCTTTGTCTTCCTTTTGTATGAGCACTCTATATATATTGGGAATTAACCCCTTATCTGATACATCATTGGCAATGATGTTCTCCCATACAGTGGGTTGCCTTTCCATTTTGATGATTGTTTCTTTTGCTGTGCAGAAGCTTTTTAGTTTGATGTAGTCCCATGTGTTCATTTTCTCCTTTATTTCTGTTGCCTTAGGTGATGTATCAGTGAAAATTCTGCTCCGTATGATGTCTGAAATTTTGTTGCCTACATTTTCTTCTAGAATTTTTATGGATTCTTGGGTCACATTTAAGTCTTTTATCCATTTCGAGTTTATTTTTGTGTATGGTGTAAGTTGATAGTCTATTTTCATTTTTTTGCATGTAGCTGTCCAATTTTCCCAACACCATTTATTAAAGAGGCTGTCTTCACTCCACTGTATCCTCTTGCCACCTTTGTCAAATATTAATTGAGCGTATTGCCTTGGGTCCATTTCTGGGTTTTCAGTTCTGTTCCACTGGTCTATATGCCTGTTCTTGTGCCAGTACCAGGCTGTTTTGGTTACAGTCGCTTTGTAGTATAACCTGATATCTGGTATTGTGATCCCACCTACTTTGTTCTTCTTTTTCAAGATTGCTGTGGCTATTCGGGGCCTTTTTTGGTTCCATATGAACTTTTGAAGTATTTGTTCTAGTTCTATGAAATATGTCGTTGGTATTTTGATGGGGATTGCATTGAATCTATAGATTGCTTTGGGTAGTATGGACATTTTAATGATGTTAATTCTTCCAATCCATGAACAGGGTATGTGCTTCCACTTTTTTATATCTTCCTCTATTTCTTTTTTCAATGACCTGTAGTTTTCTGCAAATAGGTCCTTTACTTCTTTGGTTAAGTTTATTCCTAGGTATCGTAATTTTTGTGGCGCAATGGTAAATGGGATTGTTTTTTCAGTTTCTCTTTCTGTGAGTTCATCATTGATGTACAAGAATGCCGTCGATTTCTGTAGGAATAGAGGGATCATATCTAGACATAATAAAGGCCATATATGAAAGACCTACAGCCAACATCATACTCAATGGACAGAAACTAAAAACATTTCCATTAAGAACAGGAACAAGACAGGGATGTCCACTTTCGCCACTCTTATTTAACATTGCACTGGAAGTCTTAGCCACAGCAATCAGACATGAAGAAAAAATAAAAGGGATCCAAATTGGAAAGGAGGAAGTGAAACTGTCATTATTTGCAGATGACATGATATTGTCCATAGAAAACCCTAAAAACTCCATCAAAAATCTATTAGACTTAATAAATGAATTTGGCAAAGTAGCAGTATACAAAATTAACCTCAAATCCTTTTCTAAGAATGTTTACCAATGAGGTCTTCTGGGCACTAGGGCTGCTATCTATGATTAGACTAACCGTAACAAAGTTGAGGGAGACACAATAGGGAGGCAGACGAGGACAAAACCAAGGGAAGACACACAAGACAGAAATTTTTGCTTCGTCCACCTGGCCGCTCCCCGCGCAAGTTAGGACTCACATAGGCTCCATAGCAAGAGTCCTGGAGCATGGTCACTTACACACAATTACATTCACAGTCACACTCACACACTATTTGAATTTTCTTCCAGAAATTTCCTATCCTGAGTGGTGCCTATGCCACTTGGGAGGTGATCAGTTTCCCCTTCCATCCCATTTGTGGGTCTGAATAAACAGAATTTGCCAGATTTGAACCCCACCTTATGTCTTAAGGAGATTCCCAGGAGAGGAGAGGCTGCACCGCATCCAGCCCTATCATTCTCACCCAGATAGAGTGGTCATCCAGAACTCACCTCCAGAGGCTTTTATCAGGTCTTCTTCCATCTTTTGGGGATGTCTTGGTGTCTCCCAGCTGCTCATCAGAAACCCAAGAAGGATCTTCGGGGCCCGGAACTCAGGGTGTGCCTCCCCTCAGATCTATAGGGGTCTAGCAGACAGATCGGGAGAGGCTGCCCATCCTAGACATCTAGCCCTTGGTGTCCCCAAACACCAGGAATCTCTCTGGGGCCTCCAAATGTTGTAACAAGTCAGCGAGATAACCAGAGATGCACAGTTGAATTGTAAAGGAGCACTTTATTACACTGATGGGCTGGGAGTACAGCTTCCTCAGATCCTCAGCGCTCATTCTTCTTGCTCATCTGATTTTAAAGACAGAAGCCCCATCCCCCTTTTGCCTCGCCCCCCAGGGGACCAGTACAGTAGTGGGTGTGACAGTGATTGCAGAAGTCAAAATTAGCATTATTCACTGGGCTCATGATTTGCAGTTTTTTTTAAAAGGATTTTTTTGTTTTTTTATTTAATTAATTTATTTTTGTTACAGATGTTTCTCCTTTGATTTGCAGTTTCTGATCCGAAACTGCAAATACCTCCTAACATGTGGGCCAACTATAACCTTAGGCAAAATTCCTTTACATCTAAGGTTAATTAACCTATATTTGGAAAAATATTGAGGAAGGTCCATTGATGATAAAAATGGAGTCATTTAGTAGCCTTAGCCAAAGGGCCTACATAAGAATGGAATCTAGTTGCCTTAGCCTCGGAACCCAGGTCACTTTGTCACAAATCTAGGTTTGGGTATTAAAAAATATTGCATATATATTGTATATATATAATACTGCATATACATATATATATATACATATATAAAATTTTGGAATATATATATATATATGTATAAAAATTTGGAATAGCAATTCCACTTCTGGGTATTTGTCCAAAGGAAACAAAATCACTATCTACAAAGTATATCTGTACCCACAGTTTTATTGCAGCATTATTCATAATAGCCAGGATAGGGAAACAATCTAAGTGTCCATTGATGGATGACTAAATAAAGAAAATGTGATGCAATGGAATATTATTCATTCACAAAAAAGAAGGAAATCCTGCCATTTGTGACAACATGAATGGACTTTGAGGGTATTATGCTAATTAAAATAAGAAAGAGAAAGACAAATACTGTATGATCTCAACTTATATGAGATCTAAAACAAACAGAACAAAAAGCAAACTCATAGATAGAAAGAATAGATCAGTGGTTTACAGAGGCAATGGGTAGAAGTGGGTGAGATGAGAAAAGGTGTTAAAAAGGTACAAAAACTTCAGTTATGAGATAAGTTTTGGGGAAGTAATGCACAGCATAGTGACTATAGTCAACAATACTGTATTATATCCTGAATATATATATTGCTAAGATAGTAGATCTAAAAGTTCTTATCACAAGAAAACATTTTTTTTTTAACTATGTGTGGTGATAGATGTTAACTAAACCTATTATGGTAATCATTTCACAATACATACATATATCAAATTATTATGTGGTGCACCTAAAACTAATATAATGTATGTCAGTTATATCTCAATATTAAAAAAAACAAAAAACTACTAGAACTGATAAGTTAGTTTAGTTAAGGCCATAATAATGCTGTTGCAATAATCTGATTATTATTTAATAGAAAAGGAATAAATGGGAGACTGGCAGTTTAACACTCCACGTCTGTTCCCTGCTGATCAATGGGGGAAGAGACTGGTCAAAGGCAGTTTAGATGCATGACCAGTAAGGTCTGAGTGATGCTGGATAGTGCCTACCTGTTCATCACACCCGGGAGCTAGCAAGTGGCCAGAATAGGCATGGCTACTGCAAAGGTGAGAAACCTGAATGTTTAATCTCCTAGACAAAAGAAAGTGCACTCCCACCCCCAGCACTTGGCCCTCCTGCCCTCTTGGGATTCCTGTTGTAAGGGCAGCATTTCTTTGTATTTGCCTACATGGCTCATAGCCATGTGGACTCTATACAATGGACTAATGGACTGAATTTATACTGATGCTGATTTGGACCTGGTTTCATCATGGAATGGATACTCTGGACTCTGTCCCTGTCCCTGTTTCTAGTTCTACTGGATCCAGAGCTGCCCCTTTCCAGGACTAGGTTAAGGGAACTGGGATGTTACACCAGGAATATAACTCCATGCCAATAAAATCTGTTCATTCTCCTGTGAGAGTCTTACAAATGTTATTTTTTGAAGATATCATAAGAACCACCCCTTTCCCAGGAGTATTGAGGGAATTTGGCCCCCTGATCCCTTCGGTAACAATAGGATACAAGGTCAATAGAGAAATATCAGTTATATTCCTATACTACAAATGAATTAGAAGTTGATGTATTAAAAAGGTACCATTTACAATAGCACCAAAAAGAAATATTTAAATGTAAATTTAACAAAATATGTGCAAGATTTGTATGCTTACAGCTACAAAACACCGATGAGAGAAATAAAAGCTCTAAAGAAATGGAGAGATATATAATGTTCATTGAAAGGCTCAATATTGCTAAGATGTTACTTTTCCCCACATTGATTTAATACAATTTCAATCAAAATTTCAGAACTATTTATAGAAATTGATAAGCGGATTCTAAACATTTATAAAAAAAAAAAAAGACAAACAATCTAGAAAGCCATGATTTTGAAAAACAAACAAACAAATAAAAACACCAAAACAAAACAAAAGCCACAAAACAACAACAACAACATCAAAACCCCACCAAAGTTGGAAGGACCCAGTTTCTGGTTTCAAGACTTAAAAAACTACAGTAATCAAGACAGTGTGTGACTTTAGTGAAAAGATAGACACATAGATCAGTAGAACAGAATAAGAACTCCAGAAATAGACCCACACATATATTGTCAATAAATTTTTGACAAAAGTGCAAAGACAATTCAATGAAGAAAGGATAGTTGTTGGAAAAAGTGGACAGTCATATGTAATAAAATAAACTTTGATCCATACCTAGCACTCTACACAAAAATCAAGACATAACACAGATCATAGTCCAAAATATATGTAAAATTTAAACTATAAACTTCTAACCATTTCATTTTTTTTTTAATCCTCACCAGAGGACATTTTTGCATTTATCTTCAGATAGAGTGGGAGGGAGAGAGGGGGGAAGAGAGAGAGAGAAACATCGATGTCAGAGAGACACATTGATTGGTTGCCACCCACACGACCCCAACCGGGGCCAGGGACAAACTGCAACTGAGGTATGTGTCCTTAGCAGGAACCAAACCTGGACACTCTGGTCCTCAGGCCGATGCTCTAACCACTGAGCCAAACCGGCCAGGGCTAAACTATAAACTTCTAGAAGAAAACATAGGAGGAAATTTTTGTGACTTTGAATTAGGCAAAGATTTTTTGGATATGCATAATTCATAAAGAAAAAAGATAAATTGTTAAATTTATCCCAAAATATCCCTCAACTGGGGAATGTATAAACAAACTGAGGTACATTCTACAATGGAATACATACAACAACATGTGTGGATTTCAAATACATTATACTGAGTGAAAGAAGCTAGACTCAAAAGGCGACATCCTGCATGATTCCATTATATGTCATTCTGGAAAAGACAATACTATAGTTGACAGAAAACAGATCAGCATAAGATTCGAGATAAAATTCAACTACAAAGCAGTGGAATAAGGGAATTTTTTAAAAATAGAGGGTAATGAAATAATTCTGTATGACTATACATTTGTCAAAACTACACTTAAAAGGGTGATTATACTATAAGTAAATTATACTTAAATTTTTTTTTTTTTGGTATGTGCCCCTAGCGGGAACCGAACCTGGGACTCTCCGGTCCACAGGCTGACGCTCTAACCGCTGAGCCAAACTGGCCAGGGCTATACTTAATTTTTTTTAAAAAAACTTCTACAATGGGAAAAATTCATAAAAGTAGAATTGCTGAGTCATCTCATGTGCATATTTTTTTTATTCAAATGCAAAACTGCCTTCCCAGAAGGTGGTCCATTTAGATCCTCTTTCTCCATTTCTGCCAGATACCACCCATTCTGTGTAGCAATGGGTAAAAAATGATATCTTAAGTTTTCATTTCTAAAAATTTAAGGGAAGCTAAATATCTTTTATATATTTATTAGTTATGAATAGACTTAATTTTTTTCATGTCTGTTTATGTCACTTTTCTGATAAGGTATTTGTCAACTTTTTCTTTTTTGACTTATATGCCCTTTTTGTTTGTTAGGAACAGTAGTGTTTTGCCCTGGCCAGTTTGGCTCAGCGGTTAGAGCGTCGGCCTGCGGTCCAGAGACCAGGGTCCGGTTCCTGCTAAGGGCATGTACCTCGGTTGCAGTTTGTCACCGGCCTTGGTTGGGTCGTGCGGGTGGCAGTCACTCGATGTGTCCCTTTCATATCGATGTTTCTCTCTTTCTCTCTCGCTCCCACTCTATCTGAACAAAAAATGGAAAAATGTCCTCAGGTGAGGATTAATAACAAATTAAAAAAAGAACAGTAGTGTTTTGTTTTGTTTTTTATCACTTGACTTTAGCTTTGTTATTATGGACTCTGTTTTAAAATATTTTGTCACCTTTGACATGACAGGGAAGAACCTGGAGTAAGCGAAATACACCAATCAAAGAGAGGCAAATATCACATGATCTCACTTATTTGTGGAATATAATGAATAAAATAAGTTGATGAACAAAATAGACCCAGAGACATAGAAGTAGAATACAGACATCTCAGAAGAGGAAAATGGGGGGTCCGGGGGGAAGGAAGAGATAAACCAAAGAACTTGTATGCATGTATGCATAACCAATGGACATAGACAACAATGCTGGGGGTGGGGGTGGGATTGGGAGGAGGGTGTCAATGGGGGGAAAAGGAGAAAAATCTGTAGTAAAAATAAATTATAAAATAAATAAATAAAATAAAATATTTCACCAATGCCCTGTCTGGTTTTGCCCAACTGTTAGACTGTCATCCCATGGACCAAAGAGTTGCGTGTTCGAGTCTGGTCAAGGGCACATACCTCGGTTGCAGTTTGACCTCAGTCCTGTTCAGGGTCATGTGGGAGGCAACATGTCCCTCTCATGTAGATGTTTTTCTCTCTCTCTCCCTCCCTGCCACTCTATCTGAAGATAAGTAGAAAAATATCCTTGGGTGAAAAAGATTTAAAAAATTTTTTTTTTACCAATTAGTTATTGTCCTATTTTGTAACTTTTATAATTATTTTAGGGTAGCATCATCAAAGAATATGCTTATAATTACCTATGTGTTTTCTATAACCTAATATTTTATCAAATTTTATAAATGTTCCCTGGATGCTAGAGAAGTGGGTAAATTTCTTTGTCTTAACCTTAGAAGAGAGGGGGGGGGGGAGATGAACCACAGAACTTATATGCATGAATGCATAACCAATGGACATAAACAACAAAGCTGTGGATGGGGCAGGGTGGGAAATGGAGAGGAGTGTGCCAATGGGGGAAACAAAAATAAATTAATAAAAAATTTTCTTTTTCTTTTTTAAAAGAAGTTTCATTAGGTTTACAACAAAACTGAGAGGTAGGTACAGAGGTTTCCTATGTATTTCCTGCCCCCACACATTCATAGCCTGCCCCTTATCAACATCATTCACCAGAATGGTACATTTTTACCAAAGATGAACCTACATGGACACATCATAATCACTCAAAGTGCATAGTTTACTTTAGGGTTCACTCTTGGTGTTGTACATTTTATGTGTTTGGACAAATATAAAATGACATATATCCATACAGAATATTTTCACTGCCCTAAAAATTCTCTGTGCCTTTTCATCTCCCCATTCTCTCATCTCTGGCAAACACTAATCTTTCATTTTATTTTTTCTTTATTAATTTTTAGAGAGAGAGGAAGGGGAGGGAGAAAGAAATAGAAATGTCGATGAGAGAGAACATCGATTGGCCGCCTCCAGCATGCCCCCCACTGGTGATTTGGCCCACAACCTGGGCATGTGCCCTGACCAGAATCAAATGAGTGACCTGTTGGTGCATGGGTTAATGCTCAACCACTGAACCACACCCGCCAGGCAGCACTAATCTTTTTATTGTCTCCATAGTTATACCTTTTAAAGAATGTCATATAGTTGAAATAATGCAATATGTGGCCTTTTCAGATTGATTATTTAACTTAGTAATATGCATTTAAGTTTCCTCCATGACTTTTCATGGTTTGATAGCTAATTTCTTTTTTTTTTTTTTAATCCTCACCCGAGGATATTTTTTCGTTTTTTGTTCAGTAGAGTTGGAGGGAGAGAGAGAGAGAGAGAGAAACATCGATGTGAAAGGGACACATCAAGTGCCTGCCACCCGCACGACCCAACCAGGGCCAGGGACAAACTGCAACGGAGGTAAGTGCCCTTAGCGGGAACCAAACCTGGGTCTCTCTGGACCGCAGGCCGACGCTCTAACCACTGAGCCAAACCGGCCTAGGCGATAGCTAATTTTTTTTTAACCCCGAATAATAGTCATTTGTCTGGATATACTATACTTTACCTACTGAAGAACATCTTGCTTACTTCAAAGTTTTGGTGATAATACATAAAGTTTCTATAAACATTCATGTGGAGGAATGCAAGTATTCAACTTATTTGGATAAATATCAAGAAGCATGATTGCTGAATATTATGGAAGAATATATTTAGTTTTATGAGAAATCACCAATCTGCTGTCCAAAGTGGTTATACCATTTTTCATTCCCATCAGCAATGTATGAGATTTCCTGTTGTTCCACATCATTGTCAGCATTTGGTGGTGTCAGTGCTCTGATTTTGGTCATTCTACTAGGTGTGTATCTCATCATTGTTTTGATTTTCATTTTCCTAATGACATATGACGTGGATCATTTTTTTGTATGCTTGTTTGCCATCTTTATATCTTCTTTGATGAGGTGTCTGTTAAGGTCTTAGACCCATTTCTTAATTGGGTTTTCATATTTTTTAGTTGTAAGAGTTTTTTGTATATTTTGGATAATAGTTCATGCTCAAGTGCATCTTTAGCAAATATTTTCTCCCACTTTGTGGCTTGTCTTCAAATTTTCTTAACATTATCTTTTGCAGAGTGTTACTTTTAATGCTAATGAAGTCTAGCTTATCAATGATTTTTTTCACGGTTCACTGTCTTTGATCCTTTTTAAAAAATATGTTTTTTATTGATTTTTGTATAGAGAGAAAGAAAGGGAGAGGAAGAGAGAGATAGAAACATTAGTGAGAGAGAAACATCAATTGGTTGCTTCCTGCACACCCTCCTTTGGGGATTGAGTCTGCAACCCTGAGCATGGAATTGAACTGGCGACCTCTAGGTGCATGGGACAATGTCCAACCAGCTGAGCCACACCAGCTGGGCACTGTCTTTGGTCTTATATCTAAAAAGTCATCAGCACATAAAGAAAAAAATAAAAGGGATCCATATTGGGAAGGAGGAAGTAAAACTGCCATTATTTGCAGATGACATGATATTATATAAAGAAAACTCTAAAAACTCCATCAAATATCTACTAGAGCTAATAAATGAATTTGGCAAAGTAGCAGGGTATAAAATTAACATCACGAAATTGAAGGCATTCTTATTCACCATTAATGAATTCACAGAAAAAGAAACTTTAAAAAAATCCCATTTACCATTGCAGCAAAAAAAAAAAAAAAAAAAAAAAAAAAAAAAAAAAAAATTAAGATACCTAGCAATAAACTTAACCAAAAAAGTAAAGGATCTGTTTGCAGAAAACTACAGGACATTGAAGAAAGAAATAGAGGAAGATATAAGAAAGTGAAAGCACACACCTTGCTCACAGATTGGAAGAATTAACATAATTAAAATGCCCATATACCCAAAGCAATCTATAGATTTAGTGCAATCCCCATTAAAATGCCAACAACATATTTCACAGAACTAGAACAAACACTCCAAAAGTTTATATGCAACAAACCCCAAATAGCCATAGCAATCTTGAAAAAGAAGAACAAAATAAGAGGGATCACAATACCATATATCAGGTTATACTACAAAGCCACTGTAATCAAAATAGCCTGGTACTGGCACAAGAACAGGCATACAGATCAATGGAACAGAACAGAGAACACAGTGATAGACTCGAGACATTATGCTCAATTAATATTTGACAAAGGTGGCAAGAGCATAAAATGGAGTAAAGACAGCCTCTTTAATGGTGCTGGGAAAATTGGACAGCTACATGCAAAAAAATGAAACCAGACCACCAACTTATGCCATACACAAGAATAAATGCAAAATGGATCAAAGACTTAAATGTGACTTGTAAATCCATAAAAACCCTAGCAGAAAATGTAGGTGACAAACTTTCAGACCTAATATATAGTGGAATTTTCACTGATACAATACCAAAGGCAAGAGAAAGAAAAACATTAATAAATGGGACTACATCAAACTAAAAAGCTACACAACAGAAGAGACAAGCATCAAAATGGAAAGGCAACCCACTATATGGGAGAGCATAATTGCCAAAGATACATCGGATAAGAGGCTAATTTCCAAAATACAACTCAATAAAATAAAGACAAAGAACCCAATTAAAAAATGTGCAGAGGACCTAAATCGACACCTCTCCAAATAAGACAAAGGACCAAGAGACACACACACAAAAAAAATAAAAAATGTTCAATGTCACTCATCATCAGAGAAATGCAAATTGAAATAACTATGAGGTATCTCCTCACACCTACCAGAATGGCTGTCATCAACAATCATCAAACAACAAGTGCTGGTGAGGGTCTGGAGAAAAGGGGACTCTAGTACACTCCTGGTGGGAATGCAGACTGGTGCAGCCACTATAGAAAACAATATGGTGTTACCTCAGAAAATTAAAAATGGAACTGCTGTTTGACTCAGTGATTCCACTTCTAGGAATATATCCTAAGAAGCTTGAAACAAAGCAGAAAGAATATATGTACCCCTATGTTCATAGAAGCACTATTTACAATTGCTAAAATCTGGAAACAACAGCCCAAGTGTTAATCAGTAAATGAGTGGATAAAAAAAGCTGTGGTACATGTACACAATGGAATACTATGCAGCTGTAAGAAAGAAAGGTCTCTTATCCTTTGAAATGACACGGAGGGACCTGGAAGGTATTATGCTAAGTGAAATAAGCCAACCAGAGAAAGACAAATATCACATGATCTCACTTATTTGTGGAATATAATGAACAAAATAAGCTGATGAATAAAATAGACCTAGAAACATAAAATTAGGGTACAGACTGACAATCCTCAGAAGAGGGGTTCGGGGGAGAGGGAAGAAATAACAAAAAAATTATGTGCATATATGTATAACCAATGAACAGAGACAACAATGCCATGTGGAGGGGGGATAAGGAGGAGGGTGTCAATGGGGGAAAAAGGAGAAACATCTGTAACAAAAATAAATCAATACAATAAAATAAATAAAATAAAAATAAAGTAAAAAATAAAAAATAAATAAAAAGTTATCACCAAAGTTGTCTAGGTCTTTTCCTATTTTATCATCTAGAAATATTGTAGTTTTGCATGTTACATTTAGGTCTATGATCCAGTTTGAGTTAATTGTTGTGTTGGATGTAAGGTCTGTATCTAGATTCATTTTTAGGCATGTGGATGTTCAGTTGTTTCAGTTCCGTTTGTTGAAGAGACAATCGTTCCTTCATTATATTACCCTTGCTTTTTTTTTTTTTCTTTACTGATGTTAGAGAGAGAGGAAGGGAGAAGGAGAGGGACAGAAACACCAATGAGAGAAAACATCAATTGGCAGCCTCCTGCACATCCCCCACTGGGGATTGTGTCCCATAACCTGGGCATGTGCCCTGACCGGGAATCGAACTGGTGACCTCTTGGTGCATGGGTCGAAGCTCAACCACTGAGCCACACCAGCCAGGCTGCCCTTGCTTCTTTATCAAAGATACATTGATTATATTTTGAGAGTTCTATTTCTCGGCTCTTAAGTCTGGCCCATTAATCTATTTGTTTATTTCATAAATGCCACACTATCTTGATTATACTGCAGCATTGTCATAAGTCTTGAATTTGGATATTGTTAGTCCTCCAACTTTGTTCTTCTCTTTCTATATTGTGTTGGCAATTCTGAGTCTTTTGCCTATGTTCTTGCTTTATTGCATTAGCAAAGGCTTTCAGCATGATGTTGAAAAAGATTGGTAAGAGAGAACATTCTTTTCT
Source organism: Molossus molossus (assembly GCF_014108415.1). Classification (NCBI taxonomy): domain Eukaryota; kingdom Metazoa; phylum Chordata; class Mammalia; order Chiroptera; family Molossidae; genus Molossus; species Molossus molossus. Next base: position 46,245,721 of record NW_023425399.1, read on the forward strand.
TGTACTTGATCTTGTACTCACTATTAAGTATGATGTTAGCTGTAGAATTTTTGTAGATAGTCTTTAATCAAGTTTAGAAAATTCCCCTGTTTCTAGTTTACTGAGATTTTTATCTTGAATGGGTATTGGATTTTGTCAAATTCTCTTCCTGCATGAATTAAAATGATCATGTGATTTTTTTCTTTTTTAGTTTGGTGGTGATGAAAAAAAAATTAATTGATTTTCAAACATTAAATCAGCCTTTCTTATTTTACTTAAAATTTTTTAATTGAATTTACTGGGGTAGCATTGGTTAATAAAATTAAATATTTTTCAGGTGTATAAGTCTCTAATATGCCATCTGTATATTGTATTATGTGTTCATCACCCAAAGTCAAGTCTCCTTTCATCACCATTTATCTCCCTTTTACCTTCTTCTACATCTCCCCAACCTCCTTTCACTCTGGTAATAATCATACTGCTGTCTGTATCTATGAGTTTTTTGTTTAATCTCTGCACCTTTTTCAGCCAGCCTCCAACCCCCTTCCCCTCTAACAGCTATCAGTCTGTTTTCTGAATCTATGAGTCCATTTATATTTGGTTAATTTTTTCATTAGATTCCACATACAAGTGAAATCATATAGTATGTATCCTTCTCTGACTGGCTTATTTCACTTAGAATAATACTCTACATGTCCATTCATGCTGTCACAAAAGGTAAGATTTTCTTTTGTATGGCCAAGTAGTATTCCTTTGTGTAAATGTACCACTGCTTTTTTATCCACTCGTCTACTGATGAGCACATGGCTACTTCCAAATGTTGGGTATGTAAATAATGATGTAATAAACATGGGGTGCATATAGTCTTTCCAATTAGTGTTTCGGGTTTTTTTGGGTATATTTCCAGAAGTAGAATCACTGGGTCATAAGGTAGTTCCATTTTTCATTTTTTGAGGTAACTCCATACTGTTTTCCACAGTGGTTGTGCTACTCTGCATATCCACCAACAGTGCATGAGGGTTTCCTTTTCCTGGCCAACACCTGTTGTTTGTTGATTTATTGATGGTAGCCATTCTGACGGGTATAAGGTGGTATCTCATTGTGGTTTTAATTTGCATTTCTCTGGGTCACACTGCTTCGACCTGGCTCCTCACAGCTTCACCACAGGGGCAGGTGTGGAGGGGCTCCCTGTCTAACTACTGCAGCTGGGCTGAAGTACTCCAGGCTGGGCTTTCGCTACTGCCACTAAAGAGCCACCACCTGGGCTTGAGGAGGGAAGAGGAGTGGGGTTGAGAGCCTTGAGGCTCGAGTGCAGCATAGAGGGAATCTTCTTAAAGTTTTGACATGCACATATCTTGAGCAGGGGCCAATTTTTTTCCTTGATTTTTAAACTGCCTAGCCTACAGAATTAGAGAAGGAAATTTATAATCAAATGAATGGCATATTAAAAGATGCAGAAGACACCTTAGAGGACTTGCAGTCATATAGAGGAGGTGGCCAAGAAATTTGAGAGGCTATCCAGCATCCAGCAGATAAGAAGCTACAAGAGAAGGCACGGGGTTCTGTTGTTCCACTAGAAGGCAAATTAAATACATTTTATAAATTTTCTAGGAGGTTGGAAGCAGCTTGACAAGTATTCTGCCACCTGAAATCTAGTGTGAGAGTAGGCTCTTGCTAAGCAGCATGCAGAAATTCTTTATTTCACTTGTCGGTTTGATAAACTTAAGATGATATATCCTGCCATACAGAATGATTTCAGCTATTGTAGAAGAACCCTGAGTTGTATGAGAATTAATAATGTTCCAGCAGAAGGAGAAAATGAAGTAAATAATGAATTGGCAAATTGAATGTCTTTGTTTTATGCTGAGGCAACCCCAAAGCTAAAAAGCTCAAGTGATGCCACATTAAAATTTTATAAGAGAATAAAAATTTATCAATAGAAAATACCATGAATTATCTAAGCACCATGGCTATTGTATATAGAGTCATGCTGGAAACAACAGAATATAGAAGCAGATTTACAAATGAAGTTACAGTGTCATTCTGCTTGAGGGTAATGGTGGAAGTCATAATATTCTATGATAATGTACATCTGTGGGAGCATTTGCCAAAACTTCAAAGATTGATATGAAAGGTTGTATCAAAGTTTTTAAGAACCAATCTACTAATAGTGTAGAAGTTCTTCTCAATGCTCTCAGGTACACAACAAAGCATTTGAAAGATGAGACTAGCTCCAAGCAATTAAATCCATGCTGCAATGACACTTCTGGGATGAGCATTTGCTATAGTTGGAAGACAGATTCTGCAGTGACTGAGAATGCAGTTTTTAGTGATTGCAATTATTCTCACATTTACTTTTTTTTTACTTTTTATTTTTTATTGTTGCAATTAATACAGATGTCCATCTTTTTTCCCCATTGACCCCCTCCTTCCTGCTCCCACCCTGTTCCTGCTTTTCCTAACCTAATGTCCATGTTGATTGGTTGTGCATATATGTGTATAAGTTCTTTGGTTTACTCTTCCCACCCCTCCCAACTTCCATCCCTCTGAGGTTTATTAGTCTGTGTTCCCTACTTCCATGACTCTGGATCTCTTTTGCTCAACAGCTTATTTTGTTCATTATGTTCCACAAATAAGTGAGATCATTGGTACTTGTATTTCTCTGACTGGCTTATTTTACTTAGCATAATACTCTCCAGGTCCCTCAGTGTTGTCTCAAAGGGTAAGAGATCCCTCTTTCTTATAGCTGCATAGTATTCTATTTTGTATATATACCACAGCTTTTTTTTTTTTTTATGCATTCATCTACTGATGGGCACCTGGGCTGTTTCCAGATCTTTGCTGTTGTAAAAAGCACTGCTATGAACATAGGGATGCATGCATTCTTTCTGATTGGTGTTTCAAGCATCTTGGGATATATTCCAAGGAGTGGGATCACTGGGTCAAATGGCAGTTTCATTTTTAATTTTTTGAGGAAATATCATATTGTTTTCCATAGTGGCTGTACTAGTCTGCATTCCTATTAGTAGTGTGCTAGAGAACCCTTTTCTCTACATCCTCACCAGTATTTATTGTTTGATGATTTGTTGATGGCAGCCATTCTAAGCAGGTATGAAGTGATATCTCATAGTCTTTTTATTTGCATCTCTCTGATGATTAGAGATGTTGAGCATATTTTTATGTCTCCTGGCTATTTGTATGTGCATCAGATAATGGGTTAATATCCAAAATATATAAAGAACTTATACAGCTGAACAGAAGAAAGACAAATAATCCAATTAAAATGGGCAGAGAGGTCCCAGTTTGATTCCTGCTCAGGGCACATGCCCAGGTTGTCTGCTCAATACACAGTAGGGAGCATGTGGGAGACAGCTGATTGATGTTTTTCTCTTATATCAATGTTTCTATATCTCTCTCCCTTCCTCTCTCTCTATAAATAATAATAATAATAATAATAATAGGCAGAGGGCCTCGATAGTCACTTCTCCAAATAGGATATACAAGTGGCCAAGAGACACAAAAAAATGTTCAACATCACTAATCATCAGAGAAATGTAAATTAAAACTACCAAGAGCTATCACCTCACACCTGCCAAAATTGCTGCCATCAGTAAATCAACAAATAACAAGTGCGGACAAAGATGTGGGGAAAATGAACCCTAGTACACTGTTGGTGGAAATGCAGCCTGTGCAGCCACTGTGGAAAAGAGTAGGGAGTTTCCTCAAAAAATTAAAAATGGAATTACCATTTGACCCAGCAATCCCACTTCTGAGAATATATCCTAAGAATCCTGGAACACCAATCCAAAAGAATATATGTAACACTATGTTCATAGCAGCATTATTTGGAAACAGCTCAAGTGCCCATCAGTAGATGAGTGAATAAAAAAAAAAGCTGTGGTACATTTACACAATGAAATACTATGCAGCAATTAAAAAAAAAAAAAAAAAAAGATGGTCCTGGAAATTATTATGCTAAACAACATAAACCAGTCAGAAAAAAACAAAAATCCCTTATATGTGGAATGTAATGAATGAAATAAACTGATGAACAAATAGGTCCAGAGACATGAAGCATGCAATAAACTGACAGATCTCAGAGGGAATGTGGAGGGCAGGAAGAGAATAACCCAAGTATTTATATGCATATATGCATAGCCCATGAACACAGAAAATACTGTGGTAAAAGCCAGTAGTGAGGCAGGAGCCATGCAAAGGGGGACAAATTTAGGGAATATGGGGGACATCTGTAATAAAAATAAATTTAAAAAAACTGTGACGTATGCACTGGCCAGGTGACTCAGTTGGAGCATCATCCAGTACACCAAAAAAGGCTGTGAGTTTGATTCCCGGTCAGGGAACATACTTAGGTTGCAGGTTTGATCCCAATCAGGGCATGTACAGGAGGCAACTGATTGGTAATTCTCTCTCTCCCTCTCTTCCCTCCTTTCTCTCTAAAACATATCCTTGAGTGAGTACTTCAAAAACTGTGATTTGTATGTAGAGTATGATATATGCATGTTCATGTTTAAAGAATGACTGTTAATAAAATAAAAGTCAGCTTTCATTTTCCTAAAATGTTTGCATTTCTTTGATGATTAGGGATGTTGAGCATATTTTTATGTATCTATTAGCCATCTGTATGTCCTCTTTGAATGAGTGTCACAATATTCCAGCCCTCTGCTTATTTTTTATTGGATTGTTTGATTTTTTGGTGTTCAGTTTTTTAAAAAAAATCTTTATTGTTGGATGTAAAATGTATTACAAATGTTCCACATTTTTCCCCCATTGACCCCCTCTTCCCCACTCCCGCCCCCTCCCACCTTTTCCCACACTATTGTCTGTGTCCATTGGTTATGCATATAAGTTCTTTGGTTTATTTCTTCCCATCCCCCCCAACCCCTTTCCCTTTGAGGTTTGTCAGTCTAGCAATAAATTTGTACTTCTTAATCCCTTCACCTTTTTCACCCATTCCCCAACCCCCCTCCCAACTGGCAACCAACAAAATGTTCTCTGTATCTATGAGAATGTTTCTGTTCTATCTGTTCATTTTTTTTGTAGATTCCATTGTTGATAGATATGTATTCATTGCCATTTTGTTTGTTCATACATTTTATCTTTTTCTTCAGAAAGACCCATCATCATTTCATATAATAACGGTTGGGTAGTGATAAACTCCTTTAACTTTTTCTTGTCTGGGAAACTCTTTATATGGCCATTGATTCTAAATGACAGCTTTGCAGGATAGAGTAATCTTGGTTGTAGGTTCTTGCTTTTTATCACTCTGAATATTTCTTGCCACTCCCTTCTGGCCTGCAAAGTTTCTTTTGAGAAATCAGCTGACAGCCTAATGGGAACTCCCTTGTAGGTAAGTAGCTGCCTTTCTCTTGCTGCTTTTAAGATTGTCTCTTTGTCTTGAACCTTTTGCATTTTGATGATGATGGGTCTTGGTGTGGGCCTCTTGGGGTTCATCTTGTTTGGGACTCTCTGTGCTTCCTGGACTTGTATGTCTGTTTCCTTCACCAAGTTAGGAAAGTTTTCTGCTATTATTGTTTCAAACAGGTTTTCGATTTCTTGTTCTCACTCTTCTTCTGGCACCTCCAAGATGCGAATGTTGGCACACTTAAAGTTGTCCCAGAGGCTCCTTACACTATCCTCATTTTTTTGGATTCTCTTTTCTTTTTGCTGTTCTGATTGGGCATTTTTTGCTTCCTTATATTCCAAAGTGATGGTTTGCTCCTTGGATTTACATACTCTATTATTGAAGCTGTGTAAATTATTCTTTATTTCAGTTAATGCCTCCTTCAATTCTAACTGTGTATCCATGATTTCTAACTGGTCCTTTTTTATGCTCTTGAGGCCCTTCCTAAGTTCACTGAGGTCCTCACTAAGTTCATTGAGCATCCTTATAAGCAGTATTTTGAACTAAGTATCTGTTAGGTTGCTTATCTCCATTTCGCTTAGTTCTTTTATTGGGGTTTTGTTCTGTTCTTTCATTTGGGACCTGTTTCTTTGTCTCCTCATTTTGGCTGCCTCCCTGTGTTTGTTTCAGTGTATTACTTAATGAGAGGTATGGGGCTTGCTGAGACCAGATGCTGCTCGTTTGAAAGAATTTAGGAAAAACCTGAAGCAGGATCCAAGACAGGCCAATCCTATGGTTAAGCAAGTGGCAACAGCTTGGGTGGGCTTGAAAGTTGGGTGGGGCGGGGCGGGGCTACCAGTGTAAGCCAGGTTGCTGGAGTCCCAGATATGGAGACTGTCTGCCGCCCCCGGGAAGGGCTTACCAAAGGAACAAAGGGCTCTGACAGCACGTTTGTCCCGGAGAAAGCCCCATCTCCAGCCCTCGCTCCAGTGCCAAACAGCTCAGTTCTTCCCTGTATGATCTGGTGTCCCTCAAGCTGCCTCCCCTCCAAGCTTAGAGGGAGAGAGTCCGACAAGTCTGTGCGTGGGCCCTTTAAGGAGCTGCCTGGGGCTCCAGCCACTTCAGCTTCCCTGAGCCTCAGTTCCTTCTGGTTTTTCCAGCCAGAAGTTATGGGGACTTCTCTTCCTGGCACTGGAACCCTGAGCGGGGCACCTGGTGTGGGACGGGGACCCCTCAGTCCTCAGGAAGGACCTTCCGAGGGAGCCTCCTGATTTTTATCTGCCACACTTGGGTGTGGGACCAGCCCATCGCATCGCCGCTGCTGCCCCTCGCGCCGCTGCCCCTCCTACCAGTCTGGATGTGGCTGCTGCTTTAATTTCGTAGTTGTAGGACTTCCATTCAGCTTGATTTCAGGTGGTTTTGAATGATAGTTGTTCTGTAGTTTAGTTGTAACTTTGATGTGGTTGTGGGAGGACGCGATACTCTGTTTACCTACGCCGCCATCTTGACCGGAAGTCTGGTGTTCAGTTTTATACATTCTTTATAAATTTTGGATATTAACTGCTTATCAGATGTATCACTGGTGAATATGTTCTCCCATTCAGTGGATTGTTTATTCATTTTGTTGATGATTTTCTTTGCTGTGCAAATCTTTTTAGTTTGATGTAGTCCCATTAGCTTTATTATTATTATTATTATTTTTTATCCTCATCCAAGAAAATTTTTCCATTTATTGTTTAGATAGAATGAAACAGAGAGAGAGAGAGAGAAACATCGACACGAAAGGTACATATTTAGTGGCTGCCACCTGCACGACCCAACCAGGGCCAGGGACAAACTGCAACAGAGGACGTGCCCTTAGTGGGAACCGAACCCGGGTCTCTCTGGACCACAAACTGATGCTCTAACCGCTGAGCCAAACCAGCCAGGGCCCATGCCCATTAGCTTTTTAAATTTTCTTTTGTTTTCTTACCCGAGGAGACATATCAGAAAAAATATTGCTATGAGAAATGTCTGACATTTTACTGTCTGTGTTTTCTTCTAAGATTTTTATTTTTTTAAGTTTATTCTTGTGTATGGGTAATAAGATGTTCTTGTTTTATTATTTTGCATGTATCAGTCCAATTTCCCCAACACCATTTATTGAATAGACTATATTTACCCCATTTTATATTTTTACCTCTTTTGTCAAATATTAATTTATCATAAAAGCATCGGTTTATTTCTGGGCTTTCTATTCTGTTTCATTGATTTATATGTCTGTTTTGTGGCTGATACCTTGTAGTAGTTTGATATTAGGCAGCATGATTCTTCCAGTTTTGTTCTTCTTTCTCAATTGCTATGGCTATTTGGGGTCTTTGATGGTTCCATATAAATTTTTGGAATATTTATTCTAGTTCTGTGAAATTTACCATTGGTGTCTTGATAGGACTGTGTTGAATCAATAGATTGTTTTGGGTAGTATGGACATTTTAAGGTGTTAATTCTTCCTATCCATAACCATGGTATATGCTTACATTTATTTGTATCTTCTTCAGTTTCTTTCTTCCATGTCCTATAATTTTCCAAATACGATCTTTTACATTCTTGGTTAAATTTATTCCTAGGTCTTTTATTTATTTATTTTTTGATGCACGTATAAGTGTGATTGTTTTTTCAGTTCTTCTTTTCTGATAGTTCATTACTGGTGTATAAAAGTGCAATCAATTTCTGGATATTTATTTTGTATCCTGTTAGTTTACTGAATTTATTGATCAGTTTTAGTAGTTTTTTGATAGATCTTTAGGGTTCTCTATATACAGTATTATGCTATCTGCAAACAATGACAATGTTACTTCTTTCTTTCCAATTTGGGTGCCTTTTATTTCTTCTTCTTGTCTGATTGCTATGGCTAGGAATTCAAGTACTATGTTGAATAAGAGTGGTGAAAGTGGACATCCCTGTTTGTTCTTGATCTTAAGAGAAATGCTTGTAGTTTTTCTTTTCATTGAGTATGATGTTAGCTGTAGATTTGTCATATATAGCCTTCATCGTGCTTAGGTATGTTCCCAGTTCTCACTTTGCTGAGAGTTTTTGTCATAAACAGGTGCTGTATTTTTTTTTTTTCTTTTCTGATTTTAGAGAGAGAGGAAGGGAGAGAGGGAGAGAGAGACAGAAACATCAATGAGAGAGAACACTGATTGGCTGCTTCCTGCACGCCCCCCACTGGGGATTGAACCCACAACTTGGTCATGTGCCCTGACCAGAAATCAAACAGGTGACCTCTTAGTGCATGGGTCAATGCTCAACCACTGAGCCATACCACCTGGGCTGGGTGCTGGATTTTATCAATGCCTTTTCTGTGTTTAATGATATGACCATGTGATTTTTATTCTCTATTTTGTTATGTGGTGTATCACGTTTATTGATTTGTGGATATTTACCAATCTTGCACCCCTGTAATAAATTGTACTTGATCATGGTGTATGACCTTTTTAATGTATTGCTGGATCTGGTTTGCTAATATTTTGTTGAGGATTAACATCTATGTTCAACACAGATATCAGCCTATAATTTTCTTTCTTTGTAGTGTTCTTATCTGGTTTTGGAAGTAAGATAATGTTGGCTTTGTAGAACCAGCCTTTCATAACTGGAATAAAATCTACTCCGTCATGTTGTATGCTTTTTAAAATATTCTTTTGGATTTGATTTGTCAATATTTTGTTAGGATTTTTACTTCCATATTCATAAGAGATATTGGTGTTTAGTTTTCTTGTCTTGTAATGTCTTTTTTGGTTTTGGTATTGGGGTAATGGTGGTCAGAGAGAATGAGTCAGGAAGGGTTCCTGATGCTTTTATCCTCTGAAAGAGACTGCAGATAATTGGTGTAATTTTTTCTTTAAATGATTGCTATAATTCACCAGTGAACCCATCTGAGCCTGGTTCTTTTTGTTGTAGAAAGTTATTAATTATTGATTCACTTTTTAAAATGTAGGCATGTCTATTCAGATAATCATTTTTCTGTGTGACTTTAGGCAGATTGTGCCTTTCAAGGAATTGGTCTATTTCATTTAGGTGATCAAATTTGTGATCATAAAGTAGTTCATTGCATTACTTTATTATTATTATTATTATTATTGATTGATTGATTTATTTTTGTTGCAGATGTTCCCCCCCCCTCCCCCCATAGACACCCTTCCCCAACCCCAGCATTGTTGTCTCTGTCCACTGGTTATGCTTACATACATATAAGTTCTTTGGTTTATCTCATTTTTCTCCATACCCCCTTCTCTGAGGTCTGTCATTCTGAACTGTACTCTTTTCTATGTCTCTAAGTCTATTTTATTCATCAGCTTATTTTGTTCATTATATTCCACAAATAAGTGAGATCATGTAGCATTTGTCTTTCTCTGATTAGCTTGTTTTGCTTAGCATAATGCTCTCCAAATTCCTCTATGCTGTCTCAAAGAATAAGAGATCTTTCTTTTTTACAGCTGCATAGTATTCCATTGTGTACTTGTACCACTGCTTTTTTATCCACTCATCTACTAATGGACATTTGGGCCATTTCCAGATCTTAGCTATTGTAAATAGTGCTGCTACGAACATGGGGGTACATATATTTTTTCTGATTGGTGTTTCAGGCTTCGTAGGGCATATTGCTAGAAGTGGGATCACTGGATCAAATGGCAGATCAATTTTTAATTTTTTGAAGAAACACCATATTGTTTTCCATAGTGGCTGCACCAGTCTGCATTTCCATCAACAGTGTGCTAGAGTCCCCTTTTCTCCACACCCTCACCAGCACTTGTTTGATGATTTGTTGATGGCAGCTATTCTGGAAGGTGTGAGGTGATACCTCATTGTTGTTTTAATTTGCATCTCTGGTGGTTAGTGATGTTGAGCATTTCTTCATATGTTTCTTGGCCATTTGTATGTCTTTTTTTTGAGAGGTGTCTATTTAAGTCCTCTGCCCATTATTTATTATTATTATTATTTATTTATTTTTGTTACAGATGTTTCTCCTTTCCCCCCATTGACACCCTCCTCCCCCTCCCTCCTCACCCCATCCCCAGCTTTGTTGTCCATGTCCATTGGTTATGCATACATGTGTATAAGTTCTGTGGTTTATCTAATGCCCCAACCCCCTCTTCAGGGGATTGTGAGTTTGTACCCTACTTCCATGTCTTTGGGACTACCCTGTTCCTCAGACTGCTATGTTCATTATATTCCACAAATAAGTAAGATCAAATATAATATTTGTCTTTCTCTGCTTGGCTTGGTTCACTTAGGATAATACTTTCCAGGTCCTTCCATGTAGTCTCAAAGAATAAGAGAGCTTGCTTTCTTATAGCTGCATAGTACTCCACTGTGTATATGGACCACAGCTTTTTTATCCATTTGTCTACTGATGGACAGTTGGGCTGTTTATAGATCTTAGCTATTATAAATAGTGCTGCTATGAACATGGAGGTATATATATTCTTTCTGATTGGTGTTTTAGGCTTCTTAGGGTATATTCCTAGAAGTGGGGTCACTGGGTCAAATGGCAGTTCCATTTTTAATTTTTTGAGGTAACACCATAGTGTTTTCCATAGTGGCTGCACCAGTCTGCATTCCCACCAGCAGTGTACTAGAGTCCCCTTTTCTCCATACTCTCGCCAACACTTGTTGTTTGATGATTTGTTGATGGTGGTCATTCTGACAGGTGTGAGGTGATACCTTGGTGTTGTGTTAATTTGCATCTCTCTGATGATTAGTGATGTTGAGCATTTTTTTTATGTCTCTTGCCATCTGTATGTCCTGTTTGGAGCAGTGTTTATTTAGGTCCTCTGCCCATTTTTAAATTGGGTTCTTTATTTTCCTTTTGTTGAGTTGTATGAGCACTCTATATATTTTGGAAATTAACCCCTTATATGATGTATCATTGGCAATTATGCGCTCCCATCTTGTGGGTTCCCTTTCCATTTTGATGGTTGCTTCTTTTGCTGTGCAGAAACTTTTGAGCTCGATGTAGTCCCATGTGTTCATTTTTTCCTTTGTTTCTCTTGCCTTAGGCGTTATATCAGTGAAAATTCTGCTGCATATGATGTCTGAAATTTTGTTGTCTACATTTTCTTCTAGGATTTTTATGGGTTCATGAGTCACATTTAAGTCTCTTATTCATTTTGAGTTTATTCTTGTGTATGGTGTAAGTTGGTTGCCATTTCTCGGCCTGCTGGGATCAGTGCAATGCTATGAAACTGCAAGCACATGCTGCTTGGAGTGAGGGGGAGATTTGCAAGGTAGCAAATGCTCCAGAACTCTGGACATAGTCCCATTTATTTGCAGGCTGGTACCCCCAGGTCACAAATGGATTTCAGTAAATTATTTTCTTGAGATGGCATTACTGCATATACCCTAGCTTTGTCTCTTGCTTTTTACAGGCATAGACCTTGAAGCCAAAAGATAACAAACTTATTCACTTGCAAATGAAACGCTCAACACACCTGGGTGGCCAAGTCCCCCCCACTCCCGCCCCCCACCAGGTTTCCAAGAATGTATTAACACAAGGTTTAAAAACATCCATCTTATTCATCTTCTGACCCCTAACCCCACATCGGTGGTCTAGTTTTATTTTTCTGCATGTAGTTGTCTAATTTTCCCAACAGCATTTATTGAAGAGACTGTCTTGACTCCACTGTGTGCTCTTGCCACCTTTGTCAAATACTAATTGTGTATAATGTCTTGGGTTTATTTCTGGGTTCTCTGTTCTGTTCCACTGATCTATATGCTTGTTCTTGTGCCAGTACCAGGCTGTTTTGATTACAATGGCTTTGTAGTATAACTTGATATTTGGTATTGTGATCCCTTCTACTTTGTTCCTTTTTCAAGATTGTTGTGGCTATTCGGGGTCTTTTTTTGGTTCTATATAAACTTTTGAAGTATTTGTTTTAGTTCTTTAAAATATGTCATTGGTATTTTGATGGGGATTGCATTGAATCTGTACATTGCTTTGGGTAATATGGACATTTTAATGATGTTAATTCTTCCAGAGCAAGATAGGTGCTTCCACTTTTTTATATATTCTTCTATTTCTTTTCAATGTCCTGTAGTTTTCTGCATATAGGTCTTTTACTTCTTTGGTTAAGTTTACTCCTAAGTATCTTAATTTTTTTTTGCTGCAATAATAAATGGGATTTTTTTTTTTTTATTTTCTCTTTTTGCGAGTTCATTATATGTGTATAAGAATGCCATCTATTTTGTTGTTTTTATCCTTACCCAAGGAAATTTTTGCATTTATCTTCAGATAGAGTGGAGGAAGGGAGGGAGGGAGGGAGGGAGGGAGGCGGGAGGGGGAGAGAGAAAGAGAGAGAGGGAAACATCAATGCGAGAGAGACACATCAAGTGGTTGACACAACCCCAACCAGGGCTGGGGACAAACTGCAACTGAGGTATGTGCCCTTAGTGGTAATTGAACCTGGTCCACGGGCCAATGCTCCTACCACTGAGCCAAACCAGCCAGGGCAGAATGCCATCTATTTCTTGATGTTAATTTTGTATCCTGCTACCTTGTCAAATTTGTTTATTAAATCTAGTAGGTTTTCGATAGAGGTTTTAGGGTTTTCTATTTACAATATCATGTCATCTGTGAATAATGACAGTTTTACTTCCTCCTTTCCAATTTGGATTCCTTTTATTTTTTCTTCATGTCTAATTGCTGTGGCTAAGGCTTCCAGTACTATGTTAAGTAAGAGTGGTGAAAGTGGGCATCCCTGTCTTGTTTCTGTTCTTAAGGGAAATGCTTTTAGATTTTGCCCATTGAGTGTAAAGTTGGCTATAGGTTTTTCATATATGGTCTTTATTATGTCAAGATATGATCCCTCTATTCCCACATTGCTGAGCATTTTTATCAGAAATGGGTGCTGGATTTTGTTGAATGCTTTTCCAGCATCAATTGATATAATCATATGGTTTTTATCTTTTATTTTATTTATTTTGTTCATTATGTGCTGTATTACATTTATTGATTTTTGAATATTGTACCTTGCATCCTTGGGATGAATCCCACTTGGTCATGGTAACTAATTTTTTAAATGTATTGCTGTATCCCATTTGCTAATATTTTGTTGAGGATTTACTTTCCTCTTGGACTGCTTTTGCTGCGTCCCATAAATTTTGTGTTGTTGTGTGTTCATTTTCATTGGTTTTCAGCAAGTTTTTAATTTCTTCCTATATCTCCTTGGTAACCCATTCATTGTTTAATAACATGCTATGAAGCCTCCATGTATTTGAATTTTTTGTTGTAATTGATTTCTAGTTTCATGCCATTGTTTTCTGAGAAGATACTTTATATGATTTCAATCTTATTGAATTTATGGAAATTTACTTTGTGTCCTAACATGTGGTCTATCTTCGAGAATGTCCTGTGTGCACTTGAGAAGAATATATATTCTGCAGCTTTGATGTTTAATTGATATTTGCAGAACATATTGGTATTCTGCAAATACCAATTAAGTCCAGCTGATCTAATTGGTCATTTAAGGACTGTGTGTTCCTTTAATTTTTTGTCTAGAATATCTATCTTGTGGTGTCAGTGGAATATTAAAGTCACCTGCTCTGATTGTATTGCTATCAATCTCTCCTTTGAAGTGCTCCAGAAGTTTTAAACATATTTTGGTGCTCTTGTGTTTTGTGCATATATGTTTACCAGGGTTATATCCTCATAATGGATTGTTCCTTTTAATATTATGTAGTAACCTTCTTTGTCTCTTATTATGTCCCTCGTTTTGAAGTCTCTCTGTTGTGAGGTATATCTCTTGTAGAGAGCATATATATGGGTCTTGTTTTTTATCCAATTAGCTACCCTATGTCTTTTGATTGGGGCATTTAAGGTTATTATTGATATATTTTTATTAGTTGCCATTTTTATTTTATTCCTGTGTTCCTATCTCTCTCTCTACTTCTTCTTCTTACAGCAGTCCCTTTAGCATTTCTTGTAGTGCTAGTTTGGTGGTGATAAATTCCTTTAGCTTTTTCTTGTCTGTGAAGCTCTTTATTTCTCCTTCAATTTTGAATGATAGCCTTTCTGGATAGAGTTGTCTTAGATTCAGACCCTTGCCTTTCATTACTTTGTACCCTTCATGCCACTCCCTTCTGACCTGTAGTGTTTCTATGGAGAAATCTGCTGACAGCCTAATGGGAGCTCCCTCGTAGGTAACTTTCTGTCTTTCTCTTGCTTCCTTTAAGATTCTTTCTTTGTCTTTAATGTTTGCCATTTTAATTATGATGTGTCTAGCTGTGAGTATTTTTGGGTTCATCCTGTTTGGTATTCTCTCTATTTCCTGGACTTGTGTGGCTTTTTTTCTACACCAAACTGGGGAAGATTTCTGTCATTATTTCTTCAAACAGGTTTTCTATCCCTTTCTCTCATTCTTCTCCTTTGGGTACTCCTATTATGTGAATGTTGTTATGCTTTGTGTTGCCCCAAAGTCCCCTTAAACTCTCCTCCTGTTTTTTTAAATTTTTTCCCCCCATTTGCTGCTTTATTTGGGCATTTTTTTTCTACCTTGTCTTCTAACTCACTGATTTGATCTTTGGCTTCTTCTAATCTACTATTGAATCCTTCTAAGATATTTTTCATATCAGCTATGTTGTTCTGTATTTCCTCTTGATTTATTCATAGCTTCTACTTCTTTTTCTAAGCTGACGTAGTTCCCTCTGAGCTCTCTGTAATTCTCATCAAGTTGCTTGTAGTTCTCGCTGAATTGTTTGAGTACCCTTAACATCATTGCTTTGAATTCTTTTCTTTTTTTTTGGTACTTGCACCTAGCAGGAACTGAACCCGGAACTCTCTGGTCCACAGGCCGACGCTCCAACTGCTGAGCCAAACTGGCCAGGGCTATTGCTTTGAATTCTTTATCTGACAAATTGCTTTTTTCCATTTTATGTAGTTCTTTTTCTGGTGATTGCTCCTTTTCTTTTCTTTGGGTGTTATTTCTTTGTCTCCCCATTTTAGCAGTCTGGTAGCTCCAGACCTGGTGAGGGATGTTGGGATGTGTAGGCAGCTCAGTGTGTATCAAATAAGCCTGCTGTACCTCCCAGACTGTTCTGGTGCCCATCACCTCTTGCCTGTTGTGTGTCCTGAAAGATTGACTACTGTTAGCTGGTATTGGTTTGTCCTGGTAGGTGCTGCTGCTGGATTGCTTGGGCCTCTCTGAAGCTGTGTTCCCCTCTGGTCGCAGGTGCCACTTGCAGGTGTATCGCTCAGGCCTTCTTGGAGCCCTGGCTCCCTGCCTATCCTGTGGGCAGCTGGATAGCACAGGCCCCACTGGAGCCCCAGGTTCCATTGCTGGTGGCTGGGGAGCACTGCTGCCCGGTGGGGCTCAGCTCCTGTTCAGCCTCTGATGAAGCTTTTGGGGATGGGTCTCAGCTGCTGATCTGTGCTGCTGTTGTCTGGGGACAGATTTCTGCTCCCAAGCCTCTGTTGCTGGAGGTGTGTCTAGGCTCTGATCAGGCTGCTACTGTGGGGGATGGTGCTGGGCTTCCAGTCGTTTTCAGCTTCTGCAGCAGGCACTTTGACAGCACTGCTACTGTGCATTGGCCTGTGTTGACACAGCAGGGTCCACTGGTCCAATGGTGCCAGGTATACTGGTGGGCTCAGGTTGCTGGGCCCTAGCTGCTCCCACTGCCTCCTCTCAGATAAGACCAGGGGTCTTCCAAAATGGCAGGGCCTCCCAGGCAAGCAGGTATAAACACTCTGAAGAGCTGCTTCCTGCAGTAGCCGCTGCTCCCTGTCCATGGCACAGAAACATTCTGCTCTGTGTTTCTGCTCTGCTCGAGGTTGCTCGTCCACATTCACGTCCACTCACACTCTCTCTCACACTCGCTTACTCTCTCATGCACTCACCCTCCCTCCTGTCCTGCCTGCCACCATCTTTCTTTTTTATTATTTTTTTTTAGTTTACATGGGATCTATAGTGATGTCCTCTCTTTCATTTCTGAGATTAGTAATTTGTGTCCTTTCTCTTTTTTTCTTATCCAAGAGGCTTATTTATTTCATTAATCTTTTCAAAAACAAGCTTTTGGTTTTGTTGATTTTCTCTATTGATTTTTTGTTTTGAATTTTACTGATTTCTGCTTGAACACTTACAATCATCTCCTGCCCCCTGCTTATTTTAGATTTAATCTGCTTTTTCTTTAGTTTCCTAAGGTGTAAATTTAGATTATTCATTTTAGACCTTTCTTCTTTTTTAATATATGCATTTAATGCTATAGATTTCTATGTAAGCATTGCTTTCCATGCACCTCACAAATTTTAATAAATTGTATTTTTATTTTTATTTAAAAATATTTTAATTACTCTTCATATTTATTTTTTTACTCATATTTTATCTAGAAGTCTGTTGTTTAATTCCATGTATTTGGGGATTTTTTGGTTATCTTTCTGTTATGGGTTTCTAATTTAATTTCACTGTGATCTGAGAGGTGACATTGTATGATTTTGAATCTTTTAAATTTGTTACAGCATGTTTTATGGCCCAGAATGTAGTCTGTCTTGGTGAATTTTTCCATGTGAACTTGAAAAAAACAGGTGTTTTACTGTTGATAAATGAGGTAGTCTATAGATGTCAATTATGTCCAGTTGATTGTTTGGATTGTTAAGTTTAACTATGTCCTTACTGATTTCTGCCTGCTGGATCTATTTCTGATAGATTGGTGTTGAAATCTCCAACTGTGAAAGTGTATCATCTGTGTCTCCTTGTAGTTCTATCAGTTTTTGCATCATGTAATTTGATGCTCTGTTGTAAGATTTATACACATTAAGAATTGTTATGTCTTATAGAATTGTGCACCTGAAACCTATATAATTGTATTAACCAATGTCACCCCCAATAAAGTCAATGCAAAATAACTATTATGTCTTCTTGGAGCATTGACCCTTTTATCATTATGTAATTCCCCTTATTATCCCTGAAGACTGTTCTGTCTAAAATCAATATGGCTTCTCCTGCCTTCTTTTGGGGGCATGGTATATTTTTCTACATTCATTTACTTTTAATCTATATGTCTTTACATTTAAGGTGTTTTTTGTTTTTTTTTTCATACAAACTCATATACTTGGGTGGTATATTTTATCTACTCTGACAGTCTGTCTTTTAATTAGTTCATTTAGACCATTGACATTCAAAGTGATTGTTGATATAGTTGGATTAATATGTCCCATATTTTTCACTGTTTCCTATTTGTTGCCCTTTTTCTTTGTTCCTATTTTTGTTTTTCTGCCTTTTGTAGTTTTAATTGAGAATTTATATGATTGTTTTCTCTCCTTTCTTAGAATATCAGTTATACTTCTTTCTTTGTAAACTTTTCTTAGTTGCCCTGGAGTTTGCCATGTACATTTACAGTTAATTCAAGTCCACTTTCAAATAACACTATACCACTTCACAGGTATTTCAGCATACATAAGTTAATATAATGTATAATATAAC
This sequence comes from Molossus molossus, assembly GCF_014108415.1. NCBI lineage: Eukaryota > Metazoa > Chordata > Mammalia > Chiroptera > Molossidae > Molossus > Molossus molossus. The sequence continues at coordinate 46,263,511 of NW_023425399.1, forward strand.
TAATATATGTAATCAAATACATTGTTGCTATTATTATTTTCTTTCTTTCTTTTTTATTTTTCTTTATTGACCCTTAGAAAGAGAGAAGGGGAGAGGGAGAAAGAGAGACAGAAACATTGATGAGAGAAAACATCAACTGGTCTCCTGCATGCCCCCCACTGGGGATTGAGCCTGAAACCTGGGCATGTGCCCTGACTGGGAATCAAACTGTGACCTCTCAGTCTATGGGACGGCACTCAATCCACTGAGTCACACCAGCTGGGCAGCATTCTTCATTTCTTTTTTTCTTTTTTAAATATTCACCTAAGGATATGTTTTTATTGATTTTAGAGAGAGGAAGGGAGAGAGAGAGAGGGAGAAACATTATTGATTGCTTGCCTCCTGTATGTGCCCCAACTTGGGGACTGAATTCACAACCTATGTATGTACCCTGACTGGGAATCAAACCCACAAACTTTTTGGTGTATGTGAGGCACTCCAACCACCTGAGCCACCTGGACACAGTGAAAGCATTCTTCATTTCTGTTAGTGTTTTTTATCTCCAGCAATTATTTTTGGTTCTTTCTTAGGCTTTCCGTCTCTCTGCTTACATTTCCCATCTGTTCTTGCACACTACTTTATTCATTAGAGCATTTAGAGTACTAATCATAGTTGTTGTCTGATCACGCCAATATCCCTGCCATGTCTGATCCTGATGCTTGCTTTGACTCTTCAAAATTGTGTTTTTTGCCTTTTGGAATGCCTTGTAATTTTTTCTTGATAGCCAGACATAATGTACAAGGTCAAAGAAACTGCTATAAATAGGTCTTTAATAATGTGGTGATGAGGTAGAGTGGAGGAGAAGCTTTCTATAGTTCTATGATAAGGTCTCAATCTTTTAGTGAGTCTGTGCCTCTTGCCTGTGAACTTTATAAGTGTGTCTCAGTTTTTTTCTCCCCCCTTAGTTGGGATAGCACAGTGAGAGATAGCTGAACAGAACTCTCTTGCCCAAAGTTAAGCCCCATCCTGGGAGCAGTCTGTAGTGAGTGATTGATTGATAGATACAGGAATACAAAAGTCTGCCTGTTTTGCCTCAGTAAGAAACTATTTTGAAGGGCCATGTCAGCTCTAGAGTTTTTTCAGGATCTGTCAAGGCCTTTGCTGTGCCTACAATATGGTTCAGATTTTTCTTGTGCCAATTCTATTTCTACCATTCCTTTACAGGTATTATTTTTGAAAGTACTCCCCAGTGTACCTCCCTCATGCAACCCCTGTCTCAGAGTCTGTTTCTAGGAAACCTGACCTATGAAAATTACCTTTTGTCTACCTGATCTGTCAAAGATAGAGGGAGATTCACTAAAAGATTTTTTTTTTTTTTTTTTATCCTCACCCGAGGACATTTTTCCATTTTTTGTACAGATAGAGTGGGAGGGAGAGAGAGGAAGAGAGAGAGAGAGAGAGAGAAACATCGATGCGAAAGGGAGACATCGAGTGGCTGCCACCCGCACGACAGGGGACAAACTGCAACCGAGGTACATGCCCTTAGCGGTAACCGAACCCGGGTCTCTCTGGACTGCAGGCAGACGCTCTAACCACTGAGCCAAACCGGCCAGGGCTCACTAAAAGATTTTATCCTGCTCTTATTCTACTTCCTGCTGCCCCTTCTCATGTGAAAATTTGGTAAATTTATTGTTATCAATATAAGGTACAAATACATAACTTTTGTATTTTTTTTTGTTGCAATTCTAACAGAAAGTACAGGTTCATGAAAATAATTCATTTTGAATTACGCTCTTTTAGCTGCTCCGATACTCTTTGTTCATTTATTGTTTTGCCTTAAATTCTAATCTGCTTGATATTAATATTGTCTTCCTGATTTTTTATTCTTTGAATCTGTGTGATAGACATTGGCCTCATCTTTTGGCCTTTTTGGTGTCACATTGTTGTTACTAAGTTAGGGAATTTGTCTTTTAATTATTATTATAATTATTTGAATTTGTATATCTTGTCTTGCTTCTGTCATCTTGTTTTGTGTTTTCTGGTTTTTACCCTTTTTTCTTTTGCTCTTTGTAGATGATTCTGTGTGTGCACAGTGTGTTTTGCATTCATTTTCAGTGATCTGAAAGGCATATAGCCTGTTTTAAATACCAATCATAGTTGGCTTTTCATTGTCCAGACACAGTATTTAACCTTTATTTCTATAATCTTCAGGGACAACAGAAAAATCCCATATATTGAAGTCTTTTATATTAAGCAAAAGATTTAGCATAATATTATTCTATTCTCTCCTTGTTTCCATTTTTATGTTTTTGTGTTACTAAGTTTTAGATCCAAATAATTGGAACATATTAAAATTATATTTTATAATAATTTTTGAAAGGTAATGGTATAATTTTATTTTTGTTTATAGATTTTTGAGGTAACAAGTAAAATTTTTTCTATCATTTTTTTAATTGTGATATATACATCATATAACATTTTATTTTTTTAGAGTGGAAAGGAGGGAGGGAGGAGAAGAGAGAGAGTGAAGAAAGAAAAATATCAATGTGAGAGAGATACATAAATGGGTTGCCTCCTGCATGAGCCCCCACTAGGCTGGGAATTGAACCTGCAACCCAGGTACATGCCCTTGACAGAGAATCAAACCTATGACCCTTCAGTGCACAGGCCGATGCTCTAACCACTGAACAACACTGACCAACACTGACCAGGGCTACATCATATATTAATTTTTTTACATTTAATTTTTATTTTATAGCCAAATGTTTAGAATTTATTTTATTTATTTATTTTGGTGTAAACTACCAGTTTCCTATACCATTTCTTTTTTTTTTCTTCCCTTAACAAAGTTGAACTCAGGACTTATTTCAGTAGGTCTCTCTGCAAAAATTTAAAGGGTTAGATATACAATAACAGAAGAAAAAGTATACTAAATCAGGCAATATTCTGAATTGAGATATCTGGTTAGGAGATTATAAATATTACACATTTTTCTTTGACAGTGGTCATTCTTGTTTCAGGTCATTGATGATGGGAAACTGGTTTCAAAAGGATCCGGGATAGACTGTGTAAAATATTAACGGGTATGGGATCATTTAACAGATATACTCAATTTCAACAACACAGTTGAAAAAGAAACCAAAACAGTTAACTGGGATTTTGATTGGAATTGTGTTGAACCTATAGATTTGTTTGTGGGGAATTGTCATTCTGACAATATTGATTTTCCTAATTCTTAAACAATATTTAAGTCTTCTCTAATTTCTATCAGTAATGTTTTAGGATTTTCAGTGTATACATATTGCATAGACTTAACTAAATTTATTTCTAAGTATCTTATGGTTTTATTGCTATTGTAAATGATATATTTTAACTTTTGATCATTCTTAGTGTATGAAATACAATTTAATTTTGCATATTAAGTTTGTATCCTGTAATCTTGTGAAATTCATTTGTTAGTGCTAGTAGTTTTTTGTAGATTCTTTTGGAATTTTTACATATATGATCATATCTATTAATAAATACAGTATTATTTCTTCCTTTGCAATCTCTATGCTTTTTATTTTTTTTTCTTGCCTTACAGCAAAGATTAGGAAATCTAGCCCTAATAGAATATTGCCTGATTTGGTATACTTTTTCTTCTTTTATTGCATATCTAATCCTTTAAATTTTTGCTCAGAGAGACCTACTGAAGTGACACCTGAGTTCAATTTTGTTAAGAAAAGAAAAAAGAAAAAGGGATGGTATAGGGAACTGGTAGTTTGCATTAAAAATAATAATAATAAATCATAAACATTTGGCTGTAAAATAAAAATTAAATGCAAAAAAATTATTATATGATGTACATTTGAATAGAGATGATGAAGGAGATATCCTGGCCTTGTTTCCAGTCTTAATGGAAAATCATTCAATTTTTTATTAAGTGTTATGTTAGCTATAAGTTATCTGCTATTACTCTTCATCAATTTAAAGAAGTTTTTTTTTTTCTTTCTATTTTAAGGTTGCTGAGAGTTTTGTTTTGTTTTTTTTTTGGTTTGATTTTGTTTTTTAGAATTATTATCTTGAATAAATGTTGAATTTTGTTAAATGCTTTTTCTGCATATTTTAAAATTATATATGGTTTTCTTATTTATTCTGTTAATATGGTAAGTTACATTGATTATTTTAAAACAATATTTAGCTAGTCTTGCCTTACTGGGATAAAGCTCACTTAATTATAATATATTATCTTTTTATAAAATGATAGATTTCATAAACTTTTATGGAATTTTGCATCTGTGTTCAACTTTTCTATTTTTGGACACTTGAGTTTTTTCCCCATATCTCTTAGTCTGCTGGAGTATAACTCTCAATGCTTCTTTTTATAGGTGTGCTTTTAAAAATTATCATAATAGCCCTGGCCGTTTTGGCTCAGCGGTTAGAGCGTTGGCCTGTGGTCCAGAGACCCGGGTTTGGTTCCCGCTAAGGGCATGTACCTCGGATGCAGTTTGTCCCTGGCCCTGGTAGGGTCATGTGGGTGGCAACCCTCGATGTGTCTCTTTCATGTCCATGCTTCTCTCTCTCTCCCTCCTACTCTATCTGACTAAAATATGGAAAAATGTCCTCGGGTGAGGATTCAAAAAGAAAAAAATTTACCATAATACTATTAGCAGACATAAAAATAATCAATAAATCTATAAGAAATACCCAGTCGATATTTATATATAATATATATTTTAATATATATTTACATATATATGCTGTTATCTTTATTGTTGAGAATATTGCAGGTGTCCCCCTTATTTTTCCCCCATTACCCCCCTCCACCCAGCCCCCCACCCCAGGCTTTCACCACCCTATTGTCTGTGTACATGGACAATGCATATATGCATGTAAGTTCTTTGGTTAATCCCCCCCCACACCCCCCTTCTGAGATTCATCACTCTGTTCCATGTTTCCATGCCTCTGGTTCTAGTTTATTTATCAGTTTATTTTGTTCATTAGATTCTACATATAAGTGAGATCATGTGGTTTTATCTTTCTCTGACTGGTTTATTTCACTTGGTATAATAATCCCGAGATCCCTCCATGCTGTCTCAAAGAGTAAGAGATACTTCATTTTTACAGCTTTATAGTCTCCCATTATGTATATGTACCACAGCTTTTTTATTGACTCATCTACTGATGGGCACTAGGGCTGTTTCCAGATCTTAACTATTGTGAAAAGTGCTGTATGAACATAAGGGTGCATATATTTTTTCTGATTGGTGTTTCAAGAGTCTTAGGATGTATTCCTAGAAGTGGAATCACTGTGTCAAATGGCAGTTCCATTTTTTAAATTTAGAGGAAACTCCACACTGTTTTCCATAGTGGCTGTATCAGTCTGCATTCCCACCAGCAGTGCACTAGGGTTCCTTTTCTCTACATCCTTGCCAGCAATTGTTTGTTGATTTATTAATGGTAGCCATTCTGGCAGGTGTGAGGTGGTACCTCATTGTCCTTTTAATTTACATCTCTCTGATGATTAGTGATGTTGAACATGCTTTCATATATCTCTTGGTCATTTGTATGTCCTTTTTGGAGAAGTGTCTAGTCAGATCCTCTGCCCATTTTTAATTGGATTGTTTTCCATTTGTTGGGTTGTATAAATACTTTATATATTTTGGAAATTAACCCCTTAGCAATGTATCATTGGCAAATATGTTCTCTCATAGAGTGGATTTTCTTTTAATTTTAATGCTGGTTTCTTTTGCTGTGCAGAAGCTTTTTAGTTTATTAATTTTTTCTTTCATTTTATTTATTAATTTTTTTCCTTTGTTTCTCTTACCCTAGGCAATGTATTGGTGAGAATTCTACTACATGAGATGTCTGAGATTTTGCTGCCTATGTTTTCTTCTTTTAGATTTTTTTATGATTTCATGACTTACATTTAATTCTGTATCTATTTTGAGTTTATTCTTATGTATGGTGTAAGTTGTGGGTCTGCTTTCATTTTTTTGCATGTACCTGTTGAATTTTCCCAACACCATTTATTGAAGAGACTGTCTTTACTCCATTGTATACTATTTTTTTTCACAACTTCATGACACTCCATTATATGGATGTACCTATTCAACTAGTCCCCTATTGATGGATGTGTAGGTTATATTCAGTCTTTTGATATTCATGGTTTTCCTGATTACCTGAAAAATGAAATTTTTGTTCTTATGTTTTTTCTCAGCTGGCTAGCTTCTGTTTAACTTTTCAATTGCATTTCTTTTTTTAAAAATTTTTATTTATTAATTTTTTTTGTTGCAGATGTTTCTCATTTTTCCCCCATTGACACCCTCCTCCTCTTCCCCTCCGCCCCATCCCCAGCTTTGTTGTTTATGTTCATTGGTCATGCATACATGCATGTAAGTTCTGTGGTTCATCTCTTCTCCCACAAAAACCCCTCCTCTGAGGCTTGTCAGTCTGTACCCCACCTCCATGTCTCTGGGTTAATTTTGTTCAGCAGTTTGTTTAGTTCATTATATTCTACAAATAAGTGAGATCATGTGATATTTGTCTTTCTCTGCACAGCTTGTTTCACTTAGTATAATACTCTCCAGGTCCTTCTATGCCATCTTAAAGGATAAGAGGTCTTTCTTTCTTACAACTGCATAGTATTTCATTGTGTATATGTACCACAGCTTTTTAATCCACTCATCTACTGATGGGCACTTGAGTTGTTTCCAGATCTTAGCCATCGTAAATAGTGCTGCTATGAACCTAGGGGTACATATATTCTTTCTGATTGGTGCTTCAGGTTTCTTAGGGTATATTCCTAGAAGTGGGATCACTGGGTCAAATGGCAGTTCAATTTTTAACTTTTTGAGGTAACACCATAGCGTTTTCCACAGTGGATGCACCAGTCTGCATTCCCACCAGCGGTGTACTAGTGTCTCCTTTTCTCCACAATCTTGCCAACTCTTGTTGTTTGATGATTTGTTGATGGCGGCCATTCTGACAGGTGTGAGGTGATACCTCATTGTTGTTTTAATTTGCATCTCTCTGATGATTAGTGCATTTCTTACTTCCTCAAATTTGGGAGGTGGCAATGCACAGTAAGCAATATTGATATATAACACAGAATACATGGACATATCAAGAACCAGCGTATCCATCAATTATTCAGGTTCAGTGTGATGCTTAGATTGGATATAAATTTAGAAGGGCAGTTGCTCCTTCCTTCCTTCCTTCCTTCCTTCCTTCCTTCCTTCCTTCCTTCCTTCCTTCCTTCCTTCCTTCCTTCTCCAGCTCTTACTCTCTTTCTTCTTTCCTTTATTTTATATTGAGTATCTACCACATGGTACACTTTCTGCAGGTGATGCAATAGTGATAAAAAATTGGCATAAAGTATTATAGCAGAAACTGTTGGTGCCCTGCCCATATCTCCTTTGCACTTACTATCCCTGCTTATGTTGACCCTACAGCTTCCAACCACCAGCACCTTGACTTTTTTGCTGAAAGTTTTATTTAGCCTCAAGACTGAAATATGAGATGTAAATGCCTCCCCACCCCAGCAACCCACAAGCTATGCCAGATGGGGATTGGTTGGTATGTAAATCTCCAAGGGGGTACAACTCTGAGACATATTCTACATAGTATTCCAGAAGTCCCCAGCAGGGTTGAGCCCAGTGGCACGTGGAGACCTGCTCAGTAATGCACACTTTACTGACTTCCTTCTTTTCTCTGCTCACTTTCCCACTCCTAGAGGTGCTTCCTGGGATCATCATCTCCCAATAAACCACTTGTATTAAATCCTTATCTCAAGACCTACTTTTGGAGGAACCCAAACCAAAGTAAAACATTTGTGCTTATTGATTCTTCATGTCGAGTGAGAGAGACAAACCATCACGTATATGATCATAATTAATTCATATTAGGCATCACTGAACTTTTATTTGTAACTGAATGACTTTTTAAAAATTATATCTTGATTGTTGAATGTATTACAGATGTTCCTCATTTTTCCCCCATTGACCCCTTTCTCCCCACTCCCACCGCCTTCCTGCCTTTTCCCACACTGTTGTCTGTGTCCATTGGTTATGCATATATGCATATAAGTTCTCTGGTTTATTTCTTTCCATTCTCCAACCCCCCTTCCCTTTGAGGTTTGTCACTCTAGCAACCAATTCGTACTTCTCAATCCTTTCACCTTTTTCAACCATTCCCCCCTCCCCCCTCTCTCTGGCAACCAACAAAATGTTCTCTATATATGTGAGAATGTTTCTGTTTTGCTTGTTCATTTTGTTTGTAGATTCAATTGTTGACAGATATGTATTCATTGTCATTTTGTTTGTTCATACATTTTATCTTTTTCTTCAAAAAGACCCTTCAACATTTCCTATAATAATGGTTTGGTGGTGATGAACTCCTTTAGCTTTTCCTTATCTGGGAAACTCTTTATATGGCCATCGATTCTAAATGACAGCTTTGCAGGATAGAGTAATCATGGTTGTAGGTTCTTGCTTTTCATCACTCTGAATATTTCTTGCCACTCCCTTCTGGCCTGCAAAGTTTCTTTTGAGAAATCAGCTGACAGCCTTATGGGAACTCCCTTGTAGGTAATTAGCTGCCTTTCTCTTGCTGCTTTTAAGATTCTCTCTTTGTCTTGAACCTTTTGCATTTTGATGATGATGTGTCTTGGTGTGGGACTCTTGGGGTTCATCTTGTTTGGGATTCTCTGTGTTTTCTGGACTTGTATGTCTGTTTCCTTCACCAAGTTAGGAAAGTTTTCTGCCATTAGTTTCAAACAGGTTTTTGATATCCTGTTCTCTCTCTTCTCCTTCTGGCACCTCCAAGATGTAAATGTTGGCATGCTTGAAGTTGTCCCAGAGGCTCCTTACACTATCCTAATTTTTTTGGGTTCTTTTTGTTTTTTGCTGTTCTGATTGGGCGTTTTTTGCTTCCTTATATTCCAAATCAATGGTTTGCTTCTTGGCTTTACCTACTCTACCACTGAATCTGTGTAAATTATTCTTTATTTCAGTTAGTGCCTCCTTCATTTCTGACTGTGCATTCTTCATTTCTGACTGGTCCTTTTTTATGCTCTTGAGGCCCTCACTAAGTTTGCTGAGGTTCTCACTAAGATCATTGAGCATCCTTATAAGCAGTATTTTGAACTCAGCATCTGTTAGGTTGCTTATCTCCATTTCGCTTAGTTCTTTTATTGGGGTTTTGTTCTGTTCTTTCATTTGGGACCTGTTTCTTTGCCCCTTCATTTTGGCTGCCTCCCTGTGTTTGTTTCTATATATTACTTAATGAGAGGTATGGGGCTAGCTGAGACCAGATGCTGCTTGTTTGAAAGAATTTAGAAAAACCTAAAGCAGGATCCAAGACAGCCAATCCTATAATTAACCAACTGGCAACAGCTTGGGTGGGCCTGAAAGTTGGGTGGGGCAGGGCCTCAGAGAATCACCAGGGCGGGGCTATCAGTGTGAGCCTGATTTCTGGAGTCCCAGATATGGCAGCTGTCTGCCGCTCCAGGGAAGGACTCACCAAAGGAACAAAGGCCTCTGACAGCACGTCTGTCCCTGAGAAAGCCCCCTCTCCAGCCCTTGCTCCAATGCCAAGCAGCTCAGTTCTTCCCTGTATGTCTTTGGTGCCCCTCGAGCTGCCTCCTCTCCAAGCAAAGAAGGAGAGAGTCCGATAAGTTTGTGCGCGGACCCTTTCAGACGAGCTGCCTGGGGCTCCAACTGCCTCAGCCTCCCTGAGCCTCAGTTCTCTCTGATTTTTCCAGCCAGAAGTTATGGGGATTTCTCTTCCTGGAACTGGGTACCTGGTGTGGACGAGGACCCCTCACTTCTCCGGGGGGACCTTCCCAGCCAAGGTGTCCCCCTGATTTTTATCTGCCACACATAGGTATGGGACCAGCCCATTGCGCCTCCGCGCCTCCGCCCCTCCTACCAGTCTCAATGCAGCTGCTGCTTTAATTTCGTAGTTGTAGAACCTCCATTCAGCTTGATTTCAGGTGGTTTTGAATGATGGTTGTTCTGTAGTTTATTTGTAATTTTGATGTGGTTGTGGGAGGATGTGATACTGCGTTTTCCTACGCTGCCATCTTGACCGGAATTCCCCTGAATGACTTCTTTTAAGTGCTGTAGAAGACATTTTATTTTGGAAATGGCTCATTCATTGTTTAGAAGATTCATTTATTAAAGAATATTCGTTTTTTTTTTTAAAATAAAGCATGTAACCCATGCCAAATATAAGAAGTAGAAAAATATATTTACATGTGTTATAGGAAGGTAGTATTAAGTAAAAGTGAAAAAAAAAATAAATAGTTTCTGCCTTCTTTGATTTTTGAATTCTAAAGAAGACAGAATAAACAAAGATACAAAGAAGTTTGAATTTTGTGTTTTCCAATCCTGCTTTCTGTTTGTTGTGCTTTTATGATCAGAAAACACCTGAAAATGGTAGTGCTTATACAATCAGACTTGACAATAATCTCAGGAAAAGTATCTTCATGTTTCTTTTATAATAAATTCCAGAAACAGGTCAATGGAGAATCTTAAATGCTGCTGAGAACTACCAATTTTGTGACAATCATTGAAATTGTGCTGCATTATAGCCTCTTTGAGGACATACAAAGCAAGCAGGATATAAGTAAACTTTTTTTCTCATTTTAGCTTTGTTTTTTTTTTCCATGTTAATCAAACCCAGTGTTATTGAAGACAATATGGCATGGAAAAGTATATTTGATTTTTTGCCCCAGGTAATTATTATTTTACAGTTATCTGGCAAATTAAGTACCAATATTTAGCCAGTTCCCATATGTGAGACATTGTCCTTCTGTGGTATTTACAATATATTAAAACCTACTTAGCCAACATAGAATAATATAAAACATTCTATAATCAAAAATTGGATCACAGCTGCCTGGTCCTAAATGAGATGAGCTAGGGTTGTAAAATGGACTTTTATGGGGAGACTTTTATAATCATGAGTGATGATATGTAAACCTATCTTTTCAGAGGCAATGTAATGTGGAAAAGCGGTTATACTCAAAAGGCTGCCGCCACCTGCTTAGATGACCTTAGACAAATCTGTTCATGTCTTTGGGTCTCAATTTTCTTATCTGCAAATTGAAGGGTTTCTACTAGATGCTCTTCCCATCCCTCCCAATTCAAGATATAATCTACCTCCTCTGGAAGCTCAGATTCTGAAGAGGGTAGGAAAGAGGAAGACATTAGGATAGGTCATGGTGCCTGAACAGCAGTTGGGCAGGGCAGGTGTAAAAACCAAAGTGGAGCCCTGGCCAGATTGGGTCAGCAGTTAGAATGTTGGTCTGCAGACCAAAGAGTTATGGGTTCAATTCCGGTCAAGGTCACATGCCTTGGTTGCAGTTTGGTCCACAGCCCTGGTTAGGATCATGTGGGAAGCAAACAATTGATATGTCTCTCTCATGTCGATGTTTCTCTCTTTCTCCCTCCCACTCTATCTGAAAATCAATGGAAAAATATCCTCTGGTGAGGATTAAAAAACAAACAAAGTGGAAGCCAAGACCTATGTATGGAGCCAAAATTGAGTAGCAGAGAAAGGAGTGAAGAGCTGTTACTGGGCTGCTAACAAAGGTTCTTCAGAATAAGATCAACAGACTATGTTAGAAATGTCTCAGGACAACTAGCATAGTCGCAGCATGCAAAAATGAACATTCTTTAAAACATTTATTGGGAGCCTATCATGTGCTTGGGAGTTGATGTAAATAAAAAAATGAATCATACATAGCCCTGTCTTCTAGGAGTTTAAAATGTAGAGGGACAGGTATATACACCACTAACTAGGCTGTACTTTAGTTTGCATATAGCACTGAAACAGGAGTTTAAATCAAGTGCTGTGGGAGCTCAGAGAATTAAATCTTATTCAACTAAAACTAGCAGGAGAGATAAGAAAAGGCTTAGTAATATAACTAATATTTAAACTTGGTCTTGAGAGATAAGTAAGATTATCAGGTGGATAATTAAGGAAGAGGAGACAGAACAGCATGTGAAGTGGAGTGAAGAGTAAGACGACATGATGTGCCTGGTGTCCAAGAGAAGCTGAGTGTAACTGGAGCATGAGGAGTACTGCAGAAGTGGTAGGGGTGAAGCTAGTGATTGAGAAGGGTTTTAACTCTTGTGCTATGAATATGAGCCACAATCCAGTAAGAGTCTGGATGGTATCATTAATACCACCCACTCTAGCAGGTTTCTAGTAGTCAGCCAGGCTCAGACCCTGTTAAAAGCCAAGCAAGAGTGGAAGAGAGGATGAGTTGACAAAGCGAGGAAGGGAGAAGAGTTAAAGCAGTCTTGCAGTTCCAAGCTAAACTGAGTGATTATGGATTTTAGTGATTGAGATATGGACTACAGAAGAAGGTTTGAAGGGAGAGGGATGATTGATAAGATTTATTTGGTAAAATTGGGAACATTCATAAGAAGCTCATAATTAGGCTATTAATAATCTATTTCTGGAATTTGAAAGAGAGCCAGGCTGCATTTAACTGCTTGGGAGAAAGCAGTGGGACTGGATGGAATGCCTGGGAAAGAATAGTGAATGGAAAGAGAAGAAAGTGAAGATGTCTTGAGGCATAACCACCTGATGAGTAGTCAGTGAACATACTAGGAAAGATGAGAAAGGTAGGGTAAAAATAAGAGAGAGTTGTAATGTGGAACCCACAGGAATTAAGATTTTACAAGAAAGTTGGGGTTTTTTAAAAGCTCAAAGGAGCTCAAGATGGATGAGAAGTAAAAAGGTAATTGGAATTGGAACTTATATAAACACAAAATGAGAGAGTGAAGTCAGTGTAAGAATGAAATAGGAGAAGAGAAAAACAAGTTGTTACTTTAGGCGAAGCTTAAGTCTAAGTGACGTTTTACTCAGATATAATTTCAGACTTGCAGGAAGGTTGCAAATATAGTACAAAGAACTCCCATAAACCCACACTCATCATTCACCATTTGTTAACATTTTATCTCATTGCTCTCTCATTCTTTATCTTTATCTTTTTTAATGATTCGAGTTGCAGGCATCATGCCCCCTTTACATCTAAGTATTTCAGTGTGTATTTCCTAAGAACAAGGCCATTATTTTTCATGACAACAGTACAACTATCAGACTGAAAATTTTTATATAGATATAATACTGTTATCTAACTACATTCCATATTTAAATCTTAGTTATTTTATGCAAAATGTCCTTTATAGATGTTTTTTTCCCCATTCTGAATCCAAACCAAGATTGTGAATTTCATTTACTTTTTTTGTGTCTGTTTTGTCCCCTTGAATCTGGAACAATTCCTAAGACTTTGTCTTCCATGACATTAATATTTTTTGAGGAGTACAGACTTGTTATTTTATAGAATGTGTCTCAATGTGGGTTTGATAATGCTTCAACATTTGATCAAGGTTGCAAAATTTTTTTTTTTTCAGGAATACCTGAAAGGTGATGTTATGTCTTTCTTGGGGCATCATATCAGGAGGCATGTGATATGTTTTGCCCTGTTATTGGGAATATGAACTTAGATCACTTGGCAAGGTGATGTCTGTCATGTTTCTCCCCTGTAAAAGTAGCCATTTTCCTTATATAATTAGTAATTTGTGAAGATGTACTTGGAGAATATGTAACTATTCCACTTCTCATTATAAAATTATCTACTAGTTTTAGTATGCAGTGATGATTTTTGCCTGAATTATTACTTTGTTTACAAAATGTGTTTTTTTTTTCTAAAGAACTTGTTCCTTCTGCATCTATTAGTCGGTTTATTACTATAAAGAAGGATTATCCATTTATTTATTTAATTGTGGATAAAAAAGGTTTTTTTAAAAGGATGTGGGAAGACTTGGACTTACTTATAGATGGGATAAAAAGAGCCAATGGACTCTGGCCAGTTTGGCTTAGCTGTTAGAGCGTCAGCCTGCGGTCCAGAGAGACCCGGGTTCAGTTCCCACTAAGGAAACGTACTTCGGTTGCAGTTTGTCCCTGGCCCTGGTTGGGTTGTGCAGGTGGCAGCCAGTCGATGTGTCCCTTTTACATCAATGTTTCTCTCTCCCTCCCACTCTATCTGAACAAAAAAAATGTCCTCTGGTGAGGGAAAAAAAATAAAAAGGAGCCAATGGGTTAGGTAGAGACTATAGGGGATAATTGAAGCAACCAAGTCTAAAGATGGGGTGAGATTAAGAGTGCAGATTGAAGGAGCTGTCCTGGACAGGTGTGGGGACTATGCAATCTCAAATATGAAAGGGAACTTACACCTAACACCCCTCACTGCTTACATGGAGTATGTGGTGATGTCAACCACATATGTGACTGATTCTATGAAAATGTCATGATCCCTGCCCTTAGGTGGCTAGTGAGATAGACGATAAAGATTAACTTCAATCACAAATACTGCAGTGAACACTAGGTATAGGTCCACAGTTTTACATCCAAAACCTTTGAGGCCAGAGGTATTATGGAATCCAGAATTTAAGACAATATGGTACATATACCATTTACATAACACCTCCAGCAGGAATCTGGGGCAGCATATATTGATCACACCCAATTTTTACTTCTTAAGTGGAGTCAATATTTCTAGAGTGCAACATAAATTTTTACACTGACTATAGTTTCATTGTCAATTTAAGTTAGGCTACCAGAAGTTGCATCAAAATTACAAAAAGAAGGTTTGATTATTCAGAACACATTGTATTTCTGAACTGTGACTGAAGGAGTGTGGACCTGTGTAAATAGTCTTATGAGAGCAAGTACTTCCAACTTAAGGAGTCAAGGAGGCTTTGCAAAGGAGCTGATGATTGATTAAGATCTTGAAAAAGGTGTAGGCTTTTTTTTAAATCCTTACTCGAGGACATTTTTGCATTTATCTTCAGATAGAGCAGGATGGAGAGATGGGGAGATAGAGAGAGAGAAATATCGATGTGAGAGAGACACATCAAGTGGTTGCCACCTATATGACCCCAATCGGATGGGGACAAACCACAACTGAGGTAGGTGCTCTTAGCAGGAACTGAACCTGGGACTCTCTAGTCCATGGGCCAGCGCTCTAACCACTGAGCCAAACCAGCCAGGGCAAGTGTAGGCTATTGATTAGCAGAAAATGGGAATTGGAGGTAGGATAGAAGAAAGGACATTCCAAATAGAGGAAAGAATTTGACCAAAGTCAGGAAAGTCCCTGCTTGTCTGGGTAGTTAATTACTAGTAATCTCGGGTTACTAGACCATGGGTTGATGGGAGGAAATGGCAGAAGATGGGGAAAGGTGGGTTGGAACCTAAACTCCAAGAACACTAAATATCATTTTCAAGGTTTGAAATTTGTTTTACCATCAGTGGGGAGTGACATGGTCACATCCACCTGTTGTTAGGTGGAACCTGAATGATTGGGTTCTTGCTTAGTGCCAGTGCAGAGGATTGATTGGAATGGGTAGACTAAGACAGGAGGCAGTCACAGTCATGGAGTAGAGATTTGAGGAGAGCTTGTGCAAGCTCAGTCATGCAAGAATGTTGAGAGCGGTGTTGAGAGCCAAGTTAGAACCAATGAGACTTGAGTAATTGAATAGAGAGGGTGGAGGAAAGAAATATTCAAAAATTGGCTCTTGCCTGAAACTTGAAGATAGAACATAAGAGAGAGCATTGTGAATGATAAAGACTGAGGGTTTAGGTATTCATCTGCCTGGGTTTATACAACCCAGCTCCCATCTCCCACCTGTGAGAATTGCAGCCAAGAGATTACTTAACCTCCTCCTCCTCTGCAAATGGAAATAATAACATCTTACTGAAAGGATAATAGTGTGGCTTAAATGAGTAAATTCACATAAATACTAATCACAGGACCTGATACATAGGAAACATACCACAAATATTTGCAAATCTTGTTGATGATTTTGATGTTGACATTGAGTGGGATAGAGATCCCAAAAACATGTTTTAATTCTGGAATTGTCTGTAGATTGACTTGGAGTTATAAGGTCATTATATGAAAGTTCCTTTCTCATTTTTACCTCCTAGAATATTTAATATCCTTTGTTCTAAAAATTTTATGCAGAGTAAAACAAAACCCTGTTAACATTCCTCAAGATATAATAATAGAAAGATGTTTCCTGGTCTTAAGATAAGATATATGCTGTATTCCTCTGTCTATTATGACTGCTTTTAAAAATAACCAATCACCAAAACCCTGCTATTAACTGAGAGAAAAGGCTCTAGACGGGCACAGTAAAAAAAAAAAAAAAAAAAAGAAACTGCTCATGGATAGAATTTTATCGAAGTGAAATTTATAAAATTAGTCACAGATATTCAAAATGCTATCAATATCGCAAATGTCAAATAAAATTTTGAATTTCAGTCTGATCGGAGAGCTGCCTATAAATGAGGTTTTCACAAAAAAAGCTCTGTGTAGCTTGGCTACTTTAAATTCTTCAAAAGCATTGCTTAGTCTTCTGGATTAAAATATATGTATATTTATATATCATTGAATTCCTTCCTATCAAGAAATGTTCAGCTTTCCTAAGTCAGTTGACTTAATGTTCAGCCCTCTCTGAAGCACAAATGTGATAGAGGCCTTGTGAGTGATCATCCTTCAGAAAGCATTGTTGCAGGAAATGGTGAGAGTTGATACAGACATTGATCAACATGTGCCTGAAGTGGAACTTAACAAACTATTGATGGGAATGCAGACTGGTGCAGCCACTATGGAAAACAATATGGTGTTACCTCAAAAAATTAAAAAATTGAACTTCCATTTGACTCAGTGATCCCGCTTCTAGGAATATACCCTAAGAAGCCTGGAACACCAATCAGGAAGAATATATGTACCCCCATGTTCATAGCAGCACTATTTACAATAGCTAAGATCTGGAAACAGCCCAAATGTCCATCAGTAGACGAATGGATAAAAAAGCAGTGGTACATATACACAATGGAGTACTATGCAGCGGTAAGAAAGAAAGATCTCTTATCCTTTGAGATGACATGGAGGGGCCTGGAAAGTATTATCCTAAGTGAAACAAGCCAAGCAGAAAACAACAAATACCACATGATCTCACTTATATACAGAATATAACGAACATAACAGTCTGAGGAATACGGTAGACCCAGAAACATGGAAGTAGGGCACAGACTGACATCCGTCAGAAGAGGGGGTGGAGGGTGGGTGGGAAGAGATAAACCACAGAACTTATATGCATGTATATATAACCAATAGACATGGACAACAAAGCCGGGGATGGAGCAGGGGTGGGATGGGGAGGGGGGTGCCAATGGGGTAAAAAAGGAGAAACATCTGTAACAAAAAAATAAATAAAAACAATAAAAACAAACAAACAAAAAAAACTGTTGAAAACCTTCAAAAATCACTGACCACAATCAAGTACTTAATAAAGAGTTGTAGTTGCTGAGACTCTAGGTAGAAAATTCATGTAAAGATTGCGAGACATGTGGGAAAATGTCTCTGTGGCAGTTAGAGTCCATGTATATTGAGATATGTAAACTTGTAAGCATTTTAAATAAGAAACTAGTGTTATCTATAAAACATCTCTCTTCTGTGCCATGTTGATTGTATAATTTTTTTCAAGTATTGCCTTATCTTTAGCAAAGTGTTCTGCATTTGAAAGATTTAGTTTCTCGTAATTGAATATAATAAAAGTTTTCTGATATAAAGAACGATTATTATACTTTCTAGATTTGAAAATGTTTAAGAAGACTTTTTTTTTTCATTCTAGGATGTAATTCATACATACACCTATTCTATAAAGAAGCCAGTGGTGACACTCATTTATTTAATATTAGCAAATATGTGTACCTGCAATTCTCCAAGAATGAGTTGAAAACATCACTAGCATCAAGTGCAAATTCTAGGGACAGTGAATCTCCCTGAAACATAATCATTTTGGAAGATTACTAATATAAAATAGTAATAGAAAACATATAATACATTGTTATATATCCATATAGACCCCCGCATGATGAAGGAAATATATTCTCAGTGGCTTTAATATCAGGGAGTCCAAATAAGGCAAAACCTAAATGCTTTTGAAACTATTTGATAAAGGAATTATTATCAGGAACTCAAATACATCAGAAGAAAAGCTATATTCCACAAGCACTTTGAACATTTAACTTTTTACATTCTACACAAATAAATCAACATTAAGCTAGAATATCTATCACAAAGTTAAGTAGAGTATATCTGGTAATAAACTATATCTGTTTATGAAAAGTTAAGGTAAGGCCTGGACAAATAATCCAGTTCAAATAAGCAGCACTCTTCTTTCCTTTTTATCTGAAATATCCATGTAAATGTTCTTTTGGTCTTGAATTTGTTTCTTCATTATATTTTGCCTGTATAAATAGATCCTAAAAGAGATAATGAGTTAAAGTTGTTGAAATTAACATGCAAATACATACACATGCATGCCAACCAGGAAAAAAAATTAACTGAACTTTTGAGATCTTTAAGACTATTCATTTAACATCTATTTTGAAAATATTTTAGGTAACAGGAGTAGAGTATTTATATTTAAAAAACAAATCTCTAATCTTAACAAGAAATTTTAACAATAAAAAGAAATATAAAAGCATCAAATAAATGAAGATTCTCGTGTTTCTGGAAAGATAGCTAATTTAGGTAATGAGATAAAATTCTTGTCAAATTAGATAAGTTATTTAAGGTAATTTAAGATTTGTTTTTGAGGATGTTTAGAAGTAATTCTAAAGTTCATAGGAAAGAGATAAAAAGGCAGGTATTATCAAGCCACTGATATGAGATTCCCTATAAATGTAAAAGCATGCTTTAAAGTTACACTATTTAAAACAGAGTAGTTAAGACAGAGTAGATAGCTACATGATTGTACTTATATATGAAAACAACATTTTATAAGGGAAGCATAATCACAAAATAGGTGAAAAATAGATAATTCAATAAATGCTTTGAGAAATTTTGCAAGCTATTTGGGAGAAAATATAGATTCTTCTCTGCTAAAACCTTATATAAATTTTGGATGAATTTAGAATTAATTATAAAAGAAGTAAGTTATAGTAGTATTTGAAAAATATTGCTAAATATTTAACTGATATCTAGAAGAGGAGACATTTTTAGCATAATGGAAAAAAACAAAAGATGAGTATTTCAAAATAATTTTGTATATGTTTTTATTGATTCCAGAGAGGAAGGAGGAGGAAAAGAGAGATAGAAATATCAATAAAAGAGAAATGCCTATCTGCTGCCTCCTGAATGCCCCTACTGGGGACAGAGCCTACAATCAGAGCATGTGCCCTGACTAGGAATTGAATAAGCAGCCTCCTGGTACAGGGGACAACACTCAACCAATCGAACCACACTGGCTGGGCAAAAGATCAGTATTTTTGAATTTATAAATTTTTATCTTTATGCCTAAAAATGATAAATACTAAAAAGTAAACTAAATATATGGAAAATATAATTTCCAAATATGATGGCTTTAAATTGTTAAAAATTCATAGATTAGAATCCCTAGACACACATGGGTAAACAATAGATAATTTTGCAAAATAAGTATATATGACAAAGATGTGAAAAAATACAGATTTATCTGTAATGAAGGAAATGTCAATTAAAACGGCTATAAGATACCATTTTGTTTATGAAATTCTAAAAGATTGAAAATAGATATGCTATTAATGATGTGTTGACTCTGGGGCTTTCATAATGGCTGGTGGGAGTGTGAATTGGTATAACCAACCTGGAAAAGTACTGGGTAGTGTTTACCAAGAATAGGAAAACATTCATAGCCTTTGACCTGATAATTCCACTTCTAAGAATACATACTGAGAAATAATCCAAAATGCAGTCAGAAATACAGAGCTTTTCACAGCAGTATTATTATTGTTGTTTTATCAGCAAGTGTCATTATTTGGCTCATTAAAATACAACATATTGTGTTTTACCAAATACCAAATATTTTTTTAAAAATCAAAATTGCAATAGTTTGAAAATTTTGGCTTCTTTAAGACTTCCCTGGCATAAAAAACTGAAAACCTAAGGAAATCAACACTGTTTACAATCTTTCACATAATGCCAGTTAACATTTAAAAGTTAGAGTCCATGTGTCCCTCTTCATACTTCTTTAAATGCACTGTCAGTTGAGAGTAAAAGGTATGTTTAAATCTAGACTAGAAGGAATTCTTCTAACCAAAGACAAAGACATATCCAGGTATCAACTTTATTTATTTTATTTATTTATTTATTTATTTTATTTATTTATTTTTTTATGAATTTATTTATTTATTTATTTTTTTTTGTTACAGATATTTTACCTTTTTACCCCATTGGCACCCCCCACCCCACCCCCCCTCCACCCTGTCCCCGGCTTAGTTGTCCATGTCCATTGGTCATGCATACATGCATATAAGTTCTGTGGTTTATCTCTTCCCACCCCCCCACCCCCCATCCCCTCTTCTGAGGGATGTCAGTCTGTGCCCTACTTCCATGTGTCTGGGTCTACTGTATTCCTCAGACTGTTGTGTTCATTATATTCCGTATATAAGTGAGATCATGTGGTATTTGTCTTTTTCTGCTTGGCTTCTTTCACTTAGGATAATACTTTCCAGGTCCCTCCATGTCGTCTCAAAGGATAAGAGATCTTTCTTTCTTACCGCTGCATAGTACTCCATTGTGTATATGTACCACAGCTTTTTGATCCATTCGTCTACTGGTGGACACTTGGGCTGTTTCCAGATCTTAGCTATTGTAAATAGTGCTGCTATGAACATGGGGGTACATATATTCTTCCTGATTGGTGTTTCAGGTTTCTTAGGGTATATTCCCAGCAATGGGATCACTGGGTCAAATGGAAGTTCAATTTTTAATTTTTTGAGGTAGCACCATATTGTTTTCCATAGCGGCTGCACCAGTCTGCATTCCCACCAGCAGTGTATTAGAGTCCCCTTTTCTCCACACCCTCGCCAACACTTGTTGTTTGATGATTTGTTGATGGCGGCCATTCTGACAGGTGTGAGGTGATGCCTCATTGTTGTTTTAATTTGCATCTCTCTGATGATTAGTGATGTTGAGCATTTCTTCATATGTCTCTTTGCCATTTGTATGTCCTGTTTGGAGAGGTGTCTATTCAGCTCCTCTGCCAATTTTTTTAATTGGGTTCTTTGTCTTCCTTTTGTGGAGTTGTATGAGCACTCTGTATATATTAGAAATTAACCCCTTATCTGATACATCATTGGCAATGATGTTCTCCCATACAGTGGGTTGCCTTTCCATTTTGATGATTGTTTCTTTTGCTGTGCAGAAGCTTTTTAGTTTGATGTAGTCCCATGTGTTCATTTTCTCCTTTATTTCTGTTGCCTTAGGTGATGTATCAGTAAAAATTCTGCTCCGTATGATGTCTGAAATTTTGTTGCCTACATTTTCTTCTAGAATTTTTATGGATTCACGGGTGACATTTAAGTCTTTTATCCATTTTGAGTTTATTTTTGTGTATGGTGTAAGTTGATGGTTTAGTTTCATTTTTTTGCATGTAGCTGTCCAATTTTCCCAACACCATTTATTAAAGAGGCTGTCTTTACTCCACTGTATCCTCTTGCCACCTTTGTCAAATATTAATTGAGCGTATTGCCTTGGGTCCATTTCTGGGTTTTCAGTTCTGTTCCACTGGTCTATATGCCTGTTCTTGTGCCAGTACCAGGCTGTTTTGGTTACAGTCGCTTTGTAGTATAACCTGATATCTGGTTTTGTGATCCCTCCAACTTTGTTCTTCTTTTTCAAGATTGCTGTGGCTATTCGGGGTCTTTTTTGGTTCCATATGAACTTTTGAAGTATTTGTTCTAGTTCTATGAAATATGTCGTTGGTATTTTGATGGGGATTGCATTGAATCTATAGATTGCTTTGGGTAGTATGGACATTTTAATTATGTTAATTCTTCCAATCCATAAACAGGGTATGTGCTTCCACTTTTTTATCTCTTCCTCTATTTCTTTTTTCAATGACCTGTAGTTTTCTGCAAATAGGTCCTTTACTTCTTTGGTTAAGTTTATTCCTAGGTATCGTAATTTTTTTGGAGCGATGGTAAATGGGATTGTTTTTTCAGTTTCTCTTTCTGTGAGTTCATCATTGATGTACAAGAATGCCGTTGATTTCTTGACGTTAATTTTGTATCCTGCTACTTTGCCAAATTCATTTATTAAGTCTAATAGATTTTTGATGGAGTCTTTAGGGTTTTCTATGTACAATATCATGTCATCTGCAAATAATGACAGTTTCATTTCCTCCTTTCCAATTTGGATCCCTTTTATTTTTTCTTCATGTCTGATTGCTGTGGCTAAGACTTCCAGTACAATGTTAAATAAGAGTGGCGAAAGTGGACATCCCTGTCTTGTTCCTGTTCTTAATGGAAATGTTTTTAGTTTCTGTCCATTGAGTATGATGTTGGCTGTAGGTCTTTCATATATGGCCTTTATTATGTCGAGATATGATTCCTCTATTCCTACATTGCTGAGCGTTTTTATCAGAAATGGATGCTGGATTTTGTCGAATGCTTTTTCAGCATCTATTGATATGATCATGTGGTTTTTATTCTTCATTTTGTTTATGTGGTGTATCACGTTTATTGATTTGCGAATATTGTACCAGCCTTGCATCCCTGGGATGAATCCCACTTGGTCATGGTGAATAATTTTTTTGATGTATTTCTGGATCCGATTTGCTAGTATTTTGTTCAGGATTTTGGCGTCTATGTTCATCAGGGATATTGGCCTGTAGTTTTCTTTCTTCATAGTGTCTTTTTCTGGTTTGGGAATTAGAATTATGCTGGCCTCATAGAACATGTTTGGAAGTCTTCCTTCTTCTTGAATTTTTTGAAATAGTTTGAGGAGAATGGGTGTTAGTTCTTTTTTGAATGTTCGGTAAAACTCCCCCGTGAAACCATCTGGGCCTGGGCTTTTGTTTGCTGGGAGAGTCTTGATTATCTCTTCAATTTCCTTAGTTGTTATTGGTCTGTTCAAGTTTTCTATCTCTTCTGGGAATAGTTTTGGGAGACTGTGTGTTTCTAGAAATTTGTCCATTTCGCTTAGATTGTCGAATTTGTTGCCATATAGTTGTTCATAGTAGTTGTTAATGATCTTTTGTATTTCCGTGGTGTTGGTTGTTACTTCTCCTCTTTCATTTCTGATTTTGTGTATTTGGGTTCTCTCTCTTTGTTTCTTGGTGAGTCTAGCTAAGGGTCCATCAATCTTGTTTATCTTTTCGAAAAACCAGCTCTTTGTTTCATTGGTCCTTTGAATTGTTTTTTTGGTCTCTATGTCATTTATTTCTGCTCTGATCTTTACTATTTCCTTCCTTCTACTTGCTCTGGGGTTTTCTTTTTGTTTGCTTTCTAATTCTTTAAGTTGTGAGGTTAGACAGTCAATTAGAAATTTTTCTTGTGTTTTGAGGTAGGCCTGTAGTGCTATGAACTTCCCTCTCAGAACTGCTTTCACTGCATCCCATAGATTTTGTGTTGTTGTGTGTTCATTTTCATTGGTTTCCAGGAAGTTTTTGATTTCTTCCTTGATCTCCTTGGTGACCCATTCATTGTTTAATAACATGCTATTTAGCCTCCATGTGTTGAAATGTCTTTGCATGTTCTTGTTGCAACTGATTTCTAGTTTCATGCCATTGTGATCTGAGAAGATGCTTGATATGATTTCAATCTTCTTGAACTTGTAGAGATTTAGTTTGTGTCCTATCACGTGGTCTATCTTTGAGAATGTCCCGTGTGCACTTGAGAAGAATGTGTATTCTGTAGTTTTGGGGTGTAATTCTCTGTAGATATCTATTAAATCCATTTGGTCTAGTGCTTCATTTAGAGTCTCTGTTTCTTTGCTAATTTTTTGCCTGGAGGATCTATCCAGTGCTGTCAACGGGGTGTTGAAGTCCCCTGCTATGATTGTATTGTTGTCGATTTCTCCTTGGAAGTCCTCCAGAAGATTTTTAATATATTTTGGTGCTCCTATATTGGGTGCATATATGTTTATCAAGGTTATATCTTCCTGTTGGATAGATCCTTTCAATATTATGTAGTGGCCGTCTTTGTCTCTAGTTATGGTCTTCATTTTGAAATCTATTTTATCAGATATGAGAATTGCTACTCCAGCTTTTTTTTGCTTCCATTTGCTTGGAACATTTTTTTCCATCCCTTCACTTTCAACCTATGTGAGTCTTTTGTTGAGAGGTGGGTCTCTTGTAAACAACATATAGATGAGTCATGCTTTCTTATCCAATCAGCTACTCTGTGTCTCTTTATGGGAGCATTCAGTCCATTTACGTTTAAGGTGATTATTGATATGTACTTATTTATTGCCATTTTTGTTTAGTGTGGTTCTATTTTTCTTCCCATTTCTACTGCTAATTACAGCAGTCCTTTTAACATTTCTTGCAGTGCTGGTTTGGTGCTAATGTATTCCCTTAGCTTTTTTTTGTCTGGGAAGCTCTTTATTTGATCTTCTATTTTGAATGATAGCCTTGCTGGGTAGAGTAGTCTTGGATTCAGATTCTTGTTTTTCATGACTTTGATTACTTCATGCCATTCTCTTCTGGCCTGTAGTGTTTCTTGTGAGAAGTCAGCTGAGAGCCTTATGGGGTTCCCTTTGTAGGTAACCTGTTGCTTATCTCTTGCTGCTTTTAGGATTCTCTCTTTGTCTTTAATTTGGCATTTTAATTACTATGTGTTTTGGTGTGGGCCTGTTTGGGTTCTTCTTACTTGGGACTCTCTGTGCTTCTTGAACTTGAATGCCTTCTTCCTTCACCAAATTAGGGAAGTTTTCTCTCACTATTTTTTTTGAATATATTGTCTATCCCTTGCTCATTTTCTTCTTCTTCGGGGACTCCTATGATGCGATTATTACGTTTCCAGTTGTCCCATAGTTCTCTTAAGCTGTCTTCCTGTTTTTTAATAGTTTTTTCCTTTTGTTTTTCTGATTGTTTGATTTTTTCTACCCTGTCTTCTAATTCACTGATCCGGTCCTCAGCTTCCCCTACTCTGCTTTTTAAACCTTCCAATGTGTTTTTCATTTCGGATATGTCATTTTTTATCTCTTCTTGTTGGTTTTTAATTTCCATTTGGCTTATTTTCAGTGTCTCTATGTCCTTACTCATGCTGTTCAGCTTCCTCAAGATCATGTCTCTGAATTCTAGCTCTGTTAATATGCCTAATTGCTCCACATTGATCTCATCTTCGGTGGAGGTGTCTTGCTCTTTCATTTGGCTTCTGTTTCTGTGTTTCACCATTTTAGCTATCACTGTGGGCTTTGGAGCCTGTCAAGTTCTCCCTGTGGGTGTTGATGTTCTGCTGTTTGTGGCTCCCTCTCCTGTGTTTAGATGAGCGAGGGAGGACCCACATTGAACACCACTGTCAAGTCTTACTTTCCTGGTTAAAGTTGCCAGCCCAGGAAACGTACTGTTATCCTCTAGCTTTTTGCCTGGAGGCTAGCAGTCTAGGTTAATTGATGAGTTTTGGGTTGTCAGTTGATTGAAAAACTTTCTCTGGTGCTCAGCCAAGGGGCTTTCACGAGGGTGGGGCAGATGCTGGTCGTTAGTGAGCCTCAATTAGCACTTCAATGGCCCCCAGGGTGGGGTTGGATCTCCGAGGGAGGGGCTGCTGCCTCTCCTCAGAGCCCTGGGAAGGAGCAATGTGGCCACCGTCCTCAGTGGCTGCACTCAGCCAAAGCTCTGAGCGCCCTCCAAACCCCGAGTGTCCCGACACAGTTCCAGTCCAGTCCGCCCTCCCTCTGCCGGAGTCCAAGGTGAGTGGCTGTGGCTGTTTCAGCCTCTGTCCCGGCTGCGCTGTGGGGCCGCCTGGGAGTGTGACCCGAGGGCGCCGCTTACAGCTAAGGCCGCTGCCGAGCTGCCGACCGTGGGCTCCCAGCCCCGTCTCGCGCCTTTGCAAGCCTACCGGGATGGAGTCAGTGTCCCTCGTTGTATGGTCCTCACAAGCTGCTTTTCTGTTGGTTTTTCCCGTCGATTTGTCTGTGTTATAGTTGTAATTCCAGTTTGGTTCTGGGAGACGGTCTGTGTAGCTCCGTTCACTCTGCCGCCATTTTTCGGTTCCCCGGTATCAACTTTATTAAACCATAGGTCTTAAAGCATATTTAATGATATCTAAGAGTACATAAAATCTCATCATGATCATTTCTATAAAGTGTAATATTTCCTGTCTTCCCCTTCCTTTGGATTTTCTCTTTAACCCGAGATGGGAGAAAAATATGAGGTAGGAGTAAGTACCCCCAGTTTTTTCGCCTCCTGCTCCCTCCTCTCCCAACTGGAAGGCAGAGGACACAGGAGCCCAAATGATGTAGCTTATAAAAGTTAGTCTCCCAGGGCACAGAGTAGAGCCCAGCAGAAGAGGGTGGAAAATGGGCCTGGGTGTCGGGGTGGGGGTGGAGCACTCAGAGAATCCCCAGCACAGAGATGAAGAACAATTGTCTTTTCCTCTTTTCCATATAGACTGCACTGTCTCAAACTATGCTTCTGCCATTCATGGCAGAAAGACAATCTTTGTGTCAGTGACATCTAAACTCCAGGTTTCACTCTCCTTTTCCTTCTTAATCTAGAAGGGAGAATGAAGCCCCAAACAGAACCCAGATGGTGATGGACTTTGGAAAGGAAACTCACATGTTTGCTACAAAAGGGACCACTGACCTTTGAGAAGAAAGTGCTTATCCACAGTGCTTAAGGGAATAAGGTCTGAGACCTAGCCAAGACTCAAAATGTACCTTAATAATGATTATAGGTTACTTATATGTGGAATTTAATGAACAAACTGAAATACCAAGCTAAATAGAGACAAACTCATAGACAGAGAGTAGGTAGACAGTTCTGGTGGTGGTGGTGGGTTTGGGGTAGGAGTGTTGTGGGATGTGGAGGGATTGAGCAAAAAGAAATGGACAAGGACAACAGTGTGGTGATTCAGGAGGGGAGGTGGGTGGGTAAAGGTGTGAAAGGGCACAGAGGGGATAAATGGTGATGGAAAAAAATTCTAATTAAAAAAAGCAAATTATATGAAAGCAAATAATCTCTGGGTTGTGGGCTAGGGAGGTTTTTCATGAGAGGAGTGAGGCTCAGTCCCTAGTCTGGGCTCCCCAGTCTGGAGCATCAGAGCCAAGAACAGCAGCCCACATAATATCCTGCCGTGAAGGACAACAGGGCTTCTGGCTGCTGAGGAGACCGGACCTGGGCAGAAATAAAGCCACAGTTTTTTTGCTTTTAAAGAGTGTGTGTGTGTGTGTGTGTGTGTGTGTGTGTGTGTGTGTGTTAAAAAAGAAAGAAAAAAGCAAAACACCCTTGTCCTGGCTGGTTTGGCTCAGTGGCTGTAGCATCAGTCTGTGGACCAAAGTGTCTCATGTTTGATTCTGGTCAAAGGTACCTACCTGGGTTGTGGTTTGGTCCCAAGCCCTGGTTGGGGTCTTGTGGGAGGCAACCAATTGATGTGTTTCTCTCACATTGATCTCACTCTTCCCTCCCCTTCCCTTCCCTTCCCTCCCCTCCCCTCCCCTCCCCTCCCCTCCCTCCCCTCCCCTCCCCTCCCTTCCTCTCCCCTCCCCTCCCCTTCCCTTCCCTTCCCTCCCTCACACTCTATTTGAAGATAAATGGAAAAATATCCTTGGGTGAGGATTTAAAAAAGAAAAAAATCCCAGAGCACAGGATTTTTGTTTACATCTACTCACCTGAGGCTACAGTAGAGAGACGGTGGTGCAGATTAGAGGTGCCTGAGGAGAAGCTGGGGTAGTAAGTATTGGCGAAGGACGTGAAATGGTGGCCAGTGCCAGGTAACCTGAATCAGGTCCTGCCTCTCTCAGACGGAAGTGGCTATTTCTCCTGAGAGGTGCTGGCCCCTCCCAGAAGCCACAGCTCAGATAAAGGAAAAGACCCTGCTCTAGGTTGTTTAATCCAGAGATTGTGGTGGGCAAAACCGGAGGGAGGGTGAGTGTGTGAGAGAGTGTGACTGTACATGAAGGTGGATGACCAAACCCCTGCAGTGCAGAGATGCAGAGCAGAAGATTCCTGTGTTGTGGATGGGAGCAGTGGCCACCGCGGTAAGTGACACTTCAGGGTGCTTCTCCCTGCACTGCAGGGAGGTCCCACCATTTTGGGAGATCCCAGATCTTCCCTGGGAGGAGGTAGTGGGAGTGGCTAGGGCCCAGAAACCTGAGCCCACCAGTGCACCTGGCACCATTGGACCAGTGGACACCCTGTGTCAACACAGACCAGTGCATAGTAGTGGAGCTCCCAAGGTGCCAGTCACGGAGGCAGCAGACAGCTGGGAGCCCAGCACCATTCCCCATAGCAGCAGCCCAATCAGAGTTGAGATATACCCCCAGCAACAGAGGCTGGGGAGCAGATATTCATCCCCAGGCAACAGAAGCACAGACCAGCAGCTGAGACCCATGCCCCAAAACTACAACAAAAGCTGAGCAGGAGTTGAGCCCCATAGGGCAGCAGCACTCCCCCCCCCCCAAAACACCAGCAGCGGGACCTGGGGCTCCACAGAGGCCTCTGCAGTACAGTAGCTTACAAGAGCAGTGAGAAGCCAGAGCCCGAGAGAGACTGGTGTGATCCAGTTCCCTACCCACAGGAATTGCAGGGTGTGGCCTGTGTGAGGACTGTGTGACCCAGCAGGGAATGCATGATCTAGTTACCCACGGGGCCTGTGGGGTGCTGAAACACCAGAGAGGCCTGCCCAACCCAGCAGGGACTGTGCCATCCAGTTACCCATGGGACCTGTGGGGTGCTGAAGCACCAGAGAAGCCTGTGTGACCCAGCAGTGACTGTGCCATCCACTTACCCGCAGGACCTATGGGGGGCTGAAACACCAGAGAGGCCTGTGTGACCCAGCAGCTCATAACATAGGCATAGAGCTGGGTCCCCAAAGAGACTGTGCAATCCAGGTACCCATGGGACCTTCAGGGCACTGGGACACCAGGAAGGCCTGTGCAACCCAGCTCTGCACAAGATAGGCATAGAGGGTGTGAGAAATGGAGGCGGAGTGAATAGAAGCTATGCAGATGAGCTCCCAGGACCAAGTGGGAACTACAACTAAAATAAAGATAAATTCTCAAAAAAAAAAAAAAAAAAAAAAGCAACAGAAAAGCAGCAGGACAGAACCATATAACCAGGGACACTGGTAGGATCTGCAGAGGCACAAGAGGGTGGTGGGGTGAAAGCCCACAGACAGCAGCAGTCTTAGCTGTGAATAGTGCCCTTGGGGAATAAAGACCAAGCCCCATCCACAGTGTAGGGAGCCAGGACAGAGTGCTAAAATAACCACAGCCACTCACCTGGGGGCTATAGCAGAGGGATGGCACACTGGGCTGGAACTCTGTGGGGAGACCCGGGATTTGGAAGGCACTCAAAATTTTTGCTGAGTTGCGGCCACAAAGAACAGTGGCCCGTGTGCTCTTTCCCAGAGCTGTGGGTAATAGCAGCAGCTCCCCCTCCTCAGAGATTCAGACTTTCCCAGGTGAGGCAAAGAAATGCAAATTGAGGCTCATTAATAACCAGCATCTATCCCACCCTCTGGAAATCCTCTTATGCAGAACACCAGGGCTACATTCCAAGGCAATGTGTAACAGACTACTGGCCACCAGAAAAAAGCTAGAGGATAATTGAACCTTTCCTGGGCTTGCAAATCTATCCAGGAAAGTAAAACTTGACAGTGGTATTTAACGTGGGCCCACCCAGGCTCATCCAAACCCAGTAGAGGGAGTCACAAAGAACAGAACACCAACACCCACAGGGAAAATTTGGCAACCTCCAAAACTCACTGAGATAGCCAAAATGGTGAAACAAAGAAACAAATCCCAAATGAAAAAATAAGAGACCTCTGTCTAAGATGAGATAAATGAAATGCAGTTAGGCAGATTATCAGAGGTTGAGTGCAGAACCATGATCTTGAGGAAGCTCCACAGCATGAGTAAGGACATCAGCACCATAAGCAAAGATATAGAAACATTGAAAACCAACCAAGTGGAAATGAAGAATGACATAGGAGAAATAAAAAACACATTGGAAGGACTAACCCGCAGAGTAGAAAAAGCTGAGGACCGAATCAGTGAAGTAGAAGACAGAGTAGAAAAAATCAACCAACCAGGAAACCAAAAGGAAAAAACAATGAAAAAACAGGAAGATAGCTTAAGAGAACTGTGGGACAATTAGAAACATAATAATATTCGCATCATAGGAGTTCCCGAAGAGGCAAAAATGGGCACGGGTGAGAGAATATATTTGAAGAAATAGTGACAGAAAACTTTTCTAACTTGCTGAAGGAAGAAGGCATTCAAGCTCAAGAAACACAGAGAGCCCCAAGTAAGAAGAATGCAAACAGGCCCACACCAAGACACATAGTAATTAGAATGCCAAAAATTAAAGACAAAGAAAGAAACCTAAAGGCAGTAAGAGATAAGCAACAGGTTACCTACAAAGGAAACCTCATAAGGCTCTCACTCGCTTCTCAACAGAAACACTACAGGCCATAAGGGAGAGGCATGAGGTAATCAAGGTAATGAAAAACCAGGATCTGAATCCAATACTACTCCATCCAGCAAGGCTATCATTATAAGAGAAGGTAAAATAAAGAGCTTTCCCTAAAGAAATATATTAACACCAAACCAGCACTGCTAGATATGCAAAAAGAACTGTTGTAATTAGAAGAAACAGGAAGAAAAGTAGAACTAGTCTAAACAAAAATGGAAATAAATAAGTACATATCAATTATCACCTTAAATGTGAATGTTTTGAATGCTCTGATAAAAAGACACAGTGTAGCTGACAGGATAAGAAAGCATGACTCACATATATGTTGTTTACAAGAAACCAACCTCACAACAAAAGATTCACATTGGTTGAAAGTGAAGAAATGGAAAAAATTTTTTCAAGAAAATGAAAAGCAAAAAAAAAACAAAAACAAAAAAACAAAACAAAAACTAGGCCCTGGCCGGTTTGGCTCAGCGGTTAGAGCGTTGGCCTGCGGTCCTGAGAGACCCGGGTTCGGTTCCCGCTAAGGGCGCATAACTCAGTTGCAGTTTGTCCCCGGTCCTGGTCGGTCGTGCGGGTGGCAGTCACTCGATGTGTTCCTTTCACATCGATGTTTCTCTCTCTCTCTCTGTTCCTCTCTCTCCCTCCCACTCTATCTGAACAAAAAATGGAAAAATGTCCTCGGGTGAGGATAAAAAAAAACAAAACAAAAAAAAAACTGGGGTAGCAATACTCATATCTGATAAAGTAGATTTCAACATGAAGGCCATAACTAGAGACAAAGAAGGTCATTACATAATATTGAAAGGATCTATCCAACAGGAATATATAACCTTGGTAAACATATATGCACCCAATATAGGAGCAACAGCATATATTAAAAATCTGCTGAAGGACTTCAAAGGAGAAATCAACAGCAATACAATCATACCAGGGGACTTCAATACCCCGCTGACATCACTGGATAGATCTTCTAGACAAAAAATTAACAAGAAAACACAGACTCTTAATGAAGTGCTAGATTAAGTGGATTTAAAGGATATCTATGGAGAATTACACCCCAAAACTATAGAATTCACATTCTTCTCAAGTGCACATGGGACATTCACAAAGATAGACCACATGTTGGGTACAAAGTCTCTACAAGTTCAAGGAGATTGATATTGTTTCAAGCATCTTCTCAGATCACAATGGCATGAAACTAGAAATCAATTGCAACAAGAACATGCAAAGACATTTGAAAACATGGAGGCTAAATAGCATGTTGCTGAACAATGAATGGGTTACCATGGTGATCAAGGAAGAGGTTAAAAATTACCTGAAAACCAATGAAAGTGAACACACAATAAAACAAAATCTATGGGATGCAGCAAGAGCAGTTCTGAAAGGGAAGTTCTTAGCACTACAGGCCTACCTCAAGAAACAAGAAAAATTTCTAGTAGACTGTCTAACCTCACAACTTCAAGAACTAGAAAGAAAACAAAAAGAAAACCCCAGAGCAAAGACAAGGAAGGAAATAGTAAAGATCAGAGCAGAAAATAAATGACATAGAGACAAAAAACAAAACAAAACAAAACAACCCAAAGAATTAATGAAACAAAGACCAAGTTCTTTGAAAAGATAAACAAGATTGTTGGACACTTGGAAAGACTCACAGAGAAACAAAGAGAGAGCACCCAAATACACAAAATTAGAAATGAAAGAAGAGACTTCCTGTCAAGATGGCGGTGTAGGTAGTAAACGCGTTATCACATCCTCCCACAACCACATCAAAGTTACAACTAAACTACAGAACAACCATCCTTCAAAACTGCCTGAAATCAAGCTGAATGGAAGTCCTACAACTACGGAATTAAAGCAGCAGCCACATCCTGACTCGTAAAAGGGGCGGCGGCAGCGGCGGCGGTGGCGGTGGCGGCAGTGGCGCGGCAGGCTGATCCCACACCCAAGTGTGGTGGATAAAAATTAGGGGGAAACCTCAGCTGGGAAGGTCCTTCCTGAGGACTGAGGGGTCCATGTCCCATACGAGGTGCCCCGCTGAGGGTTCAAATGCCAAGAAGAGAGTCCCAATAACTTCTGGCTGGAAAAACCAGAGGGAACTGAGGATCAGGGACGGTGACAAGGCTGAAGCCCCAGGCAACTCCTTAAAGGGCCTGCGCACAAACTTATCAGACTCTCTCCCTCTAAGCTTGGAGGGGAGGCAGCTCCAGGGGCACCAGAGACATACAGGGAAGAACTGAGCTGTTTGGCACCAGAGCGAGGGCTGGAGAGGGGGCTTTCTCGGGAACAAACGTACTGTCAGAGGCCTTTATTCCTTTGGTGAGCCCTTCCCTGGAGCAGCAGACAACCACCATATCTGGGACTCCAGCATCCTGGCTCACACTGGTAGCCCTGCCCTGGTGACTCCCTGAGGCCCCGCCCCACCCCACCCAACTTTCAGGCCCACCCAAGCTGTTGACACTTGCTTAACCATAGGATTGGCCTGTCTTGGATCCTGCTTCAGGTTTTTCCTAAATTCTTTCAAATGAGCAGCTTCTGGTCTCATCTAGCTCCATACCTCTCATTAATTTATACACAGAAACAAACACAGGGAGGCAGCCAAAATGAAGAGGCAAAGAAACAGGTCCCAAATGAAAGAACAGAACAAAACCTCAAGAAAAGAACTAAGCGAAATGGAGATAAGTAACCTAACAGATGCTGAGTTCAAAATACTGCTTTTAAGGATGCTCAATGAACTCAGTGAGGGCCGCAAGAGCATAAAAAAGGACATGTCAGAAATGATCGATGCACAGTTAGAAACAAAGGAGGCTTTAACTGAAATAAAGAATAATTTACAAAGATTCAATAGTAGAGTACGTAAATCCAAGAAGCAAACCATTGATTTGGAATATAAGGAAGCAAAAAAATGCCCAATCAGAACAGCGAAAAGAAAAAGGAATCCAAAAAAATGAGAATAGTGTAAGGAGCCTCTGGGACAACTTCTAGCATGCCAACATTCGCATCTTGGGGGTGCCAGAAGGAGAAGAGAGAGAACAAGAAATTGAAAACCTGTTGGAAACAATAATGGCAGAAAACTTTCCTAACTTGGTGAAGGAAACAGGCATACAAGTCCAGGAAGCACAGAGAGTCCCAAACAAGATGAACCCCAAGAGGCCCACACCAAGACACATCATCATCAAAATGCAAAAGGTTCAAGACAAAGAGAGAATCTTAAAAGCAGCAAGAGAAAGGCAGCTACTTACCTACAAGGGAGTTCCCATTAGGCTGTCAGCTGATTTCTCAAAAGAAACTTTGCAGGCCAGAAGGGAGTGGCAAGAAATATTCAGAGTGATGAAAAGCAAGAACCTACAACCAAGATTACTCTATCCTGCAAAGCTGTCATTTAGAATCGATGGCCATATAAAGACTTTCCCAGACAAGAAAAAGTTAAAGGAGTTCATCACCACCAAACCATTATTATATGAAATGATGAAAAGTCTTTTTGAAGAAAAAGATAAAATATATGAACAAACAAAATGGCAATGAATACATATCTATCAACAATGGAATCTACAAACAAAATGAACAGGTAGAACAGAAACATTCTCATAGATACAGAGATCATTTTGTTGGTTGCCAGATGGGAGGGGGGTTGGGGGAATGGGTGAAAAAGGTGAAGGGATTAAGAAGTAGTAATTCATTGCTAGACTGACGAACCTCAAAGGGAACAGGGTTGGGGGGGGTGTGGGAAAAAATAAACCAAAGAACTTATATGCATAACCAATGGACACAGACAATAGTGTGGGAAAAGGTGGGCGGGGGGCGGGAGTGGGAAGGAGGGGGTCAATGGGGGAAAAATGTGGAACATCTGTAGTACATTTTACATTCAACAATAAAGAATAAAAAAAAGAAATGAAAGAAGAGAAATAATAACTGACACCACAGAAATACAAATGATTGTTAACAGACATTATAAACAATTATATGGCAACAAATTCGACAATCTAAGCCAAAAGGACTAATTTCTAGAAACACATAGTGTCCCAAAACTGAACAGGGAAGAGTAGAAAACTTGAACAGACCAATAACAACAAAAGAAATTGAAGATGTAATCAAGACTCTCCTAGCAAACAACAGCCCAGGCCCGGATGGCTTCACTAGGGAATTTTACTGAGCATTCAAAGAAGAACTAATACCCATTCTCTTCAAACTATTTCCAAGATTTCAAGAAGGAAGAGTTCCAAACTCGTTTTAAGAGGGCAGCATAATTCTAATTTCAAAACAAGAAAAAGACACTACCAAGAAAGAAAACTACAGGCCAATATCACTGATGAACATAGATGCCAAAATCCTGAACAAAATACTAGCAAATCGAATCCAGCAATACATCAAAAAAATTTTCACCACGACCAAGTGGGATTCATCTCAGGGATGCAAGGAAGGTACAATATTTGTAAATCAATAATGTGATATACCACATAAATAAAAAGAAAGATAAAAATCATTTGATCATATCAATAGATGCTGAAAAAACATTTGGCAAAATCCAGCACCCATTTCTGATAAAAATGCTCAGTATTGTGGGAATAGAAGGATCATATCTCAATATAATAAAGGCCATATATAAAACACCTACAGTCAACATCATACTCTATGGGCAAAAACTAAAAGCATTTCCCTGAAGAACAGGAACAAGACAGGGATGCCCACTTTCACCACTCTTATTTAACATAGTACTGGAAGTCTTAGCCACAGCAATCAGGCATGAAGAAAAAATACAAGGAATCCAAAATGGAAAGGAGGAAGTGAAAGTGTTATTATTCACACATGACATGACACTATATGTAGAAAACCCCAAAGAGTCCATCAAAAATTTACTAGACTTAATAAATGAATTTGGCAAAGTAGCAGGACACAAAATTAACGTCAATAAATCAGTGGCATTTTTATACACCAGTTATGAACTCACACAAAGAAAAGCTAAAAAAGAAAAAAATTTCATTTACTATGGTGGCAAAAAAATTAAGATACCTAGAAATAAACTTAACCAAAGAAATAAAGGACCTATTTGCAGAAAACTACAGGTCATTGAAAAAAGAAATAGAGGAAGATATAAAACAGTGTAAGCACATACCTTGTTCATAGATTGGAATAATGAACATCATTAAAATGTCCGTATTTCCCAAAGCAATCTATAGATATAATGTGATTCTCATCACAATACCAATGACATACTTCACAGAACTAGGACAAATACTTCAAAAAAGTTCATATGGAACCAAAAAAGACCTCGAATAGCCACAGTAATCTTGGGAAAAAAGAAAAAAAAAAGATCAAAGTTGGAGGGATGATATTACCAGCTTTCAAGTTATACTACAGAGCCACTGTAATCAAAACAGCCTGGTATTGGCATAAGAACAGGCATGTAGACCAGTGGAGCAGAACAGAGAACCCAGAAATGGACCCAAGGCAATACTCAATTAATATTTGACAAAGGTGGCAAGAGCATACAATGGAGTAAATATAGTCTCTTTAATAAGTGTTGGGAGAATTGAAGAACTACATGCAAAAAAATGAAAGTAGACCATAAACTTACACCACATGCAAGAATAAACTTAAAATGGATAAAAGACTTAAATGTGACTCATGAATCCATGAAATCCTAGAAGATCATGTAGGCAACAAAATTTCAGACATCATACGCAGCAGAATTTTCACTGATACATCACTTAAGGCAGCAGAAACTAAGGAGAAAATGAACACATGGGACTACATCAAACTAAAAAGCTACTGTACAGAAAAGGATACAACCATCAAAATGGAAAGTCAACCCACTGTATGGAAGAGCATAATTGTCAATGATATATTAGATGAGGGGTTAGTTTCCAATATATATAGAGTGTTCATACAACTCAACAAAAGGGAGACAGAGAACCCAATTAAAAAATGGGCAGAGGATCTAAATACACCTCTCCAAACAGGACATACAAATGGCTAAGAGACATATGAAGAAATTCTCAATATCACTAATCATCAGAGAGATGCAAATTAAAAGAACAATGTGGTATCACCTAACACCTGTCAGAATGACCGCCATCAACAAATCATCAAACAACAAGTGTTGGCGAGGGTGTGGAGAAAAGGAGACTCTAATACCCTGCTGGTGGGAATGCAGACTGGTGCAGCCACTATGGAAGACACTATGGTGTTACCTCAGAAAATTAAAAATTGAACTTTTATTTGAGCCAGTGATCCACTTCTAGGAATATACCCTAAGAATACTGAAACACCAATCAGAAAGAATATATGTACCCCATGTTCATAGCAGCACTATTTACAATAGGTAAAATCTGGAAACAACCCAAATATCCATTAGTAGACAAATGGATAAAAAACTTGTGGTACATATACATAATGGAGTACTATGCAGCTGTAAGAAAGAAAGACCTCTTATTCTTTGAGACGACATGGAGAGACCTGGAAATTATTATCCAAATGAAACAAGCCAAACAGAGAAAGACAAGTATCATATGATCTCACTTATTTGTGGAATATAATGAATATAACAGTCTGAGGAATGGGGTAGTCCCAAAGACATGGAAGTGGGGTACAGACTGACAATCCCCAAAAAGGGGGTAGTGGGGGAGAGGTAAACCACAGAACTTATATGCAGGTATTCATGAACAATGGACATGGACAACAGAACTGGGGACATGGTGAGGAGGGAGGGGGAGTTGGAGGGATAATCAGTGGGGGCTAAAGAGAAACATCTGTAACCAAAATAAATTAATTAAAAAAAAAAAAAAGACTCTTCTCTAGGTGATACAGCTATCTCCACCCTCAGGAACACACCCTGCATTTCTACCAGTGTAGAGGAGACAGTAGCAGTGGGCCAAACCTTTCAGTTTCACCAGGCTCTGTGAGCATCAGTGACTGGTTGGGCTTATAGGCATTCACCCCACTGCTTCAGTAACCTGACTGGTGCTTTCCCCTCATAGGAGAGCTAATAGAGACTTCTGGTTTTCCACTGATCACCCTGGACTGCAGATGAGGATATCTTCCCAACCGAGAGCAGGGAAATGTTCAGGATCACCTTTAGAGGAGCTCTAGCTCTGGAGCAGAGGAATACACACCACATTCCTTGAAGACTAAACATTACCTCCCCCTCATGGGAGACCCAGGGATTTGATATCCTCGAGTCTGAATAAAGCCCTTTCGGAAACAGAGTTTTCAGTGACTATGATTGACAGCTCTCTGGCAAGTGAAGGTGGATAGAAGCAGAGCCTATGGAACCTGGGGAAGTTTGCTGATCCACCTCGGGGCTTCAAGCTGCTGACAGATTGGCTTTAGAGTGCAACTTGGCCCCTTTCCTGTGCAGCGAAATTCTGTGAAGACAGGCACAAACTGTGGGTAGTTTGAAGCTCCAGTTTGCTAAAAGCAAAAGGAGTTTATAACTGTGGCTAGCATTTAAGTAGAGCAGGAGCCAAAAAGAGCACCCAGAAGGCACTAAAACTCTGCTGAGCCTAACACCACCTCACTTTTTTTGCGACAAACAATACTTCAATTTTTTTTGCATTGTTTTTTTTATCTTTCTTTTTTTATTGATTTGATACTATTTTAGTCTCTGTTTTTTTCCCCTTTTCTCCCTCTAGTTTTTCTTCTTTCTCATGAGTACACTTCTTTTTTCTTTTCTAATTTTCTGCCTTTCTGCTTTCTCTATTTTTTTTCCATAATTTTTTCTTTGACTTTTCTTTTATACCATTTTTATTCCCCTTTTTCTCTGTTTTTATTTTATTTTCTTCACCTCTGCCCTTTCATAATATATTTTCTGCCCCCTTTCTTCTGTCCTAGTATTTTTCCTTTTCACTTATTGTTCTTGTTATCTCCTTTCTTTTCTAATTCTCCCTTCTTTTCTTGCTGTTTTTGTTGTGGTTATAGGGGTCTTTGGTATGTTTTGTTATGTTGTGTTGCATTTAGTTTTGTTCGTCAGCACCTGCACAACATCTCACATGATGTGGTTGGGAGTGAGCTATACAATCAATCAGCCTGAGAGGTGATCCCATCCACGAAAGGGACAATAACATTCAAGAATCAATTATAGATTCCAAAATGGCATCACAGTAAATGGAAGTTACAAAGACCATCTCCCAGGACCAAACTGGAATTACAACTAAAATAAAGAAAGCATCGGGAAAAAGCAACAGAAAAGCAGCTTGCGAGTACCATATAGCCAGGGACACTCATCAATCCTGGTAGTATTGTGGAGGCACGAGAGGGGGGCTGGGAGCCCATGAACAGCAGCAGTCTGAGCTGTGAGCAGAGCGCTCGGGGTTAATCTCCCAAGCGGCTCCACAGTGCAGAGCTGGGACAGATGCTAAAATAGCCACAGCCACTCACCTTGGGCTCTGGCAGAGGGAGGTTGGACTGGATGGGAATTGTGTGGGGACATTCAGGTTTGCAGTGTTCTCAGAGCATTTGCTAAGCTGTGGCCACACAGGTCCGCAGTCATCTTACTGCTTCCCAGGGCTCTGGGGAGTGGCAGCGGCCTCTCCTCTCCATGGGAGATTCAACCTCACCCAGGGGCCATAAAATGCAAATTGGGACCCATTAACAATCAGCATCTGCCACACGGGAAATCCCCTTACACTGAACACCTGAGGGAGATTTTCAGTCAACTAAGAACCCAAGGCTCTTCAAGTAACCAAGATTAATAGCCTTCAGGCAAAAGCTAGAAGCTAACTGAACCTTTCCTGGGCTTGCAAATCTACCCAGGAAAGTACAACTTGACAGGAGTGATTAATGTGGGTCCTCCTTTGATCATCCAAATCAAGTAGAGGGAGCCACAAACAGCAGAATGCCAATATCCACAGGGAAAATTTGGCAGGCTCCAGAATCCACTGAGATATCCAAACGATGAAACAAACAAATCCCAAATGAAAGAACAAGAGACCTCTACCAAAGATGAGATAAATGAAAAGCAGTTAAGCAAGTTAACAGAGATAGAATTCCAAGCCATGATCTTGAGGAATCTCAACAGCATGAGTAAGGACATCAACACCATGAGTAAAGACATAGGAACATTGAAAATCAACCAATTGGAAATTAAAAACCACCACGAAGCAATGAAGAAGGACATAGCAGAAATAAAGAGCCCTGGCCAGTTTGGCTCAGCGGTTAGAGCATTGGCCTGTGGTCCGGAGGAGAAATAAAGAGCACATTGGAAGGACTAAACAGCAGAGTAGAAAAAGCTGAGGACGGGATCAGTGAATTAGAACACAGGGTAGAAAAAATCAATCAGAAAACCAAAAGAAAAAAAAAATTAAAAAACAGGAACACAGTCTTAAGAGAACTGTGGGACAACTGGAAATGTAATAATATTTGCATCATATGAGTCCCTGAAGAAGAAGAAAATGGGCAAAAGTTAGAGAATATAATTTAAAAAATAGTGACAGAAAACTTCTTTAATTTGGTGAAGGAAGAAGGCATTCAAGTCCAAAAAGCACAGAGAGCCCCAAGTAAGAAGAGCTCAAACAGGTTCACGCCAAGACACATAGTAATTAAAAATGCCAAAAATTAAAGACAAAGAGAGAATCCTAAAGGCAGCAAGAGATAAGCAACAGGTTACCTACAAAGGAACCTCCATAAGGCTATCAGCTGACTTCTCAACAGAAACACTACAGGCCAGAGGGAGTGGCATGAGGTAATCAAGGTCATGAAAAACAAGAATCTTAATCTAAAACTACTCTACCCAGCAAGGCTATCATTCAAAATAGGACAAATAAAGAACTTCCCAAATAAAAAAAGGCCAAGGAAATACATTAGCACCAAACCAGTACTGCAAGAAATATTAAAAAGACTGCTGTAATTAGTAGAAGAAATAGGAAAAAAAATAACAACACTAAACAAAAATGTCAGTAAATAAGTACATATCAATAATCACCTTTAGTGTAAATGGACTGAATGCTCTGATAAAAAGACACAGAGTAGTTGATTGGATAAGAAAGCATGACTCACATATATGGTTTTTATAAGAAACCCATGTCACAACAAAAGACTCACATAGGTTTAAAGTGAAGGGATGGAAAAATATCTTTCAAGCACACAGATCAGAAAAGAAACTTGGGGTAGCAATACTCATATCTGATAAAATAGATTTCAAAATAAAGGCCGTAACTAGATACAAAGAAGGCAACTACATAATTTTG
The DNA here is from genome assembly GCF_014108415.1 of Molossus molossus. Taxonomy (NCBI): domain Eukaryota; kingdom Metazoa; phylum Chordata; class Mammalia; order Chiroptera; family Molossidae; genus Molossus; species Molossus molossus. The sequence goes on from NW_023425399.1 coordinate 46,304,144, forward strand.
AAAGGATCTATCCAACAGGAAGATATAACCTTGGTAAACATATATGCAACCAATATAGGTGCACCAATATATATTAAAAATCTCTGGAGGACTTCAAAGGAGAAATGAACAGCAAGGCAATCATAGCAGGGGATTTCAATCCTTCTCTGACATCATTGGATAGATCCTCCAGGCAAAAAATTAGCAAGGAAACAGAAACTTAAAATGCAGCACTAAACTAAATGCATTTAATAGATATCTACAGAGAATTACACTCCAAAAGTAGAGAATTCACATTCTTCTCATGTGCACATGAGACATTCTCCAAGATAGACCACATGTTATAACACAAACTAAGTCTCTGCAAGTTCAAAAAGATTGAAATCATATGAAGCATCTTCTCAGACCACAATGGCATGAAACTAGAAATCAATTGCAACAAAAACAATGCAAAGACATTTGAACAAATAGAAGCTGAATAGCATGTTATTAAACAATGAATGGGTTACTTAGGAGATCAAGGAAAAAATTAAAAACTTCCTGAAAACCAATGAAAATGAATATACAATAACACAAAATCTATGGAATGCAGCAAAAGCAGTTCTGAGAGAGAAGTTCATAGCACTATAGGCCTACCCCAAGAAACAAGAAAAATTTCTAATAGACTATCTAACCTCACAACTTAAAGAATTAGAAAGCAAGCAAACAAACAAAAAACCCCAGTGCAAGTAGAAGGAAGGAAATAGTAAAGATCAGAGCAGAAGAAAATGACATAGAGAGCAAAAAAAAAAAAAAAACAATTCAAAAATTAATGAAAGAAAGAGCTGTTTTTTTGAAACGATAAACAAGACTGATGGACCCTTAGCTAGACTCACAGAGAAACAAAGAAAGAGAACCCAAATACACAAAATCAGAAATGAAAAAGGAGAAGTAACAACTGACACCACAAAAATACAAAGGATCGTTAACAAATACTCTGAACAATTATATAGCAACAAATTCAACAATCTAAGCAAAATGGACGAATTTCTAGAAACACATAGTCTCCTACAACTAGACGGGGAAGAGATAGAATATTTGAACTGACCAATAACAACTAAGGAAATTGAAAAGGTAATCAAATCTCCCAGCAAACAAAAGCCCAGGCCCAAATGGCTTTATGGGGGAGTTTTTCTGATCACTCGAAGAACTAACACCCATTCTCCTTAAACTATTTTAAAAATTTCAAGAAGAAGGAAGACATTCACACTCATTCTATGAGGCCTGCATAATTCTAATTTCAAAATAAGAAAAAGACACTACAAGGAAAGAAAACTACAGGCCAATATCCCTGATGAACATAGATGCCAAAATCCTGAACAAAGTAGTAGCAAATCGGATCCAGCAATACATCAAAAAAATTATTCACCATGACCAAGTAGTATTCATCCCAGGGATGCAAGGCTGGTACAATATTTACAAATCAATAAATGTGATAAATCAATAAATGTGATATACCACATAGATAAAATGAAGAATAAAAACCACATGATCATATCAAAAGATGCTGAAAAAGCATTCGACAAAATGCAGAACCCATTTCTGATAAAAACACTCAGTATTGTGGGAATAGAGGGCTCATATCTCAACATAATAAAGGCCATATATGAAAGACCTACAGCCTCCATCATATTCAATTGGCAAAAACTAAAAGCATTTCTCTGAAGAACAGAAACAAGACAGGGATGCCCACTTTTGCTATTTTTATTTAACATAGTACTGGAAGTCTTAGACACAGCAATCAGACAAGAAGAAAAAATACAAGGGATCCAAATTGGAAAGGAGGAAGTGAAACTCATTATTTGCAGATGACATGATTTTATACATAGAAAACCCTGAAGACTCCATCAAAAATTTACTGGATTTAATAAATGAATTTGGCAAAGTAGCAGGATACAAAATTAATGTCAAGAAATCAACGACATTTTTATACACCAGTGATGAAGTCACACAAAGAGAAACTAAAAAAACAATCCCATTTACCATTGTGGCAAAAAAAAAAAAAAATTAAGATACCTAGGAATAAACTTTACCAAAAAAGTAAAAGACCTATTTGTAGAAAACTACAGGACATTGAAAAAAGAAATAGAGGAAGATATAAAAAAGTGAAAGTAGGACTTCCGGTCAAGATGGCGGCGTAGGTAATCACGGTATCTGTCCTCCCACAACCACATCAAAGTCACAACTAAACTATAGAACAACCATCATTCAAAACTGCCTGAAATGAAGGTGAATGGATGTTCTACAACTACAAAATTAACGCAGCAGCCACATCAAGACTGGTAGGAGGGGTGAAGGTGCAAGGGGCGGCGGCGGCAGCAGCTGCAGCAGGACGGGCTGGTCCCACACCCAAATGTGGCTGATAAAAATTGGGAAGACACCTCGGCTGGGAAGGACCTTCCTGAGGACTGAGGGGTCCCCATCCCATACCAGGTGCCCTGCTCAGGGTTCCAGTGCCAGGAAAAGAAGTCCCCATAACTTCTGGCTGGAAAAACCAGCGCGAACTGAGGCTCAGAGAAGCTGACGTGGCTGGAGCCCCAGGCAGCTCCCTAAAGGGCCCGCGCGCAAACTTATCGGACTCTCTCCCTCTAAGCTTGGAGGGGAGGTAGCTGGAGGGACACCAGAGTCATACAGGGAAGAACTGAGTTGTTTGCCACTGGAGCAAGGGCTGAAGAGGAGGCTTTCTCCGAAACAAACGTGCTGTAAAAGGCCTTTGTTCCTTTGGTGAGCCCTTCCCGGTGGCGGCAGATAGTCCCCATATCTGGGACTCCAGCAACCAGGATCACACTGGTAGCCCCGCCCTGCTGACTCCCTGAGGCCCCGCCCTGCCCCACCCAACTTTCAAGCCCACCCAAGCTGTTGCCACTTGCTTAACCATAGGATTGGCCTGTCTCGGATCCTGCTTCAGGTATTTCCTAAATTCTTACAAACAAGCAGCATCTGGTCTCAGCGAGCCCCATACCTCTCATTAAGTAATACACTGAAACAAACACAGGGAGGCAGCCAAAATGAGGAGACAGAGAAACAGGTCCCTCATGAAAGAACAGAACAAAACCCCAATAAAAAAGTAAGCAAAATGGAGATAAGTAACCTAACAGATGCTGAGTTTAAAATACTGCTTATAAGGATGCTCAATGAACTTAGTGAGGACCTCAGTAAACTTAGGGAGGGCCTCAAGAGCATAATAAAGGACCAGTCAGAAATCATGGATACACAGTTAGAATTGAAGGAGGCATTAACTGAAATAAAGAATAATTTACACAGCTTCAATAATAAAGTATGTAAATCCAAGGAGCAAACCATCGCTTTGGAATATAAGGAAGCAAAAAATGCCCAATCAGAACAGCAAAAAGAAAAAAGAATCCAAGAAAAATGAGGATAGTGTAAGGAGCCTCTGGGACAACTTCAAGCATGCCAACATTCGCATCTTGGAGGTGCCAGAAGGAGAAGAGCGAGAACAAGAAATCGAAAACCTGTTTGAAACAATAATGGCAGAAAACTTTCCTAATTTGGTGAAGGAAACAGACATACAAGTCCAGGAAGCACAGAGAGTCCCAAGCAAGATGAACCCCAAGAGGCCCACACCAAGACACATCATCATCAAAATGCAAAAGTTTCAAGACAAAGAGAGAATCTTAAAAGCAGCAAGAGAAAGGCAGCTACTTACCTACAAGGGAGTTCCCATTAGACTGTCAGCTGATTTCTCAAAAGAAACTTTGCAGGCCAGAAGGGAGTGGCAAGAAATATTCAGAGTGATGAAAAGCAAGAAACTACAACCAAGATTACTCTATTCTGCAAAGCTGTCGTTTAGAATCGATGGCCATATAAAGAGTTTCCCAGGCAAGAAAATGTTAAAGTAGTTCATCACCTCCAAACTGTTATTATAAGAAATGATGAAGGGTCTTTTTGAAGAAAAAGATAAAATATATGAACAAACAAAATGGCAATGAATACATATCTATCAACAATGGAATCTACAAACAAAATGAACAGATAGAACAGAAACATTCTCATAGATACAGAGAACATTTTGTTGGTTGCCAGTTGGGAGGAGGGTTGGGGGAATGGGTGAAAAAGGTGAAGGGATTAAGAAGTACAAATTCATTGCTAGACTGACAAACCTGAAAGGGAAAGGGGTTGGGGGGGGGGGGAAGAAATAAACCAAAGAACTTATATGCATAACCAATGGACACAGACAATAGTGTGGGAAAAGGTGGGAGGGGGTGGGAGTGGGGAGGAGGGGGTCAATGGGAAAAAAATGTGAAACAACTGTAATACATTTTACATCCAACAAAAAACATTAAAAAAAAAAGTGAAAGCACACACCTTGCTCATGGATTGGAAGAATTTACATCATTACAATGACCATATTACCCAAAGCAATCTGTAAATTCCATGCAATCCCCTTCAAAATACCAATGACTTATTTCACAGAACTAAAACAAATACTTTTAAAATTCATATTGAACCACAAAAGACCCCAAATTGTCACAGCAATCTTGAAAAAGAAGAACAAAGTAATTGGGATCACAATATTAGATATCAAGTTATACTACAAAGCTCCTGTAGTCTAAATAGCCTGGTTCTGGCACAAGAACAGGCATATAGACCAGTGGAACAGAACAGAGAACCCTGAAATGGACCCAAGACATTATACTCAATTAATATGTGATAAAGGAGGCAAGAGCATATAGTGGAGTAAAGACAGCCTTTTTAAAAAATGGTGTTGTCATGGGACTACATCAAACTCAAAAGCTTCTGCACAGTGAAAGATACAATCATCAAAACGGAAAGGCTACCCACTGTATGGGAGAGCCTAATTGCCAATGACATATCAGATAAGGGGTTAATTTCCAATACATATAGAGTGCTCATGCAACTCCACAAAAGGAAGACAAAGAACCCAATTAAAAACTGGGCAGAGGAACTAAATAGACACATCTCCAAACAGGACATACAAATGGCTAAGAAACATATGAAGAAATGCTCATCATCACTAATCATCAGAGAGATGCAAATTAAAACAACAGTGAGGTATCACCTCACACCTGTCAGAATGGCCGCCATCATGAAATCATCAAACAAGTGTTGGTAAGGATGTGGAGAAAAGGAGACTCTAGTGCACTGCTGGTGGGAATGCAGACTGGTGCAGCCACTATGGAAAACAATATGGTGTTACCTCAAAAAATTAAAAATTGAATTTCCATTTGACCCAGTGATCCCACTTCTAGGAATATACCCTAAGAAACCTGAAATACCCATCAGAAAGAATGTATGTACCCCCATGTTTATAGCAGCACTATTTACAATAGCTAAGATCTGGAAGCAGCCCAAATGTCCATCAGTAGACGAATGGATAAAAATGCAGTGGTACATATACACAATGGAGTACTACGCAGCTGTAAGAAAGAAAGATCTCTTATCCTTTGAGACTACATGGAGGGACCTGGAAAGTATCATCCTAAGTGAAACAAGCCAAATAGAGAACGACAAGTTTCATATGATCTCACTTATTTGTGGAATATAATGAACATAACAGTCTGAGGACGGGGGTAGTCCCAGAGATGTGGCAGTGGGGTACAGACTGACAATTTCCAGAAGATGGGGTGGTGGTGGAGAGATAAACCACAGAACTTATATGCATGTATCCATGAATAGTGGATACGGACAACAAACTGCGGAGGGGGCAGGGAGGGAGGGGGAGGGGGAATCAGTGGGGGAAAAAGGAGAAACATTTGTAACAAAAATTTATTAATAAAAATAAAATAAAATAAAAAAACTATATTATCATTATTTTTTAAAAAATAAATAAATAAAACACCTTTAAAAAAAAAATGGTGTTGCCCTGGCCGGTTTGGCTCAGCGGTTAGAGCGTCCGCCTGCGGTCCGGAGAGACCCGGGTTCGGTTCCCGCTAAGGGCATGTACCTCGGTTGCAGTTTGTCCCCGGCCCTGGTTGGTCGTGCGGGTGGCAGCCACTCGATGTGTCCCTTCACATCGATGTTTCTCTCTCTCTCTCTCTCTCTCTCTCTCTTTCTCTCTCTCCCTCCCACTCTGTCTGTACAAAAAATGGAACAATGTCCTCGGATGAGGATAACAACAACAACAACAAAAATGGTGTTGTGAAAACTGGAAAGCTATATGCAAAAAAATGAAACTAGACCATCACCTTACACCATACACAAGAATAAACTCAAAATGGTTAAAAGACTAAAATGTGACCTGTGAATCCATAAAAATTCTAGAAGAAACTGTAGGCAACAAAATTTCAGACATCATATGCAATAGTATTTTCACTGACACATCACCTAAGGCAACAGAAATAAAGAACAATGAACACATGGGACTACATCAAACTCAAAACTTTCTGCACAGCAAAAGATACAATCATAAAAATGGAAAGGCAACCCACTGTATGAGAGAACATAATTGCCAATGATACATTAGATGAGTGGTTAATTTCCAATATATAGATAGTACTCATACAACTCAACAAAAGGGAGACAAAGAACCCAATTAAAAGATGGATAGGGAGCTAAATAGACACCTCTCCAATCAAGACATACAAATGGCCAAGAGACATATGAAGAAATGCTCAATATCACTAATCATCAGAGAGATGCAAATTTAAACAACAGTGAGGTATCACCTCACCCCTGCCAGAGCGGCCACCATCAACAAATCATCAAACAACAAATGTTGGCGAGGGTGTGGAGAAAAGGGGACTCTAGTACACTCCTGGTGGGAATGCAGACTGGTGCAGCCACTATGGAAAACAATATGGTGTTACCTCAAAAAATTAAATATTGAACTTCCATTACACCCAGTAATCCCACTTCTAGGAATATACCCTAAGAAGCCTGAAACACCAATCAGAAAGAATGTATATACTCCCATGTTCATAGCAGCACTATTTTCAATAGCTAAGATCTGGAAACAGCCCAAGTGTCCATCAGTAGATGACTGGATAAAAAAGTTGTGGTACATATGCACAATGGAGTACTATGCAGCTGTAAGAAAGTATGATCTCTAATTCTTTGAGACAACATAGAGGGACCTGGAAAATATTATCCTAAGTGAAACAAGCCAAGCAGAGAAAGACAAATATCACAGGATCTCACTTATTTGTGGAATATAATGAATATAACAATCTGAGGAATAGAGTAGACCCAGAAACATGCAAGTAGGGTTCTGACTGACAATCCTCAATAGAGGGGGTGGTTGAGGTAGGGAAGAGATAAACCACAGAACTTATATGAATGTATGCATAACCAATGGACATGAACAACAAATCCTGGTATGGTTTGGGGGGAATGGGGAATAGGGTGTCAATGGGGAAAATAGGAGAAATATCTGTAACAAAATTAAATTAATAAAACATTTTTTAAAAAGAACCAATTATAATACTAGAGGCCAAATAAGTCACATAAAAGTCATTCCTAGAGTACCCAGCTCAGGAGTTCTAAGAGACTGCACCACTGGGTCTCACAAAACATTTACTACATAATGCCACCCCATGAAGACTGGGAGGCATAAAAGTTTGATCTAATACATAGAAGCAAATACAAAGAGTCAGAAAAAATAGTGAAACAAGGAAACAACCCCAAGTGAAAGAAAAGGAAGAAACTCCAGAAAAAGACTAATTGAAATGGAGGTAAGGAATTTATGAGATACAGCATTCAAAGTAATGGTTATAGGGATGTTCAAGGAACTTAGTGAGAATTTCAAGAACTGTAGTAGAAATTACACCAGCAGAAAACAAGAAATAGAAAACTTAAATAAGAATCAGGTAGAAATGAAGAATAACATATCTTACATCAAACCACATTGCAAGTATTTAAAAGTAGACTGAATGAGGCAAAAGAACAAATCAGTTATTGGAAAACGGTAGAAAATCACACCCAATTGGAGCAGCAGAAAGAGAAAAGAATTTTAAAGCAGGAGGATCACTTAATGGAACTTTGGAACAATATGAAATGTAACAAAATTTGCATCATTGCAGTGCCAGAAGGAGAAGAAAGTGAGCAAGGAATAGAGAACCTGTTTAAAGAAATAATGACAAAACTTCCCCAAGCTAGTGACAAAAAAATCAAACAAGTTCATGAAGCACAGAGAGTTCCAATCTAGATGAACCCAGAGACCCACTCCAAGGCACATTATAATCAAAATGCCAAATAATAGAGAGAAAGAGAGAATCTTAAAACCACACTGCAAGAGAGATACAGAAAGTTAACTACAATGGAGTACCCATTAGAATGTCAGCTGATTTCTCAATGGAAACACTTCAGGCCAGAATGGAGTGGCATAAAATATTCAAAGTAATGAAAAAAACAAACGACTCAAGCCCAGCACTACTCTATCTAGCAAGACTGTATTTAAAATTGAAGAAGAAATAAGAGCTTCCCAGACAAAAAAGGCTAAATGAGTACATAACCACCAAAACAGCAAAAATGGCAGTAAATAAGTACCTATCAAAAATAACCTTAAATGTAAATGAATTAATGCTCCAATCAAAAGACTGAAGGTAGCATAATGGATAAAATAAACATGATCCATATATATGCTGTCTAAAAGAGACCCACTCATAACAAAAGACTCACATAGACTGAAAGTGAAGGGATGGAAAAAAATATTCCAAGCTAATGGAACTGAAAAAAAGGCAGAGGTAGCAATACTTATATCTGGCAAACAGATTTCAAAATAAAGGCCATAACAAGAGAGGCTGTCTCTTGCACACCTCCTACTGGAGATTGAGCCCACAACCCAGGCATGTCTCCTGACCAGGAATCAAACTGGGACCTCTCAGTCCATGGGACTATGCTTAATCCAATGAGCCATACCAGCCAGGCCAGATGTCCCCCTTTTTCTCCCATTGACCCCTTACTCCCTGCTTGGTGCACTGGCCTTCACCACACTGTTATCTGTGTCCATGGGTTGTGCATATATGCATATAAATTCTTTAGTTAATCTCTTCCCACCACCACCCCCTTGGAGATTCCTCAGTCTGTTCTATGCTTTAGTGTCTCTGAATCTATTTTTTTTATTAGACTCCACATATAAGTGAGATCATGTGATACTTGCCTTTCTCTGACTAACTTATTTTGTTTAGCATAATACTCTTCAGGTGCCTCCACACTGCCTCAAAGTGTAATTGATCCTTCTTTTTACAGCTGCATAGTATTCCATTGTGTAAATGTACCACAGCTTTTTTATCCACTCATCTACAGAAGGGTATTTGGGCTGTTTCCAGATATTAGGTATATTGTAAATAGCACTGTTATAAATATAGGGGTGCATATATTCTTTCTGATTGGTGTTTCAGGCTTGTTAGGAATATTCCCAGAAGTGGGATCACTGGGTCATATTGCCATTCCTTTCTTAATTTTTTGAGAAAACCCCATACTTTTCTTCACAGTGAGTGCACCAGTCTGCATTCCCACCAGAAGTATATTAGCGCTCCCTTTGTTCCACATCCTTGTCAGCGCTTGTTGTTTGTGGATTTGCTCATTGTACCAAACTGACAAATTTGAGATGATACCTCATTGTCATTTTAATTTGCATCTCTCCGATGATTAGTGACTGATCATTTTTTTATATCTCTCTTGGCCATCTGTATGTCCTCTTTGGAAAAGAGTTTATTTAGGTCACTTGCCTAGTTTTAAATTGGATTGTTTGTCTTCCTTTATTTAAGTTGTGTGAGTACTTTGTGTATTTTGGAAATTAACCCGTTATCAGAGATATCATATGGTAGAATCCCTTTTAGTTTTGTTGATGGTTGTTTTTGCTGTGCAGAAGCATTTTATTTTGATGTACTCCCATTTCTTTATATTTTTCTTTTTTTCTCTTGCTCTAGGCAGTGTATCAGTGAAAATTTGGCTAGGTGAGATGTCTGAGATTTTGCTGCCTATGATTTCTTCTAGGATTTTTATTGTTTCACAACTTACATTTAAGTCCTTTACCCATTTCAAGTTTATTTTTGTGTTTGGTGTAAGTTGCTGGTCTGGTTTCATTTCTTTGCATGTAGTTGTCCAATTTTCCCCACACCATTTATTGAAAAGACTCTCTTTAGACCATTGTATGCTCTTGACTCCTTATATCAATTATTAGTTGAGCTAGTGGCATGAGTAGATTAAAGGTTCCCTGTTCTGTTGCATTGATCTATATGCCTGTTCTTGTTCCAGTAGCAGGCTGTTTTGATTGCAATTACTTTGTAGTGTAGTTTGATATCTAATATTGTGATCCCTCCTCCTTTGTTCTTCTTTCTCAAGATTGCTTTGGCTATTAGGGGTCCTTTTTGGTTTCATGTATATTTTTGGAGTATTTTTTCCAGATTTGTGAAGTATGTTACGGGTATTTTAATAGAATTGCATTGACTCTATAGATTGCTTTGGGGAATATAAACATTTTAATGATATTTATTCCTCCAATCCATGAACACGGTATATGCTTCCACTTGTTTATATCTTTCTCTATTTCTTTTTTTACTGTCTTGTAGTTTACTGAGTACATGTATTTTATCTCCTTGATTAATTATATTCCTAGGTATCTTAATTTTTTGTTGTTGCTGCTATTGTAAATGGGGTTGTTTATTTAGTTGTTTTTTTTTTTTTTTCTGAGAGTTCATTATTGGTGTATAAAAATGCCATCAATTTCTGGATGTTAATTTTGTATCCTGCTACTTTGCCAAATTTATTCATTAAATCTAGTAGATTTTTTGGTGGAGTCTTTAGCATTTTCTGTGTACAATATGTCATGTGTGAATATGACAGTTTTACTTCCTCTTTTTCATTATGGATTCCTTTTTTTTTTTTTTCTTTTTCTTGTTATCTAATCACTATGGTTAAAACTTCCAGTACTATGTTGAATGAGAATGGTGAAAGTGGACATCCCTGTCTTGTTCCTGTTCTTAAGTGGAACACTTTCAATTTTTGCCCAAGTATGATGATGGCTGTAAATTTGTCAAATATGTCCTTTATTACGTTGAGGTATGACCCCTCTATTTCCACTTTGCTCTGAGTTTTTATAAAAATGTGTACTAAATTTTGTCATGATTTTTCTGCATCTATTAATGTGATCATATGATTTTTGTCTTTTATTTTATTTATGTGATGAATCACATTTATAGTTTTGCAAATATTGTACCAGACTTTCATCCCATGGTAATTAATCTTTTAAATATATTGCCCTGGCCAGTTTGGCTCAACAGTTAGAGCATTGGCCCATGAACCAGAGTCATGGGTTTGATTCTGGTCAAGGGCATGTACCTTGGTTACAGTTTGGTCCCTGGCCCTGGTTGGGGTCATGCAGGAGGCACTCAATTGATATGTCTCTCTCACATTGATGTCTCTCTCGCTCCCCCTCCCACTCTATCTGAAGATAAATGGAAAAAATATCCTCAGGTGAGAATATATATATATATATATATATATATATATATATAGTTGCTAGATTTGATTTGCTAAAGTTTTGTCTAAGATTTTAGCATCTATGTTCATCAGAGATATTGGACTGTAATATTCTTTTTCTTTTTATGTCTTTATCTGGTTTTTTAATTAGGATAATGTTGGTCTCATAAAAAGATCTTAGAAGTCTTCCTTTCTCTTGTATTTTTGGAGCAACTTGAGGATACTAGGTGCTTGTTCTTTTTTGAATGTTTGGTAAAAGTCCCTTGTGAATCCATGCAGACCATGACTTTTGTTAGGTGAGAGTTTTTTTGTTTTTGTTGTTAATCGAATTACATTAATGTTATTGGCCTATTCGTGTTTTATTATTATTCCTGATTAAGTTTTGGAAGATTGTGTGTTTTTAGGAATTTGTCTATTTCTTCTCAGTTGTGCAACTTGTTGGCATATAGTTGTTTGTAATATTTTTTTGCAATCCTTTGTATTTCTGTGTTATCAGTTGTTACTTCATCTCTTTTGTTTCTAGTTTTAATTATTTTGGTTCTGTGTGGTTTTTGATGAGTCTGGCTAGAGGTTCATTGATCTTGTTTAGCTTTTCAAAGAACCAGTTGTTGTTTTAATGGATCTTTTTATTGTGTCTCTATGTCATTTATTTCCACTCTGATCTTTATACTTCCTTCTTTCTACTTTTGGTTTTTTGGTATTGTTGTTCTCCTTATAATTCTTTTACTTGTAGGGTTAGATAGTTTATTATAGATTTTTCTTGTTTCTTGAGGTATACCTATAGTGCTGTGCACTTCCCTCCGTACTGCTTTTGCTGTGTCCCATAAATTTTGGGTTGTGAGTGTTCATTATCATTTTTTTCCAGGAAGTTTTTAATTTCTTCCTTGATCTCCTTGGTAACCCATTTATTGTTTAATAACAGGCTATTTGTCCTTCATATGTTTGAATGTTTTTTATTTTTTTTATTGTAATTAATTTCTGTTTCACGCCAGTGTGATCCAAGAAGATGCTTGATATGATTTCAGTCTTATCAAACTTGTAGAGACTTCTTTTGTGTTCTAACATGTATCTATCTTTGAGAATGCCCCATGTGTATTTGAGAAGAATGTATTCTGCTGCTGTGGTGTGAAATGTTCTATAAATGTCAATTAAATCCTTCTGATTTAGTGTGTTGTTTAGCGTCATTATTTCCTTGACTTTTTGTCTAGAAGATCTATCCAGTGATAACAGTGGGGTGTTAAAGTCCCCTACTATAACTGTATTGTTGTTGATTCTCCCTTAAATTTCTCCAAGTGTGTGTGTGTGTGTGTGTGTGTGTGTGTGTGTGTGTTTTAAGATATTTAGGTGTTCCTATATTGGGTGCATATATGTTTAGCAGTGCCAAATCCTCTTGCTGGATAGATCCTTTTAGTATTATATAGTGACCTTCTTTATCTGTGTTTATGGCCTTTGCTCAGAAGTCTATTTTGTATAAACTCCCTTTGTGTTGTGTGTGTGTGTGTGTGTGTGTGTGTGTAAAGCTCTTTATTTTACCTTCCATTATGAACGATAGCCTTGCTGAATAAAGAAGTATTGGTTTCAGATCCTTGCTTTTCATTACCTTGAATACGTCATGCCATTCCCTTCTGGCCTGTAGTGTTTCTGTTGAGAAATCACCCCACAGCCTTATGGGAGCTCATTTGTAGGTAACATTATTTATCTCTTGCTGCCTTTAAGATTCTCTCTTTGTATTTAATTTTTGGCATTTAATTATGATGTATCTTGGCATGGACCTCTTTGGGTTCTTTTTCCTTGGGACTTTCTGGGCTTCCTATATTTCTGTGAGTTCTTCCTTCACCAGATTACAGAAGTTGTCTGCCATTATTTCTTCAAACAGGTTCTCTATCCCTTCTTCACTTTCTTCTCCCTCTGGTACGCTTATGATGGCTGATACTGTTAAATTTCATATTGTACAACAGATCCCTTAAACTGTCCTGTTTTTGAATTTTTTTTTTTTCTTTTTGGTTCTCTGATGAATGCTTTTTTCTACCCTGTCTTTTAATTCACTGATCCGAAACTCAGCTTTTCCTAATCTGCTGTTTATTCCTTCCAGTGTATTCTTTTTTCCTGCTATGTCATTCTTTATTTTACACTTTTTTTTGAGGTTTTCTTTCTTCTTTTTTTAAATCTTTATTGTTGAATGTAGAATGTATTACAGATGTTCCACATTGTTCCCCCATTGACCCCCTCCTCTCCACTCCCGCCCCCTCCTGCCTTTTCCCACTCTGTTGTCTGTGGCCATTGGTTATGCATATAAGTTCTTTGGTTTATTTGTTCCCACCCCCCAACCCCTTTCCCTCGGTGGTTTGTCAGTCTAGCAATGAATTTGTACTTCTTAATTCCTTCACCTTTTCACCCATTCTCCCAACCCCCCTCCCATCTGGCAACCAACAAAATGTTCTCTGTATCTATGAGAATGTTTCTGTTCTGCCTGTTCATTTTGTTTGTAGATTCCATTGTCGATAGATATGTATTCATTGCCATTTTGTTTGTTCATATATTTTATCTTTTTCTTCAAAAAGACCCTTCATCATTTCATATAATAACGCTTTGGTGGTGATGAACTTCTTTAACTTTTTCTTGTCTGGGAAAGTTTTTATATGGCCATCGATTCTAAATGACAGCTTTGCAGGATAGAGTAATCTTGGTTGTAGGTTCCTGCTTTTCATCACTCTGAATATTTCTTGCCACTCCCTTCTGGCCTGCAAAGTTTCTTTTGAGAAATCAGCTGACAGTCTAATGGGAACTCCCTTGTAGGTAAGTAGCTGCCTTTCTCTTGCTGCTTTTAAGATTGTCTCTTTGTCTTGAACCTTTTGCATTTTGATGATGATGTGTCTTGGTGTGTGCCTCTTGGGGTTCATCTTGTTTGGGACACTCTGTGCTTCCTGGACTTGTATGTCTGTTTCCTTCACCAAGTTAGGAAAGTTTTCTGCCATTATTGTTTCAAACAGGTTTTCGATTTCTTGTTCTCTCTCTTCTCCTTCTGGCACCCCCAAGATACAAATGTTGGCACACTTGAAGTTGTCCCAGAGGCTCCTTACACTATTCTCATTTTTTTTTATTCCTTTTTCTTTTTGCTGTTCTGATTGGGCATTTTTTGCTTCCTTATATTCCAAATCAATGGTTTGCTTCTTGGATTTATGTACTCTACTATTGAATCTTTGTAAATTATTCTTTATTTCATTTAAAGCCTCCTTCGTTTCTAACTGTGCATCGATCATTTCTGACTGGTCCTTTTTTATGCTCTTGCGGCCCTCACTGAGTTCATTGAGCATCCTTATAAGCAGTATTTTGAACTCAGCATCTGTTAGGTTACTTATCTCTATTTTGCTTAGTTCTTTTCTTGAGGTTTTGTTCTGTTCTTTCATTTGGGACTTGTTTCTTTGCCTCCTCATTTTGGCTGCCTCCCTGTGTTTGTTTCTGTGTATTACTTAACGAGTGCTATGTGGCTAGCTGAGACCAGATGCTGCTCATTTGAAAGAATTTAGGAAAAACCTGAAGCAGGATCCAAGACAGGCCAATCCTATGGTTAAGCAAGTGGCAACAGCTTTGGTGGGCCTGCGAGTTGGGTGGGGTGAGGCAGGGCTTCAGGGAGTCACCCGGGTATGGCTACCAGTGTGAGCCAGGTTGCTGGAGTCCCAGATATGGTGGCTGTCTGCTGCCCCAGGGAAGGGCTCACCAAAGGAACAAAGGCCTCTGACAGCACATTTGTCCCAGAGAAAGCCCCCTCTCCAGCTTCACTCCAGTGCCAAACAGCTCAGTTCTTCCCTGTATGTCTCTGGTGCCCCTCGAGCTGCCTCCCCTCCAAACTTAGAGGGAGAGAGTTCGATAAGTTTGTGTGTGGGCCCTTTAAGGTGCCGCCTGGGGCTCCAGCCGCTTCAGCTTCCCTGAGCCTCAGTTCCCGCTGTTTTTTTCAGCCAGAAGTTATGGGTACTTCTCTTCCTGGCACTGGAACCCTGAGCGGGGCACCTGGTGTGGAACGGGGACTCCTCAGTATTCAGGAAGGACCTTCCCAGCCGAGGTAGCGTCCTGATTTTTATCCGCCACACGTGGGTGTGGGACCAGCCCGTCTCACCGCTGTCTCTCCGTGGCCCCTCACGCCTCCGCTCCTCCTACCAGTCTCGATGCAGCTTCTTTAATTCCGTCGTTGTAGGACTTCCATTCAGCTTGATTTCAGGCAGTTTTGAATGATGGTTTTTCTGTAATTTAGTTGTAACTTGGATGTGGTTGTGGGAGGACACAATACTGCTTTTATCTACGCCGCCATCTTGACCGGAAGTCCTCATTTTACACTTTTTGTATTTCATAGTTTGTATATCTTTTTTATGCTATTGAGCATCCTTATAATCATCACTCTGAACTCTATTGCTGATAAATTGCTTTATCTCCATTTCATTTAGCTCTTCTGGAGAATTCTCTTGTCCTTTCATTTGGGGCTTGTCTTTGTCCTCCCATTTGGCTCCCTGTCTGGATTTGTTTCTATGTATTAGGTACATCTGCTATGCTTCCCTGTCTCGGTAGGGTGACCTTATGTGGTAGGTAACCTCTGGGACCCAGTGATGCAGTCTCCCTGATCATCAAGACCTGGGTGCTCTAATAATATACTTCGTGTGCTTTGTGTGGTGTGGGCTCTCTTGTTGTAATTGAGTCTTGATTGTAATTGGTCTGTTTGTGTGTGGGCTTGTTCCTCAAACTCCCTGACAGTGAGGCTCAACTCCCAACAAAGCAGCAGGCTACTGTGCAGTTGCTTGTCACATGAAGCAGTAATCACCTCAGCAGGGTTTTGAGCCTGCCAATGTCTCCCTGTGTATATACTGCTTGTGAAGCTTATTAGATCCTGCTTTGTTGTTGTCTGAAACTGGACACTGGGTTTTGGGGTTCTTCAGAGGTTCTCTGGTGTAAGCCAATGTCAGTCGCTGTTTGTGACTGGCTCTGAATATACTGTTTGGAGCTATCAGTGTTCCACATCTGTGTCTTCCTCTTCTGGGGATGTGTGCATATGGAATGGACCAACCTGTGCACCAAGGTCTGCTCTTGCTACCCCTTGGGCTAGGAGCAGGTCAGGCAAAGACTCAAAGCCCACAGAGATCTGCATCTGCTTGCAGGCTGACTGTTAGTCTCAGTCACTTAAGGAGCCTCAGACTATAGTCTTCAGCAGGGTGTAAAATCCAGAGAGTGTGGTGAGAGGTTTTCCAATGGGTGAGGCTATTGCTTCCCCTCGGGTTGAAGCTGATTGATGGTAAAACTGTGCCTGAGAATGATGGCTTCAGCAGCATGAGGAAATGACTCAGCACAAGTATCCTATTGACTGTTTTCTCAGCTCTCTCCCCAGAGCCACCAGCTTCAGACTCTCCTCTTGTAGCTCTAGTCCACTTTGCCCTCCCTCTGCCTGAGCCCAAGGTGAGTGACTACAGATGGAATTTAGTGCATTGGTCCTTTAAGAGGGTGCATGTGTTTCTAGCTGTCTCTCCCTGCCAGATACAACCTCCAGTGCTCTTCACAGCCAAAAGTTATGTGGGCATCTTTCCCAGTTCTGTTGCTCTGGGCTGGGGTGATCAGCTTGGGGTAGTGGTCAAGAAACAAAATGAAGATCTGTTACAAGTGAGAAAGGGTATATGATTACAGATTCAGAGAACATAAATTCTAAGATGATACTGTTTTTCATAACAATAAAAAAAAAACAGATGACAAATATTTTCTATAAAATAGGTGTGAAGTTGGATGTATTTCTATCACCATGTACCTCAGTTTTTATAGAAATATGGGGAATAAAGAAACAAGTTTAAAGATATCAATAAGGAATAAACAGGAAATATAGCGTTAACCCAGTTATCTGGGCAAATGAATTGCAGGAGAAAGAAAGGAATGGGGACTGACCTAAATAAAAGGTATAGAGAGATAGCAACCCAGAGGAAGTGCTGGTTCCTTTTTGGATCCCAGTTTGAACAACAACTATCAAAAGAAATTTTTGAAACAAGAGAGGAAATAATATTATGGACTGAGTCTCAAATACCAGAGATGATACTAAGGTGAGGCAAGCCAGGTGCCTCAGGATGCAAACTTTATGGAGGTGTGCACTCTCAGGTGTTGACCCTGTACTGGCATGGCCTTAAGATCAATGCTTCCCTAAATTTTACACCCTTGACTCCTCACTTGCCTCGCCTGAGTCTCATGAGTTTATGGCATTGTGGAACATAACAACATGTCCATATTTTTTAGAGATGTGGATTACAGGAGGGAGGAGTGAAATGACATGCCTACAACAAGAGGAACTGGTTATAAAAAAGGACAGACGAAGCAAATGTGGCAACATTTAGGTAATTGTGGGAAATGGGTAATGCCTGTATGATGATTCATTGTACATCTTCTTTTGCATGTTTAAACTTTTTTATAATAAACTTTGTTTTTAAACTGAATTACAGCAGTTTCCATGGCCACATAAATAATGACTTTACCCAAATAGTATTTGCTGACCTTTCAAATCTTTCTGTTACCTGGCATCCTTTATTCTTGGCCCACTGTCCCCTTTCTAGGCCTGAATGCAGACTATGTGACTCCCTTCCCACCACCAGGGGGAAATTCTGCTCTGCTAGGAAATTCAGGGCATCAATGCCCCAGGTTTCTCCTAGTGACCTGGACAGGATGAGAGCCACTGTGGATATATATACTTTACCTGAAACTTTAAAATAAAAAAGGGGTTTTTATGGCTTCCCTCAAAGTAACTGTGAGTTGAAGTGGGTTCAGGGACATAGTGTCAGACCTGTTGGGTAAAAATCTCAACTCTGCCCTCAACAAATTAACTTTTCTGAGTCTTGATGCCTTTGGTTTTGAAAATAGGAATATTAATATTTATCCTAAAAGGATTGCTACAAAGATAAGAGATAACATTTGTGATAATCCCTAGTACCCTGCCTCAGACATGGCCGAGGCTTTCTTTTTTAATTCCTTCCTTAAAGGAGAGAAGTTCTTGGCATCTTTTGGCTTTAGTTGTGCATTATAAGGGTGAGATTTGCTTTTTCATGGGATATAAATGCTGCCTTTCCTGAGAAACTCACTTATAGTCTGAATGATGTTGAGTTCTGTGTTCATGACCCCCTGGTCAGTAGAGTTTTTCTTTGGGAGGATTCTGGCAATATCTGTAACCACCATGGTTCACACCTCTTGAATTCCACCTCCTTCCCTCTTCCTATTTCAGTCCTCCGGGACTGGCCTCCTCACCCTAAGACCACCACTGTGCTAGACATTCTCACGTTGCCTGAGAAGTGTTAACTCGACAACTAAACAAGATGAGTCTCTCAGATAAAAAGTCAGTTTGCTGGTGTCTGAATTGCCCTCTAGATCTTCCAGTGAAATCTTGCTGAGGCTTCTATATGACCTTTGTATGAGTACCTGATAGCTTCTAAGAGATCCAGAGGATTCTGATGTGCAGTGTGTGTTGAGACTTAGAACCTGTTTTCTCAAGCCACTAATTCTTGGGCAACAAAATTGTTCTTACTTTACATTCTCTCTCATGCCTGCACAAAAATAAGGGCACACAATATACATATTAATTTGTGTGGTTCTGAACCTAATAATAATAGAGTTCATAAACAGGAGGTATAGACCTTAGCTGGAATAGTTTGAAATGGCTTCAAGGGGAAGATGGCCTTGGATGAGGGGAAACTTGGAAGCTGAACAGATAAAAGAAAAGGAAAGATGGAAGGCATTCACAAGCTTGACTTTCACTCAAGAACCTATTAGATTATTCTCTATAATTTGTCATCATAAACCTCCAGAAAAGCTATCAGATGGGTTGGTGTCAGAGTAAGCTGAAAAACAGATAATGCTAGAAAGCTCAGCCCACAGTTCAGTATCATTTCTGAGCATTTGTGAAGGTAAAGTGTACAAAACCATGGGCAGATTAGCCTCATGATGCTCTGAGATGGGCTTCATTTTTTATTATCATACAGAAGATAAACCAAGAGGTAACATGATATTTCTGCCATTAGTACAGCTCATATTTTTAATCTTTCTTATTACAATGAGCCAAGACCCTAAGCATGTACTTCGATGTGCAGGTTTCTCTCTATATATGTGCGTATGTGTTTTTAATGATTTTTAGAGAAAGAGGAAGAAAGAGGGAGATATAGAAACGTTGATAAGAAGAAACATGGATTGGCTGCCTCCTGCACATCCTCTACTGGGGAACAAGCCTGAAACCTGGGCATGTACCCTGATTGGAATCAAACTGACAACCTCTTGGTGTGTGAGTTGGTATTTAACCAAGGAGGAGCTTTCAGCCACTGAGCCACACTGGCTGGGCAGCAGGTTTCTTTCAACACTATGATTGAAGCAGCAGGGTGAGCAGTCGGTGGGGGCAAGGGAAGAGGAAGGATTAGTGGAGAAGTTCATGCTAGGAAGGAGTCTAAACTCATTGGACAGAGTGGCTGAAGTGCCACAGGCTGGGGCACATGCTTTGTCCTGAAACACCCCCTCCTCCCTTGAACATTCTCCTGGGAATCCTTTGATGCCAGCTCCAGACAGCAGGTGCTCCCACAACAGCAAAGACAATTTCAAAAATTCCCGGTGCCCAGCAAAGGACATCAGAATCTCTGGGTTGGGACCCAGGCATTTGTTTCTTTTTTTTTTATCCTCACTCGAGGATATTTTTCCATTTTTTGTACAGATAGAGGGGGAGGGAGAGAGAGAGAGAGAGAGAGAAACATCAACGTGAAGGGACACATCGAGTGGCTGCCACCCGCACGACCAACCAGGGCCGGGGACAAACTGCAACCGAAGTACGTGCCCTTAGCGGGAACCGAACCCGGGTCTCTCCGGACCGCAGGCCGACGCTCTAACCGCTGAGCCAAACTGGCCAGGGCGCATTTGTTTCTTTTAAAGCCCTCTAGTTAATCTAATATGCAGCCAAGGCTGAGAATCTCTGCTCTAATTATTAACACTGTAGTCCCAGAATCTGGCTTTATCTGTTTTTCCAAACCACCTTTAAAAATTACCCAACCTTCTAGAACCATGCCCAGAGATTCTGATATCATTAATGTGGGGTGGGCTGGCTCAGGCATTGGTAATTTTAGAAATCTCTCCAAAGTGATTCTAATGAGCAACCAAGTTTGCAAATCACTGTTCTAATTTTAAAGAGAGCAGCTAACAACTAAAGCCAAAAATCATCCCCCTACATCCTGCCCAAGAAGCTGCAGTAACAGCTCATCACACCCTCCTACAAGTAGCTCAACCCCCTCCTCTTCTGCTAATGAGTACTCTGGGCCTTGGGGAAAGGAAATGTTAGTGGGTCAAATATCTTCTTTCTCTTTTTCCCTGTTAGAATGAGAGTGTTACCTGCCCCCATGGCCAAATAAGGAGGGAGGCTGCCATAGGACTTTGATAAAGATGGGGCCTGCAAGAAAGGAGAATGCAAGCAGTTCTTAGCAGAGTGACTCACATATCAGGGGACTTGGGAAGACCTGCTGTTACTGGTTGTCCCCCATATCTACCCAAGTGCCCCATGAGTGCTGGTACATGGAACTTGCCTCATTGAGAGCTTCAGAACCACGTGTTCTCAGTCAGGGGAGCAATGACATAGGGGTGAGAAAATGCCAACTGAGGAAGAGGTGTGGTTCTTCCTCTCTCTTCATCCCAACATCCTTTTGTACCCTATGTGCTTCCTGCCCCTCCACTTCATGCAGTCAGGGTGCCTGCTAAAGCCCGCACTGGAGACAGGAGATGATATTTCAATAAAGTTTTATGGATTAAATTTAATAACTAAAATTAACTGATGAAGATTTTTTAAAAATTGAGATATAATTGACATAAAACTTAAATAAATTTATGGTAGATAAGGTGTTGATTTGATACGTTTATATATTTCAACATGATTACCACCATAGAATTAGCATCATCTCCATCACATCACATAATTATCATTTTATTTTTGGTGAGAACAGTTAAGATACAGTTTCTTAGCATCTTTGAAGTAGATAATATAGTATTGTTGACTAATCTCTAGCACTTATTCATCTTATAACTCAAAATTGTACCCACATCTCCCCAATTTCACCCCCCTCAGCTCCTTTTGACCACCATTCTATTCTCTGTTTCTATGAGTTTGGCTTTTTTTATATTCTACGTATAAGTGAGATGATACATTATTTGTCTTTCTCTGTCTGACTTAACTCATATAACATAATGGCCTCAAGGTCCACTTATGCTGTTACAATTGAAAAAAATTACATTTTTTTATGGTTGAACAATTTTCCATTTTATATATACACTACATTTTCCTTATCAGTTCATCCACTGATGGACACTAAGGTTGTTTTCATGTCTTGGCTATTGTGAACAATGCTGCAATAAACATTACAGATAATTTTCCCTATCCTATTGTCATTCCCTTTGGCTATACATCCAGAAGTGGGATTGCTAGATGGTATTATAGTTCTGTTTTCAATTTTCTGAGGAACCTCTATACCATTTCCATAGTGGCTGAACTACGGAAGTTATGTGATATACCTAAGATGTTCAGATCATAACAGGGTCATCTGATGTGGCCCAGTTGGAAGCAGAGGCTGGAGAAAAAAAAAATCACTTTCTATCTGTAGCCTATTGAGTAAGGGACTGCTTGATACATTGATTATACCTGAATCATGCCCCACCACCAGATTTTAAGGTCCTTGAGGGCAGGGAATGAGCCTAATTCATTTTTTTTTTTTTCTTTTCTTAAATCCTCACCCAAAGTCATTTTTCTATTTATCTTCAGATAGAGTGGGAGGGAGAGAGAGAGAGAAACATTGACGTGAGAGGGACACATTGACTGGTTGTCTCGCACATGACCCTGACCAGGGCTGGGGATAAACCAAAACCAAGGTACGTGCCCTTGATCAGAATCGAACCCAAGACTCTTTGGCCCATGGGCAGATAGTCTAACCGCTAAGCCAAACTGGCCAGGGCGAACCTAATTCTTTTGAAGCAACCAAAGGCCAGCTTTGTGTGTGTACACACACACACACACACACACACACATAACTTTGCATTAATATATAACATAAATGTGTTCATGTTATTGGTCTTAATAAGCATAATTCTAATGGCTACAAAATGATTTTTTAGGTAATTTAAAATTATTTATTTAAATATAACCTTATGTAAGATATTGAGTTTGCTTCCAGTTTTATTGTTATAAAAATGGCCCTGGCTGGTGTGGCTTGGTTGGTTGGAGCATTGTCTTGTACTCCAAAAGGTCATGGGTTTGATTTCCAGTCAGGGCACATACCTGGGTTGAGGGTTTGGTTGCCTGGTTGGTGTGTCTACATCCAATTAATGTTTCTCTCTCTCTCTTCCTCTCTCTAAAATCAATTAAAAAAACATGTCCTTGGGTGAGAATTATAAATAAATAAATAAAAATGCCACTTTTGCTATTAAAATATTGTGTTTTAGTGATGTGCCTTTTTATTATATTGAATTATTTAAGAGTAGATTTCCAGAAGTGGAGTTTTGGGGCATAGTGCTTGAAATCTTTTTGTTCTTGATAAAATTGTCAAATTTCTTTTCAAAGTGATTATACCAATGCATAATTCTACAATTTACAGCTTTTTTTAATGGTCTTGTGCACTTTTTATATTATGGAGAAAAGGATGGAAACCACTTGTTTGATGATATGCAGGGTGCCCTAAATAAAAATAGAATTTGTACATATTTGAAAAGAGGAGAAAAGGTAGAGTAAATGCAGTATAGGACTATCTCAGTAGTGTGTGTGTGTGTGTGTGTGTGTGTGTGTGTGTGTGTTGGGCAGTGTGGAGAATTGGAGCTTAATGTACCTAACAAATGATTAATCTTTTGCCTGAAAACAGGCTGAGCTGACCAGATGGTGAGTGGGGTGAAATCACTTTCCAACCATTGTATGGAAGATTTCTAACTCTTTGTCATCCACTCTGTTCCTAGGCAGTAAAGTCAATGGAGATGCTAGATTGCAAATTACAGTAGGCAAAACCCCATTCTCACCTTATTTCTTCATCACCTGCCCAGTAACTATTCATTTAGACTTCTGTTTTTAACACATGTATTTTCCCTTCACAATAAGGGAATGTCCTTTTGGGGGGGTGGGGGCTTTCTTCCTTTGCTGTAATCATGATGCACACAAATGTAATGGACACAGTGTCCCTTCATTTGATTTTCTTTTATTCTTTTCATTCTAAACTGCTGCTTTTCCTGAAGGAGAACTGTGTCACAAAAGAATGGAATTTTCCAGACAATATTTAATACATACTAGTTTTAAGAGACTTCATGTTTGCAAAAGGCTAATTAAGCAGCTTCCTCTAATGTGTAGACAACATCTATTACACAAAGTCACCATTAATGATAACACTGGGATCTCCTTTGAGACTGATTTTTATCCAGCTGCACATACCCATAAAATGCACCAGCAAAGAGGGCTACACATTTATCTGCAGTTCATAATGAGTGGAAAACATCACTTAAACCCAAAGCAAATCTTTGTTAACCTCTCAAATTACAGCCTTCATAAAAGCACTGCTAAGGACAGTATATCACTTCCTCACAGCCAACTCACCATCTCTATTTGGTACTTTATAAGATGCTCCAAGTTTGAGAGTTGTAATACAGAAGAAAGCTACACAACAAGAAACAGCTTTATGGCACCACCTGTAAATGACCAACATCCCCATTGATCTATCAGTTACACGTTTTCATGCCAAAGCTCTACTCATACAATATTTCCATTTGTACCAACAAATCTATGTGGAACCTAATTGCTCATTGACTCATTTTCTTTAGTCATCACTAATCAGAGGTATATTTTCAAGTCTTTGTCCCATCTAGTATATTTCATTATATGTTTTATCCCTTTCTGGATCTGTGTCCTTTGCAATGTAACTTTACAGTGCCTGGTGTACTTTTCCACATCTTGACTCTGGCCAAATGACTTGCTTTGACCAATGAGATGTTGGAAGATTAAACACAAGCAAAAGCTTGGACAGCAAGCTCTTGCGGACTCTTGCTCTTTTGCCTTGCCATCAGCACAAGAAGGACATACCTACCCTAATGTTGGTTCCAGGAGTAAAATGAGAATGGAGTAGAGCTGAGTCAGCCTGGCCAAGCCCAGGCTAGTCAGGTGGTGCCCAGACATGCAGATTGGCAAGTGAAGTAAATGCTTATTGTTATATGCTCCTGAGACATTTTGGTGTATTTATTAGGCAGCAATAGTGAACTAATATGTCATATGGCTACCATACTTATAGGCCACTTTTAAAAAATTAAATTGGAAATCATAAAGTTATGTTCAAGATGTACCCATTTTGGGCCCTGATTAGAAACTGAACCCCCAATTTCAAATTTTATAACTGTGGCTGTTTATACTTCCTTACTGGTACCCACTCCAGCTTTTCTTTCAAAAACTGCCACAGCTGCTTGAAGAGGCCAAGTAGAAGAGGGTTGCACTAGTGTCAGAAGGGTGAAGTTTGTAGCCCTAATCTTATAATGCTGCGACACAGCCTGACAGTAGTATATGCCCTAGTATCCTAGCCTGACACAGGAATGCTAATGAAGGATACAAATTTTCTTTTAAAGTTGGGGTGCAAGCCTTAGAACCTTCTAAATGCCTGCAATTAATGTAAATAACAGCACATCAGCTGAACCTTGGGATGTACTTAATTACCCAGTGTGGCGCAGTCTTCAGTCCTGCCAGTTGCAGGAGGATTACTTGTCTTTGGTGAACTCAGTAGAGAGTTTTTGAAAGTAAATTTGCTTAAACAATAAGAGTTTAGAATGGGCATAACAGGAGAATCACAAATAACTGCTACTGAAATGTAAACTACAACCAAACCTAAGCCTGCTCCAAACCAAGGACTGCTTCCTGGAAGAAAGGAAAGCACCAAATCTCTTGATTTAAGGTGTTATTAAATGTAATGCAAGTCATGAGGAGAACAGCAAGTTCTATTTAAAGTAATAGGCTTGACCAAAGCAACATGACTATCATCTCAAAGCTACATTTCCTGGCACAGGGCTGGGTGTTGGGGGACAGAAGAGTTTTGCTAATCTTTAGTTTCACTGACCCCAAATAAATGGAAATGAGGCAGCCTTGGTTCTTAGCTCACAAATTGTTTTCTTTTTAAAAAGCTTTTTTTTTTTTTTTTTTTTAGTGCTATAGGTAGATGGTAAAATATCATTAGAAGGTAGTAAAATAATGACAAGGAATTAAACCTTCCTCATTTGCCCTTTATTTATTGTTTTTCTTTATTGATTTTTAGAGAGAAAGGAAGGGAGAGAGAGAGAGAAACATCGATTGCTCACCTCCTGCATGCCCCACACTAGGGACTGGGTCCACAACCAAGGCATGTGCCCTGACCAGGAATTGAACCAGTAACCTTTTGGTGCATGGGTCAATGCTCAACCACTGAGCCACACTGGCTGTGCTTGCCCTTTATTCTTTTTTTTTTTTTATTGATTAATTTTTGTTACAAATGATTCTCCTTTTTTTCCCCCAGTGGTTCCCCCCTCCCCCTTCCCTCCCCGCCCCTTCCCCCGATTGTTGTCCATGTCCACTGTTCATGCCTATATGCATATAAATTCTGTTGTTCATCCCTCTCTCAGCTCCCCACTCCTTAGGGGATTGTCCTCAAACTGTTATGTTCATTATATTCCAGAAATCAGTGAGATCATATGAAATTTGTCTTTCTCTGCTTGGCTTGTTTCACTCAGGATGATACTTTCCAGGTCCCTCCATGTAGTCTCAAAGGACAAGAGATCTTTCTTTCTTACCGCTGCGTAGTACTCCATTGTGTATATGTACCACAGCTTTTTAATCCATTCGTCTACTGATGGGCACTTGGGCTGTTTCCAGATCTTAGCGATTGTAAATAGTGCTGCTACAAAGATGGGGGTACATATATTCTTTCTGATTGGTGTTTCAGGCTTCTTAGGGTATTGCCCTTTATTCTTAATCCCTTAGTTCACCTGAGGTGAGTGGGTATCTTGTTCTTTGAGATACAGATAGAATTATTCGAAATTCTATAAAAAATTGAATAACTCTCTGCATTATTTAGCCTTTAGGGTTTTGTGACTCCTAAAATAAAATTTAGAGATTATTTTCTCAATACTATTATCAAGATAATTGCTTAACTTCAAACTGACAAAGGGTAAAAGAGTTATGAGTGTCTTCTCCAAATATAGAAAGCCACAAAGTGTTTTAAAATATAGCTAATTATATTCATAGATAAAATTATGTATTGTGAAGGAAAAAGTATTGTAATATCTTCATATATACTAGCTACTATGGAAGAATATTGTTTGTCTACTACAAACCTCTTTTGTTTTCTTCCTTTATAAAAGAAGCTCAATTTTTTTTCCCAAATTTTATTAATTTATTTTTGTTACAGATGTTTCTCCTTTTTCCACACTAGACACCCTCCTGCCCATTCCATCCTCCCCCCACCCCCAGCATTGTTGTCTATGTCCATTGGTTATGCATACATGCATAGAAGTTATTGGGTTCATCTCATCTATCCTCCCTGCCCTCCTACTTTGAGGTTTGTCAGTCTGAACCATACTCCTTTCTATGTCTCTGGGTCTATTTTGTTCATCAGCCCACCTTGTTCATTATATTCCACAAATAAGTGATATCAAGTGGTATTTGTCTTTCTCCGATTGGCTTATTTTGCTTAGCATAATACTCTCGAGGTCCCTCCATGTCGTCTCAAAGGATAAGAGATCTTTCTTTCTTATAGATGCATAGTACTCCATTCTGTATATGTACCATAGCTTTTATATCCACTCGTCTACTGACGGACACTTGGGCTGCTTCCGTATCTTAGCAACTGTAAATAGAACTGCTATAAATATAGGGGTACATATATTCTTTCTGATTAGTGTTTCAGGCTTCTTAGGATATATTCCCAGAAGTGGGATCACTGGGTCATATGGCAGATCAATTTTTAATTTTTGAAGAAACACCATGCTGTTTTCCATAGTGGCTGCACCAGTCTGTATTCCCACCAGCAGTGTACTAGAGTCCCCTTTTCTCCAGACTCTCACCAGCACTTGTTGATGATTTGTTGATGGCGGTCATTCTGACAGGTGTGAAGTGATACCTCATAGTTGTTTAAATTTGCATCTCTCTGATGATTAGTGACATCGAGCATTTCTTCATATGTCTCTTGGCCATTTGTATGTTCTTTTTGGAGAGGTGTCTATTTAGATTCTCTGCCCATTTTTTAATTGGGTTCTTTGCCTTCCTTTTGTTGAGTTGTATGAGTACTCTATATCTTTTGAAAATTAACCCCTTATCTAATGTATCATTGGCAATTATGCTCTCCCATACAGTAGATTTTCTTTCTATTTTGATGGCTGTTTCTTTTGTTGTGCAGAAGCTTTTGAGTTTGATGTAGTCCTATGTGTTCATTTTCTCCCTTGTTTCTGTTGCTTTAGGTGGAAATTCTTCTGTGTATGATGCCTGAAATTTTGTTGCCTACATTTTCCTCTAGGATTTGAATGGATTCACCAGTCATATATAATTCTTACTCATTTTGAATTAATTCTTGTGTATGATGTAAGTTGATGGTTTTCTTTCTTTCTTTCTTTCTTTCTTTCTTTCTTTCTTTCTTTCTTTCTTTCTTTCTTTCTTTCTTTCTTTCCTTCTCTCTCTCTTTATTTCTTTCTTTCTTTCTTTCTTTCTTTCTTTCTTTCTTTCTTTCTTTCTTTCTTTCTTTCTTTCTCTTTCTTTCTTTCTTTCTTTCTTTCTTTCTTTCTTTCTTTCTTTCTTTCTTTCTTTCTTTCTTTCTTTCTTTCTTTCCCTTCTCCTTCTCCTTCTCCTTCTCCTTCTTCTCCTTCTTCTTCTTCTTCTTTTGCATTTAGCTGTCTAATTTTCCCAACATTTATTAAAGAGGCTGCCTTTACTCCATTGTATGCTCTTGCCACCTTTGTCAAATATTAATTGAGCATATCTGTGGTCAATTTCTGGGTTCTCTCTCTCTCTCTCTCTTTTTTTTTTCATTGATCTATATGCCTGTTCTTGGGCTAGTACCAGGCTGTTTTGATTACAGTGACTTTGTAGTATAACCCGATATCTGGTATTATGATCTCACCTGCTTTGTCCTTCTTTTTAAAGATTGCTGGGGCTATTTGGGTTCTATTTTGGTTCCATTTAAACTTTTGGAGTGTTTGCTCTAGTTCTGTGAAATATGTTGTTGTTATTTTGATGGGGATTGCATTGAATCTATAAATTGTTTTGGATAGTATGGACATTTTAATGATGTTAATTCTTCCAATCCATGAACAAGGTATATGCCTCCACTTTTTTTTATATCTTCCTTTATTTATTTATTTTTAATCAATAACCCGTAGTTTTCTGCAAATAGGTCCTTTACTTCTTTGGTTAAATTTATTCCTAAGTATCTTATTTTTTTTCCCTCAATGGTAAATGGCATCATTTTTTTTGTTTGTTTCCTTTCTGTGAGTTCATAAGAATGCCAAAAATTTCTTGATGTTAATTTTGTATCCTGCCACTTTGCCAAATTCATTGATTATATCTAGTAGATTTTTGATGGAGTCTTTAAGGTTTCTATGTCATCTTCAAATAAAGGCAGTTTTACTTCCTTTCTAATTTGGATCACTTTTATTTTTTCTTCATGTCTGATTGCTGTGCCTAAGACTTCCAGTGCTATGTTAAATAAGAGTGGTGAAAGTCGGCATCCCTGTCTTATTTCTGTTCTTAAGGGAAATGCTTTTAGTTTTTGCCCATTGAGTATAATGTTGGCTGTAGGTTTTTCATATATGGCCTTTATTATGTCGAGATATGACTTCTCTATTCCCACACTGCTGAGCATTTTTATCAGAAATGGGTGCTGGATTTTGTCGAATGCTTTTTCAGCATCTATTGATATAATCATATGGTTTTTATCTTTCATTTTGTTTATGTGGTGTATCACATTTATTGATTTGCAAATATTGTACCAGCCTTGCATCCCTGGGATGAATCCCACTTGGTCATGGTGAATAATTTTTTTAATGTATTGCTGGATCCGATTTGCTAATATTTTGTTAAGGATTTTGGCATCTATCTTCATCATGGATTTTGGCCTGTAATTTTCTTTCTTTGTTGTGTCTTTATCTGGTTTTTGAATTAGAATTATGCTAGCCTCATACAACTGGTTTGGAAGCCTTATTCCTTACTTAACTTTTTCGAATAGTTTGAGGAGAATGGGTGTCAGTTCTTTGAATGTTCAGTAAGAGTCCTCATAAAGCTGTCTGGGCCTGGACTTTTGTTTGCTGAGAGAGTCTTGATTACATCTTAAATTTTCTTAGTTGTTATTGATCTGTTCAAGTTTTATATATTTTTTTGGTTCAGTTTTGGGAGAGTAGGTGTTTCTAGAAATTTGTCCATTTTGCTTAGATTGTTTAATTTGTTGCCATATAATTGTTCATAGTATTTGTTAACGACCCTTTGTATTTTGTGGTGTGAGTTGTTACTTCTCCTCTTTCATTTGTGATTGTGTATCTGGGTTCTCTCTCTTTGTTTCTTGGTGAGTCTAGCTAATGGTCTATCAATCTTATTTATCTTTTCAAAGAATCAGCTCTTTGTTTCATTGATCTTTTGAGTTATTATGTTTTTTGTTTGTTTCTATGTCATTTATTTCTTCTCTGATCTTTACTATTTCTTTTATTCTACTTGTTCTGGGGTTTTCTTTTTGTTCGCTTTCTAGTTCTTTAAGTTGTGAGGTTAGATTGTCAATTAGAAATTTTTCTTGTTTCTTGAGGTAGGCCTGTAGTGTTATGAACTTCCCTCTCAGAACTGCTTTTACTGCATCCCATAGATTTTGTGTTGTTGCATGCTCATTTTCATTGTTTTCTAGGAAGTTTTTAATTTCTTCCTTGATCTCTTTGGTAACCCATTCATTGTTTAATATCATGCTATTTAGCCTTCATGTGTCTGAATGAGTTTGAGACAACATGGAGGGACCTCAAGAGTATTATGCTAAGTGAAATATGGCAATCAGTGATGGAAAAATACTACATGATCTCAATTATTTGTGCAATATAATGAACAAGGTGGGCTGATGAATAAAATGGACACATAGACATAGAAAGGAGTATGGTTCAGACTGACAAACCTCAGAGTATGGGGTGGGGGGGGGATAGATGAGATGAACCCAATAACTTCTATGCATGTATGCATAACCAATGGACATAGACAACAATGCTAGGGGGGTGGGGGCAGGATGGGGAGGAAGGTGTCTAGGGGAGGAAAAGGAGAAAGTTCTGTAACAAAAATAAATTAATAAAAATTGGGGGGAAAAAAGAAAGATAATACTCAAAAACAAACAAACAAAAAAAGAATAGATTGGGTTTGCTTAAGGCAAAGGTAAACCTTTTATTAGTGGGAAAATAGTGGAAGAGTAAATGGAAACTACATTGACTGTCTCCCAAGACCAAACTGAAATTTCAACTAAAATAAGGAAAAGTCATCCAGAATAATCAACTGAAGACCAGCTAGAGAGAACCCTTATAACCAGGGATGTAATAAAGAGCCCAAATCTAGTCTGGTAAGAGCTTGCAGAGAGAGGCAAATCTCTTGGATATTTGAGTCTTTGCCTAGCCTGCCTTTGTACCCAGGAGAATAAGACCAGACATTGGTGTTCAGTTTGGTCTCTTCCATAAATATCCAAATCCAGCAGAGAGAGCCACAATCTGTGGAACACTGATACCCACTGGAGATTTTGACAGGCTCCAAACCCTGCTAAGATAGCCAAAATGGTGAAACAAAGAAACAAATCCCAAATGAAAAAATAAGAGAATTCTTCAGAAGAAAGGCTAAATAAAATGGAGATAAGCAAGTTATCAGATATAGAATGCAGACTAATAATTATAAGGATGCTCAACAGCATGGAAAAAGATATAGAAAAATGAAAAACAACCAATTGAAAAGAAAGAATCACATAGCAGAAATAAAAAACACATTGTAAGGAATAATCTGCTGATTTAGAGGAAGCTGAGGATTAGATCAGCAAATTAGAAGACAGGGTAGAAAAAAATTACTTAACTGGAGAACCAAAAAGAAAAAACAATTAAAAAACAGGAGGACAGTTTAAGAAAGCTGTGGGACAATCTAAAACATAACAACGTGAGCATCCTAGGAGTACCAGAATAAGAAGCATGTGAGCAAGGGAATCTGTTTGAAGAAATAGTGGCAGAAAAATTCCCTAACATGGTGATGGAAAAAGACATGCAAACATAGGAAGCACAGAGAGTCCCAAGCAAGAAGAAACCAAAGAGACCCACACCAAGACACATCATAATTAAAATTCCAAAATTTAAAGACAAAAAGAGAATCTAAATGGCAGCAAGAGAAAAGCAATGGGTTACCTACAAAGGAGCTCCCATAAGACTGTCAGATGATTTCTCAAAAGAAACACTACAGGCAGAAGGAAATGGCATAAAACATTCAAGGTAATGAAAAACAAGTATTGAAACCAAAAGTACACTATCCAGCAAGGCTATCATTCAAAATAAAAGGTGAAATAAAGAGCTTCCCTAACCAAAAAAAAAAAAAAGAAAAGAAAAACTAAAGGAATATATCACCGCCAAACCAGCATCACAAGAAATGTTAAAAGAACTGATTTAATAAGCAAAAGAAGTAGATAAAAACATAGAAATAATAAATAAAAATGGCAATAAATAAGTACATATCAATAATAACCTCAAATGTAAATGTAATAAATGCTCCAATCAAAAAAACACAGTAGTTGAATAGGTGAAAAAGCATGACCCATAAATACGCTGTCTACAAGAGACTCACCTCAGAACAAAAGACTCACAAGAGATGAAAGTGAAGGGATGGAAAACAATTTTTCAAGAAAATAGAAACAAACAAACAAATAATATCTGGGGTATCAATACTCCAGCTGGTAAAATAGACTTCAAAATGAAGACCATGACAAGAGACAAAGAAGACCACTACATAATACTAAAAGGATCAATCCAGCATGATATTTCCAGGGATATCACCCTGGAAAACATATATGTACCCAATATAGAAGCACCAAAATATATTTAAAAACTTCAGGAGGACTTCAAGGGAGAGATAACAGCAATACAATCGTAGTAGGGGATTTCAACACACCACTGACATTACTGGATAGATCCTCTAGACAAAAAATTAACAAGAAAACAGAGACCCTAAGTGATGCACTAGATTACATTGATATTTACAGAGAATTACAGCCCAAACTGCACAATATACATTCTTCTCAAGTGCACATGGGACATTCTCAAAGATAGACAGCATGTTTGGGCACAAACTAAGTCTCTACAAGCTTAAGAAGATTGAAATCATATCAAGCATTTTCTCAGATCACAATGGCATGAAACTTGAAATTAATTACAATAAAAACAGTTAAAACATTCAAAAACATTGAGGCTAAATAGCATGTTATTAAATAATTAATTAGTTACCAAGGAGATCACGGAAGAAATAAAAATATCCTGGAGCCCTGGCTGGTTTAGCGCAGAGGTTAGAGCATTGGCCTGTGGTTGGGAGAGTCCTGGGTTCAGTTCTGGCTAAGGGCACATTCCTCAGTTGCAGTTTGTCCCCAGCCCCAGTTGGGGTTGTGTGGGCGGCAACCATTCTATGTGTCTCTCTCCATTGATGTTTCTCTCTTTCTTCCCCCCTGTCTCCCTCCCGCTCTATCTGAAGATAAATGCAAAAATGTCCTTGCGTGAAGATTAAAAAGAAATTCCTAGAAATCAATGAAAATGAACATACAACAACACAAAATATATGGGACACAGCAAAAGCAGTCCTGAGAAGGAAGTTCATAGCATCACAGGCCTACATCAAGAAACAAGAAAAATTTCTGATAGACTATTAAATCTTATAATGTAAAGAACTAGAAAGTGAACAAACAAACAAACAAACAAACCCAGAGTAAGTAGAAAAAAAGAAACAATAAAGATCAGAGCAGAAACAAATGACATAGAGACTACAGAAATGATACAAAAGATCAATGAAACCAAGAGCTGGTTCTTGAGAAGATAAATGATATTGATGAACCTTTAGCCAGACTCACCAAGAAACAAATAGAGAGGACCCAAATAAATAAAATTAGGAATAAAAGAGGAGAAGTAACAACTGACACTACAAAAATATAAATGATTGTAAGAAAATACTATGAACACCCTGGCCAGTGTGGCCAGTGGTTGAGCATTGCTGCATCCACCAAGAGGCTGCTGGTTTGGTTCACAGTCAGGGCACATGCCCAGACTGTAGGCCAAATGTACAATGAGGGGCACGCAGGAGGTGGCCAATCAATGTTCTCTCCCATCAATGTTTCCAACTCTCTCTTCCTCTTTCTTCCTCTCTCTCTAAAATCAATTAAAAAATGTTTTCTTAAAAAGAAAATATTATGAACAATTATACGCCAACAAATTGGACAACCTAGGCAAAATGGACAAATTCCTATAATCATGCAGTTTTCCAAAATTCAACTAGGCGCAGTCAGAAAACCTGAACAGACCAATAACAACTCAGGAAATTGAAGCACTAATCAGTAAACTTACAGCAAACAAAAGCCTGGGTCAGACAGCTTCACAGAGGAGTTTTACTGAATATTCAAAGAAGAACTATCACCTTTTCTCAAATTATTCAAAAAAATTCAAGAGGAAGAAAGACTTCTAAGCTCTTTTTATGAGGCCAGCATAATCCTAATTCCAAAACCGGATAAAGACACTACAAAGAAAGAAAACTACAGGCCAGTATCTCTGATGAACATAGATACCAAAATCCTCAACAAAATATTAGCAAATTGGATCCAGCAATATATTTAAAGAATTATTCATCATAACCAAGTGGAATTTATCCCAGGCATGTAAAGCTGGTGCAATATTCACAAATCAATTAATGTGATATACCACATAAACAAAATGAAAGATAGAAATCATATGATCATATCAATAGATTCTGAAAAAGCATTAGACAAAAATGCAGTAGCCATTTCTGATACACATGCTCAGCAAAATGGAAATAGAGGGATCATATCTCAACATAATAAAGGCCATGTATGAAAAACCTACAGCCAACATCATACTCAATGGGCAAAAATTAAAAGCATTCCCCTTAAAAACAGAAACAAGACAGGGATGTTCACTTTCACCACTCTTATTCTACATAGTACTGGAAGTTTTAGCCACAGCTATCAGTCAAGAAGCAAAAATTAATCAATAATTAAAAAAAAAACAAAAACAAACTTTCCTGTGATGCATGACTGTCACAGTGGAATATAATAAACATAACATTCTGAGGAACAGGGTAGACTCAGAGACATGGAAGTAGGGTACACACTGACAACCCTCAGAAGAGGGGTTGGTGGGTAGGGAAGAGATAAACCACAGAATACACGGACAACAAAGCTGGGGATGGGGTGGGACAGATGGGGAGGAGGGTGTCAATGGGGGAAAAAAGGAGAAACATCTGTAACAAAAATAAATTAATAAAAAAAAATGTAATCAATAAAGAAAAATAAAAAAATAAATAAACCACCCTGTACATACAAAAAAAAAAAAAAAAAAAGAAGAAAAAAATAAAAGGCATCCAAATTGAAAGGGAGGAAGTGAAACTGTCATTATTCCCAAATGGCATGTTATTGTACACAGAAACCCTAAAGACTCCACCAAAAATCTACTAGATGTAATAAATAAATTTGGCAAAGTAGCAAGATACAAAATTAACATTCAGAAACCAGTGGAATTTTTATATAACAATAATGAACACTCAGAAATGGAAACTGAAAAAAAATCCTATTTACCATTTCAACAAAAAAAAATTAAGATACCTAGGAATAAACTTAGCAAAGAGGTAAAAAACCTACTCTCAGAAAACTACAGGACATTACAAAAATAGAGGAAGATATTTAAAAAAATGGCAGCATATAACATTCATGGATTAGAAGAATCAACATCATTAAAATGTCCATATTACTCAAAGTGATCTATAGATTCAATTCAATCCCTATTAAAATACCAATGGCATATTTCACTGATCTAGAAAAATATTCTAAAAATTTATATGGAACCAAATAAGACCCCAAACAGCCACAGCAATCTTGAAAAAGAAGAAGAAAGTTGGAAGGATCACTATACTGGATATGAAGTTATAATACAAAGCCATCATAATCAAAACAGCTTGGTACTGGCACAAGGACAGGCATATAGATCAATGGAACGGAACAGAGAACCCAGAAATCAACCCAAGACAGCATGCACAATTAATATTTGACAAAGGAGGCAAGAACACACAATGGAGAAAAGACAGTCTCTTCAATAAATGGTGTTGGGAAAATTGAACAGGCACCACCAACTCACACCATACACGAGAATAAGCTCAAAATGGATAAAAGACTTAAATGTAAGTCATGAAACCATGAAAAGTATTGAAGAAAATGTAGGGAGCAAAATCTCAGAAATCACACGTAGCCAAATTTACACTGATACATTATGTAGGGCAAGAGAAACAAAAAAATTAAGGAACAGGACTATGTCAAACTAATAAGTTTCTGCATGGCAAAAGAAACCAGCATCAAAATGAAAAGGAACCCTCTGTATGGGAAACCGTATTTGCCAATGACACATCATGTTAGGGGTTAATATCTGAAATATATAAAGTACCTATACAACTCAATAAAAGGAAGACAAACAATTCAATTAAAAAATGGTCAGAGGACTTGAATAGATGCATCCTCAAATAGGACATAAGAATGGCCAGTAGATATATGAAAAAATGCTCAAGGTCACTAATCAAACAGATACAAATTAAAATGACTCTGAGGTATCACCTCACACCTGCCAGAATTTCTGCCATCAACAAATTATCAAACAACAAGTGCTGGTGAGGATGTGGAGAAAAGACACTACTGGTGGGAATGCAGACTTGTGCCACCACTGTGGAAAACAATATGGTGTGTCCTCAAAAAAAAAAAAAAAAAATGGAACTGCCATGTGAGCCAGTGATCCTACTTCTTGAAACATATCCCAAGAAGCCTGAAATACCAATCAGAAAAAATATATGCACCATATGTTCATAGCGGTGATATTTACAAGACCTAAGATTTGGAAACAGCCCAAGTGCCCATCAGTAGATGAGTGGATAAAAAAGCTGTTATACATTTACACAGTGGAATACTATGCAACTGTAAAAATGAAAGATCTCCTACCCTTTGAGACAACAGATGAATCTGGAGAGTATTATGCTAAGTGAAATATGCCAGTCAGAGAAAGACAAGTACTACATGATCTCACTTATTTATGGAATATAATGAACAAAATAAGCTGACGATCAAAATAGATCCAGAAACATGGAAGTAGGGAACAGATCTACAAACCTCAGCAGGAAGAGAAGGGAAGTAATAAACTCAAGAACTTATATGTATAACCAATGGACACAGACAATACTGTGGGGAAGGCAGGAGGGCATTGGAAGTGGTAAGGAGGGGTTTTATGGGGAAAAAAAGAGGAAACATCTGTAATATTTTCAACAATAAAGATAAACAATAGCTTGGCCAGTGTAGCTCAGTTGACTGTTGTCCCATGGACTGAGAGGTTCTGGTTTGATGTCCTGTCAGGGCACATGCCCAGGTTCTGAGCTCAGTCCCCAGTAGGGGGTATGCAGGAGGCAGCTGATCAATGTTTCTCTCTCACATCAATATTTCCCTCTCTCACTTACTCTCTCCCTAAAAAATCAATAAAAACATATTTTTAAAAAAGAAATATAATACTTAAATTTCAAACAACAGTAATAATATGTGGGAGGAAGTGTTGAATTTTATTCAGTGGGCAAAGTATGCTAAGGTCATTTTTGTGGTCTATAGGAAGTGAAAATATGGAAATACTTAGAAAATGTATAGTTAATTATGCATGGTAATATCTGAAGGGCTACTACTAAAAGAAAAAAGATACTAAATAAGTAGGGGATTAAAAGAGGCAATGTGTGCCCTGGCCAGTTTGGCTCAGCAGTTACAGCATCGGGCCACAGAATGATGAGTTGTGGGTTTGGGCACATGCCTCAGTTGTGGTTCATTCCCAGTCCTAATCAGTATTGTGCAAGAGGTGGTCAGTCGATGTGTCTCTCCCACATCGAAGTTTCTCTCTCTCCTCCCTTCCCTCCCTTCCACTTTATCTGAACATGAATAGAAAAATATCACCGGGAGAGGATTAAAATAAAAAAAAAGACAATGTGTAAAATTTATCAATATAATGGAAGACAGAAATAAAGAACAAAAAGCAAAGAAAAAGAATGCAAACATAAATATAATGTAGTAGATATCAGTCCAAATATTTTAGTAATCATATTATGTAAATAGAGATTAAAAATAAAAAAGACTTACTATTCAACTATTGACCCAAAGAAAGCTGGTGTAATAATAATACTAAAAAGTAAAACTTAAAGTGAAAAACCTAAATTGGGAGGATCATGATAAAATTAACAATCTGTAATAAAGATATAAAAGTCAAGAACTACATGTTCCTAACAACATGGCCTTAAAATAGATAAAGCAAAAACAGAATTACAAAGATAAATTGACAAGGAGACATTTTAGTGGGAATTTCTGATTTTCATGTCATGCCTAGGAAGACCCTCCCATTAACACAGTTATAAAATTCCATGCTTTCTCTGTGCATTTGTACTTTACCCATTTGCTGAAGCCTTGCTATTTTCAACTTCCCCATTGATCTTTCAGATTTGTGCTTCATTTGCACCTTGGACCTACAGTTTTGCTGAGTTGTTCTTGCTCATAGGTGTCAACTGTTTACTATGGGGACTCCAGCTTGTGTCTTCATAAAATTGAGCAGTGTGAACGTTACCTGTCTCTTGTATCCCCTTGTAACTGCCTTTTACACTAGCTCCCTTTTCTCACTGTCTGTCAGAACTCCCTCCAAGGAGTCACACCATTCTTCATCTAACTCACCAGCCCCCAGATCATTTTGTGGATTAAAGCTTTCACTCTAGATGCATTCATAGTTAATTCTCTTTTTCTCATATTTTAAAAGTATTTGATGTCAAATTTACTCTATTTGGTCCTATCATTTTTTTTTGGTTTGTCAATGATTTTATCAAGTGTCAGAGAATATGTTCTAACCAGGATGCCACTGTATCTGTAAACCCATGGGAAAGGGTCCTGTTAACTAATAACAAATTCTCCAAGTGGGCAGAGATGGGGAAGCTGTGTGTGTGTGTGTGTGTGTGTGTGCGCGCGCGCGCGCGCACACACGTGTAGATATGTATAACTTTCTCTTCTAACATGCTTTAGCTCAGGAGTAACAACTTGGTTCTCTTCTCCTTCATTACTCTATGTTTTGAATATGGCAAAAACACAAGCAGCAAACTGTCTGAAGTAGTAATTACTTGTGTAAAATGGAGTCTTACGTAAAATATTGAGGTTTTTTTTTCCTTTTTTCTAAATCAATTTTTATTTTTCAATTAACTTTGACATACAATATTATATTAGTTTTAGGTGTATACCCCAGTGATTATACATTATAAAACTGACTAAGTGATCATCCTGGAAAATCTTATACCCATTTCACACCATATATGGTTATTAAAATATTATTGACTATATTCCTTATGCTACACTTTACACTTTCATGACTATACTATATCTACTAAATTGTACTTCTAAATCCCTTTACCTTTTTACTTTTTCTCCCAACCCCCATCTTATCTGACAATCATCAAAAGGTTCTCTGTATCTATGAGTCTGTTTCTGTTCTGCTTGTTCATTTTGTTTGTAGATTCAATTGTTGACAGATATGTATTCATTGCCATTTTTTGTTCAGAAATTTTTATCTTTTTTTTTCAAGAAGACCCTTCAACACTTTATATAATAATGGTTTAGTGGTGATGAACTCCTTTAGCTTTTTCTTGTCTGGGAAACTCTTTGTATGGCCATCAGTTCTAAATGACAGTTTTGCAGAATAGAATAATCT
Organism: Molossus molossus; assembly: GCF_014108415.1. Lineage (NCBI taxonomy): Eukaryota > Metazoa > Chordata > Mammalia > Chiroptera > Molossidae > Molossus > Molossus molossus. The sequence goes on from NW_023425399.1 coordinate 46,343,582, forward strand.
TGGTTGTAAGTTCTTGCTTTTCATTACTCTGAATATTTCTTGCCACTCCATTCTGGCCTGCAAAGTTTCTTTTGAGAAATCAGCTGACACTCTTCTGGGAGCTCCCTAGTAGGTAACTAACTACTTTTCTCTTGCTGCTTTTAAGACTCTCTTTCTCTTGAACTTTTAGCATTTTTTAAAAAAGTGTCTTTATTAATTTTTAGAGAGAGAGGATAAGAGAGAGAAACATCAATGAAAGAGAACATCAATCGGCCACCTCCTACATGCCCCCACTGGAGATTGGGCCCACAACCTGGGCATGTGCCCTGACCAGAAATCGAACCGGTGACCTCTGGGTGCATGGGTCGATGCTCAACCACTGAACCATACCAGACGGGCTGAACCTTTTGCATTTTGATGATGATGTGTCTTGGTGTGGGCCTCTTGGGGTCATCTTGTTTGGGACTCTCTGTGCTTCCTGGACTTGTATGTCTGTTTCCTTCACCAAGTTAGAAAAGTTTTCTGCCATTATTGTTTCCAACAGGTTTTCAATTTATTGTTCTCACTCTTCTCCTTCTGGCACCCCCAAGATGCGAATGTTGGCACACTTGAAGTTGTCCCGGAGGCTCCTTACACTATCCTCATTTTTTTGGATTCTTTTTTCTTTTTGCTGTTCTGATTGGGCATTTTTTGCTTCCTTATATTCCAAAGCGATGGTTTGCTCCTTGGATTTACATACTCTATTATTGAAGCTGTGTAAATTATTCTTTATTTTAGTTAATGCCTCCTTCAATTCTAACTGTGTATCCATGATTTCTAACTGGTCCTTTTTTATGCTCTTGAGGCCCTTCCTAAGTTCACTGAGGTCCTCACTAAGTTCATTGAGCATCCTTATAAGCAGTATTTTGAACTCAGTATCTGTTAGGTTGCTTATCTCCATTTCGCTTAGTTCTTTTATTGGGGTTTTGTTCTGTTCCTTCATTTGGGACCTGTTTCTTTGTCTTCTCATTTTGGCTGCCTCCCTGTGTTTGTTTCCATGTATTACTTAGCAAGAAGTATGGGGCTATCTGAGACCAGATGCTGCTTGTTTGAAAGAATTTAGGAAAACCTGAAGCAGGATCCAAGATAGGCCAGTCCTATGGTAAAGCAACTGGCAACAGCTTGGTTCATCTTCTTAATAGAAAATATCCACCTACCTTGTAAATCAAAGGGGATAGTTTACCAAAAGGGATACTCAGTGAGCATTCTCCCCTCCCTTCCCTTTCCCCAGCCTCGATGTTCTTCTCCCCACAGGCATTAGTTGTGATCATTGTCTTATGTGGATGTTTTATATAATTTCAAACAAATGTGACTGGTTTTTATATGATAGCATACTGGAATGCTTCAACTTGCATTATTACAGTTCATCATATATCTTGTAGATTTTTTCACACTAGTTCAAAGGGAACCTCCTAATCGTTGTTGTTGTTTTTTAAGTAGTATAATATTCCATTTTAGGGATCTGCCAGCTTTCATCTAATTGGTGTCCTGTCGGTGGGCACTCTAGTTGTTCTTAGCAACACCATTCCTGAGAATGACCTTAGTGGAAGAGGGGTGATGCTATCTGCCAGATGAATGTCTAGAGTTGAGTGGAATCAATGGACCAGAAAACATAGTTCATTGCTGATTTGATAAATATTATCTATGTGAAATATTAGGTTCTATGACTTTAGTGGACTAGGGAGCTTGTTGCACACAAAATAGTTCTCAGAATACAAAATTTAAAAATTGTTGTATTAAGACTTGCAATGGTCTTTCCTGACAAGAACCTGTGCACCTTCTCCTTCTTTCTGTGGCCCTAAATAACACTGATTAAGTGTCTTCCACAGTCACACAGGAGACCTCAGGCTCTTCTCTCCAGTGAGGTTTGTGTAACTGCTGTATGGCTTTGGTTTATCTTGACTGAAAATTGGAGGCAACTTAAAAATTCAATGTTCAAGATGAATTAACGTGGTTCAGCCATTAGAAAAAATTGGTTTGAAATTTTGGGAAATATTTTTCATACATTAAGTGATGGAAAAGAGTAGCCTATAAAAATTGCCCTTATTTTATAGGGACAATAGTAGAAGAAAATATGCAATATTAAGATAGTTCTGGTAGGTAAAGAATGAAGGTAATTAAAGTTTTTATTATTACTTTTTAATTTAAAACTTTATTTGAGCCTGGGTGGTATTGCTCAGTAGATTGAACATTGTCCTATGGCCTGAGAGGTCCTGGTTCGATTCCTGGTCAGGACACAATCCCCATTAGGCAGTGTGTGTGTGTGTGTGTGTGTAGAGAGATATATAGATAGATATATAATAGATATGTATGTGTGTGTGTGTGTGTGTGTGTGTGTGTGTATAATGGCTCCCCTGCCCCTGAAGTAATTAAAAGTGAAAATTATGTACAAAGTAGTCTGACAATTCAGAAATAAATTTTAATTCATCAGTAAAACACAGAGTTTGTTTTAGTTCTTTGAGAAAAAGAAGGTAAATAAGATGAACCAGATCCACCATGTTTGGGGATGATAGTTAATTTTTGTTGACATGTATAAAAATACAATCCCTTCTTTACTTTAGAACTTTTAATATTGAATAAATACTTTTAATTTTTATTATATATTGACTAATTTTTACTTTAATCAGTCTCAAATTCCTTTTGGAAATTGGTGATATTTAAAATAGAAAAAGAAAATTCAGCAGTTTCACTCCTAGACATATATCCAATTGAAATGTATATATCTGTTCTACAAAATACATGGGCTAGAATGCTTATGGAAAAAATATTCATAATAGCCCTAAACTGGAATCTACCCCAAAATACCCATCTATAGTACAGTGGATACATAAATTGTGCTACATTCACATAATGCATGCAGCAATGAGAATGCAGGATCACACTATATGTAACTATAGAGGTGAGGTTCACAATTATAATCTTGAGTGAAAGAAGCCAAACACAATAAAATACATATTATATAATTCCATGTGGGTGGGTAGTGTCTGAGAAGGGGCAGGGCCTTCAGGAGTGTTGGGAATGTTCTCTTTCTTGATCTGGATGCTTGTTTCATGGGTGAGTTTACTTTGCAGAAATTCATCAAGCCAAACACTTGCCATATGTGTCTTTTTTTTTTTTTAGTGAATATTAAACTTTTAAAACATTAACACATAAATAAGCAAGCATCTGTTTATTCTCTGTCTTCATTCTTCAAAGGCCTTTACTACTGACAGTGTCCAAGATCACATCTTTAGTTTCTTCTGAAAGGTCCTTGTCTTTCATTGGCTCCTTTTCTTTGTATTCCTAAGAATCCACAGGATGCTGTCAAGCTCTACATGCATCCTGGTGGTCACTTGGTGCTGCTTGCATGAGGCTTCAACATCCATCCACTTTTTTGTGAAGTCTTGTTGTTTTTCCATCATGCAGCATTTCTGTCAGAGATGTTTTGTCTTAAAGGGTAGACCCAAAGCAACAGAAAATAAGACTGACACAACTAACTCAAAATGCTTGCAAACTTTTCTGAAGGAGAGATATAAAACTATAACATAGAAAAGGATGATTTGAAAGGGAATATTAGATACCACTATTCTTGTGTTCTATTGGGCCATGATCCTTCCTATAGGGTTTCCTCCTGGGCCTATCTCTGATGACCCACACATTTCATCTCAAAATTGAGATCCCCTTCACTTTGTCCTTCTTCTCCATGTCCTTGGTTGTAAGTCCCAGGAAAGGAAAGACCAGTTTCAGTCTTCATAATTTCAGTGGAAATGGTCTCTGTCTTTAATAAAGACTACACTTTTCAGCATTAAACAAGATATTAATAAACTCAATCTGGAAGGCTTTCATAATAATAGTGAAATAAGCATTTTTCTACCTCACATCAGCTTAATTAGAATGGGCTTACCAAATTCTTCCTCCTAGAACAAAGGGAAGGACCTCACCCTGAACAAACATCACTTTCGACTTTGGAGTCCAAAAGTTGTTTATGGCTCATCCCACCTCACCCCACACAAAGTTTGAAAGAGGTTGATTCCAACCCTCATAGAGGTAGTAACTGCAGATGTAGAAATAACAAGGAACTGAAGTGGAGCTTGAACTGCTACAATCTCATGAACAAACTTTAGTGCATGAGAAGTTGCTTCTTATGGATGAGTAAAGAAAGTGGTGTCTTAAGAAAGAAGCTATCTGATAAAGATGCTGTGATGGTTGTTGAAATGACAACAAAGGATTTAGAATATCACATAAACTTATTAGTAAAGGAGAAGCAGGGTTTGAGAGGATTGATTGAAATTTTGAAAGGAGTTCTACTGTGAGTAAAATGCTCCTACAGCATCTCAGGCTACAGAGAAAGAGTCAGTTGATGCAGAAAACATCAGTGTTGTCTTATTTTAGTAAATTTGCACAGCCAATCCAACCTTCAGCAACCCTGATCTGTAAGCAGCCAGCAACTTCAAGGTAAGACCCTCTTCCAGCAAAGATTATGACTTACTGATGGCTCAGATGATGGTTAGCATTTTCAGCAATAATATATTTTAAAATTAAGGTATGTACATTATTTTTTAGACAAAATGCTATTTTACATTTAATACACTATAGTATAGTGTAAACACAAGTTTCATATGCACTGGAAAACCAAACATTTGTGTGACTCACTTTATTGCAATATTCACTTATTGTGGTGATCTGGAATATCTATGAAGTATGCCTGCATAGAGAACTCACCTAGGCAGATAAGGATCATTCTGACAGCAAGAGGATTACTTCAGAATCAAGACTTTAGATTTGAACTGAGCTGGGCAGATCATGTTTTGAACAACCCTATTCTTCATCTCCTTTGTTTCCAAATATCTACTCATGAAAAATAAAAATGACCTTGACTTGCCCTGTGGGTTTGCAGTTCTTGAGCAGCCTTGACCCTTTACAGCAAGTTTTTTCCATAGAGTCTTTTATACTTTAGGGCAGAAGATTTCTTTATGTCCCATTTCCTGGCAAACAACCTTCACCTTTGACAATGTTTCTCCTGAAAAACCAAAAACAGAATAAGATACTGTACTTGAATGTGACTATTCAGAGCCATTGCGGAAACAGTAAAGCAGAAGTTTGTGGACACTTGTTTGTGATTCTTAGTTGTTTTGAAGGCAAGCTCTATGTCTTAAAACTTGAAAAAAGTTTCCAGTTAATAAACAGTGAAATAAATATCCACAAATGGAGATATAAACAGTACATTTAAAATGTACCTTATTTCAAAAATGGTGTCTGCTTCCCAAAAGCATATTCAAAATGAGTGGTGGGGTAGCATCCTGGGGTTGGTTGCTCAGCATCAGCTAACACTTTCACCCATCTTCTACCCACTCTCTGTTCATCATGTCATTTTGTAGCATTTCATCTTTGAGGATACCTTTAAAGTTTGGTTTAATGAGACCAAGCTTCAACTGTGAGAAATCACAATTGGGGTAAGAGGAGGGGACTCTGGGTATAGTTTTAGAGATCATTGGAAGTTATTATTAGGAAGAAATCCTCAAGGGCATGAACTCAATTTTGAAATACCTATACATCTTTTCAAAAGTGTCCTTGTGAATGAGAGAAATAGAAAATCACCAACACCATAGTAATACCTGTTCTACAGGCAAGATACCTCACTGGACGCCAAGATCAGAGGGCAAATGTTTGAAGGAAATAGGATATCTGCATATATTTCCCTCCTCTTCCAAGATATTTGTTGATTACAAAGGGAAAATAGTAACCTTACAGTGGAGAATCCTGGCAACACCACCTTATCCAATGACCAGGGTTAACATCACCAGTGATAAGATATATCGACATTATGTACCCTGGAAGCTTGTACTGAGATGACCCCAACATTACTAGAGTGGTATTCTTGCCCTAAATGCACAATTTGAGTCACAAGAGAAAACATCAGACAAACCCTAATTGAAAGACATATGCAAAGTAACTGATGAGTACTCTAAAGATTTCATTGGTCTTGAAAGACAATGAAAGAATTGCCTAGACTGGAGATGGCTAAGCAGACATGACAACTAAATGGAAAGTGGGTCCTGGACCAGAAAAAAAAAGTCAGTAGAAAAACTGGTAAAATTCAAATAAAGTCTGTAATTAGGAGTTTTGTTCCACTGCTAAATTTTTGGTTTTGCCAATCATTGTATGGGTAATAGGTGAACCTGGATCAAGGGCAGATGGAAACTCTCTGAACTATTTTTGCAACTTTCTGAAAGTCTAAGGTGATTTTATTTTATTATTATTATTTTTTAATCCTCACCCAAGGATATTTTTCCATTTTTTGTACAGATAGAGTGGGGGAGGGGGGAGGAACAGAGAGAGAGAGAGAAACATCGATGTGAAAGGGACACATCGAGTGGCTGCCACCCGCACAACCGACCAGGGCTGGGGACAAACTGCAACCGAGGTATGCGCCCTTAGCGGGAACCGAACCCAGGTCTCTCCAGACCGCAGGCCGACACTCTAACCGCTGAGCCAAACTGGCCAGGGCAGTCTAAGGTGATTTTAAAACACAAATTTAAAGAAAAAAATAATGAAAAAGTGTTATTTTGAACTGGAAGTCTCCAAATATAGGTAGTTGGTTTGGCAGGTTTTAGTGCCTGCAGATGTAAAGCCATAAAATTGCTTTCAAAAAATGATAATATAGAACTATTCAAAACATATTCTTCCCACCTAAAGAGAATAATTGAAATAAGAAAACAGTAAAGCTTTCCCTGAGATGAAAGGTGTCACTGTGTAATCCAGTGGAAGTAAACATATGCTGGGGTATTGCCAAATGTAATTACAGCTGTGTGGAAAAGAACTTTATATTTGTCCAACTGACATTTTGTCATAGAATATCCCAAATCCTGATCTTTCAAAACATAGTAAGAGAATTGGTGTATTCTTTGGTTAAACTTGTCTTAACTTCAGAAAGCTAGATAAACAAAGGCTGTTATAGCCTGGTTACAAGGTTTTAAGATTCACTCCTGTACTGACATTGAGGTGACCGGAAAATGTGTGTATTTTTACTTGAGAAACTTCTTTACTTTTCACAAAGCTGGTCCAGAACTTTTTAAAGAGTATACTCCCCCACTCTAAAGAATTCCTCCATAAGAACTGAGCATAGCCTGTTCCTCGGGTTCCTATTAAACTAGAGCTCTCACAGGCTACACATTTAAAATTCATTAGGTGACAAATGCTGGAAAGAAAGATCACCTCCTGGATTCATTGTTGATACACTTCAGAGTTCTTTCATCAAGATGATGATTAATAATCTATGTAAAAGTAACATTTTCCTTAACACCTGCAATTGCCACCATGCTTTGTGGATTTTAAAGCTTTTTCTCATTTTATTTTAGCAGCAACAGCAAACATTGATTGAGGGCCTAGGAGTGGGACTCTGAAATCTGTACTGAGTCACTGCAAGCCTGGCTGAAGAGTGGGATGAACGAAAGGACCAAACCCCACCATCACCTGAAAGAAAATCTAGAAATTGGGCACCAGACAAGACAAAGGAGATGAATTTTGGGTAGATGAAAAAACTTTTTGGGTTGAGGCAGAGGTGAGTGAACATGCAAATGATGACAGCCTCCCAGGCTCAGACTCACAAAACTTGGTATCTTATTGTACAGATAGCGAGGAGCTGCTTAACTTTAAAGCAAGAATGTGTAAAATTTTATTTATGAAGATCGATTTGAAATAATGTGTAGAACCAGTCAGAACTATGGAAGAAACTGAAGACAGGAAGACCAACTGGTAGTTAATAAAATTCTCACATTCATTGACAGCTTATATAACCAGGACCATGCTAAAGGCTTTATATGCATAATCACATTTAGTCTGCCCAGTGTTCCTGGGGACCAGGTCACTATTATCCCTGTTCTGCAGAACAAGAAAGAAAGAAGTAGAAAAAAATTCTTTTTATTGTTAATTACAACTGACATACAATATTATATTAGCTTGAGGTGTACACATAGTGATCAGACATTTGTATAAATTATAAGATGGTCACTTTGATAAGCCTAGTACCCATCTGACACCGCTATTAAATTATTATTCACTATATTTCCTATGCTGTACTTTACACTGCCATGATTGTTCTTATAACTGTCAATTTGTACTTTTTATTTATATTTTTATTATACTTTTTTGAATTTAATATAATAAAAATTTTTCTTACTTTATCCCCTTTTCTTTTCTTAATTATTTTTTTATTTATTTGTTTTTGTTACAGATGTTTCTCCTTTTCCCCCCATTGACACCCTCCTCCCCATCCCCACCCACCCCATCCCCAGCTTTGCTGTCTATGTCCATTGGTCATGCATACGTGCATATAAGTTCTGTGGTTTATCTCTTCCCCCCGCAAAACCTCCTCTGAGGTTTGTCAGTCTGTACCTCACCTGTATGTCTCTGGGTCAGTTTTGTTATTTAGTTTGTTTAGTGCATTATATTCCACAAATAAGTGAGATCATGTGATATTTGTCTTTCTCTGTTTAGCTTGTTTCGCTTAGCATACCACTCTCCAGGTCCTTCCATGTCATCTCAAAGGATAAGAGATCTTTCTTTCTTACAGCTGCATAGTATTCCATTGTGTATATGTACCACAGCTTTTTTGTCCACTCATTTAGTGATTGACACTTGGGTTGTTTCCAGATCTTAGCTGTTATATATAGTGCTGCTATGAATATAAGGGTACATATATTCTTTCTGATTGGTATTTCAGGCTTCTTAGGGTATATCCCTAGAAGGGGGATCACTGGGTCAAATGGCAGTTCAATTTTTAACTTTTTGAGGTAACACCATAGTGTCTTTTGTAGTGGCTGCACCAGTCTGCATTCCCACCAGCAGTGTGCTAGAGTCCCCTTTTCTCCACACCCTCAACAACACTTGTTTGATGGTTTGTTGATGGTGGCCATTTGACAGCTGTGAAGTGATACCTGATAATTGTTTTAATTTGCATCTCTCTGATGATTAGTGATGTTGAGCATTTATTCATATGTCTCTTGGCTATTTGTATATTTTGTTTGGAGAGGTGTCTATTTAGGTTCCTCTGCCAATTTTTAATTGGGTTCTTTGTCTTCCTTTCGTTGAGTTGTATGAGCATTCTATATATTTTAGAAATTAACCCCTTATCTAATGTATCATTGGCAATTATGGTCTTCCATTTTGATGATTGTTTCTTTTGCTGTGCAGAAGCTTTTTAGTTTAATGTAGTCCCATGTGTTCATTTTTTCCTTTGTTTCTCTTGCCTTAGGTGATGTATCAGTAAAAATTCTGCTGCGTATGATGTCTGAAATTTTGTTGCCTGCATTTTCTTCTAGAATTTTTATAGATTGACAAGTTACATTTAAGTCTTTTATCTATTTTGAGTTTATTGTTGTGTATGGTGTAAGTTGGTGGTCTAGCTTCATTTTTTTGCAAGTCGCTGTCCAATTTTCCCAACACCATTTATTGAAGAGACTGTCTTGACTCCACTGTATGCTCTTGTCACCTTTGTCAAATATTAATTGAGCATATTGTCTTGGGTCAATTTCTGGGTTCTCTGTTCTGTTCCATTGATCTATCTGCCTGTTCTTGAGCCAGTACCAGTCTGTTTTGATTACAGTGCCGTTGTAGTATAACCTGATATCTAGTAATGTGATCCCTTTTACTTTGTTCTTTTTCAAGATTGCTGTGGTTATTCGGGGTCTTTTCTGGTTCCATATAACCTTTTGGAGTGTTTGTTCTAGTTCTGTGAAATTTGTTGTTGGTATTTTGATGGGGATTGCACTGAATCTATAGGTTGCTTTGGGTAATGTGGACATTTTAATGATGTTAATTCTTCCAATCCATGAACAAGGTATATGCTTCCACTTTTTTATATCTTCCTCTATTTCTTTTTTCAATGACCTGTATTTTTCTGTGAAGAGGTCCTTTACTTCTTTGGTTAAGTTTAATTCCTAGATATCTTAAATTTTTTTTGCCTTGATGGTAAATGGGATTGTTTTTTTAGTTTCTCTTTCTGTGAGTTCATCATTGGTGTATAAGAATGCCATCGATTTCTTGCTTTCCTTTTTTTTTTTTTTTATCCTCACCCGAGGACATTTTTTCCATTTTTTATTCAGATAGGGTGGGAGGTAGAGTGAGGAACAGAGAGAGAGAAACATCAATGTGAAAAGGACACATCAAGAGGTTGCCCCCCGCACGGCCCTCAACACAAACCAACCAGGGCTGGGGACAAACAGCAACTGAGGTACGTACACTTAGTGGGAACTGAACCCGGGTCTCTCTGGACCGCAGGCCAACGCTCTAACCGCTGAGCCAAACCGGCCAAGGTGCCATTGATTTCTTTCTTTTATTTATTTATTTATTTATTTTTATTAATTAATCAATTAATTTTTGTTACAGATGTTTCTCCTTTGCCCCCCACTGATTTCCTCCTTATCTGATATATCATTGGCAATTATGCTCTCCCATATAGTGGATTGCCTTTCCATTTTGATGATTGTATCTTTTGCTGTGCAGAAGCTTTTGAGTTTGATGTACTCCATGTGTTCATTTTCTCCTTTGTTTCTGTTGCCTTAGGTGATGTGTCAGTGAAAATTCTCTTGCATATGATGTCTGAAATTGTGTTGCCTACAGTTTCTTTTACAATTTTTATGGATTCATAAGTCACATTTAAGTCTTTTATCTATTTTAAGTTTATTCTTGTGTATGGTGTAAGTTGATGATCTAGTTTCATTTTTTTTTTGCATGTAGCTGTTCAATTTTCCCAACACCATTTATTAAAGAGGCTGTCTTTACTCCACTGTATGCTCTTGCCCCCTTTGTCAAATATTATTTGAGTATATTGCCTTGGGTCCATTGCTGGGTTCTTTGTTTTGTTCCACTGGTCTATATGCCTGTTCTTGTGCCAGTACCAGGCTGTTTTTATTACAGTGCCTTTGTAGTATAATCTGAAATCTAGTAATGTGATCCCTTCAACTTTGTTCTTTGGCTATTCGAGGTCTTTTTTGGTTCCATATGAACTTTTGAAGCATTTGTTCTAGTTCTGTGTAGTATGTCGTTGGTATTTTGATGGGAATCGCATTGACTCTTTAAATTGCTTTGGATAATATGGACATTTTAATGATGTTAATTCTTCCAATCCATGAACAAGGTGTATGCTTCCACTTTTTATATCTTCCTCCATTTTTTTTCAATGTCCTGTAGTTTTTTACAAATAGGTCCTTTACTTCTTTGGTTAAGTTTATTTCTAGGTATCTTAATTTTTTTGCCTTGATGGTAAATGGGATTTTGTTTTTTCTCTTTGTGTGAGTTCATCATTGGTGTATAAGAATGCCATTGATTTCTTGACGTTAATTTTGTATCCTGCTACTTGGCTAAATTCATTTATTAAGTTTAGTAGATTTTTGATGTGGTCTTTAGGGTTTTCTATGGATAGTATCATGCCATCTGCAAATAATGACAGTTTTACTTTCTCCTTTCCCATTTGAATCCCCTTTATTTTTTCTTCATGTCTAATTGCTGTGGCCAAGACTTTCAGTACTATGTTAAATATGAGTGGCAAACGTGGGCTTCCCTGTCTTGTTTCCGTTCTTAAGGGGAATGCTTTTAGATTTTGCCCATTGAGTGTGATGTTGGCTGTAGGTTTTTTATATATGGCCATTATTATGTTGAGATATGATCCCTCTATCCCCATATTGCTGAGCATTTTTATCAGAAGTGGGTGCTGGATTTTGTTGAATGCTTTTTCAGCATCTATTGATATGCTCATAGGGTTTTCATCTTTCATTTTGTTTATGTGGTATATCACATTTTGATTTGTGAATATTGTACCATTCTTGATTCCCTGGGATGAATCCCACTCGGTCATGATGAATAATTTTTGTGATGTATTGCTAGATCTCATTTGCTAATATTTTGTTAAAGATTTTGGCATCTGTGTTCATCAGAGATATTGGCCTGTAGTTTTATTTCTTTGTAGTGTCTGTATATGGTTTTGGAATTAGAATTATGCTGGCCTCATAAAATTAGTTTGGAAGTGTTCCATCTTCTTGAAGTTTTTGGAATAGTTTGAGGAGAATGGGTATTATATCTTCCTTGAATGTTCAGTATAACTCCCCCATGAAGCCATCTGGGCCTGGGCTTTTGTTTACTTGAAGTTTCTTAATTACATCTTCAATTTCCTTAGTTGTTATTGGCCTGTTCAAGTTTTCTATCTCTTCCTGGTTTAGTTTTGGGAGGTTGTGTGTCCATTTTCCTCGATTGTCCAATTTGTTGGCATATAATTGTTCATAGTGTTTTGATGAGCCTTTGTATTTCTGTGGTGTCAGTTGTTACTTCTCCTCTATCATTTCTGATTTTGTTTACTTGGTTTTTCTCTTTTTGTTTCTTGGTGAGTCTGGCTAAAAGTCCATCACTCTTGTTTATTATTTCAAAGAACCAGCTTTTTGTTTCACTGATCTTTTGAATTGTTTTTTTTTAGTCTCTTTGTCATTTATTTCTGGTCTGACTTTTACTATTTCCTTCTTCCTACTAGCTCTGGGTTTTTCTTTTTGTTTCTAGTTCTTTAAGTTGTAGGGTTAGAAAGTCAATTAGGAATTTTTCTTGTTTCTCGAGGTAGGCCTCTAGTGCTGTGAACTTCCTTCTCAGGACTGCTTTCTCTGTGTCTCATAGATTTTGTGTTGTTGTGTGTTTGTTTTCATTGGTTTCCAGGAAGTTTTTAATTTCTTCCTTGATCTCATTAGTAACCCATGCATTGTTTAATAACATGCTATTAGGCTGCACGTGTTTGAATGTTTTTGTGTGCTTTTATTGTAATTGAGGTCTAGTTTTATGCCACTGTGATCTGAGAAGATACTTGATATGATTCAATCTTCTTGAATTTGTAGAGACTTGCTTTGTGTCCTAACATGTGTCAGTCTGTCTTTGAGAATGTCCCATGTGCACTAGAGGAGAATGTGAATTCTGCAGTTTTGGGGTAAAATGTTCTGTAAATATCAGTGAAGTCCAACTGATCTAGTTCGTCTTGTAAGGACTCTATGTCCTTGTTAATTTTTTGTCTAGAAGATCTATGCAGTGTTATCAGTGGCATGTTAAAGTCACCCACTTTGATTGTGTTGCTATTGATCTCTTCCTTGAAGTCCTCCAGAAGGTTTTAAAGATATTTTGGTGATCCCATATTTGGTGTGTAAATGTTTACCAGGGTTATATCCTCTTGTTGGATTGATACTTTCAATATTATGTAGTGAACTTCTCTGTCTCTTATTATGGTCCTTGTTTTGAAGTCTATCTTGTCAGATATGAGTATTGCTACAGCAGCTTTTTTTTTTTTTTTTCATTTCCATTTGCTTGAAAAATTTATTTCCATCTCTTCACTTTCATCCTGTGTGAGTCTTTTGTTGTGAGATGGGTCTCTTGTAGACAGCAGCCATATGGGTCATGTTTTCTTATTCAATCAGCTAATCTGTGTTTTTTGATTGAAGCATTTAAGCCATTTACATTTAAGGTAATTATTGATAGACAGTAATTAGATGCCATTTTAATTGTATGCCTGTGTTACCCCCCCTCCCCCTTTCTTCTTCTTACAACAGTACCTTCAGCATTTCTTTCGGTACTGGTTTGGTGGTAGTAAATTTCTTTAGTTTTTTTTTGTGAAGCTCTTTATTTCTCCTTCAATTTTGAATGATAGCCTTACTGGATAGAGTAGTTTTTGGATTCAGACCCTTGTGTTGCAATAGTTAGTACACTTCATGCCACTCCCTTCTGGCTTGCAGCATTTCTATTGAGAAATTAGTTGACAGTCTAATGGGAGCTCCCTTGTAGGTAACTTTCTGTCTCTCTCTTGCTTATTTTACAATTCTTTCTTTGTCTTTAATGTTTGCCATTTTTATTATGATATATCTAGCTCTGGGTCTTTTGGGAAGCATCTTGCTTAAAAGTCTCTGTGTTTCCTGGACTTGTGTGACTTTTTTCTTCACCAGTTTAGGGAAGTTTTCTGTCATTATTTCTGCAAACAGGTTCTCTATTCCTTTCTCTGATTCTTCTCCTTCCAGTACCCCTACAGTGTGAATGTTGTTACATTTTATATTGTCCCACAGCTCCCTTAAACTCTCCTCCTGCTTTTTAAACATTTTTTCAATTTGCTGCTCTATTTGGGTGTTTTTCTGTACCTTGTCTTCTAAGTCACTTATTCAGTATTCACCTTCTTCTAATCTACTATTGAACCCTTTTAAGGTATTTTTCATAACAGCTATGTCGTTCTTTATTTCCTCTTGATTTTTATGCATAGTTTCTACCTCTTTATGCATAGCTTCTACCTCTTTTTTTTAAGCTGAAGTAGTTCCCAATGAGCTCTTCATAATTCTTATTAAGTTGCTTGTAGTTCTCACCAAATTGTTTGAGCACCCTTAAAATGATTGCTTTTAATTCTTTATCTGACAAGTTGCTGTCTTCCATTTCCTGTGGTTCCTTTTCTGGTGCTTCCTCTTTTTCTTTCCTTTGGGTTTTGTTTCTTTGTCTCCCTATTTTAGCCATCTGGTTGTTCTAGACCTAGTGAGGGATGTTTGGATGTGTAGGCAGCTCACTGCCTATCAAATAAGACTATTGTGCCTCCCAGACTGTTCTGTTGCATGTTGCCTCTTGCCTGCTGTGGATCCTGGAAGACTGACTACTGGGGGCTGCTGTTGGTGTGTCCTGGTATGTGCTGCTGCTAGATCATGTGGGCCCCTCTGAAGCTGTGTTACCAGCTGGTCACTGGTGCCACCTGTAGCTGTATAACTCAGGCCCTGCTGGAGCTGCACTCCCTCCCCGTGCTGTGGGCAGCTCTGTCACACAGGCCTCACTGGAGCCCTGGATCCCCACTGCTCTTGTGGGCCACTTGTGTTGCACAGGCCCTTGTGGAGCCCCACATCCCTCCACTGGCAGCTGGGGAGTGTTGCTGCACTGTGGGGCTCAGCTCCTGCTCAGCCTTTGCTATAGTTTTTGGGGATGGGTCTCAGCTGCTGATCTGTGCTTCTGTTGCTTGGGGATAGATGTCTGCTCCCCAGTCTCTGTTGCTGGGGGAATATTTCAACTCTGATCGGGCTTCTACTGTGGAGGATGGTGCTGGACTCCTGGCCATTTGTGGTTTCCACAGCAGGCACCTTGACAGTTCCACTACTGTGCACTGGTCTGTGTTGACACAGGGTATACACTGGT
Source organism: Molossus molossus (assembly GCF_014108415.1). Classification (NCBI taxonomy): domain Eukaryota; kingdom Metazoa; phylum Chordata; class Mammalia; order Chiroptera; family Molossidae; genus Molossus; species Molossus molossus. The sequence continues at coordinate 46,358,759 of NW_023425399.1, forward strand.
CTGATGGTGCCAGGTGCATTGGTGGGCTCAGGTGCATTGGTGGGCTCAGGTTGCTGGGCCCTGGCTGCTCCCATTGCCTCCTCCCAGGGAAGACCCGGGATCTTCCAAAATGTTGGGACCTCCCTGCAGCACAGGGAGAAGCGCCCTGAAGAGTAGCTTACCACAGTAGCTGGCTGCTCCCCATCCACAGCACAGGAATCTTCTGCTCCGTGTCTCTGCACTGCCCAAGTTTTGTCAAACACCTTCATGTCCACTCACACTCTCTCACACACCAGCTTACTCTCTCACGCACTCACCCTCCCTCCGGTCCTGCCTGCCGCCATCTTTCCTCTCAATATCAATTTTTACTTTTTAATCCCTTCACCCATTCACCCATACCCCCAATGCTCTCCTATCTGGCAGCTGTTTGTTTCTTTAATGAGGTAGTGATTTTGAGTAATCAGCTCACCATCACAAAAGTAAGTTTGACCTAAACGCAGATCATTTGATCATAGAGCTGGGACTTTAAACCAGTACTCAGCATTCAGACAATAATTCTGATGGTAGTAATAGGGAAAATGCCAAGGGAAATGACCCTGTATTAAACATTTCTGGCAGAGAGGCACTGTTCTAGTTTCTTTGTACATATTTGGTTCTAAGAACAGGGTTGTCAGGTGGGCCTTCTTATCTTCATGAATGTAGACTATGATCAATGCTAAAGGCCTGGGTTCAGCACTCTAAATATGGGAGGCAGGGAGAAGTGAAATGTTACATCAGGCCTGTGTGGTTGAAGACCAGGGAGACAGATAGTGGAGAGTGAGGAAGGAGTACTGGTTTGATTTGTAAACCTGGAGAGCACTTCCTGGTCTTGGGGTGGGGGACTGTGCCCATTAGAAAAAGAAAAAGATGAATTTTCTTAAATTTTATTTAAGTCATGTTACCCATAATTTTTGAAGGATGCATTAAATTATAGAATTGTGTGAGCTTGCAATCATTAAGAACAAATAATCCAATTAAGTTGGTGGGTTTAGTTAGCCTTATCCTTAATTTTCTGAAGTCATATAAAAGGGAAGCATTTTTATGCACATAAATATCCTTTTGGTCCTGATCACTGTGGCCCAGTTGGTTGGGCATCCTGTGCACTGAAAGGTTACCAGTTCAATTCCTGGTCAGGGCACATGCCTGAGTTGTGGGCTTAATCCCTGGTAGGGAGCATGCAGGAGGCAGCTGATTGATGTTTTGCTCTTACATCAATGTTTCTCTTTCTCCCCCTCTCCTTTTCTCTCTAATAATAAATAAAAATATGCCCTGGCCGGTTTGGCTCAGCGGTTAGAGCGTCAGCCTGTGGACCAGAGAGTCCCTGGTTCGGTTCCCATGAAGGGCAGGTACCAAAAATATAAATAAATAAATAAATAAATAAATAAATAAATAAATAAATAAAAAATATTTCAAAAACATTTGGAATAGTTTGATAATTTTATGTCTCAAATTACTGCCTTATATTTTTCTGCTCAAATGTATATTTGAAAAGTAAGCCCTTTAGCTATAATTGCTGGAGTGATTATGCATGTAGAAATTATATTCAAACAGTGTAGAAGGTACAAAATGAACACAAAATATCCTAGTCCTACTCCTCAGAAATACCATATTTAATCATGTCTATTTTTGGTTCTTATGGTTATTCACACTGAATTTAAATTGTTTATTTACCCAGAAAGCTTATTTTGAAGCTTATTTAAAGCTTGAATTGTGTATAAAATGGCACAGCATATTGTGTTACTTTTACTAAGAGTAATTGATCTACCATACATTTTAGAAACAGGCAGTTTTGAACTTTTCAGCAGAGAGCTCTAAAATGTTGATTGTAAAAGTATGTTATTAGTATCTGACACAACCATAAAAAGCTTCATTACAAACACTACTAAACATACATTAAAATATTTGAATATCTTTCATGCCTTGAAAAATCTGAAGAACCTTTTAAATTTATGTGGTGTTAAAATGTTTTTTAAAATACCAGCTTTATCAGAATCCATTGTTATATTGTAGCATAAGTGTACATACTATAAATGCTGGGGAAACAAAAAGAAAAAAAAATCTAAGATGGGAAAAATTCCTGTTGGATGTAATGTTACCAGTTTATTATTCTGGGATCATTAACAAAGTGTTCGCTAACATTGCCTTCTCTTACTTATCAACCACACAGCTGAACTCAATCAGCATGATCTCCAACTTAACTGTCATTAAAAGTAAGGATTCAGATATGAATGAATTGCCTTGTATATTTTGTACCCTTTGCGCATTTGAACACTCTGGATTACTGGTGCAAGATAATTTTAATCCCATTTCATTTGATTAATTAACTCAGCTGCAATAATTGTTTCAGTCTCCTCCTGCACATGCCTCTCCGACTGCATTGCCCAAGTCTCCATTAGAGCTTTTCATTTCAACTGGTGGGTCTGGGGGGCACTTGACAACAATGTTCATAATTGCTTTGTCTAATTGTAAAGGATCAGGATGGTAAACCTTAAAAGGGTGTTTGCATGAAGAGTGGTATTTCAGTTTACCATGATACTTTCTCCTGTTGCTGATATCATGCCTAATATTATGAAATGTCATTATGCCCACAAAAAGGGATGAAATAGGAGTGGGGAAGTGTTAACATTGGAGCAAATGCTGCAGCCCACATGCCCATTAAAACAAAAATTCTGCCTCAGAGCCATATTGTTCTGTTACTTTCTCACCATGACTTACTGGGTAGTGGTGACTTCAGACGCTCTTACCCTGACCTCCAGGGAAGAAAGCAAGTCCTGGTTGGTCTTCTTGTCCTGATTCCCCTGAGCTGGCAAAAGGGGCAGCTGGTGGGAGAAAGGACAGGGGCGGCTAAGGGGACTCTGCTGAAATTAAGGAGCTCCCTAAGGGGTAGAATTAACATTTTAATTTAATTTCTTTTATAACCAATATTCATTCTTCTGAGAAGGGTTCTATAGGACTTTCCGGCCTGTCAAAGGGGTCTTTGGTAAACAAGAGATTAAGAACCCATGTGAGGTGGGTGAGCAGTGAGGCATTTCTCCCACACCAACAGACCCATTTCTCCAGACACATGGTCAGGAATCAACCAAAACTCTTAATTTAGAAAAAACAAAAGAACTTTCTATTCATGTGGAATTTTATCCAGCCTGAGACATCTGTGATTGTATGTGAAGGAATAAATATACAGCCCCACTCCCACTCCACTCCCTAACCCTTGCTTTTCATTTCAAAGTGAACTGGAGGTTTCATAAGAGCAGTTGAAGAGTTATGAACAATGGAAAATTACCATGATGTTAATTAGAAGTTTATGAGGTGCTAAGAAGGGCTAACTCATATTTTTCCTTTTATATAACAAATGTTGGTCTAGGTGTTCCCTGTTCAGTATGGGAGCACTGGCCACATGTGGTTATTTACATTTAAATTAATAAAAATTAAATAAAATTTAAAAATTAGTTCTGCAGTCACACGAGCCCCATTTCTAGTGCTTGACAGCCACATGTGGCCGGTGGCCACCGGTTGGAAAGCCCAGGCACAGGGCATTTCCCTCACTGAAGAACTTTCCAATGAAGAGGGTCCCGGAAGACTTCTTTATCTCATTTACTCTTCACTCCAGAGCCTGGCCTGGAACTGCCCCCAACTTTCTTTGTCCTCACTCATTCTGAGTATTTGCCCCCATTCCCTCACCTTACCCAGTCCTGTGCCACAAAAAAAAGGTGTGTGAGGAGATTCCTACAAGTTCAGCTCCACAATTTTAAAATGATCTGACACATTCACTAGCTTCTTGTGATGCCCTTTGAATTAGGAAGGGCAGGTATATACTTTTCAATTTGTTTTAACCAGTGGGAAACAGGCTCAGAGAGCACAAGTAACTTGTCCAAAGTTGCACATGACACAGGCCATCTTCCAATTTCTGGTAGAGGCTTCTTCTCATGGTTTGTGCTTTGTGAAAATCTACTATAGTCATGTGGTCTTAATTTTTAAGGTAGATAAGTTCAGTCTTTGCTGTGTCGCTACAGCAGGGTGTCGCTGTGGAGAGGAAGTCTGTTGGCAGCAGGGACCCAGCTTGGAGTCCCCTGCCTCTGCTGTGAGCCATCTGGCTGTGTGAACTGGAACAGACATTTCCCTCTTGGGGGTCTCAGTTTCCTCATCTGAAAAATTTGAGAGGTAAGATTTCTTCCAGCTCTAATAGTCAGCTTATATTTTGGATTACTTTTTACACATATGGACATATGACTTTTGATTATTTATTTCTCACATTATTCAAAGACTTTTAAGAAACTTTCCCAGCCCTTCTTTTGGGGCGGCCATAATTCTAGCAGGTAATTTCTATTGGTAATTTAATAGGATTATCTTTAGCAAGACGTGACATTTCATCTAGGCCCTTGCTGTCCCAAAGATAGCCCTGCACCAGTAGCAGCAGAAGCAGCCCCTGGGAGCTTGTTAGAAATGCAGAATCTCAGGCCTGCTGAATCAGAATCTTATCAAAATCCCAGATGATTCATTTGTGTCCCAAAGTTTGAGCAACTCTGATCCAGGCCCTGGGGAGATGAGAATCAATGCAACTCATCTACTAGAAACCTGCCTTAGAAGTACCAGGCATACACAGGAAGCTTGTCATTGCTCCAGGTACTCCCAGAATCTCCCCTCAGGGGTTTTCTAGTTAGGCTTTGAGCTCCTTCCCTAGGCAGGGATATATTCTCTCCTACCTCTGTCTCAGAAATGTGAGAGAATTCATGGAGAACCCTGAAGTCCACCTGCTTAGGGATTCACATCTGCTCTTACAGCCTTTTCTTCCATCTCGTTAAGACTGACTACAGCTCTCTGGTTGGAGCAGCATTTCCATGCATACCCCGTGTTCCTATGTGGCCTGGGAAGTTACAGATTAGAATACTGGGTTCACAGGGTACACTTGGAGTTAGGTGGACTCCAGGCAATGTGGCTGTGAGTCACTAAGTGGCTCAAAGGAATGCTGGCTTGATATCCCTGGAGTCCACCAGGGGCCTAGAGAAACACACTGTCTCTCACCATGCCTGGAGGAAGAGCAGGATTCCATTAGATCAGAACCTTAGGAAATGATTATTTCAACCTTGGTCAGAGGATGAGGTAGGATTCAGATTACAAAAGTCTAAGGCTAAGTGAAATTCAAGGTAGATAATGTCTAGGCTATGAGACTCCAAGTGCCTGTGTGTGTGAGCCTGCTCGGGCTGCCATAACAAAGTACCAAAGACAGAAGGGAGGAAACAATAAATGTATTTTTTCAGAGTCTGGAGGCTAAAAGTTTAAGAACAAGGAATCAGCAGGGCCAGTACCTTCTCAGGCTCCTCCTTGGCTTGTAGGTGGCTGTCTTCTTGTTGTGTCCTCACAGGGTCTTCCCTCTGTGTGTGTTGATGTCCTAATTTCCTCTTCCTATAAGGACACCAGTCATATTGGATTAGGGCCCACCCATAGGACCTTGTTTTAAAAATTACCTCTTCAAAAATCCTATCTCCAAATGCAGTCACACTCTAAGATATTGGGAGTTGGGACTACAACATATGAATTTGTGGGGGGCACAATTCAGTTTATAACACACCATCCCAAAAGCCTCTCCTGTGTAGTGACAATGGCTCTTTCTGCATATGGTACCACACACTGTGGCTGTGCTGTGTGTCCTCATGTCCTATGTTCTCGAGACAAAAGTCACCATGGAGGTTGGACTTTAGGGAAGCCAACTTCTCATGGGTGTTTTAGACCCAGAATCTGACCAATGGGATCTTCAAACTGGGTAGTATCTACCTGACCCTCTTGGGAAGTAGGAAAGTGCACTGTGCTCAGAGAAGCTGGGAGCTTCTTTCTGATGGAAAAATACCAAGTCACTGGCCTTGTGGCTGGATCCTGAGAGAGTGAGCCATAGTCTAGATCTGTGTGAGAGCAGCTGTACTTCCGAGGCTTGGCCATGCGGGGCCAGAGTGACTGGTTAGTCTCCTTGTTCCTTGTCACACAGTTGCCTGAACTCACTGATTCTTTGCTACCCCAAATTCCAATTAAGACAGAAAGGTATATGAATGGTGGACATTCCCAAGGAATACATGGGGAAAGGGAACTTTGGGATGAGGCATTAGCTCCTAGGTGCCCTCTGAAAGACTGATGTCAGATTCAGGATGAAGAAAAAAGCGAGATCTCATGTTTGTGACTCTCAGTTTGGGCTCCTCTAGAAGCAGATCCCAAGACAAGTTTCACATACAAGTAGTTAACAATGGAGAGGATCCCCAGAAGGAGCAACAAGGAAGTGGGAAGGTGAGACAAAGAAGGGAAAAAAGCCAATATAGGGTGTGTTAACGAGCAAACTGCCACGGAGGCAACTGGAGACCTGTGGAGGGTGACATAGAACATGTCTCCCAGTTTTCCCACCCATTCCAAGGAGCTGCAGTATTTATCCATCAACCTCATGTAAAACTAGTTGAAGACTGTGAACTTCCCAGCACTTGCAAACTGTCCCAGGGGTCTCACACCCTCTTGCTTCCCCTTTCGGCAGTGACTTGCAAGTGCTGTAGGCACATGTGGGAACAGGGAAGGTCCCTGGGTTGTGGGTATCCTGGTGCTGTGTGCAATGAACACTTCCTCCAGAGACATGTCTTTTCATGCTTGGAGGAGTTGACCATGTGAACTGGTAGAAGGACTGGACACTGTGGTCAGACTATCAGGTGTGTCTGATTCCTTATCAAAGAGACAGAAATTGAATTCCTTTGGCTTGACCTCATAAATCCAACTCTCCTATTTTATATTGGTCTATGCTGAGGCCATTCTTTTATGTTGTTGCTAGCAGAATTAAAAAAAAAACATGAAGAGGTCTGAAATTAAATACTTACGTAAACTGTTGTAAATCTTTCAGATTAGGGAGCTGAGCACTATACTCAAAAGAACATTTTAACTTATTTTATGTTTCCTCCACATCAGGTAAAAGAGAGGTAATTATTTAAAGATATAAGGTCAATTTGCAATTAAAATTTATTTTTCTTCTACCCTTGGTCATTCCAGGGGGAGAGAGGACTTGCTTTTGTCACCAAAACCAAACTAATAGTAAGCCATGGGCTCAGGAATGAGAATAGACTCAATGTGCCCCTCAGGTGGACCCCAGGACCTGTTCCCCCTCACACAGTATCTCGTGGGGTGTGTGTGTGTGTGTGTGTGTGTGTGTGTGTGTACAAGGTTCTTGAAAGAAGTCAATGGGCTGCCACACAGAACAGCCTGGCTGGGACCTGAGACTCATTGTTAATGGAAACTGGCAGTCCTGCCCCATGGGGAAGCCCACCACCCAGCTGCCTTCCAAAGAACAGGAGGAAGTCTTTGTTCTCCCCCACCTCTCCCTTCCCCTCTTCTCTTGAAATAAGATAGGACACCCTAGTAAATTCCACCTACACCCCCTAGACTTGTTCTTTGTAAGAACACTGTGTGTTCATATGAGCAGGTGCTTAAGTTCTCTTAGATTCAGTTTCCTCATCTGCTGAAGGACTGATTGAGTGTGACAATCAGATAAGTAGATACAGGAGTAGCAACTAGCAGGTGCCTGGACATAGTGGATACTTAATAAATGGTGGTGGTGCTGATTGTCTTTAGGTATGGGGGCTGAAGGCAGATAATTGTGGCTTTCTCTGTACTAGTTTATAAATAAAGACAAAAGTACCATAAGTGAAAACAAGCAGCAAGTAAAAGGCTGGATTTTTTTCATGAAAGTTTTCACTTGATACCTATAAATATTCTGGCAGGAGGGAAGATTTTTGGGTGATGGAAATGTTCTGTGTCTTGATTATGGTGGTGAAAGTTATAGCAGTGTGGGCATCAGCAGCCGTAAGGTTGGGGGCAGATTGGGCTGGGATGGCTAACTTTAGCCTCTTTCATCATGTTCTTGCGCCAAGTTCAAGGGAAGAAAGTTTTAATTAAATCTAGAATTAAGATTTAGCAACCTATCCTTCCTTCTCCAAAATAAATGGACAACTTCTGCCAACACAACACACCACACACACACACACACACACACACACACACACACACACACACACACACACACACCCCGCACACCTTAGCCCTGGTGTGAAGGACACGTACGTAAATCCTGTACGTGTTAAAACTGCACTCCATCCCGCAGGACAGTGCCCCAAGGGAAGTCTTTTCTTATCCAATCGCGCCACCAGGCCGCCGATTTGGGCACTGCAGATTTCCTAATCTGATATCGATCCGCTGGTATGGTAGTGGGAGGGTTTAAGAAAGTGAAAGGATCAATATTTGGAGTCACGAATGCCTTTGGTGGGAGGCAGTTTCACCTCTCGCATTCACTGAAAAAGCGGGAATTTTGGGCCTTATTTTGAGGGGACAGACACAAGAATTTAACCCTTTCGGTTCCTGGTCCGCTGCCCAGACCCATCCTCTCAGAAAGGCAACAGGACAGGGATGGAGGTAAGAGGAATGTACAATCCGTTCTCCTTTACAATCTCGGATACCCCTGCGCTCCAGTTGGGGCCTCAATACAAGGTCATCTTAGCTGAGGTGAGGGGCGTTTTCTCGCCTTCATTGCCAAGACCCAAAACCAGGAGTATGCGTGGCGTCTCCCCCTGGTGGTCAGATGGCACCACTGCACGGTTCGCGCGTGGCCCCGGAAAAGCGCGACGTGGCAGAGGGCTTCCCTTTAGCGCTTTTCTTTGCTGTCTGCAGTACATGAACCTGACTGGGAGTGGGAATGAGCAGGAGTAGCTGCGGTCTCGACTCGACGGTGGGCGACAGGTGAACGTCTTTTCTTCCTAGTGCTCCCTCCCTTCTTCCCCCCAACCAAAATCAGAATACTTCCGCATCATTCTCTCGATCTTTTAACCACCTGGACTCACCGCACCCTTGCAGAACTGCCCACCCCGCATTCATCCGTAGGAGTCCATATGTTCCTGAGGATCGCTCCGGATTGCGGAGATCGCTCCCCGGTACCCTTTGTGGAACGCTCCTCGTGGCCAGCTCGCTCATGGTCCACAGGACACGTTCACTGTTGTTTGCGCCCAAATATGATAGAAGCTGGGGTGGAGATGAGAAGTGGCACGTACGTGGAGAAAGAAGGATGTGGGGAAATTCAAAGCGAGTAAAAAGTGTTCCTAGGTGCAGATTGCCCCTGTCGACGTGCACATTCCAAGCCTCCCGTGTTCCGGCAGGACAACTGGGAACCCGTGGCTCCCGCGGGCAGGGGACTCGAAAAGTCTTATCCCCCTTGGTAGCCTTAGAGATGCGGCTAGAGCGCGGAGCTCCGGCGCCTCCTGGCGGTGGCGCGCGGGCCAGTAAGTTTCTCCCGCCTGAGCTGGTGCGTCTTTGGGACGTGGGGCCCAGGCATGAACCTGCATTTTCCCACTTGTTCGGGTGTTGGCGCCGAGGCCTATTCGTCTTTTTATTAACAACAATGCCCCGGGAAGAAAAGGAAAATTAAACCCTTTAAAAACTAGACTGGGGGGAAGGGGAGGGTAAGTGTGTGCCTGTGCGCTCGCTCTTGGGGGAGAGGGGGGGCGAGAGAGGGGAGAGAGAGAGAGAGAAAGAATTGGGGTATTGGTGAAAGCAATAAAACTCAGATCGCTTCCTTGGAGAGATAGCGGCGGCTATAATGTGCTGGGGGAATCAGGGGTTTATTTGAAGATCCTGGATAAAAGATGATATATCGACACAGTTTAGAGTGTCATTGCGTCTGGCCTCTCAGGAAGCCACAAGTACATATTTCCTGAAATACCAGCCAACACAATATCTAATCCACATGTCACTTAAGCATGGGAGGGGTACATCAGCATCTCACAAGGTCACGCCTGGTTTCCTAGTTCTGGGTGGGGAGACCACCCCTCCCCCCCCCCCCCCCCCAGCGCCAGGCAGGACCTGGATCTCCTGGATGCCCCTCCCCTGGCCTATGTCTTCAGTATAAGTAATCACTTAGACATGGGTCTTAATAAATATGTCTGAGACTGTCCTTATGTTCAGTAAATATTGGATTAGCTTTTCAATGACCAGGCTCTTGAAAAGGCTGGAGAAATCCACACCAGGTCTCAGCTAAGCCCAACAGTCAATAGGTAATAAAAATAAGTGATTTCCCTGGCTGGAGAGGGAGTCTGGAGTTGAGAAGGGGGTTCTTACTCTTATCAAGTTATTTGATTGTACTAAATATGACAGTAGTAATAACTAGGAAAAGGGGAAGTGTCCAAATTTTGGATTAGCTGTAATTTCCATCTCTGTTGTGCTCCTTAGGGCTGAGTCATTTTGCCCAAGCTGGGGGGGGGGGGGGCACACCTGGGTTCTGTTTTTATTTCCATGGTTCTCAGCATGAACTCTGTTTAGCTCGTATTTGTTTGTTTGTTTGTTTGTTGATGCTTATGGAAAATTTTGACCCAGTTACTGGGGAGGGACATGGCCCAAAAGATCTCCTACTGCCAGGAACTAACTTAGACTGCTTAGGTGAAGCAAAAACGGGCAACTTCCTTGGAAGCTTTGCTCTGTCTCTGTCAGTGAGTTTTGATAACAAAATGATGCTGGAGAAATTAATAATTAAAGAGGATGTCCCTTTCTCCTCCAACACGGGGTAAGAAGGATAAGGTGGAGATGGTAAAATAAGTTTCTTATCTGGTTTTCCATCACACCGAGATGCCAGCGGGATCCCTGTGCGTAATTAGAATGATGCGAAGTTGGTAACCGAGTGGTGCTGCGGAGTGGATGTGGCTTGGAACCAGCTGGGCCCAGGACTGAGAGGCCCCTTGGCCTCTCCGAGAGCCTTTCCATCAAAGCGTGCAATGGTGGCTCCGTGCGCCAGGGCGCCAGAAGGCGTACGGTGCGGTCACCAGAGGACTGGATTTTCATCTACCCCGGACCGGTGAAGCCCCAGAAGGACGAGCATCTCCCAGGCCCTGTGCACCCAGTCTCCTCCTGGGCCCGGCACAGTCCGACGGCTTCGACACGGGGCTCCCAGACGGGGAATGCCTGGCTGCCAGTTCTGACCAACCAGAGCGGGCAAAGTGCGCTCAATGAGTTCAAACACTGAAGGCCTAAGCCTTAGAGTTACAGTCCATATTTGGTAGAAAGGACGGGGATTGGGGTGGGGGTTCTCCGAGAGAGAGAGAGAGAGAGAGAGAGAGAGAGAGAGAGAGAGAGAGAAAGAGAGAGAAAGAGAGAGAGAGATCCAGCTCGCAGTGTGACGGGGGCCTACGCGAGGCTAGAGCCTTCTGAAGCCATCAAAGACAGGGGTGGCTTTTTTTCCCCTCCTCCAACCTCCTCCCGAATAGATATAGCACGAATTTTTAATGCGTCTTCCTTTCACAGACAACAATAAAGGGTTTGAAAGCTGGACACAATTTGGGTTTTGTGAGGGTCCCTCCTAGCGCTCCCTCGGCCCAGCTGGCCATATGGAATCCAGCATGGAGCCCGCGGATGACAAAGGGACCCAGTGACAGGCCCAACAAAACCCCAAGGAGACTTCTGCCTGACTCCGGGATTCACTGCCCGCGATAAGCGCGCTGAATGGTGCGGGGTGTATGGGGGGAGGGCGGGCCCCTCTCCCTCTTCCCTTCTCTCAGTCCCCTAAGATCCATTCTCTGTCCCTTTTTAATATGCACGCCTCTAACATCCCCAGCTCCCAGCTCTCCCATTGTGCGGCCCGCTGTAGATTGGGCGAAGATAGACTGCCAAAGCGGACCCGGCGCCGGGTGCGCTCTCAGGGCGCTGGGGTTAGGGCCACACAGGGCTCCACGGGCGCTTTTATTGACTCCATGGGGACCCGAGGACAGAGAGAGGCGGGTGCCAGGCCCACCTCCCTGGCTCCTTGCCGCTCAGTGCACATCCAAACGGCAGGCCTACAGCTTGGCCTCTGCCCTAAACGCAGACACAGTGGAAACCTGAGAGAATCTGGACTTTCTATGCAGCCTTCTTCCTCCCTGGAAGCCTGAGAGCTCCTATGATCAATCTTGGCCTCCAGAAGCCCTGAGGCCAAAGAATGTAGTCTTGGGGCTGTCCCACTTCAAGAGGCTCTAAACTCTCACCTCCCTTCCCTGTGGATTCCCGGTTTACAAGGAAGCTAAGAGTGGGATGTTAGTACCAGGGCAAATTGGGCATTCAACTATTGCACAACAAAAGAATAGCGGAGAATTCTCCTGGCCTTTACAAACAGCAAGAATAGTTTCTAAGCTAGTGTGGGAAACAATGGAAGACTCTTTAGCATTTAATAAAACCTGGGTAGACCCAAATGAACTTGCAGATGGGAAAAAATATTTAGGGGCATATTAGAAAGACTCCTGGGCCCTCAATTATACAAGGCGGGTGGGCAACGTGGGAATAATGTGTAATCAAGTCCCTGGGCGTGTAGCGTTGAGTGCTATTGACGCGCAGATAGATTTGGTCACACGGATAATCATGTTTGCTTTAGATATTGAATTAAATCTGATCATCAACTAGAGGGAGCGAGGAAGTCAGCTGGGAATGCTCTCTTTGCTTAGCATCCTCGCTTCGGCCTCCCCAGTCTATCCACCAAAGTGGAGCCGGGGAAGGAAGAAGAGGTGTATTTTCTCAAGGGTGTGGGCTTTCAATGCAGAGGCGTTTCAGAGCACCTGCTTGGCCTTGAGCTACAGAACCCCGGGTATTTTGGGGAATCCGTGAAATAGAAGAGATAGCTGTCCCCTCCTCGCAAGTCCGCACGACCTCTTAGACGCTCCCTTGCGCAGGCAAGTGTGCACCAGCATCGGTGAAGGATATCTCCTTGTGAGGAGGGTGGGATAGAATCAATTGTCTACCAGAAAAGGGCCGATGCGCCCTCCCCTGGAGGGACCCGGGGCTGTTTGCTCCTCTCATCCCAATCTTGGAGGCCTGAGCACCCCATCCCATCTTCAAACCCCCACTTTTTTTTTTTTTATCCTCACCCAAGGACATTTTTCCATTTTTTGTTCAGATAGAGCGGGAGGGAGAGAGAGGAAGAGAGAGAGAGAGAAACATCGACGTGAAGGTACACATCGAGTGGCTGCCACCCGCACGACCAACCAGGGCCAGGGACAAACTGCAACTGAGGTACGTGCCCTTAGCGGGAACCGAACCTGGGTGTCTCTGTACCGCAGGCCGACGCTCCAACCGCTAAGCCAAACCGGCCAGGGCAAACAAACCCCCACTTTTTAGCAAGCAATTCACCCCGCTCCAGGCCAAAAAAACTGGCCTGGGGAACTGAGCGCAGCCTAATGCTAGGAGATGAGGAGGATGGGGATCCAGTCCCAGGTCAGAAGACTTGCAACCCAGAAAGGATGGGGGTAGAAGGGAGGAGGGTGCCTCCGTTAGCAGAGATTGCCATTGACTCCGGCTCCGGCTCCCTGGCTCTCCAAGCCAAAGAGCCTAGAGGAGGCGCAGCACCCCATTCACTCCCCCTGCGCTTCTCTTTACAGCCAAAGCCTAGAGTTCCCCAAATCCTCCCCATCCCCCGCCCCCGGCCCAGTTCTAGGAGCGAGCTCCTAGGCCGCCTCTGGTCGCGGATTTTGAAAAAGGGGGGCAGGGGGACGGTTGAGAAAAAGCACACCAGCCTCAGCCTCAGCCCCCACCCCGCCCTTCTTAGCGCGAGGTAAATCAAATGCAACAAAGTGAAAGTCATCGAGTGTAGTGGCTTCAACAGCTTCTCAGGCTGAAGGAGCCACTCGTAGATTTGGGCGAGCGAGGGGGGCTTGCTCCCTCGCCTTTGCATTTTCCAAAGTCACTTTTTCTGCCAAAGCCAGGACGCTGCCACCCGGGATTTAGACCGCGCGCAAGCCCGGTGGAGAGGCAAGAGTGAAGGCGGGCTACCCTGAGCTTCCAGTCCACAGCTCGCAAGCGCTCGTTCCCCACCCAAGAGTATGAGATGCGAGGCCGGCCCGGGAGCCTCTCCTGCGCCCCGGGGACCCCTGGTCTGGTCCCCACTCCTTACCCAGAGGAGGAGCGTGGGTTACAGAGCTGCAAATGACTTGGCCAGGGTCCTTGCCAAAAGCCTAAGCCAGGCGCAGGGTGACAAAGTATGACAAACGGGAGGGCTGGGCATTTTTTTTTTTTTTAACACAGAATTTTTATTAAAATTATTATTTAAAAAATTGAAAGCTTTCAGAGCCTGGCGCTCATGGAACCACTGAGCTCCAAATCCCAGGGCCCAGGGCCCAGGCCCCAGACGATGGGGCATGGGGCTTCGCGCCTATACATTTCCTTTTTTTTTTTTTTTTTTTAAATAAAGAAATGTTTGCACTGAACAAAATAAAAAGAAAAGAAAAACAGAAGTAACCAAACATAACCAAACCCAAACAAACCACAAAGAAAGGAGTTGGTTGGGCCCATCCTGAAGGTCATTTTGGCAATACTCACCACCAATATTTACAACGAAAAGCGAAATCTGCCACCAGTTGTCAGAACGTTTGGCCATAAATATTTTAGCATTTTCTTATAAAAAGGAGAAAAAACCCTCTATATTTTAAAGTGTTCTCCACTTACTTTAGAAGAAGACTGTTGACAAAATTGCTACTCACGCAAACATATTTAACAAAATTCACAAAAGCAGGGGGAGGGGAAGGGAAGTTGGCCTTTTTCTCCTTCTGGAGTTAGGGCATTAATGCTGAGTCGATTTGCTCCGCCCGGGGAGAGGCAAAGAAGCGAAGCTGCGCAAACATTCAGCCCTCTCTAAAGGTTCAAAAGGAGAGAGGGACGGGGCACCGCTGTGGGGATGGAATCTGCCACTCTAAGGAGGTGCAGGCAACTTCCAGGCGCCTCCCCAACGGAGCCGACAGTCAACTCGACTCCATGATAATAATTACAATAATAATAACTACCATAAGGAACAAGTTCTCCTCGCCACGGCCGCTGCCGCCGGGGTGGAGCCTAGGCCTGGGGCCCCGAGTCTCGAAGGGGCGGCGCTCACCAAGTCCACTGCTGGGCCTGGACCAAGGGATGTGCTGTCGGGTACTGAGGGGTGCCGGCCGAGCTGTACTGTGCGTTGTACTGCATGTGCTGTAGAGACTGCGCGCTGTAAGCCGAAAAAGGGATGCCCGCCTGGAAGGTGGCGGCTGCCAGGTCCTGGGCTTTGAGCGCGTGGCACGGTTTTCCGTCCCTGACCAAAACAGGCACGGCTACACGGCGTGGTGAGGGCAGGGGCGTGACCTCCATACCTTTCTCCGCCCTGGCGCGCTTCATCTTGTAGCGGTGGTTCTGGAACCAGATCTTGACCTGTGTGGGCGTGAGGCGGATGAGGCTGGCCAGGTGCTCGCGCTCTGGCGCCGACAGGTACCGCTGCTGCCGAAAGCGCCGCTCCAGCTCGTAGGTCTGCGCTTTAGAGAAGAGGACCCGCCGCTTCCGCTTCTTGCCCGCGTCCCCCCCGCTGCCCGGGGTCTCCTTGTCATTGTCCGGTGACTCATCGGCTGAAGGCTCCGGAGACTTGGAGCTCGAGTCCTGGGGCGCCGCTCCAGCCGCCAGCCCATGCACTGAGGGAGAGAGAAGCGCATCAGGCATCTGGAGGCCGCGCGCCGGAGGAGCCAAACTCTGCGCGCCCAGATCCTCCGCGCGCCGTCGACCCTCCGCGCCCCGCAGCCAGACCCACTGCCTTTCCCTTGCTACCTCTCACCCCCTACTCCTGCCCTGTTCCACGTCTGAGGAAGCCATCGGCGTCCGCCAGGCTAAAGAGAAGTGGCAGGATCGGGGACTCGGGGCTTGTGTTATAGGGGTTCGCACAGTGTAGGTGCATATTTGGGTGCAATGGCGCGCGGAGATCATCAAGGGTTAAGAGCTTCTGCCCCTTTCAGCTGATTTCTTTCCGGAGAGGCGTGGGCGATTTTTAAAAGAAAAACTCCACAATCTGGGCATTAATCGGCTCAGTCATATAAGACAGGTGTTTGGGGACTTTCAGTTTTTGTTTTAGGACTTTTTTTTGACACCTCCGCTCCGCACAAAGCGTCCTCTAAGATCATTCAAGGGGCAGGGTGAGCTATTTATACCCAGACCACCAGGCGCCTCCCCCACCCTCTACCGGTACGCGAGGCTTGCTGGCTCGCTCCAGTGCTCTAGGCCAGGCTCTCCGGGCTGTCGTAATGGGAGCGGGAGCCATCAGCCCCGGTTGACTTCTGTAACCAGCTTTGGGAGTCATTCCCCTGCCCAGTTCTTCTTAATTTTTCTCTTTGAAAAAAATATGAGACCAAGTCATTTTACGGGACTAGGAGCTCTTGATGAGAAGGAAACGATTAAGGCATCCTAAATAGAATTTTTAAATCTTTGTAGAAGCGCAGGGTGAGAGATCCTGGCTTCAGGGGCTCCTTCCCCTTTCCCCCCACTGCGTCTAGCGACGCGGCCACAGGAATAGAGGTGGCCACGAACAAGGCAGCCAAGTTTCACTACTTACAGGAATACTGGAGGCCCTCGGTGCTGGCCAGCCAGCGCGTATATGGGTTGTCGCTGCTGTCGTAGAAAGGATTCTTCAGAGGCAGGCTCTGCATCGTGTCCAGGGCGCCCTGCCCTAGCGGCCCGGCCCTCTTGGCGGGCTCTGGCCTCTCGCCCTCCTCTTCCGGCCCTTCGGCCACCGAGCCGTCCTCATCGTTGGTGTCCGGCAGGTCCAAGATGTCCTTGACCGAAAATCCTGTCTTTGTGTTGGTCAGAGACATGGCTTGGGACCTCGGAATTTATGCCTCAAACTTGTAGCTTCACTTGGTCAATTCTTGGCGCTCCCCACTTGGGGCGGGGAGGGGGTAATGGGAGTAAGGGATTAGGGGAGGGGAGCGGGTGGAGCTTTAATTATTGATATAATTATTTTATAAACGAGAAAAAACTGTGGGGAAGTGGAGGGGGGTACAAAACCCAAAGCAGCGCCTACGTCTTCTCTGAAAAGACGCGGAAATGGACGCAGGGGGCTGGGCGGCCTGAGTTCGGGGACCTAGTTTGTAACTCCAGGAGGGGTGCCAAAGCAGCGTCAGCTCAGGGTTCGGCGGCCGCTCGGCGCGCGGTGGCGTCTGGTGGCGAGGAAAAAATGGGCCATTGCCCGAGCGATCAGTCCATATAAGGCTGGGCTCCACTCGCGAACCTGGGGAGAGGGGGGAAGGGGGAAGAAAGAGGGGGAGGGAAATAGAGAGGGAGGGACGGGAGGGAGTAAGAAAAGGGTGGAAAAAACGGGGGGGGGGAGATATTAAAACCCAAAGGTTGGACACGTGTGGGCGGGTCTTGGATGTCAAGTGGATGAAGACTGTATTTGCAGATTTGAAATTGTGGGTTTTGGGGAGCTCCGAGCTCCCAGCCGACGGCTCTCCAGAGCGAGATGAGAGGTGTAACGTGTCAATTAATTGCAAAGACGAGGCAAGCCCCCTTTTTTTCCCACCCAGTATTTACATACAAAGAACCACCGAGTCTCTGCGAGTCCGTACACTTGAAAGAGCCGTTTTAACAAATTGTATTTTTTAAAAAGTGGGGGAGAAGGCGAGAAAACTAAACAAACCGAGAGGAGGGGAAAAAAAATCCTCCTTAACATTCACTGGTTACTATCTCCCCGCCCCGCGCGCCGGCCCCCACAAGCTGGAAAATTGGCGATTTGTGGAGCTTTTGGAAAAGTGGGAGGAGGCGAAAACCGGGCCACGGAAATCTCTCCTTCCCATCTCTGGTGACTCCCTAAACAAGATCCGGTTCAAATGGCAAGAGCCCAACTTCTGTAAGCCTCCTAGGTCAATATTTTGGTTGAGGCTTAAGGATGAGTACTAGAAATGACAAGGCAACTAATTGATTCTAGATAATGCCGAAAAAGCCCGAAACCCAGATGAGAGATCGGCTGGGTCTGGCCGAAGCCACCACCAGGCGACAACACCCTCCTCCCCAAGCCACTCTTTATTTGCTAAAGACTTATTTCCTTCACTCCGCCTCCCCCTCCATCTCTTCGCGCCAGAGAAAGGCTGCTCAGTTCACTTGTGGCTTTGCAGGCGGCTCTGGGAGGGGGCGGGGTGGGGGTTGGGAATTCAAATTTAGGCGGGGTTGGTACCGGGGCCCCCACTCCTCCGGGCTGCATTCTCTCGTAGGAGGAGGGCAAGGCGGACGGCCCTGCAACCTTCTTGCCCCCTAATAAGTCACTCTCTCCAGCCCCTCCCTCTGCAGCCTCCAGCAGTTGTGGAGAGCAGGGGCGGGAGAGGGGGGGGGGGGCAAGGATTGGTGGCGCTGTCTAATGCCGGGATGAGGACCCCGAAAGCCGCAGGAGTAGGGAGTCGCAGGGCGGGCAGGTGATGCCACATTTTCCTCTTCCAAGCGAGTCTTTTGATTTCGTCCCCTTTTGGACTCCCCAGAGACGCATTTTGAGGACACGATCCAGGCTCCCAGCTTGCATTAGGTGTGGGTTACATTCTCAAACTCTCGACAGCCTGAGAACAGAACTTTCCTGGGACAGCACCACAGCACCTGTCTGTGGCGCCGCACTTCCACCCCCCCCCCTTCAGATTTTTTGGGTGGGTGGTGGGGGATTGCTACCTTTTGCAAGTCTGCACCCTACAGAGTTTCAGGAAGGTGCTTTGCCTGGCGGCAGGAGGGGCAAGTCAAAGCGGCGCATTTGAGTCCACGTCTCTCCCTTTCCCCCGCCCCCCTCAGCGGCCCCTGCAGCGCCGGACCTTCTGAGCGCGTCCGCGCCGAGTCCTTCTCGCGGGCAGCTGCGCTCGCTGCTGCGCCCGCCTCTGCACCCCTGTCGCCCCCGGGTTGCCGGCTCCCGGCGAGGGTGCCTCTCCCCGAGCCGCTCCGCGGCCTTCTGCAGCCCTCGCTGCCTCGCCTCTAGTATGTGACGTGGGTGACAATGGCTCAGGTTAGAGCGAGCTTCTTGTCGGCGCTTCCTGGGTGGTCGAACCCGGGCAAACACAAATACAAACCGATTGCTAAGCTGCGGACAATGAGCGAAATGTAGACAAATGTCCCGCTGCCGTTGGAAGCCTTTGTCCCTGCTCGGTTTTTGCATTTATTTCAGTGGTGAAATAATACATGATTGACGCTCTCTTTCAGTGTGTCCTAACTGTTTGGAATAAATCTAAGGTTGTTCCTAGTTGTCATGGCATTCAACCCTTTTCAATGGACTATCTCTTCATTCATTTCTGAATCCGTCCACAATATTAAGGAAACCCCTTCATGTCGACGCTCCCCATTCCTCTTTCTCTTCCTACTTTTTCTTTTCTCCATTCTCCCCCTCCTTCCTCTTTTTTCCCCTGCAAGAATCAGAACTGATTTGAATCGTGTTCCTCGAACCCATTACTTTTCGTGTCTATTTCTCTCTCCAGTCTGCCTTTCTTAGACTCCCTTCTCCTTGTCTTCCCCTCCCCCCATTCAGTGGGAGCTCTCTGCCCTGTCCAGTCCCAAGAGGAAAGTTGGTTCTCCAGGAGTGGAGGGGGTGGGGGTGGAGGCATGGAGGGTGGTGGTGCAGGGAGAGTGTGGAAATGGGGGCGGTGGGCCTGTCTTAGCCATTGTTACTCAGCTGCTGAATAAATAACTTGCCAAAAAAAAAATTCCTCAATCCAAACACTGAAGAAGAGATCCTCCTATGGTCCCTCCTCTTACACCTCTGTCCAAGGGAGAAGGAGTGGGTTGTCTCTTGAGAACCCCGGCAGGCTCCAGGAATGAGGAAGGGCCAGGCAAATTCTTGGATTGGGTGGAAAATGGTCTTTTGGCGAGAAGTGTCTATTTTTGCATGTCCCATGAGTTATCATTTGGGAGAGGAGTCCCCCTCCACCACCAAACGCCTTCCAGGGAGCCTGCTCCTTTCTTCACCGTGGAACCACCTGGTTCCATTTAGTTCCCAATTTCTCCATCCCTTCCCCCAGCGTAATGTACCTTTCTGCTTGGATCTAATTAGCACTGGACTGTGGATCAAGTCTCCTTTCTTCCGCTTAGGGGCCTGTACCTCAGAGCACATGAGAGACAACCGCTTTGCTGTGGGTATCCTGGCTCATGGGAATTGATCAAGAAGAGGGAATGCTGACAACGGCGCCTTGAAGTGGGCCCCAGCCAAATTCATCGAAGGCCAGTTTCTTCACGCCGCCTACACCTCGGCCTCAACAAATCCGAGATCTTCTACACGAGAGGGTCGCAGGGTCCCCTTCCAGGAGCACTTTCAGGGCCACACTTCCCTTGCCCGCACAGGCTGTCTCCTGGATCTCTGGCTTCCTACTCCACGGTCACCCAGCCCGTGCTCTCTTTTTTCTTCTTCACCTGGCCTTGAGGCAACAGGGCAGGGAGGGAGCTGGAGGTCGCTTCCGCCTTGCTTCCTGATGTCCCGCTCTGCGCCGGATCCGCTCCGCTCATTGTCTCTCTAGGGACCTTGAGAGTCCATTTTCCTTGTCTCTTCGTCGCCCGCGCGGTTCCCGCAACCGCTTCCAAAGCGCTGATATTTGCAATGGAAATGGAGCAGGGAGACCCCTGAGAGGCTCATAATTGAAGGGGAGAAACTCGGCTTGTTAGAGGAAGATCATAAAATCAAAGTTTCCCAGTAGTAGTCTTCGGACTCTGGGGTGGCCGGTGCGGGACCAGCTGGCCGCTAAGATCAGGTCTGGTGCTCAAAGCAAGCTTTCGGGATCTCCCGGATTTCCTGTGGCCAGAAGAGCGGGGCCAGGCACCAAACGCACCTTTCCACACAAATTAACCAGGTGATTGTATTCCGAGGACTCCACAAGAGGTCTCTATTAGTAGCACATCCCGGTCTTTTAGAGCCAGGGATCTCTTGTTCAGTGAGACCCTGCACATCCAGCAGGCTGAAAGGACCGGACCTCGCGCCCCTGCCCCCTGTCCAGAGTCCCCGCCATCCCCACCCAGTCGTTTCTGAACGTATTAGGGTCCCCTTCCACTGCAGTTGTCACTTGGATATGCTCTAGTCTGCCCAACTCGAATTCTTTAAAAAATTATTTTTTCCCTTTATTGATTCTAGAGAGAGAAGAAGTGACAGGGAAAGAGAGAGAAACATCAATGAGAGAGAACATCCGCTGGCCGCCTCCTGCATGCCTCCCCCCCCACACCCCCAAACTTGGGCATGTGTCCTTACCAGGAACGAATTGGTGACCTCTTGGTGCATGGGTCGATGCTCAATCACTGAGCCACATTGGCCGGACCTAACTAAAATTCTTTAGTAAATGCTTTCCAGGTTCTATTTGGCAGGGAGAAGACAATGTCCTGCATTCCATCAGGTCTGGATTTGGGCTTTGGGCTCTTTGGCCAGCATTGGGGGAGCTCGTGAGCGCTCTGCCCAGAGCTGTTTGCTGCAAACTTGGGGAGGAAATTGAGACGGATTCTAGAGGTTTGATCACAGAATGCTCTAGGCCAGGAGACAGGCTTGACTCTCTTTGGTGTACCACCTCCAGGGTTACCTAAGCAGCCTGAGGTCCTCTGCCCCTGGTCTTTATTTTCAGCGTTGGCGTTCCCTGTTCCTTACAAATCTCGAGCTCTGTATTCCTTCTTCCCACGTTTAGGATGGGCACAAAGGGAGTTGCAGGCCTTGAGGGGTGGTGGGAGAGGAGAGGAGAGGAAGAGAATCCTTTTACCCGGAGGTTAGAGGGAACCTCCTTTGGGAGGCTTCTGCGGCTGTTTAACTGTTCTCTGACGCTTAGGGCTCTGAAGAGACCGAAGCGCAGGCGGCTGGAGAGGGCGGCGGGGCGGCCGAACAATCAGCGGAGGCCCATGGTGGTGGTGATGGTGGTGAATGTACACAGGCTAAGTGTTCCCACTCGAGGACAAGTGGCCCTCCAAATCGACCCAGTGTTTACCTGTTTACTTTCCCAGGTAGCTCAAACACGAGCGTCTTTTCTGAGCTCTGGAGCCTAGGGTCGGCCCTGGTATGCCCTACCTTCCCATTTCTTCACTTTTTCACATCTCAGCTTTATGCCCCCTGTTGGGGGGAGGGGTGAGATTTAAATAGAGTCAAACAAGACAGAAAGGAAGATAATTTTGGCAAACGAGGAGAGGCCTGGGCACACCCAATGCCTAGGAGTCCAGTTTGGTGGGCCTGTGGATGAAGTGGGCTAGCTTGGGTGGCATCCATCCTCCCTCCACCCCCTCATCTGTTCTCCTCGGTTCTGAGCTTCAGGGCCAAATGGGAGGCGCTCTGCTCACATCCTTCCTCTTTCAGGTTGGTAAAAGCTTGCTGGGTAGGTGAGTCCTCCAGTGGACTTTTGGGCAGGAAAATTCCACAGGGGGGAGGAGTTAGTACCATAGGGGTGGGGTTTAAGGGTGGGTGGCCTTGAGGAGCCCAAAGCTTGGGCACCCCTAGGCAGTACCCCTTGCCTTTCCCACCCACAAAAGCGCTTCCAATAATTAAAAATAAAAAGTATTTTTTCTTTATCTGGAATTACTAATTTGACTCCTCCTCCTCCTCCTCCTCCTCCTTCTTCTTTTTTTCTCCTCCTCCTCCTATTATTATTATTATTGTTGTTATTGTTATTATTAAAAGAGGTTGAAAAGAACTCCTTTTCTGGTACAGTGTGTGGCTGAGCTCTCAGCACTACCCCTCCCCTGCACATCCCATCTCAGATAACAGCCTTCAAGTGGATTAGTTTATTGTGTGGTTAGCGCCAAGGTGCAAGCGTTTGTCTTCATTCACTCCCTAAACAAAGCGCGTTGCACCTTCCTGCTCCAGGAAGGATTAGCGGCGCAGACACAAAGGTTTTGTCGAAGGGGTAAGGTTTATTTTATCTCGAGCTGAAGAATCAGTGCGTGGCATGCACTCGAAATCAATGGGGGAAGGAAAACGTTGCCCAACCTGGTCTCTAAGCCCTGGCAGTAGAAAGGCTCATCTTTAAGATGTGCACTCCCCAAAACGGCCCAAAAGGCATCTCCAACTTCAGGTGGGGGGAAAAACGCTGCAAGAAATGGGGGTGTCAGCTCTGGCCTCTCAGATGAAATAAGTTGAAGAGTGTGGCCCAGGGTACTACCCCAAGCAGTAACCTTTCCTAACGAGAAACTGAAAGTGGGGCTTGTCTCCAGTGGGTTCAATGGAAGAAGAAAGCTGAGGTCCCTGGAAGTCCCTGCAGACTGTTGGGCAGCAGAGCAGAGCCACTGGGTTGGGGAGGCCTAAAGTCTTGTCAACTGCAACTTTAATGAGGCCAGACCATGGTAGGAGCTGGGCAGGAGAGATCCACAGCCATTGGACAGATGATCCAGAAAGTGAGGGCTAGTGTGAAGGAAAAG
Source organism: Molossus molossus (assembly GCF_014108415.1). Lineage (NCBI taxonomy): Eukaryota > Metazoa > Chordata > Mammalia > Chiroptera > Molossidae > Molossus > Molossus molossus. The sequence continues at coordinate 46,381,910 of NW_023425399.1, forward strand.
GAAATCTGGGCTCATTTTGGATTCAAGCTGAAGGTGAGTGTTTTCTTTTTTTGGCCCATATTGTGTTAACCCTTAAAGTTGCCCCAGGAGGGGAATTATGAGTGGGTGCATCCCAGAAAGACAGTCCTCTCAAGTCACCAAGAAGGTGTGAGGCAGGGAAGTTTTTCAGATCCAGAGACAAAGATCTGATTCTTTGTCTCAGGAAAGAGCCCCCCTTCTTTGGGGATCCAGGGACTCTATGAAGTCATGGAGCAAACTGATCCTCGAATCTGAGCCTGGTGTCGCTGTGCAATTAACTGTGGGTGCAGGATGCAGGCATCGGAGTTAGCTATCTCCTCCCTCTTCTTCTTTCAAGGAGAAATACATATTTCACCAATTATCAGCCTCAAAATAAATAAATAAATAAATAAATAAATAAATAAATGGCATATATCTCCCGAGGACATACCTTGTAATAGAAATTAGGATTTCTCTTTTTTATTAATCAGCCTCATTGCATGGGCAATGGGCATAAGGCCCCCCGCGGGCATATGTTAGGACTTTGATAAATGCACTTTAATGAGATTTTTGAAAATGCATCCAATAAAATAAAAGGCCAGAAAAGCCGTTTAACTTTCATGGATGTTAAATTGAACACCAAATGTGGCTCGGGGCGCGCTACAAAATGGAACCGGCCTTCCTCCAATATTTTCTTTTAAAACGCATTTCTAAGCCCCCCTTGGGCCAAATGAACCTGTCTCAACCAATCCACTGTTTATGGGGGAAACCAAACGCCAAGTTCCCCCGCTCCCCTCCCGGGGCAAAACCCTTTGCTTCATTCGTTCGCGCTGTTCTAATGATTAAATGTGTTACAATGAGATTACGCATCGTCAGTGTAGCCTTCAGGAACATTCGTCCAGCCAAGCCCTACCTTCCCCCACAAGGGCGATTTCAATGCAGGAGATTTGGGTTTCTCAAGGAAACAGGGCGCCGAAAGCACGTTCTTATCAGAATTTACTTCTTAACACGTGACATACTCGTTACCACTGCACTTCGAAATACAAGCGGCCTCTCCTAAAGGGTTAAAATTCAGCACTTAAAGCTGGCCTAGGCGGGCTGATGTTAAATGCAGTCATCGCCGGCTCGGGGAAGTCGAACTCTGCCTGCGATGGGAAGGGCTGGGGCCTGGAAGCACAAGGAACCGACCCATTAGGGTCCTCAATACGAGAAGAGGGGGTTCCTGAGGGATCTTCTCCTCATTTCTCTAATGTCAGCATCAGAGGTTTACAACCCTCCTCCAAATTCAACGCCTTCTTGCCACTCCAAGCACCACCAAAGTGGTTCCACGCATTGTGTGTGTGTGTGTGTGTGGGGGGGTGGGGTGGGGTGGAGGGGTGGGGGGCTGTGGAATGGAGAAGAGGGGTCGCCCCTCAGAGTCTAGGACCTCAGCTGACCCCACTGAGGCTCATTTCTGATTCTCTGGCGATCTCTACTGACGCAAACGAGAACTGTCCGGCTCCTGGCACGCCCGGGCGACACTCAACCCCTCTAAGTCCAAGCTGGAGCTGCCTCGCAGCCAACGACTCCTGAACACTGCTCCGGCCCCCCGCCCTATTCCTTCCGTATTCTCCTCCTCCTCACAGCACCCCACCTCTTGGCCCAGTTATGCCTGGGGAGAACCCCTTTCTCCACTAGGCACCTTTGGGACTTCTGCCTTTGCCTGAACCCCCAATCGTGAACACCCCACGACGCACAGGGGAAGACTTACCGGGAGAAGGTGGGTGCAGAGGCGGCCCCTTCCTTACAGTGGCGTGAGCTGCCCAGGATCCGGCATCTGGCAGTGGGGAGACTGCTGGCCAAGCGTTCAGCGCGCCCTCTCCGCCTCTAGCTCCCCAGCACTGCGGCGACAGCCCCCCCCCCCCACCCCGCCACCGCCGAATTTCCAGGCGCGTCTTTATCTAGCCCTCCACCTCCCAGACCCTTTTCAAAGGCGCTCCTCCCTCACCGCGTGCTCTTCAGGAGGGGCTTGGAGGACTGCGGAGATCCCCGCAATCCGCCCCCCCCCGCCCCACCCAGCCCAGGCCCCTGCTTCCCTCTCTTCTCAGCCCAGCGTCATCGCCACCCCCATCGCGGGGTAGGGGTGGGGGTGCGTCCTGCTCCTCTAGTAGTGCCGAAAAGTGAGCGGCGGCCGCACACTGGCCTTGGCCGGAGGTAAAACTTTTTCGGTCCGAGGGCGCAACGTGCGGGGACCCGCTCCTTAGCAAGTGACCCACATCCGGACCAACAAAGTCAGCTGAAGACTTCAGACGCCTAGCTTTGCCCACCTGCGGATTCCGGACTCTGAGGCTTGGGGAGCGAGCCGAATTAAAGCCACAGAAGTGAGGGGAGTCCCAACCCTGGCACTGCTTAGTGGGGACGGCAATGCCCGAGACTCCCAGGTCTGCAGTAGGGACAGTGCCAGGAGAGCATCCCGGTCCTGGCGGCGGCGGAGGCCAGCGTGGGGCCGGGGCAGGAGGAGCCGACGTTCCCAGCCTGACAGCGAGCGGCGACGCTGAGCTTTATTGCGGCTCCCAGTTCGCCGTGTTCCCCGCGTCCCGAAGGCCACTCGGCCACAAGCTGGAGCAGGAGACTCACCTGGAGCGCGGCTGCGTTGCGGGAGCTGGGCTCGGCGAGCGCGCAGATCTCTGGCCGCTCTGTATTCCGAGCCACAGGCTGCTGCGGGGTCGTGAGCGTTCGGGCAGTGGCGCGGCGCTGCGCAGCTCCGCTGGCGAGCGCCCCCTTCCCGGCCCCAGCTCCTGGACTTGCGGCCCCACCCTCCCCGCCCTGGCCCAGCAGCCGCGCAGCCCCAGCAAAGGGGGACGCTCCCCCGCACCGCACGCTCTGTTTGTTTTCTTGCCCAACTGACGTGAGTCAAAATATTGGCCATATGTTCAGCGGTAATAAATTGGGTATGAGCGCAAACACACTTGGGCTTCGATGGCTTTCAGCTGCCACAGGGCTGGGTTGGGGGAAGGGGTGTGCCACCTTGTGTAGGCTCTGACCCCTAAATAGGAGGACAGGTTCCATCTTTTTAGCGACCCTCAGAGCTGGAGATCTGGGACCTAGGTATCTCCTCTCCCTCGTCTCTCCTCCGTCCCTAGCGGTGCGTTGGACCTTACAGCTCGTGGAGAGCTGGGCTGCTGGTTTAACAAGGTTGCCATCCATAAATTGCTCGGTCGCTAAGACGCCATAAAACCGGAGGGCCAGATGTGGCACGTAATTTATGTGTGAAACCGAGTTTACACTAGATACGCCGATCCAAGGCTGATAGCACGACTTCACGGGAGGTAACAGACCTCTCTCCCTGGGCTCCGGGCTCCTCCTCCAGCACACTCTACCTCCAGATTGAAGGGTGTTGGTTTTTCTGGGAAAGGGAGACAGCTCTTGGCAGCCCAGGAAGAAAGTGATTTCAGTGCACTTGTGCCAAGGTGCCACCTGTCCAGGATTACAGGCAGCCCCTGTGATTTATTTCTGTAGCTTTTCTGTTTCCTTTCTTTCAAACGGCATGGGAGGCTGTTCTTTTCCCCAGGAGACTGTTACCTTCCCTGAGACTTTGCTCTGAACGTAAAGGTGGTATTTGAAAAATGAAGATGTTCAAGCCTGCTCATGGGTGGGGGTCTCTTGACACTGGAAGGGGGGATGTTTTGGAAGGAGGCAGAGATGGAGTGCTGCTGTGAGAGAGCTGAGACTATTTCTACCTCAAGCCTGACTGTGGACTCAGGTGTCACATGTTAAGCACCTTGTTTAAATCCAATGGCAGCCTACACACTCAGAGGGAATCCCGGCATTGAACGTGAAATCCCAGCGGCCCTGTATGTTTCAGGAAAGGGAGGTAAATAATGTGTGGTAATAGAAAACAATTGCTTCATTTTTCTCCTCCAGAAGGAAGGTGGACTCTGGAATCCATGTCCACAAACTGGTAACCTCACACTTTAGCACATGAATTCATTGAGTCATTGTCTCTCCTGTGCCATTATTTTACTATTTCTTGAAGTGAGCCAAATTCTCTCTGTGGTTAATAAGCACTGAGCCAGGCCCCCTACTTCCTTTTCATCTTCAAAACACCTGGGGTTCCCTGAATGACATCTTCCATCTGGCCAAAGAAAATAAGAGATTAAAAATGTTGCCCTACTGCAGGGAAAAACATAAGTATTTGACTTCACTATTACAAGTTACCCTGGGTTTGTGTTCACTGGATAACTGTCCTTAGGTAGCAGTTAAGGGTGGAAAAATGATGCTGTTGAAGTGGGGTGGGAAAGAAGGGGAGAATGGATATGCAGTGGAGGTGGCAAGGAGGAACTCATTCAACAGGTATAAAAAATAACTATAAAATAAACCTCTTAACCTTAAGTGCTAAGCACAAGCAATTCTTCTGGGTCTTAGAGTGAGCTCCCAGAAACCTTTCGTTATTGCAAAGAAATCTGGGACAAGCCTGAGGAGTTATCTTGGAAAATTACCACTACATTTCACTCTTTTTTCTTGGATTTTAAGTTTTGAGGTTAAAAAAATTTAAGAGTGTATTTTTGGGTTTACATCACCTCAAAGTGTAAATTTTGAGATTGCCAATGAATAGCTTCTTTGGGTAAAAATATTGCTTCATGCCGAAAATTAGACAAGGGGATTGGAAGGTTGACCTTCACATATGTAGCCCTCATGGGAATGAATGTCTTTGTCTAACAGTGCTCTGTAGAGAGGCCCATGTATTTATCCTGCCAATATCACCAATATCTGCTATTCAGTGAATAGAGATGAAAACAATGAATTTAGAGAGTCCGTGTGTAGCAGTTTCAGAGTGGAAAACTGAGAGACATGAAGCAAAGAGTATATTATCAGTATATTAGTTAAAAACAATAAATGTACCAGGGCATCAACTAGGTAATTGATAATAAAAATCCATTACAAAGGAGATGCAGTTGGGAGCAAGATTTAAATAAAATACAATGCTTAGATATAACTCACGTGCCTTCTCTTTGGGCTTATCTAGCAATCCAACGTTAAACTTGATACACTTAAATATCCTCAGATCCAAACAGATTTCATGCAGTATCTTCTTAGTTCCATAGTCATCTATGTTATCATTACCTCAGAGATATCCCTGTTTAACCCATGCACTAAAAATTCATGGATTTTTCACCCTGAAAAAACCTTCCTCCAAGAAGTTCCCTGAAGGTATCATAAGCTGCAAGGTGCTAATATTGTTACCCTCTATGAATGAGCAGTTCTCAGTACTTACAAGTAAAAGTCAAGCAAAACAGCCTGGCTGGTGAGGCTCAGTGGATTGAGCATCATCCCATGGGCTGAGAGGTCCTGTTGGATTCCCTGTCAGGGCACATGCCTGGGTTTCAGGCTTGATCCCAGTCGTGGGTGTGCAGGAGGCAGCCAATTGATGTATCTCACACCGATGTTTCCATCTCTCTTTCTCTCTAAAATATCAGTAAAAACATATCTAAAACATAAATAAGTCAACCAAAACAAATAACATTAGATTGCTTTGAACCAAATTAGGATATCATTGTATTGTCTTCAGAAGAGTTATACAGTGGTTCCCATAGAGAAAGTTTCTCTCTCCTTACAGCTGCTTGGGCCTCTATGCAGTCCAGCCAACCAAGGAAGATAGGTACCTTGCTCACGCTCTACCTTGGCATCATGCATGGTGGCAAGAGTGGCTGTATATGGAGGTAAGATCTGAAATGGACTCCAAGGAATGTCAGTGCCCACCACTCCTGACAATGGGGGGCTGTAAGAAAACTCCATGCATCTGCAGATATCATTAGAATGCAAAATGGAGTGAGGGGCAGAGTTTGCAGATGGGCAGTGCCCCTTCTTCAAGAGTCCTCAATCAGTGAGAGTGTCAGCTGAGATCATCTGACATATTTAAAAGCAGACCTGCTTCTTTTCCTCCAGTGTATCCCTTAGCAGACCCAGAAGGCAAACAGCACTGTCCTATGCTGCTCTTAGGCCCTCAGAGGCTGAGAATAATAATAGCTTCCTCTTATCTCCTGCAGAAAATCTGGGAGAGCAAATACAGCAGGACATAGATCATTTGGTTAAAGCATTGGTAGCAGCCAAGGAATTTGGCAATATGTGTTTAATCTTCAAGAAGTAAAAATCAGCCCTGGCTGGTTTGGCTCAGCGGTTAGAGCGGCGGCCTGCGGTCCTGAGAGACCCGGATTCGGTTCCCGCTAAGGGCGCGTACCTCGGTTGCAGTTTGTCCCCAGCCCTGGTCGGTTGTCGGAACACATCGATGTTTCTCTCTCTCTCTCTGTTCCTCTCTTTCCCTCCCACTCTACCTGAACAAAAAATGGAAAAATGTCCTCGGGTGAGGATAAAAAAAAAGAAAAAGAAAAAAAAAAAGAAGTAAAAATCAAATGCACCCAAAAGTATGAAACTAGATCAGTGGTTGCCTAGGGTTGAGGACCATGGAAAGGCTGGGGAGTGATGGCTAAAGAGTAGGAGATTTCATTTTGGGGTAATGGAAATGTTTTAAAAATGATTGTGCTGATGGTTGCATAACTCTATGAACATACTAAAAGCCACTGAATTGTATATACTAAATTGAGTAAATTATGTGGTATGTGAATTACATCTCAATAAAGCTGTTTTTTAAAAAAGGAGGCATCTGGTTTTTCATCTGGGCTTCAAGGTGCTTGCCTAGAAGCTAGGAGGGGATGGAAGAGTTGGGGGAAGACAAGTGTTCCTAGAGTTGTTTTTCCTTTTTCCAATTTTTGTTGAGTATTTTCAAACACACAGAAAAGTTTAAAGGATAGTAGAGTAAACATTTGTATACCCTCTACTTGAATTCAGCAGTTGTTAACATTTGTCACATAAGCTTCATCATAGTATAGAAATACATGTTCTTTTTGTTAAAGTATTTGGCATTGAGGTTATAGACATCATGGCACTTCCCCACTGAATATTTTAGCATGTGTCTCCTTTTAGAAATTCAACATAATTACAACATCATCACCACACTTATGAAAATTACCAGTGATTCTATAATTTATTTAATATTCATTCCTTATTCAAATTTCTCAAATTTTACTCCCTAAAATGTGTTTTTGTAGTCAGTTTATTATTTTTTTTTCAGACCCAGAACCTACTCAAGGTTTACCCACTGCATTGTTACATTTTATTGTTATTATTTTGTAGTTTTTATGTCCATATTCTCTTATTTAAAAAAAAATTTTTTCTTTATTGATCTTTCAAGAGAGAGGAAGGGAGAGGGAGAGAGAAATAGAAACATCAATGAGAGAGAACATCTATTGGTCGCCTTCTGCATGCCCCCCACTGGGGATCAGGCACACAACCTGGGCATGTGCCCTGACCAGGAATCGAACTGGCAACCTCTTGGTGTAGGGTCGACGCTCAACCATTGAGCCACACCAACCGGGCCATATTCTCTTATTTTATAACCATGTCGGCCCTTGTTTTCCTCCCTCCCTCCCTCCCGTCCTTCCTTCCTTCCATCTTGTCTTTTCTCCTTTCTGACACTGACTCTTGAGAACCTATACCATTTGTAGAATACTCCCACACTTCTGGTTTTGCCAAACTGTTTTCTCCTGGTGTCACTGCCTTTGCTCCTCTACCACCTGCATATTCACAAAATGGATGTTAGATCTAGAGTCTGCATTAGGCCTGTGCTACACAATTGTGATAGGAATGCCACATGTGCACTGTGTTACACTGCATCTCATTAAGAAGCAAATCATATCCCCCTATTAGTGAAGCTAAGTTTGATAACTTGGTTTAGGTGACTGCTAGATCATCCCATGTGAATTAGTAAGTGATTGGTAAGCAATCTGAGAGATAAGTGATGCTTTGAAATTGTTTCAATATTCTTCATCACTGTGTACATATTCCCCAATAAATTTTCATCCAGTGGTTTTTAGCATCCATTGCCTGAATGCTATTGTTTAGTCCACATGACTTGCTGGTATTTTTCTGTAAATAAAAGCTTCCTATTTATGACCCCTATCATGGGCTCATAGAATTAAAAGTTTTAACATGTTACAATGAACACCATTCTTTTGATGTTTAAATCATCTCAATTGTTTAGTGCACAGCAATGCACTAGAAAGTGCTGAGGGAAAAGTCAGACACAGAAAATAACGAAAAACTTTGAGGAGCCCATGAGCCCAAGCAATTCTTAGTGGTTCTCAGCAACTCAAGTTATCACAGAAGACTTTTGTGTATATTTCCAACCAACAATAAATGGTTCATCACCATTCCAAATTTCCAGGGTGCTCAAATTTGTTACAAATGAAAAATAATCAAAATATGGAATGTTTTGATATCAAGTATTATATCATTGAAACAAGGCCCATGTGATTACAGTGGCTGGCAAATCTGCAGGCTGAAGACCCAGGGAAGAGCTGGTATTGCAGTTCAAGTCTGAAGATTATCAGGCTGGAGAATTCCTTCTTGCCCATCTTTTGTTCTATTCAGGCCTTCAACTAAATGGTGAAGCCCACCTATATTATGGAAAGTAATCTGCTTTACTCAAATACCACTTATTTAAGCATTAATTTCATCCAAAAATATCATCACAGAAACATACACAATCAACTGAGCCACCCGACGAGAGCTGGATCCCTAAATCTTTAATTATCTTAGTTCTGTGGTGTACTTTAAAACAATGTTGATCTCTGTCTTGATTCTCTGAATGAATTAAGAGACCTGCCAACATTTTAATTGACTTTTAGAGAGAGGACGGGAGAGAGAAACATCAATGTGAGAGAGGGACATCGTTGAGAGGCACTTGCTCCCACAGGGGATTGGACCTGGGTATGTACCCTGACTGGGAATTGAACCTGCCAACTTTTGGTTCTGAGGACAAAAGCCATACAGGCCAGGGTAGCCTGCCAACATTTTAAAGGCCACATGACTGCCTTCTTTCCAAATAGGGATATTGCATTCCAAGAACCTTGAAAATTTGGGTAAGCCATGCTTAAAATTCCCCTAATTTTTGTAAAAGAATGATGAGCACTGTAAAATGGGCATCAACAACAATTTTGGGCCATTTTGGTTAGTTACCACTTAACTTCTAGCCAGTTTAGGAGATTCGATCCCAGAAACATGTATTTTATTATACACTTACTGTGTCTCTGGCACTGTGCTAAGGTTCTTTATGGGCATCACTTCACTTAATTTTTACAACTTCCCATGAGTTAGAAAACATCAATTATTATTTTTATTTTAAAGATAAGAAAACTGATGTTTAAGGACATTACATATAGATTCTGGAGACATAGTGCATGGTCCTAAATCTCTTCTCTTTCTTAATAACTTCAGCAAATTATGTAATCTCTTTGAGCCTCATATTCCTCCTGTGTAAAATGGAGGTTGTAATAGAACCTGTTCTGAGTGTTGTGAAGATGAGATGAGGTAACGTATATAAAGTGCAGTTTGCTGGTGCCTGGTACATAGTAGACACTCTGTAATTTCTTGGTTTACTTGCTATAATTTTTAGTCCGGGTTACAGAAAAGCTGGGATTTCAGTCTGGATCTACCTGACCCCAGAGGCCATGCTCTTGACCATCACATCATATCACAGTACTTGCTCACTGTGTGGCAGCTAGATGTTCCAGACAGCATTTCTTTTTTTTTTTTTTTTTTTTTTTTTTTATCCTCACCCGAGGACATTTTTCCATTTTTTGTTCAGGTAGAGTGGGAGGGAGAGAGAGGAAGAGAGAGAGAGGGAAACATCGACGTGAAGGGACACATCGAGTGGCTGCCACCCGCACGACCAACCAGGGCCGGGGACAAACTGCAACCGAGGTACGTGCCCTTAGCGGGAACCGAACCCGGGTCTCTCCGGACCGCAGGCCGACGCTCTAACCGCTGAGCCAAACCGGCCAGGGCAAGACAGCATTTCTTTTTCTCAAAGGAAGCTCTCTTGGTTTTTCTCCTCCATTCCCTTTTCTTTAAATCCCCCTACACCCTGTAATGTTCTCTTTCTCTTTAATTCATGGTCCATTCTATGGGTGGCAATGAGAGACACTGTCTTGGCTGCTGGCATTCAGGATTAAATAAACAATGAACTCATGGATTGTTTTATTACATTCCAGTAAAAGGATGCAGCAGATCGACTCTGGGAAATTGAGATAGAAAATCATGTCACTTTCAAGAAACATTCATTTAAAGAAGTATTGCATTTGAAATGTAAGCTAAGTGTCATTCTTTGGTTTCTGGTTGGAGGGTTTATCTCCATGGTGTATTTTTCCTATGCACGGTCAAGAGTAGGACTTGGTTGAATCAAATCCTGTGGTTAGGTGAGGCCAGCTCTTATCACCCTGGGTTCTCTGTAGATTAACTCCCTATCTACCCTACTGCATGAATCATTGTCCATGCTCCCTCTTACTCCTTTGTCCTATATTCCTCTTGAGGGTGATGAGGTTCCCACTAAAGAAGTTAATGCCTTAGCATTGCTTGGAGAAGAAACAACTGGCTTTGGTTTTCCTAGAGGGCATTTGACCTCACTGCATTTTAGAAGTAAAACACATTAGAACAAGATGTGGACAGTAGGTGAACTGGCATTTCCTTTAATTATTCTGGATACTCGATTGCTGGCTCTGTGACATGTTAGCATATTAGAAATAGGAGAACGAAGGTAGGACATTATACTAGGTTATACTTTTCTTATCCTGAGCAGCTTTCCATAGGTGATGGCAATCCAGTGGTTGAATTACAAGTTTGCTTTTGAGTCCTTTAGTGTTTTCTTGGAGAAATTAATATTTATCTGGTTCTGGTGAGTTTTGCTTTTTGGGTGATCTTTTTGGAAAAAATGTATCATGGCTGATATCACAGTAAAAATGTGATAAGGCTTGGGCAATCACAGCAGCAGAGAAAGAATTTATTACATTCAAATCACAAAATTGCCATCTAGATTATGGTTGTCAGATTTTAACCCATGCTGATGTTGCTGTTGGAAAAAAAATTCATAGATCTCAGTGATTCTTTGCCACTTTTCAGTTTCAAGGGGAAGCATCATAAAAGTGAATTTGATAGAGGATTTGGCAATGAGGAAAAAGTTTCCTTTTTTATCTTGTCAATTTAAAAATCATCTGAAAATTTATAAATCTTATTGGGCTTAAGGTTTAAAATTACTTGCATATGAACTTTTATATTGTGGGGATTTTACTTCAGAGGAAATGGCATGACCATTTTTCCCTTCTCAGAGGGAATAGAATGACTTTCATTTCTTCTACTATTATTCAATCAATCAATCAATCAATCGATCAACCAATTAACAATCTCTTTTTATATATAGACTATGTGTTTACTTGGTGTATTAGTTTGCAAAGGGTACAGTAACAAATACCACAACAGGGTAGTTTCAACAATAGAAATTTATTGTTTCACAGTTCCGGAGACTAGAAGCCCCAAATCAAGATGTCAGCAGGGTGGATTCCTTCTGAAGGTGGTTAGAGAAGGATCTGTTCCAGGTCTCTGTCCTCTCCTTGGCTTGTAGATGGCCATCTTCTCCCTGTGTCTCTTTATATTGTTTTCTCTCTGTGCCTGTCTGCCCATGTTTCCAAATTTCCCCCTTTTATAAGGACACCAATCACATGGGATTAGGGCCCATCCTAATGACCTAATTTAACTTGATTACCTCTGTAAAGACCCAACTCCAATACCGTCACATTCTCTGGTTAGAATTTTAGCATATCTTTTTCAAAAAAACACAATTGAAACTGCAACACTTGGGATGGGTTTAGGGTGGGAGTGATGAAGATCATGTCATGGAAGTCCCAGAGCCCCAAGCCATGCCCTGTGGTACAAAAGGTTAATCTAATTCTCTAGTGCCTGCCTCTGAGTATAAAAGCTTTGGGGTTGGGTGTGCAGTTAATAATTGGTATTTGGCATTCAAGGTATATGACTTCCCCCCCAAGATATATGACTTCTAAATTAATAAAAATCATAAGTTAGAATAACAATCCCTCTAGGAAAATGGGCCTATATTAAATAGCTTAGGAAAAATAAGAAAGTTACCGAGGACTGTTCTTCCTGCTGATAAAGCAGCAATACATTTTGTATATTTGAATTCTGCCTGCTATCTCTTGGCCACATTTTTTTTCTCATTCTTAGTTAAAAAAATTTTTTTTTTTATATTGAAGTATCTAACTCTATGTCTCTGTTAGACATCTAATTCTCACTGAATTAATGGGAGATTTTAGGCCTTTGTGATAACTGCCAGTGAATATTAAGATGTAATTACAGTGCCTTAATGTTTATATGCCTTATGGCTTTTAGGTGCTCTCAGCATATGGAGCATGGTCCCATTACAGAGGATTACAGACTCCTATTACCATCACTTGGACTTGAGTTGCAAATATCACTACTTCCATCCTGGAGGAGGAAAACCCAAGCAACAGAATAGGAAAATCTGTTGTCTAACACCACAAAGAGGGTAGTAAGAGCCATATTGTCTCTTTGTTACGTCCTTTATTATGGAGCTGTCTCTATCTAGATTGTCTTCCATAGCAATCTTTATGTTCTATTTTAGCATCCCCAGTTACTGTTTGTGTACATTGCCTGGTGTCTGGGGCAGGAGCCGTTCTGGATGAATTGAGAAGAAAAACAACAAAACTTCTATTATAATGCACTGTTTATTATTGGATCAATATGATCGATGCCCACCTGTCAGATCTGTAACATTATCTGGGAACCAGCAGATGGAGCTGTTACAGATAGCATTCAGAGGTTTGTTTATTCTCCTGAGCACATGTTTCCATTTTGGGGAAATACCACTTCATTGTTAGAGCAGAGGGGTTGTTTGTAGCCAGATGTTGAACATGGGTTTTCTTTTGTCCCAAGTCTGTAGAACTGGAAGATCATTTAGGTGGAAGGCCAAGGTTTTCATTTGGAAAAGATATGATGACAGTCTTGTACTGCCTTCCCTATGCCTCCTCATGGCAGGAAGGAATGTTTACTATGTACAAGGAGAAAACTAGATATACTGCTTTCTGGAAAGCTCACACTAAAAATCACAGAACTGTTTACATATGGCAGATTACAGGGGGAAAGAGAGACCTTGTAAACACAGCATCAATATTATTAGACCCCAAAAGGATGCATATGCAGAATGCCCCTTGGGATTTGCAGGGACTCTTTGTCCAGGCAAGTATCCAGTACTATTTATTCCAGCTGGACAGACAGATGCCTCTGACTTCCATTATGGAAGGTGGAGGTGGGTTACTCTTTCCATCTTATGCTTTTGAGAATATGTAGAAAAAACATAAAATGTATCCTTGTTCTCTTTAATAGGTAGGTGTTTATTTCCTGGGAGAGTAATGGAAACCTATTAATGTTTTTCAAGTATATAAAAGACCACCACCAGGAAGAGGGGAACTCTGGCTTTCTAGCTCTGGTGTGATCAGAAGGAAAGGAATTTGTTTTGAAGCAACATGAAGGACGTGGAGTGACAAGATGTTCCAACAGCAAAGGCTGCTAAATATTAAAACATGTTCCCATGGCCTCTTCCTCTAGGATGTTTAATAAATACTGATTTTGAAAATGATGTCTGAAGAATCTCAGATTGTGTGTCAGACAAGGGGGGGAACACCTTCTGGGGTGGTTTATGAATTATGAGTCTTTAAAGCCCACTTACTAATTTTTTTTAAGGAAAGATGGTATAAAGTTCACCAACTGCAACTACTTTTTTAAATGTTCAGAGCTTTAAAATTTTTTTTCCTTTTTAAACCCACAATATATATAATTAGTGGGATCTTGGATCAAATGTTCATTTTATTTTCTTCTAGCCTATAATATTTTAAGATTAAAAGTTTAGCCCTGGCCAGTTTGGCTCAGCAGTTGAGCATCGGCCTGCGGACCAGAGAGTCCTGGGTTCAGTTCCCGCTAGGGGCACGTACCACACACACACACACACACACACACACACACACACACACAACGTTTATATCATAGCCAAGCCTGTGTGGCTCAGTGGGTGAGCATCGACCCATGCAGCAAGAAGTTACTGGTTTGACTCCTGGTCAAGGCACATGCCCATGTTGTGGGCCCAGTCCTCAGTGAGGGGCATGCAAGAGGCAGCCAATCAATGTTCTCTCTCATCAATGGTTCCATCTCTCTCTCTCCCTTCCTCTCTCTCTAAAATCAATAAAGAAAAAAATTTAAAAAATTATACCATAAAAAATTCTTGAAGAATTGGGTTTTTATGGTTATAACAATTAAAATTTAATTTAGACCTAATATAATTTCTTGATTCAAATTGTAGTTGGAAGTATTTCTAGAATGTATTTGTCCAAGTTCTTCCAAAGTCATTATAGTATACTAAAAGTAATTGATACTTTTATTTATTTATTTAAAAAACATTTTTTGTTGTTGTTGTTAATCCTTACCCAAGGATAGTTTTCTAGTGATTTTTAGAAAGAATGGAAGGGAGGGAGTGGGACAGAGAGAGAGAAACATTGATGTGAGAGAGACACTTCGATTGGTTGCCTCCTGAACAACCTTGATCAGGGCTAAGGATAGAATCTGCAGCCCAGGTATGTGCCCTGACCAGGAATCAAACCTGCCACATTTTGGTGTACAGGACAACACTCCAATCATCTTAACCACACCAGCCAAGGCAATTGATAATTTCAATATGTATTCTAGGATCTTGAAATTTCTGGGCTTATTGTAGAGTTTGGGAAGACAAACAGTGTGGATAGACTGGATTCTAATACAAAGGAGCAACTTGGAATTTCTCCTTGGAGTGGGCAATGTGATTCTTTTATTTTATATATTTATTTTTTAATATATATATTTTTTCCTTTATAGATTTTATTTTATTTTATTATTATTTTTTGGTGAGAGTTTATTTTTTATTTTTCAGTTACGGTTTACATTCAATATTATTCTGTTTTAGATTCAGATGTACAACACCGTGATTAGACAATCATGTTCTTCATAGAATGGCCCCCCCAATATTTCAAGGATCCACCTGGCCCCACACATAGTTATGATATTATTGACCATATTCCCTAAATTGTATTTACATCTCTGTGACTATTCTGTAACTACCTACCAATCCATACTTCTCAATTTCCTCACCTTTTTCACCCAACCCCCACCCATCTCACCTCTGTCAACCCAGTTTGTTCTCTGTATGAGTCTATTTTTAACCACGAGGATATAATTAGGTTAAAAAAAGTTTCTTTTTTTTTTCTTTTTTTTTTTTTCAAATCTTTATTGTTGGATGTAAAATGTATTACAGATGTTCCACATTTTTCCCCCATTGACCCCCTCCTCCCCACTCCCACCCCCCTCCCACCTTTTCCCACACTATTGTCTGTGTCCATTGGTTATGCATATAAGTTCTTTGGTTTATTTCTTCCCACCCCACCCCAACCCCTTTCCCTTTGAGGTTTGTCAGTCTAGCAATGAGTTTGTGCTTCTTAATCCCTTCACCTTTTTCACCCATTCCCCCAACCCCCCTCCCAACTGGCAACCAACAAAATGTTCTCTGTATCTATGAGAATGTTTCTGTTCTACCTGTTCATTTTGTTTGTAGATTCCATTGTTGATAGATGTGTATTCATTGCCATTTTGTTTGTTCATATATTTTATCTTTTTCTTCAAAAAGACCCTTCATTATTTCATATAATAACGGTTTGGTAGTGATGAACTCCTTTAACTTTATCTTGTCTGGGAAAGTTTTTATATGTCCATCAATTCTAAATGACAGCTTTGCAGGATAGAGTAATCTTGGTTGTAGGTTCTTGCTTTTCATCACTCTGAATATTTCTTGCCATTCCCTTCTGGCCTGCAAAGTTTCTTTTGAGAAATCAGCTGACAGCCTAATGGGAACTCCCTTGTAGGTAAGTAGCTGCCTTTCTCTTTCTGATTTTAAGTTTGTCTCTTTGTCTTGAACCTTTTGCATTTTGATGATGATTTGTCTTGGTGTGGGCCTCTAGGGGTTCATCTTGTTTGGGACTTTCTGTGCTTCCTGGACTTGTATGTCTGTTTCCTTCACCAAGTTAGGAAAGTTTTCTGCCATTATTGTTTCCAACAGGTTTTCGATTTCTTGTTCTCTCTCTTCTCCTTCTGGCACCCCCAAGATGCGAACGTTGGCACACTTGAAGTTGTCCCAGAGGCTCCTTACACTATCCTCATTTTTTTGGATTCTTTTTTCTTTTTGCTGTTCTGATTGGGCATTTTTTGCTTCCTTATATTCCAAATTGATGGTTTGCTCCTTGGATTTACATACTCTATTATTAAAGCTGTGTAAATTATTCTTTATTTCAGTTAATGCCTCCTTCAATTCTAACTATGTATCCATGATTTCTAACTGGTCCTTTTTTATGCTCTTGAGGCCCTCGCTAAGTTCACTGAGGTTCTCACTAAGTTCATTGAGCATCCTTATAAGCAGTATTTTGAACTCAGTATCTGTTAGGTTGCTTATCTCCATTTTGCTTAGTTCTTTTACTGGGGTTTTGTTCTGTTCTTTCATTTGGGACCTGTTTCTTTGTCTCCTCATTTTGGCTGCCTCCCTGTGTTTGTTTCAGTGTATTACTTAATGAGAGGTATGGGGCTCGCTGAGACCAGATGCTGCTCATTTGAAAGAATTTAGGAAAAACCTGAAGCAGGATCCAAGACCGGCCAATCCTATGGTTAAGCAAGTGGCAACAGCTTGGGTGGGCTTGAAAGTTGGGTGGGGTGGGGCGGGGCCTCAGGGAGTCAGCAGGGCGGGGCTACCAGTGTGAGCCAGGTTGCTGGAGTCCCAGATATGGCTTCTGTCTGCCCCCCCCCGGGAAGGGCTCACCAAAGGAACAAAGGCCTCTTACAGCATGTTTGTCCCCGAGAAAGCCCCCTCTCCAGCCCTCGCTCCAGTGCCAAACAGCTCAGTTCTTCCCTGTATGTCTCTGGTGCCCCTTGAGCTCCCTTCCCTCCAAGCTTAGAGGGAGAGAGTCCGATAAGTCCGTGCGCGGGCCCTTTAGGGAGCTGCCTGGGGCTCCACCCGCTTCAGCTTCCCTGAGCCTCAGTTCCCGCTGGTTTTTCCAGCCAGAAGTTATGGGGACTTCACTTCCTGGTACTGGAACCCTGAGCAGGGCACCTGGTGTGGGATGGGGACCCCTCAGTCCTCAGGAAGGACCTTCCCAGCTGAGGTATCCTCCTGAATTTTTATCCGCCACACTTGGGTGTGGGACCAGCTTGCCGCGCTGACGCCCCTAGCGCCACTGCCCCTCCTACCAGTCTGGATGTGGCTGCTGCTTTAATTCCATAGTTGTAGGACCTCCATTCAGCTTGATTTCAGGCGGTTTTGAATGATGGGTGTTCTGTGGTTTAGTTGTAACTTTGATGTGGTTGTGGTAGGATGCGATACCGCGTTTACCTACGCTGCCATCTTGACCGGAAGTCTCACTATTTCTTTTCTTTTATTTGCTCTGCATTTTTCTTTTTGTTTTCTTCTAGTTCTTTAAGTTGTAGGGTTACAGAGTCAATTAGAATTTTTTTTGTTTTTTGAGGTAAGCCTGTAGTGCTATGAACTTACCTCTGAGGACTGCTTTCACTGCATCCCATAGATTTCATATTGTTGTTTGTTCGTTTTTATTGGTTTCAAGGAAGTTTTTAATTTCTACCTTAATTTTGTTGGTTACCCATTCATTGTTTAATAACATGCTATTTAGCCTGTACATGTTTGAATATTTTTGTGTGTTTTTGTTTTAAGTGAGTTCTAGTTTCATGCCATTGTGATCCGAGAAGATCTTTGATATGATTTTAATCTTTTTGAATTTGTAGAGACTTACTTTGTGTCATAACATGTGGTCTATCTTTGAGAATGTCCTGTGTGCCCTTGAGAAGAATGTATATTCTGCAGCTTTGGGGTGAAATGTTCTGTAAATATCAGTTAAGTCCTACTGATCTAGGTTGTCATGTCAGGACTTTATGTCCCTGTTCAGTGTTTGAGTGGAAGATCTATCCAGTGGTGTAAGTAGGGTGTGAAAGTCACCCACTAAGATCATATTGCTATTGATCTATCCCTTGAAGTCCTCCAGGAGTGTTTACATATATTTTGGTGCATATATGTTTTGCAGGGTTATATCTTCTTGTTTGATTGATCCTTTAAATATTATGTAGTGACCTTCTTTGTCTTTTATTATGAACCTTGTTTTGAAGTATATCTTGTCAGATATGAATATTGCTTCACCAGCTTTTTTTTTTTTCATTTTCATTTGTTTAGAAAATTTTTTTCCATCTCTTCATTTTCATCCCGTGTGAGTCTTTTATTTTGAGGTAGGTCTCTTATAGACAGTATATGTATGGTTCATGTTTTCTTATCCAATCTGCTACCCTATGTCTTTTGATTAAAAAAATTAAGCCATTTACATTCAATGTTATTATTTATAGATTGTTATTTGTTGCAATTTTTATTTTATGCCCATGTTCCTCTTTCTCTCTCTCCCTTTCTTCTTCTTCTTACAACAGTCCCTTCAGTATTTCTTGCAGTGCTGGTTTGTTGGTGGTAAATTCCTTTACCTTTTATTTTTTAATCTGTGAAGCTTTTTATTTCTTCTTTGATTTTGAATGATAGCGTTACTAGATAGAGTACTCTTGGATTCAGATCCTTGCATTGCATTACTTTGTACACTTCATGCCATTCCCCTCTTGCCTGCAGTGTTTCTATTGAGAAATCAAATGTCAGTCTAATGGCAACTCCCTTGTAGGTAACTTTCTGTCTCTCTCTTGCTTTCTTTAAGATTTTTTTTGTCTTTAATGTTTGCCATTTTTATTATGGCGTGTCTTGCTGTGGGTCTTCTGGGGTTCATCTTGCTTGGAACTCTTTGTGTTTTCTGGAATTGTGTGACTTTTTCCTTTACCAGTTTAGGAAAGTTTTTTTTTTTTTTGGTCATTATTTCTTCAAACAGGTTCTCTATTCCTTTCTCGCATTTTTCTTTTTCCAGTACACCTATGATGTCAATGTTGTTATGTTTTGTATTGTCCCACAGCTCCCTTAAACTCTCCTTCTGCTTTTAAATTTTTTCCTCATTTGCTGCTCTATTTGGGTGTTTTTTTCCACCTTGTCTTTTAAGTCACTGATTTGGTCTTCAGCTTCTTATAATCTACTATTAAATCCTTTAAAGATATTTTTTTCGTAATAGATATGCCATTTTTCATTTCCTCTTGATTTTTATGCATAGTGCCTACCTCTTTTTTAAGCTGAAGTAGTTCCCAGTGAGCTCTTCATAATTCTTATTAAGTTGCTTTTAGTTCTCACCAAATTGTTTGAGCACCCTTATAATCATTGCTTTGAATTCTTTATCTGACAAGTTGCTTTCTTTTAGTTTCTGTAGTTCATTTTCTGGTGATTCCTGTCTCTTTTTCATTTGGGTGTTATTGTTTTTTGTGTCACCATTTTAGTAATCTGGTAGTTCTAGGCCTGGTGAGGGATGTTGGAGTGTGTAGGCAGGTCAGTGTGTATCAACTAGGTCTGCTGTGCCTCCCAGCCTGTTTTGGCGTATGGCACCTCTTGCCTGCTGTTGGTCCTGGAGGGTTTATACCTGGTGATTGTTATTGGTTTGTTGTGCAGGTCTCGGCTCCATGATGCTGCTGCTTGGGCTGGGGCACCACTCCTGATCAGTGTCTGCTGATGCTGTGTGGTTGGGTTTAGCTGCCGATATGTGCTGTTGCTGCCTGGGGTACGTGGGTTCGTCTGGTGCACTGCTGGAATGTGTAGGTCCTTCTGGTAAGTTGCTGGGTGGGTCCAGCTGATGTTCTGCTGGGGTTTGTGAATCCAGTTGGTATTCTGCTGGGGTTTGTGGGTTTCACTGGTGTGCTTCTGGGGTTCATGGGTCCCTCTGGTGTATTGTTGGAGTACACTGCTGACTGGTGGGGCTCAGCTCCAGATTAGTTGCTGCTGGGGGTGAGTGTCAGCTCCTGGTTTGCACTGCTACTGCTGCTGCTGTTGCAGGGGGGTGCTCTCAGATCCAAATCCTTTACTGCTGTTGGGGGCTAAGAATGCTTGGCACCTGGGACTTTGCTGCTTCTGGGGGGGTGGTGCACCGTTCCAACTTAGCTGCTGCAGTTGTCAGGGGAAGGTCTCAGCCACCCTAGCCCTGCTACTTGGGCTGGGTACCACTCCTGATCATCCTTTGCTAATGCCACTGGGGATGGGTTTCAGCTGCTAATCTCAGCTGCTAATGCCTGTTGAGGGTGGGGTTCTACTCCCACCCACTATTGCTGTGGTGAGAGGTGCCAGATTCCCAAGCTGGTGCTAGTGTCGCCAGGAGCCTGGGCAAGCCATCCAGAGCATAGGCAGGCCACTGCTGCTGTTGGGGGTGGAGCTCCAGCCCGCGGCCAGTTTCAGCTATTGCAGCAGGCACCTCAATAGTGCTGCTACTGTGCACTGACCGTGTTGATACAGCTGAATTCAGTGGACCAATGTTGCAAGGTGTTCTGTTGAACTCAGGTCGCTTGGCCCTAGCTGCTCTCTGTTTCCTCAGTCCAAGAAAGACCCGGGATCTTCCAACATGGTGGGGGCCTCCTGGCCATGCAGGGGAAGTTCGCTGACCTGCCGTTTACCGCGGTCATCAGCTGCTTTCCTTCCACAACACAGGAACATTCTGCTCTGTGTCTCTGCCCTGCTCAAAGTAGGTTGTCCACACTCACATTCACTCACACTCTCTCACACTGCCATACATTCACCCTCGCTTCAGTTCTGCCTGTCACCATCTTTTTCTCCAGAAGTTTTAAAATATGTTTTGGTGCTCCAATATAGGGTGCATACAGTTGTCCCTTGCCACTTCGTGCTTTGACATTTGAGGCTTCACTCTATCGCAGTTTTTTCAAGTATATTCATTAAAAAGTTGATCGAGACTGTAAAAATGATACAGCATGCACTCGGTTGTCTGAGTCAATTATACACCCCTGTATTACAATTATAATTAAAATTATTGTATGTATGGACTGTAGGCCTATGTATTCAAGCACCCCCACAAATCCTTCAAGGCCAGGATTTGTGCAACCATTCGACCATTCCTTGTGTGTGGGCAATAACTTTTCCAAAAAATTGGGTGTGGTGAAACCAAGCCAATCAGAACATGTTGTTCACTGATTGGCTATCCTATCCTCTTTTTATCCTGGCCACTGATTGGCTCAGCCTCATGGAAGTTTGTTTCTCTCATACACACTTCTATATCCCTACACATTGAAAGCATCTTTGCTCTTGTGTTTGCAGTTTCTAAGAACCTTTTATTTTATCCTCACCCGAGGACATTTTTCCATTTTTTGTTCAGATAGAGTGGGAGGCAGAGAGAGATAGATAGATAGAGAGAGATAGATAGATAGATAGAGAGAAACATCGACGTGAAAGGGACACATCAAGTGGCTGCCACCCGCACGACCCAACCAGGACCAGGGAAAAACTGCAACCGAGGTACATGCCCTTAGTGGGAACCGAACCTGAGTCTCTCAGGACTGCAGGCTGACACTCTAACTGCTGAGCCAAACTGGCCAGGGCTCTGGGAACTTTTATTTAAGCCCTATGATGGATCCTAAATGTGCTGCTTCTTCTAAGCCTTCTGACAATAAAACTAAGGGCCAGAGGAGAATGTTATCATCCAGGAGAAGGTGAAACTCTTGGATATAATCAAAGATGGCATGAAAATTGTGGAGGTTGCTCACCATTATGACTGGAATGAGTCTACCACTCACTCCATCCATAAAGATGAAAAGAACATCTGTGTAATGGCTACTGTCTCTTTCAACAAGGAAGCAAAGTGTGCCGTGACAAGTCATAAGTTTGCAGTGAAAACAAAGTCTGTCCTAGTCATTTGAATCAGTGACAACTGCAAGAAAAACATTTTGTTGGATTTACTGGTCATCTGGGAGAAGACAAGGCAGCTCTCTCAGTGCTTTATGGAAGATGAACTTCAACCAGGACCCTCTTCTGCAACATTCATGGATTTCACAAAGAACAAGGGTTGGTTCGAGAAATTCCAGAAGAGGTATCATCTGAAGAGTGTCATTCTCCATGGAGAAGCTGCCTCTGCTGACCAGTCTTCAGCAGGGGACTATGTGAACAACATGTTCCAGAAGATTCTTGAGGAGGACGAGTATCATCCAGCACACGTAGATGAGCTGCTGGAGACACATTCAGATCCCTTAACTGATGAAGATCTGGTGAAGATGACTAAGTCTTCTAGTGAAGAAGAGAAAGAGCAGCCAGAGGTTCCTGGAGGTCAGGAGGAGGAATTTGGCCTTACATTTGAGCATCTCTCGCAAGTCGTGAGAACTATTAAGGTAGTACAGGACAGGATTGGCTAATGGGACCCACAAATGATGCATGCATTGTGGTTCTGAAATGCACTTGATGGAGCGATAGAACCGTACAAAAGCCGCCTCATGCATATGAAAAGACAGTGCCAGCAACTGCCTATCATGATGTTCTTCAGCTGTGCACCCAGACACCCACTGCCTATTCCTAGTACTCCTTCAGTGTAAGAAGATGATGACGCACCTGATAAAGATACTGCACCACCTGAAGACTCTCCTACTGAGGCTGTGCCTTCAGAGGAGCAGTAACCTTGCTCTTCTTTGCTGTGCAGTACATCTCTTCATCTTCATTGCTTCATCATCAAACAAGTTGCACTATTTTCATAGGCTAGTGGTTGTATGTAAGAACTGTGTGTGTTTGTAATTAAATGTACAATAATAATATAATATTTGTAACATCTAATATGTTTATTTTCTCTTATTTTGTCTAATATATTGGGTAATATGAGTGTAATGGTGACTAAAGGGTGTTATTTCATGTCTAGAGGGCTCTAATAATGTTAAAAATGTATTTAGAAGGTCATAAACAGGTTTTCTTTAACTGCAAAAATATTGGATTTATAAATAAAGAACCCTACTTCTCAGAAATTTATTTATTGCTGTATAGTCTGGAACTTATTAACTGTGATAAATGAGGGCCGACTATATATGTTTTCTAAGGTTATATCTTCCTGCTGGATGATTCATTTAGTATCATGTAGTAGCCTTCTTTGTCTCACATTATGGCCTTCATTTTAAAGTCTATTTTATTAGATATGAGTATTGATACCCCAGCTATTTTATTGTTTACATTTGCTCGGAAATTTTATTCTATTCCTTCATTCTCATCCTGTGTGAGTCTTTTGTTTTGAAGTGGGTGTCTTGCAGACAGCACATATATGGGTCATACTTTCTTATCCATTCAAGTACTTTGTGTCTTTTGATTGGATCATTTAATTCATTTATATTCAAGGTTATTACTGATATGCAATTATTTATCACCATTTTTATTTACTATGTCTATGTTTCTTCTCTCTATTTCTTCTGCTTATTGCTGCAAGCCTTTTAACATTTCTTGCAATGCTGGTATGGTGGTGATATATTCCTTTAGCCCTTTTTTTGTTTGGGGAGCTCTTTATTTTATATTCTATTTTGAATGATAGCCTTGCTGGATAAAGTAGTCTTGGTTTCAGACCTTTGTTTTTCTTTTTCTTTTTCTTTTTTCTTTTAATCCTCACCCGAGGACATTTTTCCATTTTTTGTTCAGATAGAGCGGGAAGGAGAGAGAGGAAGAGAGAGAGAGAGAGAAACATCGATGTGAAGGGACGCATCGAGGGGCTGCCACCCGCACGACCAACCAGGGCCGAGGACAAACTGCAACCGAGGTACGTGCCCTTAGCGGGAACCGAACCCGGGTCTCTCTGTACCGCAGGCCGACGCTCCAACTGCTGAGCCAAACCGGCCAGGGCAGACCTTTGTTTTTCAATATCTTGAATACTTCATGCCATTCCCTTCTGTCTCATAGTGTTTCTGTTGAAAAATTAGCTGACAGCTCTATGGGAGCTCCTTTGTAGTTAACCTGTTGCTTTTCTCTTGCTGCCTTTAAGATTATCTCTTTGTTTTTCACTTTTGGCATTTTAATTATGATGTGTCTTGGCATGGGCCTCTTTGGTTTCTTCTTGCTTGAGACTCTCTGTGCTTCATGAACTTGTATGCCTTTTTTCCTTCACCAAGTTAGCAATGTTTTCTGCCACTATTTCTTCAAACAGATTCTCCAACCCCTGCTCATTTTCTTCTTCTTCTGGTACTCTTATGTTGTAAATGTTGTTATATTTCATATCGTCCCACAATTCTCTTAATCTATCCTCTTGTTTTTTAATTGTTTTTTTTCTTTTTGGTTCTCTGACTGAGTGATTTTTTTTACCCTTTGTTCTAATTTTCTGATTCAATTCTTGGCTTTCTCTAATTTGCTGGTTATTCCTTCCAAGGTGTTCTTTATTTCTGGTGCATCATTCTTGATGTCCGATTGTTTATTTTTCATTGTTTCTGTATATTTTTTCATGCTGTTGAGCATCCTTGTAATCATTACTCCGAATTTTATATTTGATAACTTGCTTTTCTCCATTTTATTTAGACCTTCTTCCTGAGAATTCTCTTGTTCTTTCATTGGGACTTGTTTCTTTGTTTCACCATTTTGGTTGTCTCGGCAGGGTTTGGAGCCTACCAAAATCTCCCTGTAGATACACATTTGTCACAGATTCTGATTCCCTCTGCTAGGTTTGGATGTTTATGGAAGAGACCATGCTGCACACTAATGTCTGGTCTTATTCTCCCAGGTGGAGTCCAAGGCCAGACAGAGATTCAAATACTCCAGAGATCCACCTTTGTCTGCAGCCTGATGTTTGTCTTAGTCACTTAATGAGCCTCAGATTGTAGTCTTCATTTGGAGCTAAGCTCCCCTACAGTTGGCACGGTGAGGAGATTTTGAGAGGGTTGGGCAGTTGCTTACCCCCAGGCTAATTCTGCTTAGAGAGAAAAACTCTGCTTGAGAAAGATGGTTCCTCCAGTGTAGGTTAATGACTCAGCACAGGGAACCAGTTCTCAGTCTTCACAACTCAGTCCCCAGAGACCCAAAACCCATTGACTATGAGCAAGGCCCAAGGCTCAAAGTACCCAGAGACTAATCTTTGCCTGCCAGCTAGCTGGTAGTCTCTGACAGTTATTGAGCCTCAGGTTGCAGTTCTGTGCTAGGCACTAACTCCTCCCAGAAGGTGGAATAAAATTTCAACAGGTGGGGCAGTAGCTTCCCTGCCCACCCTCCACTCCCTGGGCTATAGCTGCTTTAATGGGAGAGCTCTGCCTGTGGGTTAATGGCTCAGTACAGAGGCCCAGGCAGCTGCCTTTACAGCTCAGACCTCAGAGCCATGAAACTCATCAGCTGTGGGCCTGGTCCAAGGCTCAAAGCATCCAGAGTCTCGTTTCTACCTGCCATCTGGCTGGTAGTTTCTGACTGTTAATGAGCCTCAGTTTGCAGCTCTGTGCTAGGCACTAACTCCTTCTGGTGGTGGTAGGAGGTGAAATTCCAATGGGTGGGGCAGTTGCTTCACCCCTGGGCTAAAGCCATGTTGATGGAAAGAGTCTGCCCAAGACTCAAGGTTTCTGTAGTGTGGGGAATGACTCAGCATAGGGTTCCTGATGCCTCCTTCCCATCTCTTTCCCCAGTACCATGAACCCCTGACTCTCCTCATGCAGCTCCAGTTCAGTCAGCCCTCCCTCTGCTGGAGCCCAAGGTGAGTGGCTGTAGCTGAAATTTAGAGCACTGATCCTTTAGGTAGATGCCTTTTTTCCCAGTGCCTCTCCCTGCCAGACAGGACCTCTGCTCTGGTGTTTTTCAGAGCCAAGTGTTATGTGGGCACCTTTCCCTGTTCTGCCACTTTGTGCTGGTGAGCTAGCTTGGAGTTTAAATCCTAGACTTCTCAGAGGGAACTTCTCACAGCTAAGATAGCCCTCAGCTGCTACCTGTGGGAGCCCTCTCATGACTCTGCACCTCCTACCAGACTTAATTTGGGCTCCTCTTTATGTCCCTGGTTATAAAAGTTCTCTCCAGCTGGTTTTCAGTTGATTATTCCAGATGACTTTTCTTTGTTTTAGTTGTAATTCCAGTTTGGTCCTAGGAGACAGTTAGTATAGCTTCCATTCACTCTGCCACCATATTTCCTCCCTTCCAAATTTTTACTATATTAAATATTGCACCCAAAACATTCTTGAATATACCAATATTTAAACTAATATAGGCATATTTATTTAGAATAGTCCCCAAGAAGTAGATTTTCTGGGTTAAAAGTCTGATTTCAACATTTTAAAACATACTGCCAATCGAAGGCACTTGTTATGCACCTACTTGTCCTGTCAGTTATTAACGTAGCTCTTAGAGAAAGTGGATCTTAAACAGGCTGAATAAAAAATCTTCAAGTGTTCCAAACGTCTCACTTTAGCATTTGAAAAGAACTCTCTGCCTTCCCATAAATGTGCCTTTTACACTCTCCCTCTCTTCATTGCCTGGACTGGCATGTATTAACCACAGACTATGGGCTGGGGCATCTGCAGGAGAAGAAGTATATCTAGAATATCACTGATCTGGCACTTGCCCCATGAAAATCAATTCTGCCTTATATTTTGCTGATTGGATAAAAGATGGAAAAAACTTTCATTGTCCTTTCTTTTTTTGTGTGTTAATCCTCACCTGAGGATATTTTTTCCATTGAATTTTAGAGAGAGTGGAAAGGTTGGAGGGAGGGGGAGAGACAGAGAGAGAAATATCGGTTACCTCCTGCACTTGATCCAACTGGGGCAGGAATTGGGCTCAGATGGAACCTGCAACCCAGGTACATGCCCTTGACCTGTGGCCCTTCACACACCAACCACTAATTCCATCTGGCCAGGACTAACTGCCCTTTCAAAGTAATATTTTTTTAATCGTCACTCAAGGATATTTTTTCCATTGATTCTTAGAGAGAATGGAAGAGAGAGAAGGAGGGGGAGAGAGAAACATCAATGTGAGAGAGACACATCAATTTGTTGCCTCCCACACATAGCCGGGTACAGGAGCAAACCTGAAAACCAGGTACATGCCCTTGATTGGGAATCAAACCCCAGACACCTTGGTGCATAGGCCAACATTCTAACCACTGAGCAACACCAGCCAGGGCTAAAGTAATTTCTTAAGTTATTCCAAAAAGAAGAGGATATCAGGGTAGTGGTGGTGCTGGGCAAAGATTCCATTAGACTTACACCCAGGTGGAGAGAGTTCTACATATGTGGGAAATCCTCTGGATCCAAGGAACACAGGATGAATGCAACACTGTGACACTGGGGAATGGGACAGGAATTGGAATGAAGTGCAGTTGGGGATCTGAGAAATTGGGACAAGCCTTATATATGAGATGTCTAGAAAAGTGAGGAACCCATTGGAGAGGTGTTTTTTTTGAAAGCAGAGAACTGAGAAAATGGCATTGTAGAAAGGATGAGACTGTACAGGAGGCACCAGAAAAAAGTTCCAAGAAGCAAAGAAAGTGACAATACCGGTAGACAGGATGATGGCAATTTTATAACTACACGTGATCTGAGATCAGTGTGGTCTGCTTGGTTTTAGTTCACTTATCCTCAACTCAAATGCTGCTCTCTGGTATCATTTATTGCCATGCTTTCCTACTTGGTACAGATATTACTTGTGGTACAAAGTAGGTAGGTGTGTGTATCTAAGCATACGTGTGTGTGTGTGTACCTGCACACACAGGCATTTTCCTGGAGAATTATCTTAATGCATGATTTGTAAGCTTGGATTCTCAAAACATAGGAAGGCCCAAACAAAGAAGAGAAGTTGCCTAGATGTCAGCTCTGATATGCCGTGCCAGTTGCCTCTACTAGCAGCCAGTTTTCCCAAATCCAAAGATGTGTATAAATATAGCATCTTGCCAGTTATGTAACAAAATGGGTAAGGGATCCCTTCATTTTCCAAAGTGGCACATAATGATACACAAGTACTTGGCACAAAACCATACTCTAGAGATTCTAAGGCACTTTTTGATGATGGAAACCAAATAGAAGCTGAGGCATTAACCTTCCTACTCCCACCTTCCTCAGCCAGCTGAGCAGAGCCTCAGAACACACACACCTGTGTGGAACAGATGGTGCCCTGGTGCTATTGTTATTTTACCATCTGGCTGAATGGCAAACTGCATGGTCAAGGGCAGTGTGTAGATTAAAGCAGTTAGAGAGGATTGTGTCTCCCAAGAAAGGGTTCCACCATCTTGATGGAGTCAAGTATGGCTCTTTATCACAGAGGAAGTGAGGACAGCTGAGATTTTTCAGAATCAGTATTTATATAATGATTCTTAGTGGATGATTTCAGAGCATTGCCTGTATCACTGCATTGTCTGAGCTTCCTGCTAGGAGGACGACTGCTGCTTGTCTGGATCTTGAATTTCCATTACCTACAACAATCAGAGCTGCCATCTTGCACACATGAAGGTCATATACATTTTTATTTGCTATTTCCAAAATATGACTACTTTGCAAAACTATTTGGATGAAACAGGTCTGATTGACAAACTCACACACTGTGTATGAGGAATTGGGAGGCATTACTTCTTAACATTCAAAGACAGCCACATGTTGGAAACTCATACTCTAGCAAGGCTGAAATCTATTATTATATCAGAGTATTAGCATTGTTTGGTATAGAATAACTTAACTGTAATGACACACTGAGAAATCAATATGACACCAGAGTCAGTGTTCATTTTCTTAAAGATGAACTGGCTGATGGATTTAGCAATTTTTTAACATAAGGAATAAGCAAATTTCAAAAGTAAATTAATCAGAAACTGGTAAGCAAGTAATAGATTTGTAGTGCATAAATGATTTTGGTTTAGCTTGGTATTATCACCATATTGTTCTAGAGTATATATTATGGTCTTTTACTTTGAGTACAAATTATTCTACATGTTCTACAGTTGCACACATTTGTAATATTTTGGTAACTTGTCACTCATCAGCAAGAAACTCAAGTTTTCTTTTCTTAAAGGACACTCAATTTAGTATTGCTTGACAAGGTTGTATGAGAAGTTGAAGATGCAGATAAAACAAAAAATAACATCCTCCTCTAAGATTCCCTACTTTTTATCTCAAAGTAGAAAAAGTTTAATTTTTTGCTGTTAATAATAAGAAAATTATATGCTTTAAGAAAGTAATTTAAATAATTAAAAAGTATAAAAAGGCGAAGACACCTATGCAATTCCACCCCACAGAAATAACAATTATTAATGTTTCTTGATTTTAAATGCATAGATATAAGTACATATGTATAAATAAAATAAATAAAGTTATTCTGTATCCACTGCTAGGCTCCTTTTTCATTTGACTAAATCTTTAGGATGCCTTTTTGTATTAGTAAACATAGACTTGGCATTAAAAAAGATGTTCCATTATTTAGTTTACTAATCCCCTGCTGACAGATATTTTAGTTGGTTTCCAATTTTCCACTTTTATAACAAACATTACAGTCATTATTTTGTACACATATTGGTGCAGATTTTAAATTATATTTTTAGGATAAATTATTACAGGTACTTTGATGTTTCTTCCAAAATATTTTTAAGCAAAATACCTAGGTTTTAGGGTATAAGCCACTTTTGATAATTCATATGGTGGATTAACCAGAGTGATACTGAATTCCCAGCTCAACTTATCTGGTTCCCAGGAGTTGTGGTAGGCAGACTTCTATGGTGGTCCCCAAGATTCAAGCCCCTCTGCTGTATATCCCTGTATGATCCCTCCCCTTGAGTATGGGCATGACTGTGAATATAATGGGATGTTTCTCCTATGACTGAGTTATTATCAGTTAACTTTGAATTCATCACAGGGGAGATTATTTGGTTCGGCCTGGGTGATCAGGAAGGAAGCCAACAGCCAAATTGGGATTTTCCTGGAGACCACATGGCCAAGAACCTAGAGTGGCCTTTAGTAGTTGAGATGGGTCCCTGATCAAAGACATCAGCCCTACAACCACAAGGTACTGATTTCTGTTGGTAAATTTGGAAGTGGACCCCAAACCTCAAATGAAAATTGTAGCCCCATGCTAACATCCTGAACAGGGGACCCAGTCAACCCATAGTTGGGTTAAATTTGTCATGTTGAAGTAGCTAGGTATATGATAATTCATTACACAGTAATAGAAAACTAATATTATACATTGAACTGAGGCAAGGCTCTGCCATAATGTTTTAGATTTTGCTTGTAGCTGTCATATCTGGTGAAATGAAACTTTCCCAAGTACCCACCCTCTACAGAAATGTGATGGACCAGCCTGAGGTGTGAGCTCAAAGCTTAGTGGCCATGGCCTTCTTCCTGAAGATCATAGTTAAGCAATGCAGTTCATAGTCTTGCTCTTCAGGAGGACTTCTCTGAAGAAGAAAAATCCAGCGTTGCCCTTCTACCTCTTAGAACCTAGACCAGCTGGCTAAAGGGCCTTTCTTAGAGATTCCTGCTACTCTAGCAGTTTTAAATTATTTAACTGACTTTTCCCAAGATATAATAATTAATAAATATCAGTATGAGTTCATGGGTTCTTATTTTATTCAAAGAATTAGAAGCTGTTATTATCATTCTGATGCTCAGATTATCATAGTTTTCTCAGTAGGTGTCCTTCAGGCTGGTTCCTGTGTCCTTTTGGCACATCCTCTCATTTTTGAGCCCTTCTTTATGTGTATTTCAGATCCATCTTGTACTTTCTCTAGAATCAACCATTTCTACAAGAAGCCCTGGTTCCTTTCAGTAGTTAGAAACCAAGATCTGAGAAGTAGAGGTGCTCATGGCTTCTAGGCCTTTCTGAGATATAAAATTTATTTCCCCCCCTTTTTTTCCATCTTTTCTTTTTCCTTTCCTCCCTAGCTGCCTTTCATCCTTCCTTCCTTCTCTCTCTCTCTCTTTTCTGTCTATCCAGCCACCTATTTATGTTAAACACTACAAGTTCATCCTGAAATCTCCTATCCCATTCTGTCACCAGAGAGTTTACTATATCTAACACCCTTCCCCAAGAGTGGGAAACCTGGCTCCCATTATTTGCTCATTTGCTTAATTACACATAGTACAAAAAAAGCTTCATTATTGTAAATACATACCACTGAGAGAATAAGACTTCAATTAGAGTTCAATATTTATCTATAGTTCTTTTTGGATTTAGACAGAGAGTAAACAGAATACTGTATTTATTTATTTTTTTATTCTTCTTTTCTTCTGGTTATGTTATTCATTTGAAATACAATCAGGTACATTTGTTTTTGTTTAGTTTATCCTCTTTTAATTTACTTTTTAATAATTTTCAAATTATCCTTATTATCCATATTAGGCAGCAAATGTCTTAATAAGAGTTTACCCCCAGAAGACCTGCAGAAGTCTTTTTAGCTATGAAAATGAAGTTCTAGATACAAGGACCCCCTTGGATTCAAATGGAGTCCTACATGGGACATATGATGGCCCCATAGCTACTCTAGTTAAGTTACCCAAATCTGTTTGCTCACCATGCAACACAAGAAGAAATCAGCTGTAGAACTGATCTTATCCCTAAGAGCGTCCTATGGCAGAGAGACACACCTTCCTGTGGATTACTTCTGATTACAAAACACAGTACCCCAATGTCTCCTCCCTATACTTCTATGTTGATCTTCATCAAAGTATAGAGAGCAAGGCCTGCAAAAAAATACAAGGGGAAATGAGAAAAACATGATGACCTAAAGTAGCTCTGTCAAATCTCTCTCAATCCTATGGATTATGGGGAACAAAAAATCAAGAATACTGGATTAGATCCTGGGTTAAAAATGATATTGCTTTGAAGAACAGTATTGGGATAACTGATTAAATGTGAATAAAGATAATATTAGATATATTTGATATTATACAAAAACATTGTGTCAATATTTAATTTTCTAAATTTAATACTTGCTCTCTGGTTACATAAGAGATGGTTCTTGATCTTCAGAGACACAAGCTGAAAAAACTAAGGAGTGAAGGGTCATTATAACTGTAACTTACTCTCAAATAGTTCACATACAACTCACAAAAGCAAAATGGCAGAGTTTTAGTAGTTGGTGAAAAGTACATTTGTTGATATTATTGTTGCAAATTTTCTGCAATTTTGAATTTTTTCAAAAGTAAAATATTACAGATGATGTATTATAGAATCCTACATTTAAACTTTTATCATTTTATCAACCAATGTCATCAAATAAATTTCATTAAAATATATTTACAAAAAAGTAAAAATATTGACAATTAATGATTTAGATCCATTTAACATATGATAGACTGGCTGCATTATATATCTGTAATAAATCTTCTATACTTTTATGCAGATACCATGTAATAATCACACATAAAAATGGACATTTTAAGGCACAAAGAAAACCCCTATAAATTCAAGAAAGTAGAAACTCAACACTCTCATTATTAAATATGAAAGAATAAAACCAATTTCATTGAAGAGGTGTCTATTTAGTTTCTCTGCCCATTTTTTAATTAGGTTCTTTGTCTTCCTTTTGTTGAGTTGTATGAGCACTCTATATATGTTGGAAATTAACCCCTTATCTGATATATCGTTGGCAATTATGCTCTCCCATACAGTGAGTTGCCTTTCCATTTTGATGATTATATCTTTTGCTGTGCAGAAGATTTTGAGTTTGATGTAGTCCCATGTAATCATTTTCTCCTTTGTTTCTGTTGCCTTAGGTGATGGAACAGTGAAAATTCTGCTGCATATAATGTCTGAAATTTTGTTGCCAACATTTTCTTCTAGGATTTTTATGGATTCATGAGTCACATTTGAAGAAATGCTCAACATCACTAATCATCAGAGAGATGCAAATTAAAACAACAATGAGGTATCACCTCACACCTGTCAGAATGGCCGCCATCAACAAATCATCAAACAACAAGTGTTGGCAAGGGTGTGGAGAAAAGGGGACTCTAGTACACTGCTGGTGGGAATGCTAACTGGTGCAGCCACTATGGAAAACAATATGGTGTTACCTCAAAAAATTAAAAATTGAACTTCCATTTGACCCAGTGATCCCACTTCTAGGAATATACCCTAAGAAGCCTGAAACACCAATCAGAAAGAATATAAGTACCCCCATGTTCATAGCAGTACTATTTATAATAGCTAAGATCTGGAAATAGCACAAATGTCCATCAGTAGATGAATGGATAAAAAAGTTGTAGTACATATACACAACGGAGCACTATGCAGCTGTAAGAAAGAAAGACCTCTTATCTTTTGAGACAACATGGAGGGACCTGGAAAGTATTATCCTAAGCGAAACAAGCCAAACAGAGAAAGAGAAGTATCATATGATCTTACTTATTTGTGGAATATAATAAACATAACAGTCTGAGGAATGGGGTAGCCCCAGAGATGTGCAAGTGTGTTACAGACTGGCAATCCCCAGAAGAGGTGGTGGTGGGGGAGAGATAAACCACAGAACTTATATGCATGTATGCATGTATGCATGAACAATGGACATGGACAACAAAGCTGGGGACAGGGCAGAGAGGGGAATCAGTGGGGGGAAAAGGAGAAACATCTGTAACAAAAATAAATTAATTAATTAAAAAAAAGAGTAAAACCAAATAAATGAGTATTCTGTTCAAGAAGTTAAAAAAGAGACCAACATACTTACATGGCAGGGGAGATAACATGATCATGAAGGTGGTTTTCCAAGGGCGAGGTTTATTCCTTGCACTCTGGATGTGCTGATGCCTGCAATTTCTCAAATGTGGGACAGAATTTTTGCTCTGCTGTGGCAAGTAAATAAATAAATAAATAAATAAATAAAGCAGAAGGGTGGAACTAAAATGATAAAATCAGAAATAAGTGTATCAGAAAATAAAAAACCAATCATATTAAACAATAAACCCAGGCACTGGTTCTTTGAAACAACCAATGACATAGACAAAATATAGCTGGTTTAATTTAAAAATACAAAATTAGACATTAATTCCACATAATGGAGATTTAACAAAATCTTTTCATGTAGTTCACTCTATTGATAAAGCAATGAAGAAAAATTATACTGGAATCTCTAGAGTTGTCAAAAGTTATTTAATAAACTTCAATGTTCTGTGCAAGTGATGGGCCTTCAGGCTTTTGGTTGCATCAGTCATATACAAAATTCACCTAAATCCACCTCTAGATTCTTAAGGGCTGAGTAAGCGGTTGCAAGGGGCTACCCAGGTTAGAGTGTATTTGCCTGAACCAAAAAAATTGTAGGAGAGAGGGGTGAGGGCACGAGCCTTCAAAAAAGTGGGAATCTTCAAGAGCTCCAGGATCTTCCTAAGAGAGTAAGAAGTCCCATTTAACATTTGCCAGATGAAGGGAAGAAGACACTGGCTGAGCAAGCATTGTTGGCTGCTTTGTCCCTTACCACACTCATACAGGTGTACGAGGGGAAGGAAGGTGGGTTCAAAACAGCACCTGGTGGGTCCAAAACAGCACCCAGTGGGTTGAGGAGGAAGTGAGCATAGATGCACCAAGACTGCAGAGACTACCCAAATCCTCCCCTGAAGGCAGGAAAAAGATGGGTAAAAGTCTTATTGCTACCAAAGTGAAGGCTTTGATTGACATCTTGGATTAAGCAAACTAATTTTTGACCCTGGACTGTGTTTGTGGCTTAATGTCATCACAAGACTTCTCCCTAAGAATGAGCTGGAAAAGTGAAGCTAAGTTTTCACCCATGCTAGAGAAAAATTTCCCACTGAATAAAGTTTACAGAACTATTGGGAAATAGAAATAAAGTGTTTTGATAACACCTTTGTCTCAACTTATCTCTCTCTTTTCATATTTTTTAACATCATCAACAGCAAGAAGAGACCAGGTGATAACTCCAACCATGTTCTTGGAAATCTCTAACTAGATAACCAAATTTATCAGGTACATATTTTGCTTTTTATGTAACTGCACATGACAATTTTACTAAGCATTCTGCCACTACATAATGAGGGTTCCCTTCCCCTAGTTTGTAATAACAATTTCCTTATTTCCTTTGAGCCCTCATTAGCATCATCCTCAAAGTCCAGATTTCTGCTAACCACTCTGTTTTAGGCTTTTTCTATCAATTTGCTCAAAATTCTTCCAGCTTCTAGGATATATATATATAAATAAACACTGTGAAGAAGGCTTACTTGTCATATGAAAAACTTGAACCATTTTGCTTTGTTCTTACTTTGGTTATCTATTGCTATATAGAAAACTGCTCTCAGAACTTAGTGGCTTAAACACAACAACATTTTACCTTTTTTTTTTTTTAATGTTTTTTATTGATTTTTTTATGGAGAGAAGAAGGGAAAGAGAGATAGAAACATCTATTGGTCTCCTCCTGCATGCCCCACCCTGGGGATCAAGCTTGAAACCCAGGCATGTGCCTTGACCAGGAATGGAACCAGGACCTCTCAGTCCATGGGTTGATGCTCAATCCACTGAACCACACTGGCCGGGCCCATTTTACCTTTTATGTTAGGAATTCAGGCCTGGCTCCTGTGGTAATTCTGCTTTACTTAGCATTGACTGGAATCACAGGGTGCTGTTCATCTGGTGGGTACTTTGGTCTGGAGTGTCCAAGACATATTCACTCACATGCCTGACACCTTGGAGAGGACAATGAGAACATTGGACTGAGCGTTAGGTAGACTCAAGTTCTCTCTGTTGTCTCTTCAACAAAGTAGCTGGACTTCCTACATGGTGGTTCAGGGTTCCTAGAATGAGTATTCCATGACACAGGAAGTAGGACAAATACTTCATGATTCCACTTACATGAGGTATCTAAAGTAGTCAAACTCATAGAAACAGAAAATAGAATGGTGGTTGCCAGCGGGTGGGGGAGAGGAGAATGAGGAATTGTTTAGTGGGTATAGAGTTTGTTTTGAGAGATGCATAGTTTTGAAGATCTGGCACAATGTAAATATACTTAACACTATTGAATGGTACACTTAGAAATTAGTTAACATGATACATTTTATGTGTGAATTTTTTAAAAACCACAATAAAAAATAAAAAAATAACTTGATCAAATTTAAAAATATGAAGTATTCTCATTCAGAGCTCTGATCACATACTGTAGTTCACATTCATGTCACTTCTGTGCCTTTAGCTCAGGGAGTCCTGCTTTTCAGTGAGGATGGGATCAGGAGATCCCCTGAAAGGGGGAAAAGAGTAATGTCTGGAGATGACAGGGTTCCCATCTTAGGAAAGCCCAAGTGTAGTCTCCATAGGTTGGCTGGAGCAGTAAGCCATTCCACGTTTGTCAGAGGACTTGCTTTACATCATTTGATTTAACCACTTGACAGCATAGGTGCTAGTGGAACTCAGTGCCTTAAATACCACATGCTTGTCATAAAATAAAAATCTTATAGTTGCCAACCATTTTGTCAGGTTTCCTCTGAGAATTTGCAAATGCTCTTCATTTGGCCCTGTTTCCATACTGAAGAGAGAGGTAATTTTCTTATCAAGATTAACTAACAATCAAAGTTTCTTTCCACACCATCTTAGGGCTCATCTGTGGTGGATGTTTTCAGAGCAACCAAACTGCAGTCTGTCTTCCCCACACCGTCTCATGTGAAAGCCTGAGCAGGCTGTCTTTCTTCCTTTTTCTCATAGTCATGTCCACCAACGAGAATGTTAATTCACCAGCTGCACTCCTTAACCGATTCAAGAACAAGGGGAAAGACAGTACAGAAATGAGGTGTCGCCGAATAGGAGTTAATGTGGAGCTGAGGAAAGCTAAGAAGGATGACCAGATGCTGAAAAGTAGAAATGTAAGCTCGTTTCCTGATGCTGCTGCTTCTCCACTACAGGAAAACCGCAACCATCAGGGCACTGTAAATTGGTCTGTTGAAGACACTGTCAAAGGCATAAATAGCAACAATTTGGAAGCCAGCTCCAAGCTACTCAGGCTGCAAGGAAACTGCTTTCTTGCAGAAAAACAGCCACCCATAGACAACATAATTTGGGCTGGTTTGATCTCAAAATGTGTGTCCTTCTTGGGCAGAACTGACTGTAGTCCCATCCATTTTGAATCTGCTTGGGCCCTCACTAACATTGCTTCTGGAACATTAGAACAGACCAAAGCTGTAGTAGATGGAGGTGCTATCCCAGCATTCATTTCTCTGTTGGCATCTCCCCATGCTCACATCAATGAACAAGCAGTATGGGCTCTAGGAAACATTGCAGGTGATGGTTCAGTTTTCCGAGACTTAGTTATCAAGTACAGTGCAGTTGACCCACTCTTGGTTCTTCTTGCAGTTTCTGATATGTCATCTTTAGCATGTGGTTACTTACGTAATCTTACCTGGACACTTTCAAACCTTTGTCACAACAAGAATCCTGCACCCCTGTTAGATGCTGTTGAGCAGATTCTTCCTACTTTAGTTAGTCTCCTGCATCATGATGACCCAGAAGTATTAGCGGAACAGCTGTTGGGCCATTTCTTACCTTACTGATGGTCCAAATGAACAAATTGAAATGGTTGTGAAAACAGGAGTTGTGCCCCAACTTGTGAAGCTCCTAAGAGCTACTGAATTGCCAATTGTGACTCTTGTGCTAAGAGCCATAGAAAATATTGTCACTGGGACAGATGAACAGATTCAAGTTGTAATAGATGCAGGAACACTTGCTGTCTTTCCTGGCCTGCTAATAAATTCCAAAACTAATATTCAGAAGGAAGCTACATGGACAATGTCAAACATGACAGCTGGTCGCCAGAACCAAATACAGCAAGTTGTGAATCATGAATTAGTCCCTTTCCTCATTGTTGTTCTCTCCAAGGCAGACTTTAAGACACAAAAGGAAGCTGTATGGGCTGTGACCAACTATACAAGTGGTGGAACAGTTGAACAGATTGTATACCTCGTTCACTGTGGCATAATAGAACCATTGATGAACATCTTAACTGCGAAATATACCAAAATTATTCTGGTTATTCTGGATGCCATTTCAAATATCTTTCAGGCTGCTGCAAAACTAGGTGAAACTGAGAAACTTAGTATGATGATTGAAGACTGTGGAGTTTTGGACAAAATTGAAGCTCGGAAAAACCATGAAAATGAGTCTGTGTACAAAGCTTCACTAAAGTTGATTGAGAAGTATTTCTCTGTAGAGGAAGAGGAAGAGGAAGAGGAAGAGGAAGAGGAAGATCAAAATGTTGTGTCAGAAACTACCTCTGAAGGCTATACGTTCCAAGTTCAGGATGGCACTCCTGGGACCTTTAACTTTTAGATTGTACAGCTGAGGCATCAAGTTGTTTGTTGTGTACTATGTTTGGTATAAGTTTATCTTACTGTTTCTCTACTAAGAACTCTTTTTAAATGTGGTTTGTTATGTAGTACTTTTTACAACGAAACTATACTTGAACAGTTCCAAACTGTACATACTGTATGAAGCTTCTCCTCTCAATAGGTTTCTTATTTCTATGTGGAATTTCATATCTTGAAGTGTCCTGTAAATAAAGATTAAATTCCACCAAAAAAAAAAGTTTCTTTCCACGGGTTCCTCCCCTCTTCTATGTCAATTTGTTACATAAATTAAGTGTTGGTGTCTGTCAGAAATGAATTCTGCTGCAAGTGACAGAACACCTGATTGCTGGGCCAGATATAAGTAGGGCTTTTCCCCCACATAACAAGAGACTTTGAGTAGGTAGTTAAGGTTGGGCAAGGCTGCTTCTGTTTCAGCGCCATTTGGATTATGAACCAAATGGCTGCTATTCCCCCTTTTCAGGCCTCATGTTTGCTTTCCAGTCAGGGATTAAGGGGGACTCACTAAAGAGCAAAGACATGTATCAGATATCTGTGTATTCATCAGGAATGTAAAACTTTTCTGGAAACCTAACCTTGTAGATATCTCACTGGCTACAACCAGAATCTTGTCATATAATCACCTCTAGCTTGACACATAGTAAGTCAGCTGCAATCAGCCACTTTCTTAAAGTGGTGCACGTTCATCTAATGACCACTCTTTGTATAACATTTCCCTCCAGAATATCACAAGCTGGAAATGGAGCTTCACCCTGATGGAAGGGAAAGTTTGTGGGGGCTTCTCTGAGCTGCCCTCCCCCCATGTCTACCAGTCACTTCCCAGGTCTTACTCCCAACAATTTTCCTTACAGTGACTTATCTCTTAAAGACAGAAGACATATTTTGCATATCTTTATATACCCTTAGGCATAGCGTGGTCTTGCATTTGGTTTGTGCTTTATATTTGTTAATTTTTCTGAAATACTTAGACTTCTTTCCTTTTTTATATGAAGACATTTCCAGACTATTTCAGGTCTGGTCACTGAGAATGGAAAATGGGAGTACTTGTATCAGAACATAAGAACACTTGACTTTTCTTCATGATGGCAGAGAGGGTGACATCACTTGATATAAGTTCCTTTTTATGGCTTGTTGCTTTATTCTCATGCCTTACCCTTTGTCCTCCATTTCTTGCTGGGTCTCTGTTGGCAGGTGCCCCCACATATACTTAGTAGCTAACTTGGTGATACAATAAGCTAAAAAATACACACCCTCTAACTTCCACCTGATGAAAATCACAAGGTTTTTAAAATAGCTTTTGATGTATATTTGTCCCTTTCTGCTTACTCAGAGAGTAAGGAGAGTTATAGAATTGTCAGGAGTTACAGAATGGTCTGCATGTTGACAAAGGACAGGAATAACTAATTTAGTACTAAACTTCTACCAGGGTTGCAGGGAGGGCCTGCCTCTCCAGGATATGTACCTTTTGTTCTGGGTCCTAATGAGCCCTCTGGAGCCCGCAGAGCTG
The DNA here is from genome assembly GCF_014108415.1 of Molossus molossus. Lineage (NCBI taxonomy): Eukaryota > Metazoa > Chordata > Mammalia > Chiroptera > Molossidae > Molossus > Molossus molossus. The sequence goes on from NW_023425399.1 coordinate 46,421,550, forward strand.
CCTAGCATAGGTGGGACCCAGGTGACTCTGCTGGGGTGATTTTTCCCAGAGCTTCCGGGTGCTACAGGCTGATTTGTATGTTCTCATTGTAACAATTTCTGAAGCCTCAATTTCTGAGGTCTTCTAAGACACACTGTAATTTCAGGATTGACAATGATGTGACAAGAGTGAAAAGAAAACATATTTAGGGAAAGAGGAATTTCTCTCAACCTTTATTTTGACATTCAGCAGTAGGAGATGGATGTTTAAAATTACTCTTGATAAGAAACTATCAGTGGGAGTTATTTTGTTTCACAGATACTCGGCAGGTCAAACCATACTCAAATTGAACAAATATTCTCAAATTAAGTACAGGGAATAGTAAAGCTGAGTAACTCATGTTATAGAAAGGAAAAGAATTGTCAGGAGCCCATGTGCTGCCACAGCACTGCGGTGAGCTAAATTCGCCTCGGAGCAGACAACTGGGGAGGTCACTGTGGTAATTAGGCATTGACTGGTTTAGTTTAGGGACTTGGAGCTGACTTAAACCCACCACCCAGGCCATGGAGAGGGCTGGGACAACTTGAACTGGATGAGCAAGTCACTTTAAGGACCCTTCAGTTTCAAATATATGTCACCCGTCACTTAATCTCGCTGAGGCCTTGGTTTTCCCATCTATAAAATGGGATGGTAATAGCTTCATTGTTGCAGTGAGGAGAGAAAAGGTGATGTACATGAAACTGCTTCAAAAACTGTGGTTTATTATGTAGTCTTTTTTTTTTTTTTGATAAATAATATCTGCTATAATAATAAAGGTAGTAAATATGCCTCTGCAAATTATTTTTAACATTTTATACAGCTGTGAGATATATAAATATATATTTATGTATTTTGTAAACAATATTTATTATGTAAACAATTATTGAGCACCCACTGTATTCTGGGCATTTTGCTTGGTGCTAGATATATAACACCAGACAGGCAAAGTCCATATAATGCTTTGTTGTGATATCCTGCCCCATATTGCCTGGTACTATTTATAAATCATTTTAAGAATCATGGATTTTTTTCAAAAATAGAAAGAATTAGTTTTACTGTTATACTTTATTAAAATATTTATTTTATTGCTATATAATAATCTCGTTCGGTAACTCATGCACAGAACTAAAGATTTAAGTAGTAAAGAAAGGGGCAGTCTTTACATGAATTGATAAGGTATTCATAGGCATTCTCCAAAAAGCAGACACAAAAACTAGGATTTAAGTGTAAGAGGTTCATTTTGGAGGACAAATGTGTGGACACATGAAAATAACCAGGGGGCTGTGTTTGTCTCAGGTATGTTTGGAAAGGGAAACTCTGCAGCCAAGCAGATAGGGGCTAGCTGTACACCTCAGAGATTTTCAGCTACATTTACTGTATTTGTACTCACTTGCTGATATGGTGGAAACACCTCAGTTGTGATTGGACCACTAAAATAAAACTGCAAAATAGTTGATGGAGGTTGAGTATAAAAAGCTCCAACATAGATCAGGGGAAACCTTGATATGGTAAGGTGATCCCATTTGCAAGAGAATGAATTAGAAATGAGCTTGTGACCTCTTTCTGGCCAATGAGATGTGCAGGCTGGCTTGGTGGGCAGGACCTGGTGGTTTGGGGAAGATTTCCTTTCTTTTTTTTATATCTTTTTTTTTGGTAGCAATCCCTAGCTGAATTCCACTGATCTATCTTACATGTGAAAGCACATATTTTCTTTACTGTTGAAACCATTTTGAACTGGATTTTCTGTGACTTAAATTCTGAAAGCATCACAGCTGATATGCTATTATTTTTTGAGATCTACAATGGGTTAACTGGTATAATAAGCATTATTTCATTTAACTTTACACATATACTCTAGAGGCAGGTACTGTTATCTTTAGAGATGAAGAAATGGAAGTCCATGAAAATGAAGTAACTTGTTGAAGGTCACAGAAAATGACAGAGCTAGGATGTGAGCCCAGGTTATTCAACTCCAGAGCTTGAGCTCTATAATCATGGCTAAATTCCTTTCTAAATAAACCAAAATTTTCACAGTAGGACAAATTTTCTTATTAAACAATAAGTTGGAAGAAAATAACTGATACATGAAAACCATCATATTATAAATTAAAAGCAATTGCCCATGTAAGAAAAACATTTATAACATACAAATATATGAACATATGATAGACAAAAAGTTAAAAGCCTTAGTATATATAAAATACCTTACAAATAAAAAGATTTGTAAAGATTTTCAATAGAAAAGGGAAAATTGAAAAAAAAATTATATTTCCAGTAGGAAAATGGAAAAGGACCTTGATTTGTGATTCACAAAAGGGGAAATACAATTGACAAATAAATAAAAAGGTAACTTTAATCGAAGACATAAAAAACCCCACAGAACCAATGTGCATATAAAATTGGTGATGATGAAAGAAAAAAGTATTTATAGCTAGTACTAAGAAGAAAGCAGTAAAATCAACATTCTCATACACTGTGTGTATATAAATTGGTATTTGACACATCTTAAATTTTAAAAAATGTTTTTTACTCAGTTATTTCATCTTCTAGGAATTTATCCTGATAAGAGTTGTGTTCAATACTTTGTGTTCAAAGAGATGCAAGCAGTAATTATAATATCAAAACTGAGTCTAATCTGAATGTTCAACAATAGAAGAATAGCAAAATAAAATGTGGCTTGGTATGCTAGTCTATCACGTGACTTGTAAGTAATCCCATATACCACAGGGAGGCTATAGGGGATGAAACTCAGTACCATCAATTTTCCAGACTCCTCTGGTTTTTCATCCTCCATCCTTCAGAGTGTGTCTTTTGTCCTCATGTTTTTGCCTGATGAGGCAAGATGGCTACACCACTTTAAGCTTCACATTGCTTCACAACAAGTAGATTAAATGAAGAGGTCAGGAATTATGTTTGCATCAGGAAAGCTACATTTCCCCAGCAATCCCTAGCTGACTTCCACTTCTACCCCATGAACCAGGCTGTGCTTGGTTAGTATTTTTGCTAGGTTCAATGCCCCTTTTTTTCACATGCCTATTCTGAGTTCTGTTTTATTGACCAATGCATTTTTTCCCCCTGCAACACTGCCACATTTTAAATCACAGTAACTTTATAGTATGCTTTGATGTTTGGCAGGACAAGTCTTCCACATTGTTCTTTAAAAGAAAACATGGACTTCTCTTCACATTTAGTGTTCCAGATAAAGTTTAAAATTAAAATTTAACTATTTTTTATATTTTTATTATAATGGTGCTGAATTCATAATTAATTTGGCAAATATAACATGATATAACAGTTGCAAAATAGTCCCAAGAACATACTATGGTTTACTTGGCTACTTACTTGTTTTAGATCTTCAATCTGTTTCCATTCAATTCATTTTAAATAGCACTTTAAAGAACATCCTTATACATACATTTTGCAATAATCTCTGATAATTTTCTCACTATAAATTCTTACAAGTTATTCCTATAAAGTTATTGGGTCAAAGTATGTGCAGATTTTTAAGGCTTTTTACTCATATTGTCAAATTGTCCTCTAGAAAGGCCTACTCCAGTATGGTTTATGAGGAGTGTTGGTGTTTCTGCACTTTTTTTCTTTATCTCATCCCTCCCCCTGACCCCCCTTCTCTGAGGTTTGTCAGTCTGAAACATATTCCTTTCTATGTCTCTGGGTCTATTTTGTTCATCAGCTTGTTTTGTTCATTATATTCCACAAATAGGTGAGATCATGTGGTATTATCTTTCTCTGATTGGCTTATTTCGCTTAGTATAATACTCTCTAGGTCCCTCCTTGTCATCTCAAAGGATAAGAGATCTTTCTTTCTTACAGCTGCATAGTACTCCATTGTGTATATATGTACCACAGCTTTTTTATCCACTCATCTATTGATGGACACTTGGGCTATTTCCAGATCTTAGCAATTGTAAATAGTGCTGCTATGATCTTAGGGGTACATATATTCTTTCTGACTGGTATTTCAGGTTTCTTAGGGTATATTCCTAGAAGTGGGATCAGTTCAATTTTTAATTTTTTGAGGAAACTATGTTTTCCATAGTGGCTGCACCAGTCTGCATTTCCACCAGCAGTGTACTAGAGTCCCCTTTTCTCCGCACCCTCACCAGCACTTGTTGTTTGATGATATTTCTGCACTCTTCACAATACAGTGCCAGCCAAAACTTTTGTGCCAGCCTGGTATGTTATTTTAATTTATTTTATTTTAATATTACTGGGTTTTAAAAATATGCTTAATATATTTTATTATTATAATCATATAAAAGTAGTGTTTTGTAAAAATGGCCCTACAGCAAAAAACCAGAGAATATTGTTCTATTTTGTTTGTCTACTTGGTAGATAATAATTATAGTGAACTGATGAGAAAGTAACCTTGGGTTTTGGTGGGTCTATAGCAGAGAATCCCACTGGAAAGACAAGGGCCTCTGGGACTGACTGGTAGAGGGGCCAGAGAAGGTGAAGAGAGACTCTCTTAGGTAGCTTTATTCAGCTTTACTCCTACAGGTGGCATTGCTGGGCCCTGGCTGCTTTTTTTTTTTTTTTTGATATGTACCCCTAACGGGAACCGAACCTGGGACTCTCTGGTCCGCAGGCCAATGCTCCAAACGCTGAGCCAAACCGCCAGGGCGGGCTCTGGCTGCTTTTAAAGGCCAGGATGACTTCTGAGGCTAGAGCTCTAAGTCATCCCAAAGGAATAAATGGGCATGCTTAGAATTCAAATGCCAACATAAATGCTGTTGAAAATACCTTTCTGTGGCTGACTACCACTCTTGTTTATTTAAAAAAAAAATTAATTGTAGTAAAATACATGTAACATAAAATTTACCATTTTAGCCATTTTTTAAATGCACTCTTCAATGACATTAAGGACATTCACATTGTTTTGCAACCACCACTACCATTTATCTCCAGATCTTTTCCATCATCTTAAACTGAAATTCTGCCCTTATTAAAGAATAAATCCATATTTGTTCTAGCTCCAGGCACCAGCAACTAAACTTCTACTTCTTGTCTTTATGAATTTGACAACTTTAAGTACCTTATACAGGTGGAACCATACAGTATTTGTCTTCTTTAAATTAATTAATTCATTTTTGTTACAGATGCTTTTCCTTTTTCCCCATTGACACTCTCCTCCCAACCCCCCCCCCCCCCCGCAGCATAATTGTCTATGTCCATTTGTTACTCATACATGCATATAAGTTCTGTGGTGTACCTCTTCCCTTCACCCCTTTCTGAGGTTTGTCAGTCTCTACTCCACATACATGTCTCTGGGTCCATTCTGTTCATCAGTTTGTTTTGCTCATTATATTCCACAAATAAGTGAGATCATGTGATATTTTTCTTTTTCTGATTGGCTTATTTCACTTAGCATAATACTATCCAGGTCCCTTCATGTCATCTCAAATGATAAGAGATCATTCTTACAGCTGCATAGTATTCCATTGTGTATATGTACCACAGCTTTTTTATCCACTCATCTATTGATGGACGCAGGCTGTTTCCAGATCTTAGCTATTGTAAATAGTGCTGCTACAAACACGGGGGTACATATATTTTTTTCTAATTGGTGTTTCAGGCTTCTTAGGATATATTCCTAAGAGTGAGATCACTGGATCAAAGGAAGTTCAATTTTTAATATTTTGAGGAAACATCATATTATTTACTACAGTGGCTGCACCAGTCTGCATTCCCACCAGCAGTGCACTAGAGTCCCCTTTTCTCCACACCCTCGCCAACACTTGTTTGATGATTTGATGGCAGCCATTCTAACAGGTGTGAGGTGATACCTCATTGTTGTTTTAATTTGCATCTCTCTGATGATTAGTGACATTGAGCATTTTTCATATGTCTCTTGGCCATTTGTATGTCCTGTTTGGAGAGGTGTCTATTAGGTCCTCTGCCCATTTTTTTTTTTTTTTTATCCTCATCCAAGGATATTTTTCCATTTTTTGTACAGATAGAGTGGGAGGGAGAGAGAGGAAGGGAGAGAGAGAGAAACATCGACGTGAAGGGACACATCGAGTGGCTGCCACCCACACGACCAACCAGGGCCGGGGACAAACTGCAACCGAAGTACGTGCCCTTAGCGGGAACCGAACCCAGGTCTCTCCGGACCGCAGGCCAACGCTCTAACCGCTGAGCCAAACTGGCCAGGGCCCTCTGCCCATTTTTTAATTGGGTTTTTTGTCTTCCTTTTGTTGAACTGTATGAGTACTCTATATATTTTGGAGATTAACCCATTATCCGATGTATCATTGGCATTTATGCTATCCCATATACTGGGTTCTCTTTCCATTTTGATGCTTGTTTCATATGCAAAACTATGAAGCTATACCACCAACTTATACCATATACAGAATAAACTCAAAATGGATAATAGATTTAAATGTGACTTGTGAATCCATAAAAATCCTAGAAGAAAATGTAGGCAACAAAATTTCAGGCATCACATGCAGCAGAATTTTCACGGATACAGTGCCTAAGACAAGAGAAACAAAGGAAAAAATGAACACATGGGTCTACATCATAGTATTTGTCTTTTTTTAAATTTATTTTTTATTAATTAATTTTTGTTACAGATGTTTCTTCTTTTCCCCCCACTGACTCCCCCCTCCTCTTCCCTCCCTGCCCAGTCCCCAGTTTGTTGTCCATGTCCACTGTTCATGCATACATGCATATAAGTTCTGTGGTTAATCTCTCCCCCACCATCCCCTCTTCTAGGGATTGTCAGTCTGTACCCCATTTCCACGTCTCTGGGACTACCCCATTCCTCAGACTATTATGTTCAATACATTCCACAAAGAAGTGAGATCATATGATACTTGTGTTTCTCTGTTTGGCTTGTTTCACTTAGGATAACACTTTCCAGGTCCCTCCTTATAGTCTCAAAGGATAATAGATCTTTCTTTCTTACAGCTGTGTAGTATTCCATTGTGTATATGTACCACTGCTTTTTTTATCCATTCGTCTACTGATGGACACTAGGGCTGTTTCCAGATCTTAGCTATTGTAAATAGTGATGCTACAAACATGGGAGTACATACATTCTTTCCAATTGGTGTTTCAGGCTTCTTAGGGTATATTCCTAGAAGTGGGATCACTGGGTCAAATGGAAGTTCAATTTTATTTTTTGAGGTAACACCATATTGTTTTTCATAGTGGCTGCACCCGTCTGCATTCCCACCAGCAGTGTACTAGAGTCCCCTTTTCTCCACACCCTCACCAACACTTGTTGTTTGATGATTTGTTGATGGCGGCCATTATGACAGGTGTGAGGTGATACCTCATTGTTGTTTTAATTTGCATCTCTCTGATGATTAGTGATGTTGAGCATTTCTTTCTTTTTTTTTTTTTTATCCTCACCCGAGGACATTTTTCGATATTTTGTTCAGATAGAGTGAGAGGGAGAGAGAGAGAGAGAAACATCGACGTGAAAGTGACACATCGAGTGGTTGCCACCCACACGACCCAACCAGGGCTGGGGACAAACTGCAACCAAGGTACGTGCCCTTAGCAGTAACCGAATCCGGGTCTCTCCGGACCGCAGGCCGACGCTCTAACCGCTGAGCCAAACCGGCCAGGGCGAGCATTTCTTCATATGTCTCTTGGCCATTTGTATGTCCTGTTTGGAGAGGTGCCTATTTAGTTCCTCTGCCCATTTTTTAATTGGATTCTTTGTCTTCCTTTTGTGGAGTTGTATGAGCACTCTATATGTATTGGAAATTAACTCCTTATCTGATATATCATTGGCAATTATGCTCTCCCATACAGTGGGTAGCCTTTCTATTTTGATGATTGTATCTTTCGCTGAGCAGAAGCTTTTGAGTTTGATGTAGTCCCACGTGTTCATTTTCTTGTTTGTTTCTATTGCCTTAGGTGATGTATCAGTGAAAATTCTGCTGTGTATGATGTCTGAAATTTTGTTGTGTACAGTTCCTTCTAGGATTTTTATGGATTCATGAGTCACATTTAAGTCTTTTATATATTTTGAGATTATTCATGTGTAGGGTGTAAGTTGATGGTCTAGTTTTATTTTTTCTGCAAGTAGCTGTCCAATTTTCCCAGCACCATTTATTAAAGAGGATGTCCTTACTCCACTGTATGGTCTTGCCACCTTTGTCAAATATTAATTGAGCATATTGCCTTGGGTCTATTTCTGGGTTCTCTGTTCTGTTTCACTGGTCTATATGCCTGTTCTTGTGCCAGTACCAGGCTGTTTTGATTACAGTGGCTTTGCAGTATAACCAAAAATCTGGTATTATGATCCCTCCAACATTGTTCTTCCTTTTCAAAGAAGATTCCTGTGGCTATTCGAGGCCTTTTTTGGTTGCATATGAACTTCTGAAATAATTGTTCTAATTCTGTGAAGTTTGCCGTTGGTATTTTGATGGGGATTGCGTTGAATCTATAGATTGCTTTGGGTAATATGGATATTTTAATGATGTTAATTCTCCCAATCCATGAACAGGGTATGTGCTTCCACTTTTTTATATCTTCCTCTATTTCTTTTTTCAATGACCTGTTGTTTTCTGGGAATAGGTCCTTTATTTCTTTGGTTAAGTTTATTCCTAGGTATCTTAAAGCCCGTCACAGTGGGCTTTGGAGACTGCCCAATTTTCCCTGTGGGTGTTGGTGTTCTGCTCTTTGTGGCTCCCTCTCCTGGGTTTGGAGGAGCCAGGGAGGACCCACTTTAAACACCATCATCAAGTCTTAGTTTTTCTGGTTAGTGTTGCTAGCCCAGGGAATGGTAGTTACCCTCTAGCTTTTTTTTTGCCTGGAGGCTATTACTAGATGTCACCCGAAGACCCTTGGTTTCTAAGTTGCCTGAAAAACTCCCTCAGGTGCTCAGTGTAAGAGGATTTCCTGAGGGTGGGGCAGCTGCTGGTTGTTAATGGGCCTCAATTAGCATTTCAATGGCCACCAGGTGGGGTTGAGTCTCTGAGGGAGGGTCCACCGCCTCTACCCAGGGCCCTGGGAAGGAGTAAAATGACCACAGTCCTGCGTGGCTGCACTCAGCAAAAACTCTTAGCACCCTCCAAATCCCGAGTGTTCCCACACAGTTCCAGTCCAGTATGCCTTCTCTCTGCCGGAGCCCAAGGTGAGTGGCTGCTGCCAATTTTTCCTCTGTCTAGACTCTGCATCATGGAACTACCTGGGACTTTTAACCCGAGGGCGCTGCTTCCAGCCAAGGGCGGCTGCAGCTGTGGCACCAGCTGAGGGCATTGCTCTCAGCAGAAGCCACAGGACTAAGCCGCGGTAGCGGGACACTGCCCAGGTGGCAGCAGCTTCCAGCAGAGTCCCCTGGTCCCCGTGAGTCCGTATGGCACCAGCCGAGAGCTTAGCACGCAGAGTTCGCAGGACTCAGCCCGGGTTACAGCGGAGGCGGCAGCAGCTTCCCGGCGAGTCTTCTGGTCGCAGCCAGTTGGTGCCAGTTTGTGCAGAACCAGCTGAGGGCTTAGCAGGCAGCAGAGTTTGCAGGACTTATGCTGGGTCGCAGCCGAGGCGGTAGCAGCAACTTCCTGCCGAGTCCCCAGTTCCCCGCCCAGGCCGCTGCGGACTGTGGGCTCCCGGCCCCATCTCGCGTCCTCGCAAGCCTACCAGGATTGAGTCATTGTCCCTGGTTTTGTTGTCCTCCAAGGTGTCTTTCGGTTGCCCCTTCCGGACGATTTGCCTTTATTTTCATTGTAAATCCAGTTTGGTCCTGGGAGATGGTCTGTGTAGCTCCATCCACTCTGCCGCCATTTGTCCTATGAATTTGACTTCTTAATCCCTTCACCTTTTTCACCCATTCCCCCAAACCCCCTCCAAACTGGCAACCAACAAAATGTTCTCTGTATCTATGAGAATGCTTCTCTTCTACCTGTTCATTTTGTTTGTAGATTCCATTGTTGATAGATATGTATTCATTGCCATTTTGTTTGTTCATATATTTTACCTTTTTCTTCAAAAAGACCCGTCATCATTTCATGTAATAACGGTTGGGTAATGATGAACTCCTTTAACTTTTTCTTGTCTGAGAAAGTTTTTATATGTCCATCAATTCTAAATGACAGCTTTGCAGGATAGAGTAATCTTGGTTGTAGGTTCTTGCTTTTCATCACTCTGAATATTTCTTGCCACTCCCGTCTGGCCTGCAAAGTTTCTCTTGAGAAATCAGCTGACAGCCTAATGGGAACTCCCTTGTAGGTAAGTAGCTGCCTTTCTCTTGCTGCTTTTTAGATTCTCTCTTTGTCTTGAACCTTTTGCATTTTGATGATGATTTGTCTTGGTCTGGGCCTCTTGGGGTTCATCTTGTTTGGGACTCTCTGTGCTTCCTGGACTTGTATGTCTGTTTCCTTCACCAAGTTAGGAGAGTTTTCTGCCACTATTGTTTCCAACAGGTTTTCGATTTCTTGTTCTCGCTCTTCTCCTTCTGGCACCCCCAAGATGCGAACGTTGGCACACTTGAAGTTGTCCCAGAGGCTCCTTACACTATCCTCATTTTTTTGGATTCTTTTTTCTTTTTGCTGTTCTGATTGGGCATTTTTTTGCTTCCTTATATTCCAAATCGATGGTTTGATCCTTGGATTTGCGTACTCTATTATTGAAGCTGTGTAAATTATTCTTTATTTCAGTTAATGCCTCCTTCAATTCTAACTATGTATCCATGATTTCTAACTGGTCCTTTTTTATGCTCTTGAGGCCCTCCCTAAGTTCACTGAGGTTCTCACTAAGTTCATTGAGCATCCTTATAAGCAGTATTTTGAACTCAGCATCTGTTAGGTTGCTTATCTCCATTTCGCTTAGTTCTTTTATTGGGGTTTTGTTCTGTTCTTTCATTTGGGACCTGTTTCTTTGTATCCTCATTTTGGCTGCCTTCCTGTGTTTGTTTCAGTGTATTACTTAATGAGAAGTATGGGGCTAACTGAGACCAGATGCTGCTCGTTTGAAAGAATTTAGGAAAAACCTGAAGCGGGATCAAAGACAGGCGAATCCTATGGTTAAGCAAGTGGCAACAGCTTGGGTGGGCCTGAAAGTTGGGTGGGCGGGGCGGGGGCAGAGCCTCAGGGAGTCACCAGGGCGGGGCTACCAGTGTGAGTCTGATTTCTGGAGCCCCAGATATGGCTTCTGTCTGCCGCCCCAGGGAAGGGCCCACCAAAGGAACAAAGGCCTCTGACAGCACCTTTGTCCTGGAGAAAGCCCCCTCTCTAGCCCTCACTCCAGTGCCAAACAGCTCAGTTCTTCCCTGTTTGTCTCTAGCGTCCCTGGAGCTGCCTCCCCTCCAAGCTTAGAGGGAGAGAGTTCGACAAGTTCGTGCGTGGGCCCTTTAAGGAGCTGCCTGGGGCTCCAGCCGCTTCAGCTTCCCTTAACCTCAGTTCCTGCTGTTTTTTCCAGCCAGAAGTTATGGGGATTCTCTTCCTGGCACTGAAACCCTGAGCGGGGCACCTGGTGTGGGACGGGGACTCCTCAGTCCTCAGGAAGAACCTTCCTAGCCGAGGTATCCTGATTTTTATTCTCCACCCTTGGATGTGGGACCAGCCTGTCGCACCACCGCCACTGCCACCGCCCCTTGCACCTCTGCCCTTCTTACCAGTCTGGATGTGGCTGCTGCTTTAATTCCGTAGTTGTAGGACTTCCTTTCAGCTCCTTTTTAGGTGGTTTTGAATGATGGTTGTTCTGTAGTTTAGTTGTAACTTTGATGTGGTTGTGGGAGGACGGGATACCACGTTTACGTACGCCACCATCTTGACCAGAAGTCTTCCGCCTGAGACTTTTAACCCGAGGGCACTGCACCCAGCTAAGGGCAGCCGAGTCTGTAGCACCAGTCGAGGGCGTGACCCCCAGCCGAGTTTGCAGGACTCAGCCGGGGTCGCTGGATGCAGCCGAGGTGGCAGCAGCTTCCAGCCTAGTCCCCTGGTCCCAGCCGAGTTTGCTGGTCCCAGCCCTGGCAGCTGAGGACCGTGAGCTCCCAGCCCCCTCTTGCATCCTCGCAAGCCTACCAGGATTGAGTCAGTGTCCCTGGTTATGTCGTCCTCCAGGCTGCCTTTCGGTTGCCCCTTCCTGACGATATGTCTTTATTTTCGTTGTAAATTCAGTTTGGTCCTGGGAGACGGTCTGTGTAGCTTCCATTCACTCCGCCGCCAATTTTGTATTTGTCTTTTTATAACTGGCTCATTTTATTCAGCATAATGCCCACAAGGCTCATCCATATTGTAACATGTATCAAAACTTCCCCCTTCCTTTTTAAGGCTGAATAATATTCTCGTTTACTTATAAGGTCTCAATTGGTGCATTATAAGGCTTCTAAATTCATGGCCTTCTTAGGTGCCTGGGTTGTGCTGGGAATCCACCCTAAGACAGAATCTATCTGGGAAATCTCATGATGTGAAATTTGTAGCCTTCCATCTTAATCACTCTTCTCTACATCTGTGCCTCTTGTGTACCCAAGGGAATCAGGTCCTTTATGAGTCACCTCTGAAGAGCTTGGTGGGCCAAGAAGTGTCCTTGTATTTCCTCTGAGCCTGATCAGAAACTACACCTGTATAGTTTTTCTGTGTAATAGATTCTCTGTCTCTGGAGTGGTGGTAGGGTTTGTTACAGTATAGAAATAGCAAATATAGGTAGAAAAGTAACCATAAAAAATATCTATTACTAAGTGGAAATTGGCTTTAAAAATGTAGAGTTTGGAGAAAAAAAATGGCGGTGAAGTGAATGGAAGCTACACAGACCATCTCCCAGGGCCAAACTGGAATTACAACAAAAATAAAGACAAACAGTCAGGAAGGGGCATTCGAAAGGCAGCTTGGAGGACCACATAACCAGGGACACTGACTCAATCCTGGTAGGCTTGCGAGGACGCGAGAGTGGGCCGGGAGCCCACGGTCCACAACGGCCTGGTCTGGGACCTGCAGTGGCCTCGGCTGGGACGTGTGTCCCTGGCTGGAACCTGCTGCAGCCTCGGCTAGGACCTGTGGCCCTGGCTGGGACCTGCTGCGGCCTCGGCCAGGGCCTGCAACCTCGGCTGGGTGCTTTGCCCCCAGCTGGGAGCTGCAGCAGCCTCAGCCGCCCTTAGCTGGGGGCAGCGCCATCGGGGTAAAGTCCCAGGTGACTCCACAGCACAAAGCCTGGACAAAGGCTAAATTGGCAGCAACCACTCAACTTGGGCTCTGGCAGAGGGAGGGCCGACTGGACTAGAATTGTGTGGGGACACTACGGATTTGGAGGGTGCTCAGAGCTTTTGCTGAGTGCAGCCATGCAGGTCATCTTACTTTTTCCCTGGGCCCTGGGGAGAGGCGGAGGCTTCACCTCGGAGATCCAACCCTACCGGGTAGCCATTGAAATACTAATTGAGGCCCATTAACAACCAGCATCTGCTCCACCCTCCGGAAATCCTCTTACACTGAGCACCTGAGGGAGTTTTTCAGGGAACTCAGAAACCAAGGGTCTTCAGGTGACCGCTACTAATAGCCTCCAGACAAAAAAGCTAGAGGATAACTACCATTGCCTGGGCTAGCAACTGTAACCAGGAAAGTTAAGACTTGACAGTGGTGTTTAAAGTGGGTCCTCCCTGTCTCAACCAACCCTAGGAGAGGGAGCCACAAACAGCACAACACAAACAACCACAGGGAAAATTTGGTAGGCTCCAAAGCCCATTGTGATAGCCAAAATGGTGAATCACAGAAACAAAATCCAAATGAAAAAATAAGAGTCCTCTACTGAAGATGAGATAAATGAGGTGCAGTTAAGCAAGTTAACAGAACTAGAATTCAGAGCCATGATCTTGAGGAAGCTCAAAAGCATGTGTAAGGACATGAACACCATGAGTAAATACATAGAAATGTTGACAATCAATCTTGGAGATTAAAAACCACCAAGAAGAAATGAAGAATGACATATCAGAAATGAAAAACACATTGGAAGGTCTAAAAAGCAGAGTAGGGGAAGCTGAGGACCGGATCAGTGAATTAGAAGACAGGCTAGAAAAAATCAACCAATCAGAAAACCAAAAGAAAAAAATGATTAAAAAACAGGAAGACAGCTTAAGAGAACTGTGGGACAACTGGAAACGGAATAATATTCGCATCATAGGAGTCCCTGAAGAAGAAGAAAATAAGCAAGGGTTAGAGAATATATTCAAAGAAATAGTGACAGAAAACTTCTCTAATTTGGTGAAGGAAGAAGGCATTCAAGCTTAAGAAGCACAGAGAGCCCCAAGTAAGAAGAACCCAAACAGGTCCACACAAAGACACATAGTAAGCAAACTGCCAAAAATTGAAGACAAAGAGAGAATCGAAAAAGCAGCAAGAGATAAGCAACAGGTTGCCTGCAAAGGAAACCCCTTAAGGCTCTCAGCTGACTTCTCACAAGAAACAGTACAGGCCAGAAGGGAATGGCATGAAGTTATCAAGGTCATGAAAAACAAGGATCTGAATCCAAGACTACTCTACCCAGCAAGGCTATCATTCAAAACAGAAGGTCAAATAAAGAGCTTCCCAGACAAAAAAAGGCTAAGGGAATACATTAGCACCAAACCAGCACTGCAAGAAATGTTAAAAGGACTGCTGTAATTAACAGTAGAAATGGGAAGAAAAATAGAACCACACTAAACAAAAATGGCAATAAATAAGTACATATCAATAATCACCTTAAATGTAAATGGACTGAATGCTCCCATAAAGAGACACAGAGTAGCTGATTGGATGAGAAAGCATGACTCATCTATATGTTGTTTACAAGAGACCCACCTCACAACAAAAGATTCACATAAGTTGAAAGTGAAGGGATGGAAAAAAATCTTCCAAGCAAATGGAAAGGAAAGAAAAGCTGGCGTTGCAATACTCATATCTGATAAAATAGATTTCATAATGAAGGCCATAACTAGAGACAAAGAAGGCCACTACATAATATTGAAATGATCTATCCAACAGGAAGATATAACCTTGATAAACATATAAAACCCGATATAAGAGCACCAAAATATATTAAAAATCTTCTGGAGGACTTCAAAGGAGAAATCGATAGCAATACAATCATAGCAGGGGACTTCAACACCCTGTTGACAGCACTGGATAGATCCTCTAGGCAAAAAAATTAGCAAGGAAACAGAGACTCTAAATGAAGCACTAGACCAAATGGATTTAATAGATATCTACACAGAAGTACACCCCAAAACTACAGAATTCACGTTTTTCTCAAGTGCACATGGAACATTCTCAAAGATAGACACCATGTTAGGATGCAAACTAAGTCTCTACAAGTTCAAAAAGACTGAAGTCATATCAAGCATCTTCTCAGATCATAATGGCATGAAACTAGAAATCAATTGCAACAAGAACATGCAAAGCATTTGAACACATGGAATCTAAATAGCATGTTATTAAGCAATGAATGGGTCACCGAGGAGATCAAGGAAAAAATTAAAAACTTCCAGGACATCAATGAAAATAAAGACACAACAACACAAAATCTACGGGATGCAGCAAAAGCAGTTCTGAGAGGGAAGTTCATAGCACTACAGGCCTACCTCAAAAAAGAAGAAAAATCTCTAATAGATTATCTAACTTCACAACTTAGATAACTACAGAGCAAACCAAAAAAAAAAACCAAAAAACCACAGAGCAAGTAGATGGAAGGAAATAGTAAAGATCAGAGCAGAAGTAAACGAAATAGAGTCCAAAAAAACAATTCAAAGGATCAATGAAACAAGGATCTGGTTTTTCTAAAAGATGAACAAGATTGATGGACCCTTAGCTAGACTCATCAAGAAACAAAGAAAGGGAACCCAAATACACAAAATCGGAAATGAAAGAGAAGTAGTCACAACTGACACCAAAGAAATACAAAAGATCTTTAACAACTACTATGAACAATTGTATCACAACAAATTTGTCAATCTAAGCAAAATCAACAAATTTGTCAATCTAAGCAAAATGGACAAATTTCTAGAAACATAGTCTCCCAAAACTGAACTTTGAAGAGATAGAAAACTTGAACAGACCAATAACAACAGAAGAAATTAAAGATATAAACAAAACTCTCCCAGCAAACAAAAACCCAGGCCCGGATGGCTTTATGGGGGAGTTTTACCGAACATTCAAAGAAGAACTAACACCCATTCTACTCAAACTATTTCCAAAAATATAAGAAGAAGGATGACTTCCAAACTCATTTTATGAAGCCAGCATAATTCTAATTCAAAAACCAGAAAAAGACACTACAAAATAAGAAATCTACAGGCCAATATTCCTGATGAACATAGATGCCAAAATCCTGAACAAAATACTAGCAAATCGGCTCCAGCAATACACCAAAAAAATTTTCCACCATGACCATGTGGGATTCATCCCAGGGATGCCAGTCTGGTACAATATTTGCAAATCAATAAAGTCATACATTACATAAAATGAAGAATAAAAACCACATGATCATACCAATAGATGCCAAAAAAGCCTTCGACAAAATCCGGCATCCATTTCTGATGAAAACACTCAGCAATGTGGGAATAGAGGGATCATATCTAGACATAATAAAGGCCATATATGAAAGACCTACAGCCAACATCATACTCAATGGGCAAAAACTAAAATCATTTTCCTTAAGAACAGGAACAAGGCAAGGATGCCCACTTTTGCCACTCTTATTTAACATATTACAGAATGTCTTAGCCACAGAAATCAGACAGGAAGAAAAAATAAAAGGGATCCAAATTGGAAAGGAGGAAGTGAAACTGTCATTATTTGCAGATGACATGATACTATATGTAGAAAACCCCAAAGATTCCATCAAAAATTTACTAGTCTTAATAAATGAATTTGGAAAAGTAGCACGATACAAAATTAATGTAAAGAAATCAATGGCATTCTTATACACCAATGATGAACTCACAGAAAGTGAAACTAAGAAAATCCCATTTACCATTGCGGCAAAAAAATTAAGATACCTAGGAATAAACTTAACCAAAGAAATAAAGGACCTATTCCCAGAAAACTACACATCATTGAAGAAAGAAATAGAGGAAGATACAACGAAGTGGAAGCACATACCCTGTTCATGGATTGGATGAATTAACATCATTAAAATGTCCATACTACCCAAAGCAATCTATAAATTCAATGCAATCCCCATCCAAATACCAATGGCATATTTTACAGAATTAGAACAAGTAGTTCTAAAGTGCATATGGAACCAAAAAAGACCACAAATAGCCACCCCAATCCTGAAAAAGAAGAACAAAGTTGGAGGGATCACATGACCAGATTTCAGGTTATACTACAAAGCCACTGTAATCAAAACAGCCTGATACTGGCACAAGAACAGGCATATAGACCAGTGGAACAGAACAGAGAACCCAGAAATGGACCCAAGGCAATATGCTCAATTAATATTTGACAAAGGTGGCAAGAGCATACAGTGGAGTAAGGACAGCCTCTTTAAAAAACGGTGTTGGGAAAACTGGACAGCTACATGCAGAAAAATTAAACTAGACCATCAACTTACACCCTACAGAAGAATAAACTCAAAATGGATAAAAGACTTAAATGTGACTCATGAATCCATAAAAATCCTAGAAGGAACTGTAGGCAACAAAATTTCAGACATCATACGCAGCAGAATTTTCACTGATACATCACCTAAGGCAATAGAAACAAACAAGAAAATGAACACATGGGACTACATCAAACTAAGAAGCTTCTGCTCAGCGAAAGATACAATCATCAAAACGGAAAGGCTACCCACTGTATGGGAGAGCATAATTGCCAATGATATATCAGATAAGGGGTTAATTTCCAATATATATAGAGCGCTCATACAACTCCAGAAAAGGAAGACAAAGAACCCAATTAAAAAATGTGCAGAGGAACTAAATAGAAACCTCTCCAAACAGGGCATACAAATGGCTAAGACACATTTGAAGAAATGCTCAACATCACTAATCATCAGAGAGATGTAAATTAAAACAACAATGAGGTATCACCTCACACCTGTCAGAATGACCGCCATCAACAAATCATCAAACAACAAGTGTTGGCGAGGGTATGGACAAAAGGGGACTCTAGTACACTGTTGGTAGGAATGCAGACTGGTGCAGCCACTATGGAAAACAATATGGTGTTACCTCCAAAAATTAAAAATTGAACTTCCATTTGACCCAGTGATCCCACTTCTAGGAATATACTCTAGGAAACCTGAAACACCAATCAGAAAGAATATATGTACCCCCATGTTTGTAGCAGCACTATTTACAATCGCTAAGATCTGGAAACAGCCCAAGTGTCCATCAGTAGAAGAATGCATAAAAAAGCAGTGGTACATATACACAATGGAGTACTACGCCGCTATAAGAAAGAAAGATCTCTTATCCTTTGAGAATACATGGAGGGACCTGGGAAGTATCATCCTAAGGAAAACAAGCCAAACAGAGAAAGACAAGTATCATATGATCTTACTTATTTGTGGAAGAAAGTAAAAAGTACATTCTGAGGAATGGGGCAGTCCAAGAGACATGGAAGTGGGGTACAGATTGACAATCCCCAGAAGAGGTGTTGGTGGGGGAGAGATAAACCACAGAACTTATATGCATGTATGCATGAAGAATGGACATGGAAAACAAAGCTGGGGACATGGCTGGGAGTGTTGGGGATGGGGGAATCAGTGGTGGAAAAAGGAGAAACATCTTCAACAAAAAATTAATTAATAAAAAATGTAGAATTTGAGTATGTTTTCTTTTTCTATAATTCATGTACACTGCTTGGGAAAGGCAAGCCACTGATATGGAATGACCATTTTGTGGTAAATTCTAGTCCTGCACAGGGTTTTAAAAAAGTAGGAATATTTTTGCCTCCTCCTCCTCCCATGAAGCTGTAATAGTTTATTTATGTAGCTCTCAACTTAGGTATGAATTTTAAATTAAACACTTATAGTGTTATCAATTAATGTATGAAAAATCTATCTAGCGATAGGAATGAGCTGGCTTTAAACCTGGGTGGAATTGAATGCATGTAAAAGGGGTTCAACAATGTGATCTTCATGTCTTGGACTCCTGGGAGATTTTCCTTGAATCGGTTCATGTAGTCAAAAGCTTTACATTCTTGTCTGAAGGACAGTTGAGATAATTTTAATTATAATGGAGACTCTATGCTGCAAAAGTCTTAAAAAGAATGGATACACAACAGGCCAGCTTTGGAGCCTGCATTAGCGTGCACCCCCTCTTGTCTGCAAGCCCTGTCTACCCTCATCAAGACTCGAGATAACTATGAAAAGTGAAGTGATGCTGTAAGAGAGGCCACCAATGTTAAGCATGTTAGCATTTTCATTATGTCTAAAAGTGGAAAATGGAACAAATAGAACAGGTTGCGCATTCCCCCCCCCCCCCACTGTAATGTATGCCAGAATGTCACAAGAACTCATTGTCTGCAATGAATACAAAAATATGGGCAATTCAGACTGAACAATGAAAACATCAGTGATTCCATAAAAGCATCCCACTTTCATTAAGTTCATCTGGTATGGCTTTATCGTTACTTACTTTTTTCCAGTGAGGCTGTTTCTTGAATAGTATAATCTTTAAAGTTTAAGCTGCATCTAGAATTGCTTCTTTTCCCTCCTACTTCTTTCTTAGTCTAAAATGCAAGAAATACAGAGTAAAATTAAGTGAAATCACTGTATTTGTTTTTTCTGCCTCTTCTCTCAGGTCAAATGCTGTTGTGATTTTGATGCAAGCATCCTAATAATTTTCACTAGAAGTGAATACAAGGATTTCAACAGTGTGTTGATCAATGATACTGTCAGGCTTCTAGACTTCAAAGAACTGGTTCAGAAGCCCTGGCATTGGTTATGAGCATGAGCAGACACGAGTCCCTGTCCACTCCTGAGCCTGAGACCTGCTGGGCCACCAGGGCAGGCAGTCCAGGAGCCAGACAATACAGTTGGAGTATCTTTTCTGTTTCCCTGGGTCTCCTGCTCCTAGAGGAAGGGCCTTCAGGATGGAGCACTTCAGGACTCGGAAGTGATTTTGAACTCGAGCTGAGATATTCAGAGTGAATGAGCCTGCTGCAAAGATGAGATGTTTGGCTCTCTTTGTGATTATAGGGGTGGGGTTAAGAGACAAAGAGTGAAAGGAGAGGACATTTGAGTTTTTGGGTATCTTGGTCATGTTTCTTTCTGCCCCTCATTAGAAAAAAAAAAACAATGGTGAAAACCTCTCCTCTGGTTCATTCAACTCTGGCCCTCAAAGACCAAAGCTGGAACAAATCAGGATTGCTTTTGGCATTAGGCACAATACATGAGGCCATTAAAATAATTGTCCATCTGATCAAAGAATCAGAACCTGTGGGTTGGCTCATATACATATCTACACAGAACTTCATGATTTTAACCCAAAAGAAAAAGAGTCATTTCCAATCCAAAGTTTTGTTTGCCTTTGTAATACTTGTTTTCTTACCACATAGTGCTTATCTTTTTTTCTTTGTTGATCCTTCTTACTCTTGACTCATTAAATATTGAGATGTCCAAGATGGGCCTTAATCCTCTTTTCTTTCTCTCTGTGAAAATTACTCCCAAGGGTTTTCTTAGGCATTAAGCTTGATCTTGGGAGTTTAAGGTTGGAGGCCCAGTAACTATCACAGCCACCTACCTGGGAGTGTAGGAAGAAGGTGAAGGGAGGTAAAGGAGAAAGTAATGACTGAAGAAAGAAGACTAAAAATATAGATTGGATTAGGGGTAAGAGTAAAGGAAAGAGAAGCCAAAGCAGGGAATTCTCAGAAAACATGGGAAATGCTTTTCTAAAAGAGAGACTTGCTCACACTGCTCCCTTTCCAGAGCCTTTCCTGGCTCTCCCAATGTCAGTAACAAGAAGAATGTGCTAAATCTCTTTATCCAATCACAAGATTCCAAAGGTCAGGTCCCAATCTTTTTCCCAGGCTTCCTCCCAGTGCTATCCTGTGCCTGATGCTGGGACTACACTCAGCTCTTCCTTTCTGTGAGAACTAGTTCACCCCATTACCTGCATCCTTGAACGGAGAGAATCTTCTTTATTCTCTCAAGTTCATCTCAATTGCCATCTCTTTCAGGGCAGCAGTCCTTCCCTCAAATAAAATGTAATGTCTTCCTTCTCCTAAGGCCAAGATCCCTCTCATAAGACATTAGAGTGTTCTGCCTTGTATCTTTCCATGCTCCTTCCAAGATGGTATAAACATTTTATCCCCAACTTTGTTATCTGCTACCAGTGTGGAGTTACAGAGCCACACTAAAGTTATCTAGTCACACAATTTATTGCTTGATGCACTTTCTCATCAAGCTCCTTACTGCCTGCCTACTGAAGGAAGTCTGTGTGTGACCAAGTCAGCTGTTTTTTTTTTTTTTTTGCAAACATACAAACTTACAGAGGTAGGCACTCAACCCATAAGCTTAGGTGTGCAAGAAATAGAAAGTCTTTTTTATGACTGTATTTATTTTGTATTTGGGTCCTCATTTCATTGGGTGGCAGTCAATTAATTTCAGAATCTTTAGAAATTCCTGCTTTCTCAAGTCTTGTTCCTAAGATCAGGGCTTTTATGATGCTGAAGCTGGTGGGATGGGGGCTGTACTGGTTCTTCATGTAGCCTTCTGCCTGAGGACATTTTGATGTTTCTTCACTGCATGTGGGCATGCAAAGTCTTTGCAGCCATCTCAGGTTCTACACCACTCAGTCACTCATGGGCTCACAGGCATTGAGGTTATACTGGTGAGGCTGTTTCAGGTCCGCTTACTGTACTCACAACAGGTACTGCTGCCTTCTCGGGATCTCCCTAAGACTGGAGCACATCCTCCTTCTGTTCTAGGATCCCCAAAGCTCTCTGAGGTTTTTGTCATTCCCTCATACCAGGGCAGGGCTCAGGGCCCCTTTTAGGGACCCATCTGGGCATCCAAGATCTCAATCACCTTCCTCCTTTCCCCATTTCAGTTCATCTGTAAGTATAGTCCAAAACCTGTTGTCATTACCAGATTCTTTTCTGTTCTCTGGAGACCCTCAGGGGAAATATATATATATATATTTAACGGTCTGGATGGACCACAGTTTATTTCTCCATTCACCTATGGAAGAACATTTGGGTTGTTTCCAAGTGATTATGAATAAAAATACTGTGAACATTTGTGCATATGCTTTTGTGTGAACATAATTTTTCATTACTCCCTGGTAAACACCCAGGAAAGGAAAACTGGGTCATTTGTTAAAGGAAAGTTTAACCTAATAAAAAACTGCAAACTGTTTATGTATGAAATTTCAGTTGTTCTGTATCCTTAGCACTTGGTATTGGCAGTTTTATTGACTTTAGTCATTCTAGTAGGTGTGTAGTGGTTTTATTTTGCATTTTCCTAATGGCTACTGATGCTGAGCATCTTTTTTGGGGACGTTTTGGCTATGTGCATATCTTGATTGTTAAGTATCTGTTCAAATCTTTTCCTCAAAAAATTGAGATGTGGCCCTGACTGGGTAGGTTAGTTGGTTAGAGTGTTGTCCTGATACACCAAGGTTGTGGGCTTGATCTCTGGTCCGAGCACATACAAGAATAAACTAAATGAATGCATAAATAAGTAGAACAATAAATTGATGTTTCTTTCTCTCTCTAAAATCAATAAATAAAAAATTTTAAAAGATTGAGATTTTTTCTGTATTTTATTATGTATTTTTTTCATTACCATTTACTCCCATACCCTCTTCCACCTCCACCCACTCACCCAACTCCTCCCCAATCACAATCACCAAACTGTTGTCCATGTCCATGAGTTCTTTCTCATTTTTTTCTTTTTTGCTGAATCTTTCCACATTCCCCAAACACCCTCCACTCCCAAGAGCTTTCTGCCTGTTCTCTATCTATGAGGTTGTCTCTATTTTTCTTGTTAGTTTAGTTTGTTCATTAAATTCCACATATGAGTGAAACCATATGGTACTTGTCTTTCTTTGACTGGCTTATTTTACTTACAACAATGTTCTACAGAATAAAAAGAAAGAAAGAAAGAAAAAAAAAACAACAACAACAACACAAAAAGCTCCACAAAAAAACCCTCAAATAAACAAAAAACATTGTTCTCCAGGTCCATCTATGCAGTGGCAAAGGGTAAAATTTTCATTCATTTTACAGCCAAGTAGTATTCCATTGTGTAAATGTACCATCGCTATTTTATTCACTCATCTACTGATAGACACTTGGGTTGCTTCTAAATCTTGGCTGTTATAAATAATACTGCAATGAACATAGGGGTGCAGATATTCTTTTTATTTAGTGTTTCAGATTTCTTCAGATATATTCCCAGAAGTGGAATTACTGTGTCATAAGGCAGTTCCATTTTTAATTAAAAATAATTTTTTTTCTTTATTGATTTTAGAGAGAGAGGAAGGAAGACGGAGAGAGCAGTAGAAACATCAATAAGAGAGAACACCAATTGGCCACCTCCTGCATGCCCCCCACAGGGCATGTGCCCTGACGAGAAATTGAACCAGCGACCTTTTGGTTCATGGGTTGACATTCAACTACGGAGCCACACTGCCAGGGCCCATTTAAAAATTTTCTTTCTTTCTTTTTTTAATTTTATTTTTGTTACAGATGTTTCTCCTTTTTTAACCTATTGACTACCTCCTCCCCATACCCCCCGCCCCATCCCAGGCTTTGTTGTCCATGTCCTTTGGTTATGTGTACATGCAAATAAGTTCTGTGGTTTATCTCTTCCCTCCCCCCACCACCTTCTCCTCTGAGGGTTGTCAGTCTGTACCCTACATCCATGTTTCTGGGTCTACCCTATTCCTCAGACTGTTATGTTCATTATATTCCACAAATAAATGAGTTCATGTGATATTTGTCTTTTTCTGCTTGGCTTGTTTCACTTAGGATAACACTTTCCAGGTTCCACCACATCGTCTTAAAGGATAAGAGATCTTTCTTTCTTACAGATTCATAGTACTCCATTGCGTATATGTACCACAGCCTTTTTATCCATTTGTCTACTGATGGACACTTGGGCTGTTTCCAGATCTTAGCTATTGTAAATAGTGCTATGAACATGAGGGTAAATATATTCTTTCAGATTGGTGTTTCAGTCTTCTTAGGGTATATTCCTAGAAGAAGGATCACTGGGTCAAATTGTACTTCAATTTTTAATTTTTGGAGGTAACACCATATGGTTCTCCATAGTGGCTGCACCAGTCTGCATTCCCACCAGCAGTGTACTAGAGTCTCCTTTTGTCCACACCCTCACCAACACTTGTTGTTTGATGATTTGTTGATGGCGGCCATTCTGACAGGTGTGAGGTGATACCTCATTGTTGTTTTAATTTGCATCTCTCTGATGATTAGTGATGTTGAGCATTTCTTCATATGTCTCTTGGGCATTGGTATGTCCTGTTTGGAGAGATGGCTATTTAGTTCCTCTGCCCATTTTTTAATTGAGTTCTTTGTCTTCCTTTTTTGAGTTGTATAAGTACTTTATATATTTTGGGAATTAACTCTTTATTTGATGTATTATTGGCAATGATGTTATCCCATATAATGGGTTGCCTTTCCCTTTTGATGGTTGTTTCTTTTGCTGTGCAGAAGCTTCTTTGTTTTTTTGATGTAGTCCCATGTGTTCATTTTTCCTTTGTTTCTGTTGCCTTACGTGATGTATCAGTGAAAATTCTGCTGCGTATGATGTCTGAAATTGTGTTTCCTACATTTTCTTCTAGAATTTTTATGAATTCATGAGTCACATTTAAGTCTTTTATCTATTTGGAGTTTATATCTGTGTATGGTGTAAGTTGACGGTCTAGTTTTATTTTTTTTGGATGTAGCTGCTCAATTTCCCCAATACCATTCATTAAAGAAGGTGTCTTTACTCCATTGTATGCTCTTGCCTTCTTTGTCAAATATTAATTGAGCATAGTGTCTTGGGTCTAATTATGGGTTCTCTGTTCTGTTCCACTGGTCTATATGCCTGTTCTTGTGCCAGTACCAGGCTGTTTTGATTACAGTGGCTTTGTAGTATAACCTGATATCTGGTATTGTGATCCCACCTACATTGTCTTTTTTTTTTCAACACTGTTGTGGCTATTTGGGGTCTTTTTTGGTTCCATATGAACTTCTGAAGTATTTGTTATAGTTCTGTGAAATATGTCATTGGCATTTTGATGGGGATTGCATTGAATCTATAGATTGCTTTAGGCTATATGGACATTTTAATGATGTTAATTCTTCCAATCCATGAACAGGGTATGTGCTTCCACTTTTTTATATCTTTCTCTATTTCTTTTTTCAATGTCCTGTAGTGTTCTGCAAAAAGATCCTTTAGTACTTTGGTTAAGTTTATTCCTAGGTATCTTAAATTTTTTGCTGTGATGGTAAATGGGATTGTGTTTCCAGTCTCTCTTTCTGTGAGTTCATTGTTGGTGTGGAAGAATGCCATCAATTCATTGACATTAATTTTGTATCCTGCTACTTTGCCAAATTAATATATTAAGTCTAGTAGATTTTTGATGAGGTCTTTAGGGTTTTCTATGTATAATATCATGTCATCAGCAAATAATGACAGTTTCACTTTCTCCTTTCCAATTTGGACCCTTTTTATTTTTCTTCATGTCTGATTGCTGCAGCTAAGTCTTCCGGTACTATGTTAAATAAATGTGGCAAAAGTGGGCATCCCTGTCTTGCTCCTGTTCTTAAGGGAAATGCTTTTAATTTTTGCCCATTGAGTATGATGTTGGCTGTAGGTCTTTCATATATGGCCTTTATTATGTCTAGATATGATCCCTCTCTTCCCACACTGCTGAGAGTTTTTATCAGAAATGGATGCTGGATTTTATCAAATTCTTTTTCAGCTTCTATTGATATGATCATGTGGTTTTTATTTTTCATTTTGTTTATGTGGTGTATTATATTTATTGATTTGCGAATATTGCACCAGCCTTGCATTCCTGGGATGAATCCCACTTGGTCATGGTGAATAATTTTTTTGATGTGTTGCTGGATCTGATTTGCTAGTATTTTGTTCAGGATTTTGGCATCTATATTCATCAGGAATGTTGGCTTATAATTTTCGTTCTTTGTTGTGACTTTTTCTGGATTTCGAAATAGAATTATACAGGCCTCTTAAACAAGTTTGGAAGTTTTCCTTCTTGAATTTTTTGAAATAGTTTGAGGAGAATGGGTATTAGTCTTCTTTGAATGTTCAGTAAAACTCCCCCATGAAGCCATCCGGGCCGGGGTTTTTGTTTGCTGGGAGAGTCTTGATTACATCTTCAATTTCTTCTGTTGTTATTGGTCTGTTCAAGTTTTCTATCTCTTCCCAGTTCAGTTTTGGGAGACTATGTTTCTAGAAATTTGTCCATTTTGCTTAGATTGTTGACTTTGTTGCCATATAATTGTTCACAGCAGTTGTTAACAATCTTTTGTATTTCTGTGCTGTCAGTTGTTACTTCCCCTCTTTCATTTCTGGTTTTGTGTATTTGGGTTCTCTTTCTTTGTTTCTTGGTGAGTCTAGCTAAGGGTCCATCAATCTTGTTTATCTTTTCAAAGAACCCGCTCTTTGTTTCATTAATCCTTTGAATTCTTTTCTTGGTCTCCATGTCATTTATTTCTGCTCTGATCTTTACTATTTCCTTCCTTCTACTTGCTCTGAGGTTTTCTTTTTGTTTGCTTTTTAATTCTTTACGTTGTGAGGTTAAACAGTCAATTAGAAATATTTCTTGTTTCTTGAGGTAGGTCTGTAGTGCTATGAACTTCCCTCTCAGAACTGCTTTTGCTGCATCCCATAGATTTTGTGTTGTTGGCTCTTCATTTTCATTGGTTTCCCGGAAGTTTTTAATTTCTTCCTTGATCTCCTTGGTAATCTATTCATTGTTTAATAACATGCGATTTAGCCTCCATGTGTTCCAATGTCTTTGCATGTTCTTGTTGCAATTCATTTCTAGTTTCATGCTATTGTGATCTGAGAAGATGCTTGATATGATTTCTCTCTTCTTGAACTAGTAGAGTTTTAGTTTGTGTCCTATCATGTAGTCTATCTTAGAGAATGTCCCATGTTCACTTGAGAAGAATGTGAATTCTGTAGTTTTGGGGTGTGATTCTGTGTAGATATCTATTAAATCCATTTTGTCTAGTGCTTTATTTAGAGTCTCTCTGTCTTTGCTAAATTTTTTTTTTTTTTTGTCTAGAGGATCTATCCAGTGGCTAGAAGATATATCCAGTGGTGTCAGTGGGGTGTTGAAATCCCCTGCTATGATTTTATTGCTGTCAATTTCTTCTTTGAAGTCCTTCAGAAGATTTTAAATTTATTTTGATTCTCCTATATTGGGTGCATATACATTTATCAGGTTATATCTTTCTGTTTGTTAGATCCTTTCAGCATTATGTAGTGGCCTTCTTTTTCTCTGGTTATGGGGTTCATTTTGAAATCTATTTTATCAGATATGAGTATTGCTACCACAGCTTTTTTCTCCTTTCCATTTGCTTGGAAGATTTTTTCTCATCCCTTCACTTTCAACCTATGTGAGTCTTTTGTTGTGAGGTGGGTCTCTTGTAAACAACGTATAGATGAGTCATGCTTTCTTATCCAATCAGCTACTCTGTATCTTTTTATTGGAGCATTCAGTCCATTTACATTTAATGTGATTATTGATATGTACTTATCTATTGCCATTTGTGTTTAGTATGGTTCTATTTTTCTTCCTATTTCTCCTGCTAATTACAGCAGTCCTTTTAACATTTATTGCAGTCCTGGTTTGGTGCAAATGTGTTCACTTAGCCTTTTTTTTTTTTTTTTTTGTCTGGGATGTTTTTTATTTGACTTTCTATTTTGAATGACAGCCTTGCTGGGTAGAGTAGTCATGGATTCTGATTCTTGTTTTTCATGACCTTGATTACCTCATGCCATTCTCTCCTGGCCTGTAGTGTTTCTTTTGAGAAGTCACTGAGAGCCTTATGGAGTTTCCTTTGTAGGTAACCTGTTGCTTATTTATTGCTGCTTTCAGGATTCTCTCTTTCTTTTTAACTTTTGGCATTTTAATTACTATGTGTCTTGGTGTGGGCCTGTTTGGGTTCTTTTTACTTGGGGTCTCTGTGCTTCTTTAACATGAATGCCTTCTTCCTTATCCAAGTTAGGGAAGTTTTCTGTCACTCTTTCTTCGAATATATTCTCTAACCCTTGCTTATTTTCTTCTTCTTCGGTGACTCCTATGATGTGAATATTATTACGTTTCCAGTTGTCCAACAGTTCTCTTAAGTTGTTTTGTTTTTGAATAGTTCTTTTTCCATTTGGTTTACTTGATTGGTTGTTTTTTTCTACCCTGTCTTCTAATTCACCGATCCGTTCCTTAGGTTCCTTTACTCTGCTGGTTAGTCCTTCCAATGTGTTCTTTATTTCTCATATGTCATTCTTGATTTCTTCTTTGTGGTTTTTAATTTCTAGTTGGTTATGTCCTTACTCATGCTGTTGAGCTTCCTCAAGATCATGGCTCTGAATTCTAGCTCTGTTAACTTGCTTAACTGCTCCACATTGATATCATCTTTGGTAGAGGTCTCTTGTTCTGTCATTTGGCTTTTGTTTCTGTGTTTCACCATTTTGGTTATCACAGTGGGCTTTGAAGCCTGCCAAATTTTTCCTGTGTGTTGGTGTTCTGCTCTTTGTGGTTCCCCCTTCTGAGTTTGGATGAGCAAGGGAGTACCTACGTTTAACACCACTGTCAAGTCTTACTTTTCTAGTTAGAGTTGCTAGCCCAGGAATGGTACAGTTATCCTTTAGCTTTTTTGCCTGGAGGCTATCAGTAGCAGTCACTTGAAGAACCTTGGGTTCTTAGTTGAGTAAAAGGCTCCCTCAGATGCTCAGCATGAGGGGATTTCCCCAGATTGGGGCAGATGCTGGTGTTCAGTGAGCCTCAATTTGCATTTCAATGGCCCACCTGGATGGGGTTGAATCTCTGAGGGAGGGGTCGCTGGCTGTCCCCAGAGCCCTGGCAAGGAGTAAGATGGCTACCATCCTGCATTGCTGCAACTCAGAAAAAGCTCTGAGCCCCTTTTAAATCCCAAGTGTCCCCACACAGTACCAGTACAGTCCACCCTCCCTTTGCTCGAGCCCAAAGTGAGTGGCTTTGGCTATTTTAGTGTCCCGGCTCTGGGCTGTGGAGCCGCTTGGGAGTTTAGCATGAGGGCACTGCTCACAACTCAGGCTGCTGCTGTCTGTGGGCTCTTAGCCCGACTCTTGAGCCTCTGCAACTCTACTAGGATCGAGTCAGTGTCCCTGGTTATATGATCCTCACAAGCTGCTTTTCTGTTAATTTTTCCCATCAATTTGTCTATATTTTAGTTGTAATTCCAGCTTGGTCCTGGGAGATGGTCTGTGTAGCTTCCATTCACTTTGCCGCCATTTTGGTATCTAAAAATTTTAAAGGTAACTCTATACTGTTTTCCACAGTAGCTGCACCAATTTTTATTTCCAGCAATAGTGTACAAGGTTCTTTGTTTTTTCTTCTACATCCTCACCAACATTTGTTGTTTGTTGACTTATTGATGATAGCCATCCTGACAGGTGTGAGGTGATAGCTCATTGTTGTTTTCATTTGCATCTCTCTGATGATTAGTGATGGTGAACATCTTTTCATATATCTGTTAGCCATCTGCATGTCCTCTTGAGAGAAATGTCTGTTCAGTTTCTTTGCCCAGAAATCACTTGCATTTTTATACACCAATAATGAACTCTCAGAAAGGAAAACTAAAAAAATCCCACTCACAATTGCTTCAAGAAGAATAAAATACTTAAGAATAAATTTAATCAATGATTTAAAAAACCTGTACCCAGAAAATTATAAGACACTGAAGAAAGAAATTGAAGAAGATGCAAACAAATGGAAACATATACCATGTTCCTGGATGGGAAAAATTAACAATATTAAAATGTCCATACTACCCATAGTAATCTACAGATTCAATGCAATTCCTATGAAGTATTTATATGATCCACATAAGATCCTTAATAGCAACAGTGATCTTGAGAAAGAAGAACGAAGTTGGAGGAATCATGGTACCTAATATCAAATCATACTACAAGGCCATAGTAATCAAAACAGACATATAGATCGATGGAACAGTATAGAAAGCCCAGAAATAAACCCACAACTTTATAGCCAATTAGCATTTGACAAAGCAGACAAAAACATACAATAGGTTGAAGATAGTCTATTCAATAAATGGTGCTTGGAAAATTGGACAGATATGTGCGAAAAAGAAAAGAAAAGAAACTAGACCACTTTCTTACACGACACAGAAGAATAAACTGAAAATGGATAAAAGACTTAAATGTTAGACTCAAAACCTTAAAAATCCTAGGAGAAAACATAAGCAGTAAAATCTTGGACATTTCTTTCTTTCTTTCTTTTTTTTAAAATCTTTATTGTTGGATGTAAAATGTATTACAGATGTTCCACATTGTCCCCCCATTGACCCCCTCCTCCCCACTCCCACCCCCCTCCCACCTTTTCCCACACTATTGTCTGTGTCCATTGGTTATGCATATAAATTCTTTGGTTTATTTCTTCCCACCCCCCCAGCCCCTTTCCCTTTCAGGTTTGTCAGTCTAGCAATGAATTTGTGCTTCTTAATCCCTTCACCTTTTTCACCCATTCCCCCAACCCCCTTTCCATCTGGCAACCAACAAAATATTCTCTTTATCTATGAGAATGTTTCTGTTCTACCTGTTCATTTTGTTTGTAGATTCCATTGTTGATAGATATGTATTCATTGCCATTTTGTTTGTTCATATATTTTACCTTTTTCTTCAAAAAGACCCGTCATCATTTCATATAATAATAGTTTGGTAGTGATGAACTCCTTTAACTTTTTCTTGTCTGGGAAAGTTTTTATATGTCCATCAATTCTAAATGACAGCTTTGCAGGATAGAGTAATCTTGGTTGTAGGTTCTTGCTTTTCATCACTCTGAATATTTCTTGCCACTCCCGTCTGGCCTGCAAAGTTTCTCTTGAGAAATCAGCTGACAGCCTAATGGGAACTCCCTTGTAGGTAAGTAGCTGCCTTTCTCTTGCTGCTTTTAAGATTCTCTCTTTGTCTTGAACCTTTTGCATTTTGATGATGATTTGTCTTGGTCTGGGCCTCTTGGGGTTCATCTTGTTTGGGACTCTCTGTGCTTCCTGGACTTGTATGTCTGTTTCCTTCACCAAGTTAGGAAAGTTTTCTGCCATTATTGTTTCAAACAGGTTTTCGATTTCTTGTTCTCGCTATTCTCCTTCTGGCACCCCCAAGATGCAAATGTTGGCACACTTGAAGTTGTCCCAGAGGCTCCTTACACTATCCTAATTTTTTTGGATTCTTTTTTCTTTTTGCTGTTTTGATTGGGCATTTTTTGCTTCCTTATATTCCAAATCGATGGTTTGATCCTTGGATTTACGTACTCTATTATTGAAGCTGTGTAAATTATTCTTTATTTCATTTAATGCCTCCTTCAATTCTAACTGTGTATCCATGATTTCTGACTGGTCCTTTTTTATGCTCTTGAGGCCCTCCCTAAGTTCACTGAGGTTCTCACTAAGTTCATTGAGCATCCTTATAAGCAGTATTTGAACTCAGCATCTGTTAGGTTGCTTATCTCCATTTCGCTTAGTTCTTTTATTGGGGTTTTGTTCTGTTCTTTCATTTGGGACCTGTTTCTTTGTCTCCTCATTTTGGCTGCCTCCCTGTGTTTGTTTCAGTGTATTACTTAATGAGAGGTATGGGGCTTGCTGAGACCAGATGCTGCTCGATTGAAAGAATTTAGTAAAAACCTGAAGCAAGATCCAAGACCGGCCAATCCTATGGTTAATCAAGTGGCAACAGCTTGGGTGGGCCTGCAAGTTGGGTGGGGTGGGGCCTCAGCGAGTCACTGGGGCGGGGCTACCAGTGTGAGCCAGGTTGCTGGAGTCCCAGACCTGGCCACTATCTGCTGCCCCCGGGAAGGGCTCACCAAAAGAACAAAGGCCTCTGACAGCACATTTTTCCCAGAGAAAGCCGCCTCTCCAGCTCTCGCTCCAATGCCAAACACCTCAGTTCTTCCCCACATGTCCCCGAGACCCTTGAGCTGCCTCCCCTCCAAGCTTAGAGGGAGAGAGTCTGACAAGTTCGTGCATGGGCCCTTTAAGGAGCTGCCTGGGGCTCCAGCCGCTTCAGCTTCCCTGAGCCTCAGTTCCCGCTGGTTTTTCCAGCCAGAAGTTATGGGGACTTCTCTTCCTGGCACTGGAACCCTGAGCGGGGCACCTAGTGTGGGACGGGAACCCCTCAGTCCCCAGGAAGGACCTTCCCAGCCGAGGTATCCTCCTGATTTTTATCCGCCACTCTTGGGTGTGGGACCAGCCTGTCCCGCCGCCGCCGCCACCGCCCAAACGCCTCTGCCCCTCCTACCAGTCTGGATGTGGCTGCTGCTTTAATTTCGTAGTTGTAGGACTTTCATTCAGCTTGATTTCAGGTGGTTTTGTTTTATTTTTATTTTTTTTATTAATCAATTTTTGTTACAGATGTTTCTCCTTTTCCCCCCACTGATTCCCCCTCCCTCTCCCTCCCTGCCCTTTCCCCAGTTTGTTGTCCATGTCCACTGTTCATGCATACATGCATATCAGTTCTGTGGTTTATCTCTCCCCCACCACACTTCTCTTTAGGGGATTGTCAGTCTGCTTCACACTTCCGCGTCTCTGGAACTACCCCATTCCTCAGACTGTTATGTTCATTATATTCCACAAATAAGTGAGATCATATGAAACTTGTCTTACTCTGTTTAACTTGTTTCACTTAGGATGATACTTTCAAGGTCCCTCCATGTAGTCTCAAAGGATAAGAGATCTATCTTTCTTACCGCTGCGTAGTACTCCATTGTGTATATGTACCACTGCTTTTTTATCCATTCATCTACTGATGGACACTTGGGCTGTTTCCAGATCTTAGTGATTGTAAATAGTGCTGCTACAAACATGGGGGTGCATATATACTTTATGATTGGTGTTTTAGGCTTCTTATGGTATATTCCTAGAAGTGGGATCACTGGGTCAAATGGAAGTTCAATTTTTAATTTTTTGAGGTAACACCATATTGTTTTCCATAGTGGCTGCAGCAGTCTGCATTCCCACCAGCAGTGCACTAGAGTCCCCTTTTCTCCAAACCCTCACCAACACTTGTTGTTTGATGATTTGTTGATGGCGACCATTATGACAGGTGTGAGGTGATACCTCATTGTTGTTTTAATTTTCATCTCTCTGATGAATAGTGATGATGAGCATTTCTTCATATGTTTCTTAGCCATTTGTATGTCCTGTTTGGAGAGGTGTCTATTTAGTTCCTCTGCCCATTTTTTAATTGGATTCTTTGTCTTCCTTTTGTGGAGTTGTATGAGCACTCTGTATGTATTGGAAATTAACCCATTATCTGATATATCATTGGCAATTAGGCTCTCCCATACAGTGGGTAGCCTTTCCGTTTTGATGATTGTATCTTTCGCTGAGCAGAAGCTTTTGAGTTTGATGTAGTCCCATGTGTTCATTTTCTCCTTTGTTTCTATTGCCTTAGGTGATGTGTCAGTGAAAATTCTGCTGCATATGATGTCTGAAATTTTGTTGCCTACAGTCTCTTCTAGGATTTTTATGGATTCATGAATTACATTCAAGTCTTTTATCCATTTTGAGTTTATTCTAGTGTAGGGTGTAAGTTGATGGTGTAGTTTCATTCTTCTGCAAGTAGCTGTCCAATTTTCCCAGCACCATTTATTAAAGAGGCTGTCCTTACTCCACTGTATGGTCTTGCCACCTTTGTCAAATATTAATTGAGCATATTGCCTTGGGTCCATTTCTGGGTTCTCTGTTTTGTTCCACTGGTCTATATACCTGTTCTTGTGCCAGTACAAGGCTGTTTTGATTACAGTGGCTTTGTAGTATAACCTTATATCTGGTATTGTGATCCCTCCAACTTTGTTCTTCGATTTCAGGCAGTTTTGAATGATGGTTGTTTTGTAGTTTAACTGTAACTTTGATGTGGTTGTTGGAGGATGTGATACCGTGTTTACCTACGCCGCCATCTTGACCGGAAGTCCTTGAACAATTCTTGCGGCAATATTTTTTTCTGATTTATCTCCTAGGACAAGGAAAGCAAACAAAATAAACAAGTGGTAATACATCAAACTAAAATGTTTTGTACAGCAAAGGAAACCATCAACAAACGAAAAGACAGCCTACTAAATGGGAGCACATATTCACCAATGATATATCTGATAAGGGGTTAATATCCAAAATTTATATAGAATTTATAGAACTCAACACCAAATAGAAAATCAGTCCAATTTAAAAATGAAGCGATATTTATTTTGATGCCAGCTCTTTGGAATTTTTTAAGTGAATTCAGAAATTGAGATTTTTACAGAGTTTTGATTTTTTAAAATAAGACCCACTTTAAAAAATTTAGGAACTGCCTGGCTGGTGTGGCTCAGTGGTTGAGTGTTGACACATGCTCCAAGAGTTTGCCAGTTTAATTTCTGGTCAGGCCATATGCCCAGTTTGTGGGCTAGATCCTCAGTGGGGGCCATGTAGGAGGCAGCCAATTGATGTTCTCTCTCATTGATGTTTCTATCTCTCTCCCTCTCCCTCTGTCTCTAAAATCAATTAAAAAAAAAGAAATTTAGAGAGATTATGTGGCTTCTCCAAGGAAATCCAGTATTGGTTTTTCAATCCCAAGTGTTTTGAATCGAGATTTAATGTTCCTGCCACTAAACGAGGTTAACTCTAATAAACAAACAAGGAGCACAAACTGGGAAACAGAGAGATCTCATCTTTGGCCCCATTTTGTCAATATTTCTTTACAGTTATTCTGAGAATCCCAGAGATGCTGGAATCCAAAAATCCAAATGGGTGAAACATTTTTACTCTCATCAGGATTTACCGAGCAATGAGCCATGTAAATGTCACACTCAGAAATAGACTCAAATTAACATAGAAGAATGATAGTTACCAGGGGCCAAGGGGAGGAGAAATGGGAAGTTAGTGTTTAATGGATGCAGAGTTTAAGTTTTGCAAGGTGAAAAGAATTAATAGGAATGAATGATGGTGATGGTGACACAATAGGAATATAATTAATACCACTGAACTGTACACTGAAAAATGGTTAAGATGGTAAATTTTATGTTATGTGTATTTTACCATAATTAAAAAATGTAAAATAACAACAATGAAAAGAAATAGACTACAAAGAAATGAAAACAGGCATTTTACAATTTTCACACCAATTATGCAACATCTGAAATGTCTCTCTATGCAAAACAATCATTGTATCATTGTGCTAAAAGCAGATGAACCCTATCTGGAGACAGTCCCTTAGGAATTTTGCACTGTCCTCATCAGTGACTGAAGTTTCCTTAGAGTTTTATGCCTACAAGCAACATTTTGCATTTGGAACCGAGGGGTACACAGAGATGTGACATGCTATCATCGTTCATTAAATGCAAGTCTGAGAATTCCGCATAGACGTGGTTAAAATAAATATATGGACCCTTAAGGAAGGGGGTTGGACAAAGCATTTTGTTTACCTTTTCAGTGTGAAGGTGGGTCCAATGGGGATAAGAATATTTTTCATGGATGTGGGTCAAAGTTATTTTGAGCAGATATATCAGACTTTACCAGGACCCAAGGCCCATGGAAAGCTGGGTTTAAGCACTAAAGGTCCTGTCTGAAATTCACTCTCTCATTATCAAGAAAACCACGTGTGTCCCTGGTTGTCCTTAAGAATTCGTGTTCAAGGTCGGATGGATACTCTGTGATTTTGAGGGCTCTTTCAAGTCCACTCTTCCTATGTGATCAGGAGAAGCCATCAGTTCTCACATGCTCAAGCTGAGTTGGGTTTATATAACTGGCTGCAGCTGTTCTTCACTGGAAAATATTCACATATTTGGGGCCAACACTCATTTCTTTATCTATGATAATGGGAAAGTTCCAAGTTGTCTGGATGGATTTCCTCCTCTCCCCCACCATGGATAATTTTAAAAAAGAGAACCCTTTATAGTTGTCCAAATAGTGAGTGCTAAGTGGACAGAATCAAACATTTAAGCCAAATGATATAATAAATATAATAATAAAGTTTCCCTTACAGCACTGGGGGTGGGGGTAGTGGGTTTTGCAATGTTTGGAATGGGATGGGCCTTTCTACCTTTGAACACATGGAGGCTTCTGTGCTATAGGATGGCACGTCCTCGAATTCAATCACCCCTGCAAAACTTTCTAAATGTTTGCTATATTGAAAATCATCTGTATTTACTTTGTGTTTTTCATTAATAGACTTTAAATCAATTTTTTATTTACTTTGCTATAGCTAGTGGTTCTCAAACTTAAGTGTGCATCAGAATCACCTGAAGGTCTTGTTAAAACACAGATTGCCTGGCCCACTCCTAGGGTTACCTAGATCTGGGAAGAGCAGGTAATTTGCATTTCTATCAATTTCCCAGGTGATGTTGATGATGCTGGTGTCAGGGCCACATTTTGACAACTATTATTCTAAACAATAGTATTTTAGAAATCATAGATTGGACACAGCAATTTTGTTGCTTTTTCAATATACATTAACTAAAGACGGAACAACATGAACAGTTCTTCTGGGGACCAGCTGAAATTATCCTGTGTGTCACTGACTGTCCCTTGTATGATGGCAAGAGCACTGAATGTGGATTCAGAAGACTTGCAAGTGAAAATCCAGTACTGTGTCCTGGCTAGTGTGGCTCAGTTGGTTGGAGCACTGTCTTGTGCACAGAAGTGTTGTGGGTTTGATCCTGGTCAGGGTGTATGTGGCAGGCAACTGATTGGTGTTTCTCCCTCTCTCTCTCCCTCCCTCCCTTCTTCTCTCTCTGAAATCAATAGAAACATATCCTCAGGTGATGATTAAAAAAATACCCCTCCTGGCCGGTGTAGCTCAGTGGTTGAGCATCAGCCCATGCACCAAGATGTTACCCGTTCAATTCCCCATCAGGGCACATGCCCAGGTTGTGGGCCTAATCCCCAGTGGGGGTCAGGCAGGAGGCGGCCAATCGGTGTTCTCTCTCATCAATGATTCTACGTCTCTCTCCCTCTCCCTTCTTCTCTCTCTAAAATAAATAAATACACAGCTGAAAAAAAAACACCCCTACCACCACCCTCCCCCCCAAATATATATTTATATATATATTGGAGAAGCACTAATCTCCTTAAGCCTTAGTTTCCTTATTTATACAAGGGGAGAACTCACAGAACTATTACCTTTAAATCCAAAGCAGAGGTATGTATCATGGCTATAATGGGGCTCATAATGAAGTGGAAACAATCATTAAAAAACGAACAAACAAACAAACAGGTAATATGATGGTTTAGCATAGGATTGCAGAATGTTTGTTGTTTCAGAAGGGCCAAACTTTGTGGAGAATTGCAAACATATATTTGGAGGAGGAATTTCATGTGGAAAATGAGAGAAAATAATGTTAGTGAGGTGACTAGGATTGAGGTGTAAGAAAAAAAGAGAATGAAGAAGTTGATTGAGTCCAGAAATAAGAGTTTTAGATTTGATGTAATTCATACACGAAGTCAGCTGCAGAACAGGAGGGTGACAAATTGTGATATGTGAGACTGGGTTTAAGCAGAGACTGGAGGTCAGGAAACAAAGCAGGGGCCTGGAGGACTCAGTCTAGAGGCAGAGGAAGGCTTTGCCTGGGTATTTCCCCTGGGAAAAGAAGGAAGGAAGGAAGGAACAATTTAAGACATCTCTCAGACAGAGCAACTATTTTAACTTGGAGGTGATTACACACCAGCATTTCAAGGTTGGGAAGATGGCTGGGGTAGGGGAGACTTTGGCAGTAAAGAGACAACTGTGGAACATGATGATATGGGGGCAGAATGTCCCTGGGAATGATGCCATGCTTAATGTCAGATGCTAAAGAAACACACCGATATAGAATTTTCACATGCAACCTTTCCCCACCTGCCTTCCATAAAACACTAATCCATGTAATATTAATGGGATGTTTTGAATTTTAAAAAGCAGTGGGAGTGTTGGTGAGCTTCTCATAAAAATGCTATGTATAGTGATGCTCGTTGCAGTGAATCTTGATGCACAGAGCACAGAAGCACATTAAAGGCTATATGGTCTGCAGTTAAAAAAAAAAGAAATTGATTATAAGGTAGCATTCATTCAAATATCCACAAACACCTTGAAGGACTAATGCTCCCAGGTAGTGTGGGATCAAACAGAGATAAGAAATCATCTTTTCATCTCGTAGCTCATGTTCCTAGAAGGCATTCACACAGTCCGGCCGGTATGGCTCAGTGGTTGAGCGTCGACCCATGCACCAAGAGGTCACCAGTTTGATCTCGGTCAGGGCACATGCCCAGGTTGTGGGCCTGATCCCCAGTGGGGACCATGCAGGAGGCAGCCAATCAATGTTCTCCCTCATCGATGCTTCTATCTCTCTCTCTTTCTCCTTTCCTCTCTTTGAAAATCAATAAAGAAAAAAAAATAATAATAAAAGACATTCACACAGACTTTGTACTTCACAAAGCAAAGATTTGGAGGTCAAAGGAGAATTAACTGGCCATTTCTACAACCCTCCAAATTAGGTCAGGGCTTCCCCAGGTTAGAAGTCCAATGAGAAATTCAGCCAAAGAAGTGCCTCTAGTCAGTGTTTGTTTTAACAACATAGAGCCACAGACAGAGGTTAGATGATAAGTCTTAAACAGTTGCTTCTTGGTCTGGTGTGAAGTTTATTGAGCAACTACTATGTGTTAGGCACTACTCGCTCAGTGAACAAGGATGTGTAAAATATTGCCTTAGTTTGGTAATACACAGAAACAGACCCTAAAACAAGGAGTCAAGCACCAGTAGCTTAGTTAGGAGGTGATGCTATGCAATGAGTTAGGGAGTGGGAAGGTAAGGCAGGGAGGGAAGGCAGGCAGTACAGAGTGCCTGATTGAGCAGCTTTGCTGTGATGCTCTTGCAAATAGTATAGAACAAGCATTTTAGTGTCATTCCACCTGAGAGGGGCAAAGGGAGCTGGGCACCTAACCACCAAATCTACATTGTTCTGGCTTGAGGACTGATTCTGGGCAGGAGGAGAGGGTGCCTAAGATCAGAGCAGATGGTCCTGGGAACAGAAAGCTATAGGTGTTTACAGATAGCAGCCTTGTTGTGTAGACATGAGTGCCCAGAGCATATGGGCAGGGTGTGAGCATAACTGCTACAGATGGAAGATAATGCTCGTATAAGAAAAATGGTGTCCTCCAGGAGCTAATGGGGTCTCTACAGGGGCTGAGACCAGAAACAGCACAGAGACCTAGGCTGTGCTATAGGTTTCCAGCTGACTGCATCTCATCAGAGATCTTTTTTGGACTCTGACCTCCTGTTCTCATACTAAGGCATTTAAGCTGTGGCCAGTGTTTATATAAGTTACTTCCCCCTGAGTTCACTGGAGCAAAACACTGTCCTTGTAGGCAAACATTGCCCATGTCCCTGGTTTGGGACAGACTGCACCAGCAGTATGTCTGGCTCTTTGCCCTTTGGGGCCAGTGGAGTATCCTGATAAAGGCTGTGGGTCTGGCTTGGACTGTGGGGTCCAACCACAGGGTGCTTCTGTGCAAATGAGAGAACTGCTTACCTTAGAACAGGGGTACACCTTCAGCTATATATAGCATGCCATTTGATGACATCTTTTCTTGGATATGACAAAATTACTTTCAGTAGTCATTTGGTAATAATGAGAATTAGTCATTATTTATTTATTTATTTTTCTTAGATTTAAAATGAACATTTAAAACAAAAGAATAGCCCTGGCCTGTTTGGCTCAGCGGTTAGAGCGTCGGCCTGCAGTCCAGAGAGACTTGGGTTCAGTTCCCGCTAGGGGCATGTACCTCTGTTGCAGTGTGTCCCCAGCCCTGGTTGGGTCGTGCGGGTGGCAGCCACTCAATGTGTCCCTTTCATGTCAATGTTTCTCTCTCTCTCTCTCTCTCTCTCTCTCTCTCTCTCTCTCTCTTTCTCTCTCTCCTTCCTGCTCTATCTGAACAAAAAATGAAAAAATGTCCTCGAGTGAGGATAAAACAACAACAACAAAAACTAATAAATGTCCGCCCTGGCCAGTTTGGTTCAGTGGTTAGAGCATCGGCCCATGGACCATTGAGTCTGTGGTTCAGTCCAGTCAAGGGCACATGCCTAGATTGCGGTTCATCCCCCGGCCCTGGTTGGGGTTGTCTGGGAAGCAACCAGTTGATGTGTCTCTTTAAAGTCCATGTTTCTCTCTCTCTTTCTCTCTTCCTCCCACTCTATCTGAAGATAAATGGAAAAATATCCTTGGGTGAGGATTAAAAAAATAAAAGGAATAAATGTCTACTTTAAAGATATTATTCAAATTAGTACAATTCTTCAGATTTGAATTAAATTGTGCACTTTCCAAACTAAAATAAGTCACCTCACATTCTGTTACTTTGTCTTGAATTTAAGCACATAGAATGAAATAACTGACATAACAATTGTTGCTTCTTTGCCTTTGTAACCACTGCACTATCATGGTTTATTTAAAATCCGATCCAGGTGTTGGAGACTTGATTCTAAAGCAAAGTGAGCTCAAACAATTCCAAGCCCAGAACTCGTGTATACAAAACAGCCTGTAGCTGAGTACACATGGGTTAGGGGCTGACTGTATAAGAGAATCAACTTTTGTGTACAATACAATGTTTGTTAAAGGATAAGTAATAAAAACGTGCCAATTTGAAGTTTACACACACATATAATAAAAATTCATCAGTAATCAGAGTCATTATTGAGGTCTTTGATCAACAAAAGATTTTTTGTTTCCCTAGAGGAGTGTTTTTTTCCCTGATGTTGTTTAGAGTTGCTGGGCCATGATGATAATAAAAAGCAGAGCACTCTTCATCAGCTTTAGTATTGTTTTTAACTTTTCCACAGACAGTGGCCCTACTGCCCTGCCCGACGTGTATCACTCACTGACTCACAGGGCTGTTGTCAGGATCAAGTCGACTAAAACAATAAAGCACTTAGCAGAGGACTTTGAGTTAACTATTACTTATTTTTTTAGAAGACACAGATGCTACTTCTAAAAAAAATCCAGAAGCACTTCAACAAGGCTGCCCATGAGCCACAAAAATCCTTATATTAAAAGGTAGAATTCATCAAGATATCCTCTCCCGCAAAAGCAATATTGGAAAACTTGACATATAACAAGAATTATCACAAAACTATAATAGTTAATCAGTGTGATATTGGCATAAGGATAGACAAATAGAGTCCAGAAACAGATTCACCAACATATCAAAACTTGATATATGACAGTTCCCTGGGTAAAGTATGAATTATTCAGTAAATGTGTTGGACCAACAGTTTATCTATGTGGAAAAGAATAAAGTTAAATTTCTATTTTACATCCAACTTGAACTTAATTTCAGAAGAATGAGATAAAAATGAGAACAGTAAAACTTACACAGTTTTCAAAGAAATTATAGGATGTCTAATCTCAGCATAGGAAATGTTTTCTTATACTACACAAAAATAATTCTAGCCACATGAAAAAAATTGAATAACTAAAAGGTGAAGAAATATAAGAAAAGATTCCCTGGGGCATTTGTAATCAATGAATTGTACATTTAGATGACAATGAGATATCATTCTGTACTCCTTGAAGCAGCATAAATAAAAACAATCTAATATGAAGTGTTGGTGAAGACGTGATTTTCTAAGAAAAGTTCAACACTGCTGGTGGGTGTGTAAATTGGTACAATCATTTTGGGAAATAGGTACCATGCTAGAAAATGAATTCTGCATTTCTTATGGCCTAGCAATTCCACTCCCAGTATATAACCCAAAGACACTCTTGCACATCAGACCTGGAGACAGGAACAAAAATACACATAGCTTAATAGTTTCATATAAAAAATGTTTTTAATGTAAAATGTAACACATGGAGAGAAGTGAATCTTCTATGTAACCACCACTAGATAACATAAGAAAACATTGCGCGCCCCAAAACATGCATTTACCTTCTAGATAACTACTCCGCAGGTAACACTCCTAACTCCTATTGTAATAAATTCTTTGATGTTAGTCATAGTTTAATCAGCTAAGTATGAATCTCTAAGCATATAGTTTTTTTGGCCTGTCATTGAATTTTCTGTAAAGGAAACTGTTAAAAATGATACTATGTATTACTTTTCTTTTTTATTTATTTAATTAATTTAATTTTGTTACAGATGTTTCTACTTTTCTCCCCACTGATTCCCGCCTCCCGCTTCCTCCCTGCCCTGTCCCCAGCTTTGTTGTCCATGTCCATTGTTCATAAATATAAGTTCTGTGGTTTATCTCTCCCCCACCACACCTCTCTTTAGGGGATTGTCAGGCTGTACCCCACTTCCACGTCTCTAGGACTACCTCATTCCTCAGACTGTTATGTTCATTATATTCCACAAAGAAGTGAGATCATATGATACTTGTGTTTCTCTGTTTGGCTTGTTTCACTTAGGATGATACTTTCCAGGTACCCCATGTATTCTCAAAGGATAAGAGATCTTTCTTTCTTATAGCTGCATAGTACTCCATTGTGTATATGTACCACTGCTTTTTTATCCATTCGTCTACTGATGGACACTAGGGCTGTTTCCAGATCTTAGCTATTGTAAATAGTGCTGCTACAAACATGGGGGTACATATATTCTTTTTGACTGGTGTTTCAGGTTTCCTAGGGTATATTCCTAGAAGTGGGATCACTGGGTCAAATGGAAGTTCAATTTTTAATTTTTTGAGGTAACACCATATTGTTTTCCATAGTGGCTGTACCAGTCTACATTCCCACCAACAGAGTACTAGAGTCCCCTTTTGTCCACACCCTCGCCAACACTTGTTGTTTGATGATTTGTTGATGGCGGCCATTCTGACAGGTGTGAGGTGATCCCTCATTGTTGTTTTAATTTGCATCTCTCTGATGATTAGTGATGTTGAGCATTTCTTCAAATGTCTGTTAGCCATTTGTATGTCCTGTTTGGAGAGGTGTCTATTTAGTTCCTCTGCCCATTTTTTAATTGGGTTCTTTGTCTTCCTTTTGTTGAGTGAGTTGTATGAGCACTCTCTATATATTGGAAGGTAACTCCTTAGTCTGATATATCATTGGCAATTATGCTCTCCCATACATTGGGTAGCCTTTCCGTTTTGATGATTGTATCTTTCGCTGTGCAGATGCTTTTGAGTTTGATGTAGTCCCATGTGTTCATTTTCTCCTTTGTTTCTATTGCCTGAGGTGATGTGTCAGTGAAAATTCTGATGTGTATGATGTCTGAAATTTTGTTGCCTACAGTTCCTTCTAGGATTTTTATGGATTCATGAGTCACATTTAAGTCTTTTATCTATTTTGAGTTTATTCTTGTGTAGGGTGTAAGTTGGTGGTCTAGTTTCATTTTTCTGCATGTAGCTGTCTAATTTTCCCAGCACCATTTATTAAAGAGGCTGTGCTTCCTCCACTGTATGGTCTTGCCACCTTTGTCAAATATTAATTGAGCATATTGCCTTGGGTCCATTTCTGGGTTCTCTGTTCTGTTCCACTGGTCTATATGCCTGTTCTTGTGCCAGTACCAGGCTGTTTTGATTACAATGGCTTTGTAGTATAAGCTGACATCTGTTCTTCTTTTTCAAGATTTCTGTGGCTATTTGAGGTCTTTTTTGGTTCTATATAAACTTTTAAAGTATTTGTTCTAGTACTGTGAAGTGTGTCATTGGTATTTTGATGGATATTCCATTGAATCTATAGATTGCCTTG
This sequence comes from Molossus molossus, assembly GCF_014108415.1. Lineage (NCBI taxonomy): Eukaryota > Metazoa > Chordata > Mammalia > Chiroptera > Molossidae > Molossus > Molossus molossus. Next base: position 46,465,351 of record NW_023425399.1, read on the forward strand.
GGTAATATGGATATTTTAATTATGTTAATTCTTCCAATCCATGAACAAGGTATGTGCTTCTACTTTTTTACATCTTCCTCTATTTTATTTCAATGACCTGTAGTTTTCTGTGAATAGGTCCTTTATTTCTTTGGTTAATTTTATTGATAGGTATCTTATTATTATTATTTTTTTTTGCAGAGATGGTAAATGGGATTGTTTGCTTAGTTTCTCTTTCTGTGAGTTCATCATTGGTGTATAAGAATGCCATCCATTTCTTGACATTAATTTTGTATCCTATTACTTTGCCAAATTCATTTATTAAGTATAGTAAGTTTTTGATGGAGTCTCTGGGGTTTTCTACATATAGTATTATGTCATCTGCAAATATTGACTGTTTCACTTCCTCCTTTCCAATTTGGATCCCTTTTGTTCTTTCTTCCTGTCTGTTTCCTGTGGCTAAGACTTCCAGTACTGTGTTAAATAAGAGTGGCAAAAGTGAGTATCCTTGTCTTGTTCTTAAGGAAAGTGCTTTTATTTTTTATTCATCAAGTATGTTGTTGGCTGTAGGTTTATATGTGGTTTTTATTATGTCGAGATATGATCCCTCTATTCCCAGATTGCTGAGCATTTTCATCAGAAATGGGTGCTGGGTTTTATTGAATGCCTTTTCAGCAACCATTGATATGATCATATGATTATTATTTTTCATTTTTTTTATGTGGTGTATCACATTTATTAATTTGCAAATATTGTACCAGCCTTGCACCCCTGGATGAATTTTACTTGGTCATGGTGAATTAGTTTATTGATGTATTGTTGGATTCAATTTGCTAGTATGTTGTTCAGGATTTTGGCATCCATGTTCATCAGGGATATTGATCTATAGTTTTCTTTCTTTTTAGTGTCTTTTTCTGGTTTTGGAATTATAATTATGCTGTCCTCGTAAAGTAAGTTTGGAAGTCTTTCTTCTTCTTGAATTTTTTGTAGCAGTTTGAGGAGAATGGGTGTTAGTTCTTCTTTGAATGTTTGATAAAATTTCCCTGTGAAGCTGTCCAGGCCTGGGCTTTTGTTTACTAGGAGAGTCTTGATTACATCTTCAATTATTTTTTTGTTATTGGCCTGGTCAAGTTTTTGATGTCTTCCCCATTTAGTTTTGGGAGACTATGTGTTTCTCTAAATTTGTCCATTTTGCTTAGATTGTTGAATTTGTTGCCATATAATTGTTCATAATATTTGTTAATGATCCTTTGCCTTTCTGTGGTGTCAGTTATTATTTCTCCCATTTCATTTCTGAGTTTGTATATTTGGGTTCTCTCTCTTTGTTTCTTGGTGAGTCTATCTAAGGATCCATTAATCTTGTTTATCTTTTCAAACAACCAGCTCTATGTTTCATTGATCCTTTAAATTGTTTTTTTGGTCTCTATGTCATTTATTTCTGCTCTGATCTTTACTATTTTTTTCTTTATACTTGCTCTGGGGTTTTCTTTTTGTTTGCTTTGTTCTTAAGTTGTGAGGTTAGATAATCTATTAGAAATTTTTCTTGCTTTTTGACGTAAGTCTGTAGTACTATAAACTTACCTCTCAGAACAACATTTGCTGCATCCAATCGATTTTGTGTTGTTGTGTGTTTATTTTCATTGGTTTCCAGGATGCTTTTAGTTTTTTTTTTTTTTTTTTATCTCCATGGTAACCCATTTATTATTCAATAACATGGTATTTAGCCGTCATGGTTTCAAATGACTTTGCGTGTTTCTGGTGCAGTTGATTTCTAGTTGGCATGCCATTGTGATAGAGAAGATTCTTGATATAATTTCAATCTTCTAGAACTTGTAGAGACTTAGTTTATGCCATAACATGTGTTCTATCTTTGAGAATGTCCCATGTGCACTTGAGAATAAAGTGAATTCTGCAGTTTTGGATGTAATTCTCTGTAGATATCTATGAAATCCTTTGATTAGTGCTTCATTTAGAGTCTGTTTCCTCGTTAAATTTTTGTCTAGAAGACCTATCCAGTGATGTCAGCAGGGTGTTGAAGTCCCCTGCTATGATTGTATTGCTGTTTATTTCTCCTTTGAAGTCCTCCAAAAATATTTAATATACGTTGGTGCTCCTAAATTGCCTGCATATATGTTTACCAAGGTTATATCTTCCTGTTGGATAGATCCTTTCAATATTCTGTAGTGGCCTTCTTTGTATCTAGTTATAGCCTTTATTTTGAAATCTACTTTATCAGATATGAGTATTGCTACCCCAGATTTTTTTTGCTTTCCATTTGCTTGGAAATTTTTTTTCCATTCCTTCACTTTCAACCTATGTGAGTCTTTTGCTATGAGGTGGGTCTCTCGTAAACAACATATATGTGAGTCATGCTTTCTTTTCCAGTCAGCTACTTTGTGTCTTTCTATCAGAGTAATCAAACCATTCACATTTAAGGTGATAATTGATATATACTTATTTTTTTGCATTTTTCTTTAGTGTGGTTCTATTTCTTTTCCTATTTCTTTTAGTTATTACAACAGTCCTTTTAGCATATTTTGCAGAGCTGGTTTGGTGTGAATATATTCCCTTATCCTTTTTTTTTTTGGTCTGGGAAGCTCTTTATTTGACCTTCTCTTTTGAATGATAACTTGGCTGGATAGAGTAGTCTTGAATTAAGATCCTTGTTTTTCATGACCTTGATTAGTACATGGCATTCCCTTCTGGCTTGTGTTTCTGTAGAGAAGTCAGCTGAGAGCCTTATGGGGTTTCCTTTGTACGTAACCTGTGGCTTCTCTCTTGCTGCTTTTAGGATTCTCTCTTTGTCTTTAATTTTTGGCACTTTGATTACTATGTGTCTTGGTGTGCGCCTGTTTGTGTTCTTCTTACTTGGGGCTCTCTGTGCTTCTTGAACTTGAATGCCTTCTTTCTTCACCAAATTAGGGAATTTTTCTGTCACTGTTTCTTCAAATATATTCTCTTATCATGCGAATGTTATTACATTTCCAGTTGTCCCACAGTTCTCTTAAGCTGTCTTCCTGTTTTTTAATTGTTGTTTTCCTTTCGGTTTTCTGATTGGTTGATTTTTTCTACCCTGTCTTCTAATTGGCTGATCTGGTCCTTAGCTTCCACATCTTTGCTGGTTAGTCTTAGCCACAGCAATCAGACATGAAGAAAAAAATAAAAGAAATTCGAACTGGAAAGGAGGAAGTAAAACTGTCATTATTTGCAGATGACATAATATTATACATAGAAAACTCTAAAGACTCCATCAGACTATACTTAATAAATGAATTTGGTAAAGTAGCAGGATACAATATTAATATCAAGAAATCAACAGCTTTCGTATACACCAATGATGAATTTACAGAAAGAGAAACTGAAAAAACAATTCCATTTACCATCACTGCAAAATAAATTAAGATACCTAGGAATACTCCTGAAAATGGCAGCGGAGTGAGTGGAGCTACACAGACCATCTCCCAAGATCAAACTGGATTTACAATGAAAATAAAGGCAAATCGTCAGGAAGGGGTAACCGAAAGACACCTTGGAGGACCACATAACTAGGGACACCGACTCAATCCTGGTAGGCTTGTGAGGATGCGAGAGGGGGCTGGGAGCCCACGGTTCCCAGCGGCCAGGGCAGGGACCAGAGGGCTCTGCGGGAAGTTGCTGCTGCTGCCTCGGCTGCAACCCCGCCTAAATCCTGCGAACTCTGCTGCCTGCTAAGCCCTCGGCTAGTGCCGCAAGGAGTGGCACAAACTGGCTGGGACCAGGGGAGTCAGCTGGACGCTGCTACTAAGGCTGAGTGCACAAACCCTGCGTGCTAAGCCCTTGGCGTGTGCTACTAAGGCTGAGTCGCACAAACCCTGAGTCGCATAAACCCTTGGCGTGTGCCGCACGGACTGGCGGAGACCAGGTCACTCTGCTGGAGGCTGCTGCCACCTCAGCCGTGTCCCGCTACCACGGCTCAGTCCTGGGGTTTCTGCTGAGTGCAACGCCCTCGGCCGGTGCCACAGCCGCAGCCGCCCTTGGCTGGAAGCAGCTCCCTCAGGTTAAAAGTCCCAGGCGGCTCGACGACGCAAAGTCTAAACAGCGGCTAAATTGGCAGCAGCCGCTCACCTTGGGCTCCGGCAGAGGGAAGGCAGACTGGACTGGAACCGTGTGGGGACATTCGGGTTTTGGAGGGTGCTAAGAGCTTTGGCTGAGTGCAGCCACGCAGGACTGTGGTCATTTTACTCCTTCCCAGGGCCCTGGGGAGTGGTGGCGGCCCCTCCCTCAGGGATTCAACCCCACCTGGTGGCCATTAAAATGCTAATTGAGGCCCATTAACAACCAGCAGCAGCCCCACCCTCGGGAAATCGTCTTACACTGAGCACCTGAGGGAGTTTTTCAGGCAACTCAGAAACCAAGGGTCGTTAGGTGACCACTACTAATAGCCTTCAGGCAAAAAAAGCTAGAGGATAACTACCATTCCCTGGGCTAGCAACACTAACCAGAAAAGCTAAGACTTGACAGTAGTGTTTAAAGTGGGTCTTCCCTGGCTCATCCAAACCCAGGAGAGGGAGCCACAAACAGCAGAACACCAACACCGCCAGGGAAAATTTGGCAGACTCCAAAGCCCACTGTGATAGCCAAAATGGTGAAAAACAGAAACAAAAGCCAAATGAAAGAACAAGAGACCTCTACGGAAGATGAGATAAATGAGGTGCAGTTAAGCAAGTTAACAGAACTAGAATTCAGAGCCATTATCTTGAGGAAGCTCAACAGCATGTGTAAGGATATGAGCACCATGAGTAAAGACATAGAAATATTGAAAATCAACCAGTTGGAAATTAAAAACTAACAGGAAGAAATGAAGAATGATATATCAGAAATGAAAAACACATTGGAAGGTCTAAAAAGCAGAGTAGGGGAAGCTGAGGACCGGATCAGTGAATTAGAAGACAGGCTAGAAAAAATCAACCAATCAGAAAACCAAAAGGAAAAAAAACGATTAAAAAACCAAAGGACAGCTTAAGAGAACTAAGGGACAACTGGAAACGAAATAATATTTGCATCATAGGAGTCCCTGAAGAAGAAGAAAATAAGCAGGAGTTAGAGAATATATTCAAAGAAATAGTGACAGAAAACTTCTCTAATTTAGTGAAGGAAGAAGGCATTCAAGTTCAAGAAGCACAGAGAGCCCGAAGTAAGAAGAACCCAAACAGGCACACACCAAGACACATAGTAATCAAACTGCCAAAAATTGAAGACAAAAAGAGAATCGTAAAAGCAGTAAGAGATAACCAACAGGATACCTGCAAAGGAAACCCCATAAGGCTCTCAGCTGACTTCTCACAAGAAACAGTACAGGCCAGAAGGGAATGGCATGAAGTAATCAAGGTCAGGAAAAACAAGGATCTGAATCCAAGACTACTCTACCTTGCAAGGCTATCATTCAAAAGAGAAGGTGAAATAAAGAGCTTCTCAGACAAAAAAAGGCTAAGGGAATACATTAGCACCAAACCAGCACTGCAAGAAATGTTAAAAGGACTGGTGTAATTACCAGAAGAAATGGGAAGAAAAATAGAACCACACTCAACAAAAATGGCAATAAATTAGTACATATCAATAATCACCTTAAATGTAAATGGACTGAATGCTCCCATAAAGAGACACAGAGTAGCTGATTGGGTAAGAAAGCATGACTCATCTATATGTTGTTTCAAGAGACCCACCTCACAACAAAAGACTCACATAGATTGAAAGTGAAGGGATGGAAAAAAATCTTCCAAGCAAACGGAAAATAAAATAAACTGTGGTAGCAATACTCATATCTGATCAAATAGATTTCAGAATGAAGGCCATAATTAGAGACAAAGAAGACCACTACATAATATTGAAAGGATCTATCCCACAGGAAGATATAACCTTGATAAACATATATGCACCCAATATAGGAGTACCAACATATATTAAAAAACTTCTGGAGAACTTCAAAGGAGAAATCGATAGCAATACAATCATAGCAGGGGACTTCAACACCCGGCTGATATCACTGGATAGATTCTTAGACAAAAAATTTCAAGGAAACAGAGACTCTAAATGAAGCAATAGACCAAATGGATTTAATAGATATCTACAGAAACTACACCCCAAAATTACAGAATTCATATTCTTCTCAAGTGCACATGAGACATTCTCAAAGAATGACCACATGTTAGGGCACAAACTAAGTCTCTACAAGATCAAGAAGATTGAAATCATATCAAGCATCTTCTGAGATCACAATGGCATGCAACTAGAAATCAATTGCAAAAAGAATATACAAAGACATTTGAACACATGGAAGCTAAATAGCATGTTATTAAACAACGAATGGGTCACCGGGGAGACCAAGGAAGAAATCAAAAACTTCCTGGAAAACAATGAAAATGAACACAATACAACACAAAATCTATGGGATGCAGCTAAAGCTGTTCTGAGAGAAAAGTTTATAGCACTACAGGCCTACCTCAAAAAAGAAGAAAAATCTCTAATAGACTATCTAACCTCACAACTTAAAGAACTAGAGAGCAAACAAAAAGAAACCCCCAGAGCAAGTAGAAGGAAGGAAGTAAAGATCAGAACAGAAATAAATGACATAGAGACCAAAAAAACAATTCAAAGGATCAATAAAACAAAGAGCTGGTATTTCGCAAAGATAAACAAGATTGATGGACCCTTAGCTAGACTCATGAAGAAACAAAGAGAGAGAACCCAAACACACAAAATCAGAAATGAAAGAGAGATAACAACTGACACCACAGAAATACAAAAGATCGTTAACAACTACTATGAACAATTATATGGCAACAAATTCGACAATCTAAGTGAAATGGACGAATTTCTAGAAACACATAGTCTCCCAAAACTGGATCAGGAAGAGATAGAATACTTGAACAGACCAATAACAACAGAAGAAATTCAAGATGTACTCAAGACTCTCACATCAACCAAAAGCCCAGGCCCGAATGGCTTCACGGGGGAGTTTTACCGAACATTCAAAGAAGAACTAAAACCAATTCTCCTCAAACTATTTCAAAAAATTCAAGAAGAAGGAAGACTTCCAAACTTGTTTGATGAAGCCAGCATAGTTCTAATCCCAAAACCAGAAAAAGACACAACAAAGAACGAAAACTACAGGCCAATATCCCAGATGAACATAGAAGCCAAAATCCTGAACAAAATACTAGCAAATCGGATCCAGCAATACACCGAAAAAATTATCCACCATGACCAAGTGGGATTCATCCCAGGGATGCAAGGTTGGTTCAATATTCCAAATTCATAAATGTGATACACCATATAAATAAAATGAAGAATAAAAACCACATGATAATTTCAATAGATGCTGAAAAAGCCTTCAACAAAATCCACCATCCATTTCTGATAAAAACGCTCAGCAATGTGGGAATAGAGGGATCTTATCTAGACATAATAAAGGCCATATATGAAAGACCTACAGCCAACATCATACTCAATGGGCAAAAACTGAAAGCATTTCTCTTAAGAACAGGAACAAGGCAAGGATGCCCACTTTCACCACTCCTATTTAACATAGTACTGGAAGTTATAGCCACAGCAATCAGACAGAAAGAAAAAATAAAAGGGATCCAAATTGGAAAGGAGGAAGTGAAATTGTCATTATTTGCAGATGACATGATACTATAAATAGAAAATCCCAAAGAGTCCATCGAAAGTTTACTAGACTTAATAAATGAATTTGGCAAAATAGTAGGATACAAAATTAACGTCAAGAAATCGATGGCATTCTTATACACCAATGATTAACTCACAGAAAGAGAAACTAAGAAAAAAATCCCATTTATTATTGCGGGAAAAAAATTAAGATACCTAGGAATAATCTTAACCAAAGAATCACAGGACCTATTCGCAGAAAACTACAGGTCATTGAAAAAAGAAATAGAGGAAGATATAAAAAAGTGGAAGCACATACTATGTTCACAGATTGGGAGAATTGACATCATTAAAATGTCCATATTACCCAAAGCAGTCTATAGATTCAATGCAATCCCCATCAAAATACCAACGGCATACTTCACAGAATTAGAACAATTACTTCAAAAGTTCATATGGAACCAAAAAAGGCCTCGAATAGCCATAGCAATCTTGAAAAAGAAGAACAAAGTTGGAGCGATCACAATACCAGATTTCAGGTTATACTACAAAGCCACTGTAATCAAAACAGCCTGGTACTGGCACAAGAACAGGCATATAGACCAGTGGAACAGAACAAAGAACCCAGAATTGGACCCAAGGCAATATGCTCAATTAATATTTAACAAAGGTGGCAAGAGCATACAGTGGAGTAAGGACAGCCTCTTTAATAAATGGTGCTGGGAAAATTGGACTGCTACTTGCAGAAAAATGAAACTAGACCATCAACTTACACCCTACATGAGAATAAAGTCAAAATGAATAAAAGACTTAAATGTAACTCATGAATCCATAAAAATCCTAGAAGAGACTCTAGGTAACAAAATTTCAGACATCATACGCAGCAGAATTTTTACTGATACATCACCTAAAGCAATAGAAACAAAGGAGAAAATGAACACATGGGGCTACATCAAACTCAAAAACTTCTGCACAGTGAAAGATACAATCATCAAAACGGAAAGGCTACCCACTGTATGGGAGAGCATAATTGCCAATGATATATCAGATAAGGGGCTAATTTCTAATACATATAGAGTGCTCATACATCTCCACAAAAGGAAGACAAAGAATCCAATTAAAAAATGGGCAGAGGAACTAAATAGACACCTCTCCAAACAGGACATACAAATGGCCAAGAAACATATGAAGAAATGCTCATCATCAATAATCATCAGAGAGATGAAAATTAAAACAACAATGAGGTATCACCTCTCACCTGTCAGAATGGCTGCCATCAACAAATCTTCAATCAACAAGTGTTGGCGAGGATGTGGAGAAAAGGGGACTCTAGTACACTGTTGGTAGGAATGCAGACTTGTGCAGCCACTATGGAAACCAATGTGGTGCTACCTCAAAAAATTAAAAATTGAACTTCCATTTGACCCAGTGATCCCACTTCTAGGAATATACTCTAAGCAGCCTGAAACACCAATCAGAAAGTATATATGCACCCCCATGTTTGTAGCAGCACTATTTACAATAGCTAAGATCTGGAAACAGCCCAAGTGTCCATCAGTAGATGAATGGATAAAAAAGCAGTGGTACATATACACAATGTAGTACTACGCAGCTCTAAGAAAGAAAGATCTCTTATTCTTTGAGACTACATGGAAGGACCTTGAAAGTATCATCCTAAGTGAAACAAGCCAAACAGAGAAAGACAAGTTTCATATGATCTCACTTATTTGTGAAATATAATGAACATAACAGTCTGAGGAATGGGGTAGTCCCAGTGACGCGGAAGTGGCGTACAGACTGACAATCCCCTAAAGGGTATGTGGTGGGGGAGAGATAATCCACAGATCTTACATGCATGTGTGCATAACCAATGGGCATGGACAACAAAGCCGGGGATGGGGTGGGGGTGATGGGGAGTAGGGTATCAATGGGGTAAAAAAACGAGAGACATCTGTAAAAAAAAAAAAAAGAATGATATAAATTTCTTGACGTTAATTTTGTATCCTGCTACTTTGCCAAATTCATTTATTAAGTCTAGTAAATTTTTGATGGAGTTTTTGGGGTGTTTTATTTATAGTATCATGTTATCTATGAATAATGCCAGTTTTACTTCCTTCTTTCCAGTTTGGATCCCTTTTATATCTTCCTCCTGTCTGATTGCTGTGCCTAAGTCTTCTAGTACTATGTTAAAAAAGAGTGCCTAAAGTGGACAATCTTGCCTTATTCCTATTCTTAAGGGAAATGCTTTTAATTACTGCCCACTGAGTATGATGTTGGCTTTAGGTCTTTTATATATGGCCTTTATTTTGTTGAGGTATGATCCCTCTATCCACAGATTGCTGAGCATTTTTATCAGAAATCGGTGATGGATTTTGTTGAATGCTTTTTCAGTGTCTATTTTTATGCTTATATGATTTTTATCTTCTATTTTGTATCTGGGGTATCACATTTATTGATTTGCGAATATTGTACCAGCCTTGCATCCCTGGGATGAATCTCACTAGGTCCTGGTGAATAATTTTTTTGATGTATTGCTGGATCCGATTTGCTAGTATTTTGTTCAGGATTTTGGCGTCTATGTTCATCAGGGATATTGGCCTGTAGTTTTCTTTCTTTGTAATATCTTTTTCTGGTTTTGGAATTAGAATTATGCTGGCCTCATACAATCAGTTTGGAAGTATTCCTTCTTCTTAAATTTTTTGAAATAGTTTGAGGGGAATGTGTATTAGTCCTTCTTTGCATGTTCGGTAAAATTCCCCGTGAAGCCGACCGGGTTGGGTTTTTGTTTGCTGTGAGAGTCTTGATTATATCTTCAATTTCTTTTATTGTTATTGGTCTCTTCAAGTTTTCTATATCTTCCCAGTTTTGTTTTGGGAGACTATGTGTTTCTAGAAATTTGTCCATTTGGCTTAGATTGGTGAATTTTTTGCCATATAATTGTTCATAATATTTGTTAACAATTCTTTGTATTATTGTGGTGTCAGTTATTATTTCTCCTCTTTCATTTCTGATTTTGTGTATTTGGGTTCTTTCTTTGTTTTTGGTGAGTCTAACTAAGGGTCCATGAATCTTGTTTTTCTTTCCAGAGATCCCACTCTTTGTGTCATTGATCCTTTGAATTGTTTTTTTTTTTTTTTTTTGGTCTCCATGTCATTTATTTCTGCTCTAATATTTACTATATCCTTCCTTCTACTTGCTCTGGGGGTTTTCTTTTTGTTTGCTTTCTAATTCTTTAAGTTGTGAGGTTAGGTATTTTATTTAAACAGTTCAGATTTTCATGCCTAATGCTGCAGATATTAATGTGACACTCCATCACACTAGATTAAACATATCATTATAAACTTAACTTCTTTTATAATTATCAGGTGTATATTTTCTAAGTTTTAAAGTGTGAGAAACAAAATCAAATGACTATTTTAAGCATCAAAAATATTTATCAGGACAGCTTCATATTTGTGTGAGAATGGCATGGCATTTGCACATCCCCCTTAAAAATTTCTAATGTTCATTTTATAAACTTTGACAAGATGATATTATTTTAATTAATGACTATATTTATTTTTGGGTAGTAAGATGTTGTATTCTTTTCTAACATAACAGGTACAAAATAGGCTTACCAAGAAAATATCCCTCGTATTATTAGAACAAGCTCTGTCTTTTCTTTTTGTTTTAAAATTAAATTAAATTAATTTTTTTTTTTTTTTTTTTGTGGTACGTGACCCTAGCAGGAAGCAAACCTGGAACTCTCTGGTCTGCAGGCTGATGCTCAACCTCTGAGCCAAACTGGCCAGGGCCATACCCTGTATTTTAGTATAATAGGTAGTATAAAAATTATGTTAGTGAAGGTCTATTTGGAAGTGATAAATCCTGTAAATAGGTTATTAAAATCTAACTTAACAACACAAGTTAATCTTAATAGTCTTTATATGCATTCTAAATAAAAAAAGAGAGGAAAATTATAAAAAGTATAATAAAGTTTTTTTAAATTTAATTTTTTATTTATTAATTTGTTTTTGTTACAGATGTTTCTCATTTTTCCCCCATTGACACCCTCCTCCCCTTTTCCTCCACTGCACCCCCAGCTTTGTTGTCTATGTTCATTGGTCATGCATATATGCATGTAAGTTCTTTGGTTTATCTCTTCCCCCACAAACTACTGTCCTCCTCTGTGGCTTTTCAGTCTGTATCCCACCTCCATGTCTCTGGGTTAATTTTATTCAGCTTGGTTGATTTTTCTAACCTGTCTTCTAATTCACTGATCTGGTCCTCAGCTTTTTCTACTCTGCTGGCTATTCCTTCTAATGTGTTCTTTATTTCTGCTATGTCATTGTTCATTTCCACTTGGTTGGTTTTCAATATTTCTATATCTTTACTCATGGTACTGAGCTCCTTACTTATGCTGCTGAGCTTCCCTAAGATTATGGCTCTGAACTCCACCTCTGATAACTTGCCTAACTCTTTCATTTATCCCATCTTCCATAGAGTTCTCTTGTTATTTCACTTGGGATTTGTTTCTGTGTTTCACCATTTTGGCTGTCTCAGTGGGATTTTTAGCCTGCCAAATTTTTACTGTGGGTGTTGGTGTTCTGGTGTTTGTGGCTCCCTCTACTGGGTTTGTTTGAATGGGAGGATCCATGTTAAATCCCACTGTCAAATCTTACTTTCCTGGGTGGAATTGCAAGCCCATGAATTGTTCATTTATCCTCTCACTTTTTGCCTGGAGGCTATTCTTTTCAGTTACCTGTAACTTTCAACTGAATGAAAAACTCTCTCAGGTGTTCAGCATAAAAAGATTTCTAGAGAGTAGGGAAGATGCTGGTTGTTAATGAGCCTCAATTTACATTTCTTTGGCCTAGCTGTGTGAGGTTAAATTTCCAAAGGAGGGGCTGCTGCTTTTTCCCAGGGCTCCAGAAATGGGCTTCCTGAACAAGTTGGCCACTGTCCTATGCGGCCATGACTCAGTACAAACTCTCAAAGACTTCCAGATCTCCAGGGTTCCCACACAGTACCAGTTCAGTCTTCCCTCCCTCTTCCAGAGCCAAGGTGAGTGGCTGCTGTCCATAGGCTCCCAGCTCTCCCTCTCATTCCTTCCCAGAGCTACCAGGCTCAATTTAGTGTCCTTTTTTGTGTCCCTGGTGTTATGGGTCCTCTCCAGCTGCTTTTCTGTTGCCTTTCCCCAACGATTTATCTTTATTTTAGTTATAATTCCAGTTTGGTCCTGGGAGATGGTCTGTGTAGCTTACATTCACTTTGCCACCAGTTTAGAATCTTCTCAAGTTCTTTAGTTTGATGTAGTTCCATGTCTTATTTTTTTCCTTTGTTTCTCTTGCCTTAGGAGTTGTATCAGTGAAAATTCTGCTGCGTGTGATGTCTGAAATTTTGTTGCCTACATTTTCTTCTAGGATTTGTATGGATTCATGAGTCATATTAAGTCTTTTATTAATTTTGAGTTTATTTTTGTGTATGATGTAAGTTGATGGTCTAGCTTAATTTTTTTCATGTAGCTGTTCAATTTTCCCAACACCATTTATTAAAGAGGCTGTCTTTACTTTATTGTATGCTCTTGCCACCTTCTAGCTACATACATTTTAAAGACTTTATTTCCTCAACTAATTTTCAATTTTACCTCATCAAAAATCAAGCAGCAATATCTATCTGGATCTCTTTAAGGAGACTTCACCTAAGTCCATTAATCTTTTTATCTATCCTCAAACTCCACTATGCTGCTTTAATTAATTTAGTATTATTTTAAGTCTTGATATTAAGTAGAGCAAATCCACTCTCCCCCCTTTTTTTCAGGAGAGTCTTGACTGTTGTTGGGGTTTTTCATTTCCGTATAAATTTTAGAATCTGCTCATTGGAATTTCAATATAAATGGCAGTGAATCTATATATCAGTTTAGGGTAGCATTGGTATTTTTATGATATTGAGTCTTTCAATCCATTAATATAATGTTGCTCTCCATCTATTTAAGTGTTTCTTAATTTCTCTCAATAAAATTTTAGTTTTCTGCCTAGTGGTCTTGATATTGTTTGTTAATTTTATTCCTAGGTTCTTGACATATACATTTGATGTAGATATAAAAGATATATTTTTCTTTTTCATATTTATATCTCATTTATTTTTATTTTTTTACTTTTAATATTATTTTGTATTGGTTTCAGGTGAACAGTTTAGTGGTTAGACAATCATATACTTTATATAGTGTTCCCCTGGATATTTCCAGTACTCAACTGACACATTACATAGTTGTTGCAATATTATTGACTATATTTCCCATGTGTACTTTATGTCTCCCAAACTATTTTGTGACTACCAGTTTGTACTCCTTAATCCCTTTAATTTTCTTCCCATTCCCTCAACTCCCTCCCCTCTGGCAATCACGTCTGCTCTCTGTGTCTATGAGTCTGTTTCAATTCTGTTTGTGTGTTTGGTTTATTCTTTAGATTCCACATATAAGTAAAATCATATGGTATTTGTCTTTCCCGTTCTTAAGGGAAATGGTTTTAGTTTCTGCCCATTGAGTATGATGTTGACTGTAGGTCTTTCATATATGGCCTTTGTTATGTTGAGATACAATCCCTTGATTCCCACACTGTTGAGCATTTTTATCAGAAATGGATGCTGAATTTTGTCAAAGGCTTTTTTGGCATCTATTGATATGATCATGTGGTTTTTATTCTTCACTTCGTTTATGTGGTGTATCACATTTATTGATTTATGAATATTGTACCAGCCTTGCATCCCTGGGATGAATCCCACTTGGTCATGGTGAATAATTCTTTTGATGTATTACTGGATTCTAATGGCTAATATTTTATTCAGGATTTTGGCGTCTATGTTCATCAGGAATATTGGGCTGTAGTTTTCTTTCTTTGTAGTGTCTTTTTCTGGTTTTGGAATTAGAATCATGCTGGCCTCATAAAACAAGTTTGGAAGTCTTCCTTCTTCTTGAATTTTTTGATATAGTTTGAGGAGAATGGGTGTTAGTTCTTTTTCAAATGTTTGGTAAAACTCCCCCGTGAAGCCATCCGGGCCTGGGCTTTTGTTTGCTGGGAGAGTCTTCATTACCTCTTCAATTTCCTTAGTTGTTTTTGGTCTGTTCAAATTTTCTATCTCTTCCCGATATAGTTTTGGGAGACTATGTGTTTCTAGAAATTTGTCCGTTTTGCTTAGATTGACGAATTTGTTGCCATATAATTGTTCATAGTAGTTAACGATCTTTTGTATTTCTGTGGTGTCAGTTGTTACTTCTCTTTCATTTCTGATTTTGTGTATTTGGGTTCTCTCTCTTTGTTTCTTGGTGAGTCTAGCTAAGGGTCCATCAGTCTTGTCCAACTCTTTGTTTCATTGTTCCTTTGAATTGTTTTTTTGGTTTCTATGTCATTTATTTCTGCTCTGATCTTTACTATTTCCTTCCTTTTACTTGCTCTGGGGTTTTCTCTTTGTTTGCTTTCTAATTCTTTAAGTTGTGAGGTTAGACAGTCAATTAGAATTTTTTTCTTGTTTTTTGAGGTAGGCCTATAGTGCTATTTATTTCTCTTAGCATAATACCCTATAGGTCCACCTATGCTGTTGCAAATAGTAAGATTTCCACATTTTATTATGGCCAAGTAATATTGCTTTGTGTATATGTACCACCACTTTTTTATCCACTCATTTATTGATGGGCACTTGGGTTGGTTCCATATTTTAGCTATTGTAAATAACACTGCAATGAACATAGGGGTGCATATATTCTTTTGAATTAATATTTTGTGTTTCTTCAGATAAATACCCAGAAGTGGAATTGCTGGATCATAAGGCACTTTTATTTTTAATTTTTGTGGACCCTCCATACTGTTTTCCATAGTAGCTGCTCCAAACTGTATTCCCACCAACAGTGCCCAAGGATTACCTTTTCATTATGTCTTTGAGAACACTTGTTGTTTGTTGATTTATTAATGATAGCCATTCTGACAGGTGTGAGATGATATCTCATTGTGGTTTTAATTTGCATTTCTCTGATGATTATTGATGTTAAGCATGTTTTCATATGTCTATTGTCCATCTGTATGTCCTGTTCGGAGAAGTGTTTATTCAGGTTCTCTGCTCCTTTTCTTCAAAAAATATGTTTTTATTGATTTTTTAGAGAGAGAAGAAAGGAGAGAGAGAGATAGAAACATCATTGTGAGAGAGAAACATTGACTGACTTCCTTCTGCACGCCCACCACTGGGGATTAAGCCCACAACCCGGGCACATGCCCTGACCGGGAATCGAAACAGGACCTCTCAGTCCATGAGATGATGCTCAATCCACCGAGCCACATTTGCCAGACTCTGGTCATTTTTTAATTGGGTTATTTGTTATTTGTTATTTTGTGTGTGTGTGTGTGTGTGTGTTGAATAATATGAGTTCTTCATAAATTTTGGAATTAACCCTTTATCAGATGTATCATTGGCAAATATGTTCTCCCATTTAGTAGGTTGTCTTCATTTGTTGATGATTTCCTTTGCCGTGCAAAAACATTTTTCTTTGTTGTAGTCCCATTTGTTTATTTTTACATTTGTTTTCTTTGCCTAAGGAAATATAGCAGAAAAAGTATTGCTGAAAGAAGTGGGAGAAAGAGAGAGAGAGAGACACGTCAATGTGAGAGATCAGGGACAAACTGCAACCAAGGTAGGTGCCCTTAGCAGGAACCGAACCTGGGTCTCTTCAGTTCGCAGTCTGGTGCTGTAACCACTAAACAAAACCAACCAGGGTAAAATATCTGAGATTTTAATGCTTATGTATTTTTCTAAGATTTTTATGATTTTGAATCTTATGTTTAAGTCTTTAAGAATTCATTTTATGTTTATTATTGAAAATGGTGTAAGAAGGTGGTCTAGTTTCATTTTTTTATTGCATGTATTTGTGCAATTTCCTCAGCACCATTTATTGAATAGACTGTTTTTATCCTGTTGTCTGTTCTTCTTTGTCAATTTTTTAAAAGTATTCACCTGAGGGCATTTTTTTCTCTCGTTGATTTTAGAAGAGGGGAAGGGAGAAATACACACACACACACACACACACACACACACACACACACACAGATACTCACAGAGACAGGGAGAGAGAGAGAGAGAGATCAATGTGAGAGGCTGCCTCCTGTACATACCCTGAATGGAGATCCATTATGCCACCTAGGCATGTGCCCGGGCCGGAATCAAACCCTGAAGCCTTTCAGTGCATGGAATGATACTCTAATCAATTGAGCCACACTGGCCAGGGCTTCCTGAGCATACAGGTGTGGGTTTATTTCTGGGCTCTTTATTAGTTCCATTGATCTATATGTCTGCTTTTATGCCAGTACCATGCTGTTTTGATTACTATAGCCTTGTAGTACAGTTTGATATCAGGTAGTGATGAATTGTATTTAATGCTATTCTAACATAAAACCAACTTTGCATTCTTAAAATAAACTAAATTTATAGTTGTCTTCCTATTATATATCACTGGATTCAGATTACTATTTTTTGTTTAGATTTTTGTATCTACATTCACACATTATATTCATCTGTAATTTTCTTTTCTTCTATTATGAATTTTGGTATCAAGTCTATGTTAGTTTCTTTAAGACAAGTGGAAGAATATACCCTCTTCTGTTTTCTGAAGAGATTATAAAGAATTAAAGTTATTGCTCACTTAATGTTTTGTAGAATTTACAAATATGAAATCTCACCTCATTACTTAATAAAGGTCATCCCCAAAATTTCATTAAAATTTACACAATTACATAATTTCAATTTTACAAAATTGAAATTAAAATTACATAATTATTAAATTACAATTACACATAAGTTATAATTTTATAAAAATTACATAATAAACTACAAAATTACATTATAAAACCTGTGCTAATTCAGACTTTGTAGTCCAGTATGAACTCCATGGCTCTGTTGACTGGCTGTCATTGTGTGCTACTCACTTGACTTCTCCGATCTTTCAATGTTCTTACCCATCATATAGGTTTGCCTATGGTTCTTCTATCTCTTGAAGATGTCAGGAATATTAAATGCAACAATAATATGTAAAGTAGTTAGCCCTGAGCAGGGTACACAATAGATATCCAATAAATGATAATGATTTTTATGATCATGTGCAAATAATTCAATTATCCACTCAAGCATTTATTGAGCACCCATTGTGGGTCAGGCATAGTGAAGGGCATTGGGGATACAACAGGAGGGAAAATTGAATGTGGCCTTCAATGTATGTGGAACAAGGATTCAATGGATGTTCTGTCCCCTTTGGGAAAATACTGAGGCCAATGTTTATGGAACCACCTTGAGAACATCTTTGGTGGTGGATGGGCAAGAGTAAATGGAAGCAGCTATTTCTGCCAGGGGGCTATCAGAGTTTAATATTGAGCTCTTTGGGGATCTACTGGGGCAATTCTATGTGAGGGCTACTTATTTAAGAAATGAATGAAGGTGTCTTGCTTTTCTTAACCCGGGTTTTCTGGTTGCATTTCTTTACACAGACTAAAGGCTGCACCCAAAGATCTGTTCTCCATTACCTCTGTCTTTCATAAAGTCTCCTCCTCCTGCTGCAGGGGGATTACTAGGAAACAGGTGCACAGAACTACTGAAGACCCCAGCAAACTAAAAACTGAATCTAGGTGGCCTGAGGACTAACCCTGTCCCAGTGGCACCAGAGTTTGTACAATCAGTAAGTCTCAGGTGGCCCATGGACTCCTCCAGTATTTCTGGGAATCTTTGCCCCAATGCCTCCTTTTCTGCTTTCCATGAGCTTTGATTCTCTGGTACATGTTTCCCAGATGGTTTTATGGGAAATGCACTTATTTGGTGTAGTAATGAAAAGCAGTGGCCAGAGAACAAATATTCAATGGGCAAGAATTCTTTGGTAAGTTAAAAAATTCAGGCTGTGGAACCGAAAAATGGCGGCGGAGTGAACGGAGCTACACAGACCATCTCCCAGAACTAAACTGGAATTACAACTATAACACAGACAAATCGACGAGAAAAACCAACAGAAAAGCAGCTTGCGATGACCATACAATGAGGGACACTGACTCCATCCCAGTAGGCTTGCGAAGGCGCGAGACGAGGGCTGGGAGCCCACGGTCGGCAGCTCGGCAGCGACCTCAGCTGGGAGCAGCGCCCTCGGGTCACACTCCCAGGCGGCCCCACAGCGCAGCCGGGACAGAGGCTGAAACAGCCACAGCCACTCACCTTGGGCTCCGGCAGAGGGAGGGCAGACTGGACTGGAACTGTGTTGGGACACTCGGGGTTTGGAGGGCACTCAGAGCTTTGGCTGAGTGCAGCCACACAGGACTGTGGCCACATTGCTCCTTCCCAGATCTCTGAGGAAAGGCAGCAGCCCCTCCCTCGGAGATCCAACCCCACCCTGTGGGCCATTGAAGTGCTAATTGAGGCTCACTAACAACCAGCATCTGCCCCACCCTCGTGAAAGCCCCTTGGCTGAGCACCAGAGGGAGTTTTTCAATCAACTGACAACCCAAAACTCATCAATTAACCTAGACTGCTAGCCTCCAGGCAAAAAGCTAGAGGATAACAGTACGTTTCCTGGGCTGGCACTTTAACCAGGAAAGTAAGACTTGACAGTGGTGTTCAACGTGGGTCATCCCTCGCTCATCTAAACACAAGAGAGGGAGCCACAAACAGCAGAACACCAACACCCACAGGGAGAACTTGACAGGCTCCAAAGCCCACAGTGATAGCCAAAATGGTGAAACACAGAAACAGAAGCCAAATGAAAGAGCAAGACACCTCCACCGAAGATGAGATCAATGTGGAGCAATTAGGCATGTTAACAGAGCTAGAATTCAGAGCCATGATCTTGAGGAAGCTGAACAGCATGAGTAAGGACATAGAGACACTGAAAATAAGCCAAATGGAAATTAAAAACCAACAAGAAGAGATAAAAAATGACATATCCTAAATGAAAAACACATTGGAAGGTTTAAAAAGCAGAGTAGGGGAAGCTGAGGACTGGATCAGTGAATTAGAAGACAGGGTAGAAAAAATCAACCAATCAGAAAAACAAAAGAAAAAAACTATTAAAAAACAGGAAGACAGCTTAAGAGAACTATGGGACAACTGGAAACGTAATAATATTCGCATCATAGGAGTCTCCGAAGAAGAAGAAAAGGAGCAAGGGTTAGAGAATATATTCAAAAAAATAGTGAGAGAAAACTTCCCTAATTTGGCGAAGGAAGAAGGCATTCAAGTTCAAGAAGCACAGAGAGTCCCAAGTAAGAAGAACCCCAACAGGCCCACATCAAGACACATAGTAATTAAAATGCCACAAATTAAAGACAAAGAGAGAATCCTAAAAGCAGCAAGAGATAAGCAACAGGTTACCTCCAAAGGGAACCCCATAAGGCTCTCAGCTGACTTCTCACAAGAAACACTACAGGCCAGAAGAGAATGGCATGAAGTAATCAAAGTCATGAAAAACAAGAATCTGAATCCAAGACTACTCTACGCAGCAAGGCTATCATTCAAAATAGAAGATTGAATAACGAGCTTCCCAGACAAAAAAAAGCTAAGGGAATACATTAGCACCAAACCAGCACTGCAAGAAATGTTAAAAGGACTGCTGTAATTAGCAGTAGAAATGGGAAGAAAAATAGAACCACACTAAACAAAAATGGCAATAAATAAGTACATATCAATAATCACCTTAAACGTAAATGGATTGAATGCTCCCATAAAGAGACACAGAGTAGCTGATTGGATAAGAAAGCATGACTCATCTATATGTTGTTTACAAGAGACCCACCTCTCAACAAAAGACTCACATGGGTTGAAAGTGAAGGGATGGAAAAAAATTTTCCAAGCAAATGGAAAGCAAAAAAAAGCTGGGGTAGCAATTCTCATATCTGATAAAATAGATTTCAAAATGAAGACCAGCCCTGGCCGGTTTGGCTCAGCGGTTAGAGCGTCGGCCTGCGGTCCGGAGAGACCCAGGTTCGGTTCCCGCTAAGGGCACGTACTTCGGTTGCAGTTTGTCCCCGGCCCTGGTTGGTCGTGCGGGTGGCAGCCACTCGATGTGTCCCTTCACGTCGATGTTTCTCTCTCTCTCTCCCTCCCTCTCTATCTGTCCAAAAAAAAAAAAAAAATGGAAGGATATCCTCGGGTGAGGATGAAAAATAAAAACAAAATGAAGACCATAACTAGAGACAAAGACGGCCACTACATAATATTGAAAGGATCTATCCAACAGGAAGATATAACCTTGATAAACATATATGCACCCAATATAGGAGCACCAAAATATATTAAAAATCTTCTGGAGGACTTCCAAGGAGAAATCGACAACAATACAATCATAGCAGGGGACTTCAACACCTCGTTGACAGCACTGGATAGATCCTCTAGGCAAAAAATTAGCAAGGAAACAGAGACTCTAAATGAAGCACTAGACCAAATGGATTTAATAGATATCTACAGAGAATTACACCCCAAAACTACCGAACACACATTCTTCTCAAGTGCACATGGGACCTTCTCAAAGATAGACCACATGATAGGACACAAACTAAATCTCTACAAGTTGAAGAAGATTGAAATCATGTCAAGCATCTTCTCAGATCACAATGGCATGAAACTAGAAATCAATTGCAACAAGAACATGCAAAGACATTTCAACACATGGAGGCTAAATAGCATGTTATTAAAGAATGAATGGGTCACCGAGGAGATCAAGGAAGAAATTAAAAACTTCCTGGAAACCAATGAAAATGAACACACAACAACACAAAATCTATGGGATGCAGCGAAAGCAGTTCTGAGAGGGAAGCTCATAGCACTACAGGCCTACCTCAAAAAACAAGAAAAATTTCGAATTGACTGTCTAACCTCACAACTTAAAGAATTAGAAAGTAAACAAAAAGAAAACCCCAGAGCAAGCAGAAGAAAGGAAATAGTAAAGATCAGAGCAGAAATAAATGACATAGAGACCAAAAAAACAATTCAAAGGATCAATGAAACAAAGAGCTGGTTTTTCGAAAAGATAAACAAGATTGATGGACCCTTAGCTAGACCCACCAAGAAACAAAGAGAGAGAACCCAAATACACAAAATCAGAAATGAAAGAGGAGAAGTAACAACCAACACCACGGAAATACAAAAGATCATTAACAACTACTATGAAAAACTATATGGCAACAAATTCGACAATCTAAGCGAAATGGACAAATTTCTAGAAACACACAGTCTCCCAAAACTATTCCCGGAAGAGATAGAAAACTTGAACAGACCAATAACAACTAAGGAAATTGAAGAGGTAATCAAGACTCTCCCAGCAAACAAAAGCCCAGGCCCAGATGGCTTCACGGGGGAGTTTTACCGAACATTCAAAAAAGAACTAACACCCATTCTCCTCAAACTATTTCAAAAAATTCAAGAAGAAGGAAGACTTCCAAACACGTTCTATGAGGCCTGCATAATTCTCATTCCAAAACCAGAAAAAGACACTACGAAGAAAGAAAACTACAGGCCAATATCCCTGATGAACATAGACGCCAAAATCCTGAACAAAATATTAGCAAATCGGATCCAGAAATACATCAAAAAAATTATTCACCATGACCAAGTGGGATTCATTCCAGGGATGCAAGGCTGGTACAATATTCACAAATCAATAAACGTGATACAGCACATAAACAAAATGAAGAATAAAAACCACATGATCATATCAATAGATGCTGAAAAAGCATTCGACAAAATCCAGCATCCATTTCTGATAAAAACGCTCAGCAATGTGGGAATATAGGGATCATATCTCGACATAATAAAGGCCATATATGAAAGACCTACAGCCAACATCATACTCAATGGACAGAAACTAAAAACATTTCCATTAAGAACAGAAACAAAACAGGGATGTCCTCTTTCACCACTCTTATTTAACATTGTACTGGAAGTCTTAGCCACAGCAATCAGACATGAAGAAAAAATAAAAGGGATCCAAATTGGAAAGGAGGAAGTGAAACTGTCATTATTTGCAGATGACATGATATTGTACATAGAAAACCCTAAAGACTCCATCAAAAATCTATTAGACTTAATAAATGAATTTGGCAAAGTAGCAGGATACAAAATTAACGTCAAGAAATCGACGGCATTCTTGTACATCAATGATGAACTCACAGAAAGAGAAACTGAAAAAATCCCATTTACCATCGCTCCAAAAAAATTACGATACCTAGGAATAAACTTAACCAAAGAAGTAAATGACCTATTTGCAGAAAACTACAGATCATTGAAAAAAGAAATAGAGGAAGATATAAAAAAGTGGAAGCACATACCCTGTTCATGGATTGGAAGAATTAACATCATTAAAATGTCCATACTACCCAAAGCAATCTATAGATTCAATGCAATCCCCATCAAAATACCAACGACTTATTTCATAGAACTAGAACAAATACTTCAAAAGTTCATATGGAACCGAAAAAGACCCCGAATAGCCACAGCAATCTTGAAAAAGAAGAACAAAGTAGGTGGGATCACAATACTAGATATCAGGTTATACTACAAAGCGACTGTAACCAAAACAGCCTGGTACTGGCACAAGAACAGGCATATAGACCAGTGGAACAGAACTGAAAACCCAGAAATGGACCCAAGGTCAATACGCTCAATTAATATTTGACAAAGGTGGCAAGAGCATACAGTGGAGTAAAGACAGCCTCTTTAATAAATGGTGTTGGGAAAACTGGACAGCTACATGCAAAAAAATGAAACTAGACCATCAACTTACACCATACACAAAAATAAACTCAAAATGGATAAAAGACCTAAATGTGACCCGTGAATTCATAAAAATTCTAGAAGAAAATGTAGGCAACAAAATTTTGGACATCATTGGAGCAGAATTTTCACTGATACATCACCTAAGGCAACAGAAATAAAGGAGAAAATGAACACATGGGACTACATCAAACTAAAAAGCTTCTGCACAGCAAAAGAAACAATCATCAAAATGGAAAGGCAACCCACTGTATGGGAGAACATCATTGCCAATGATGTATCAGATAAGGGGTTAATTTCCAATATATATAGAGTGCTCATACAACTCCACAAAAAGAAGACAAAGAACCCAATTAAAAAATGGGCAGAGGAGCTGAATAGACACCTCTCCAAACAGGACATACAAATGGTCAAGAGACATATGAAGAAATGCTCAACATCACTAATCATCAGAGAGATGCAAATTAAAACAACAATGAGGTATCACCTCACAACTGTGAGAATGGCCGCCATCAACAAATCATCAAACAACAAGTGTTGGCGAGGGTGAGGAGAAAAGGGGACTGTAATACACTGCTGGTGGGAATGCAGACTGGTGCAGCCGCTATGGAAAACAATATGGTGCTACCTCAAAAAATTAAAAATTGAACTTCCATTTGACCCAGTGATCCCACTGCTGGGAGTATACCCTAAGAAGCCTGAAACACCAATCAGGAAGAATATATGTACCCCCATGTTCATAGCAGCACTATTTACAATAGCTAAGATCTGGAAACAGCCCAAGTGTCCACCAGTAGATGAATGGATAAAAAAGCTGTGGTACATATACACCATGGAGTACTATGCAGCGGTAAGAAAGAAAGATCTCTTATCCTTTGAGACGACATGGAGGGACCTGGAAAGTATTATCCTAAGTGAAAGAAGCCAAGCAGAAAAAGACAAATACCACATGATCTCACTTATATACGGAATATAATGAACATAACAGTCTGAGGAATACAGTAGACCCAGACACATGGAAGTAGGGCACAGACTGACATCCCTCAGAAGAGGGGATGGGGGGTGGGGGGGTGGGAAGAGATAAACCACAGAACTTATATGCATGTATGCATGACCAATGGACATGGACAACTAAGCCGGGGAAAGGATGGAAGGGGGGTTGGGTGGGGGTGCCAATGGGGTAAAAAGGTAAAATATCTGTAACAAAAAAAAAAAAAAAAAAAGATGTTGCCACAAAAATAAATAAAAAATAAAAAAATAAATAAAAAATTCAGGCTGTGCTTCTGATAAATTTGTGTTCATGTAAGTATTAGGACAGTGGTCCTCAAACTTCAGCATGCCAAAGTATTGCTCAGAGGGTGTTTAAAATTACATATACCTGGACCCCACCCTCAGAGACTCAGACTCAGCTTATCTGAAGTGCTAACAAGATTATGTTCATATGTTAGAATCACATTGAAAGCTCTAAAAAATACTGATGCCTGGCTCCACCTGGAAAACTCTAATTCAGTTTGTCTGAGTAGGGACCTGTGAACCTGAGAAAGAAGACACCTACTAAGAAGGACTCCTGGTACCTAACTGTGCTCAAATTGAAAACACACACACACACACACACACAGACACACCAAAAACAAAAACCAGAACCTAGCAGCCATTTCTACCACAGGGTCTTCTCCCATAAACTGCACCTCAGAAGGAAGCTTGTACTGAACTGCCTGCCTGAAATGTGTTTCTGCTATTTGAGCCATCCCTTAAAGAGGAGTTTCTGGAATCCTGTATCAACCAAGAGAACTGAGATTTTACCTGTCCAATTGGAGCTGTGCAACTATAGCCCCATCAGTATCTTCACCGACCAATCAGAGTGGCTTTATTCTGGTTAATTAGGAAAGTCAATGCCTTTTGGACCAATCAAAATGTGAGAGTTTGGAGTCTTCATTTCCATGAGAATGGACCAATCAGAGACCAGGGCCAGGGACTTCTGTCTGTATAAGCCAATTTCCCTCTTTTCTGAGAGCAAACTTTCCCTTTAGTTTTCAGGTGGAGATGTCTTGCTGCAGTGGAGGACAGGTGGTTTAGACCAGAGCAGAACTATTTAGCTGGAGAGGGTCTTTGCCCCAGGGTCACCTTGCAGCCATGCTGTTCCACAACCAGCTGTTCTACAGCCATGCTGTCATGTTGTATCACAATTTTGCTACTTACACTGACTAAAGTTACCCCAAAATGGAGATTTCTATTGGCATTGAAGTTGACAGGCCATGGCACTGATATCACTTTTTTTTTGTTAATTTTTAATTTTTTTTTTTGTTACAGATGTTTCTCCTTTTTTACTCCATTGGCATCCCCCCCCCCCCATTTCCCTTGCTCCATCCCCAGCTTTGTTGTCCATGTCCATTGGTTATGCATTCATGCATATAAGTTCTGTGGTTTATCTCTTCCCACCCGCCCCACTCCCTCTTCTGAGGGATGTCAGTCTGTGCCCTACTTCCATGTTTCTGGGTCTACCATATTTCTCAGACTGTTATGTTCATTATATTCCATATATAAGTGAGATCATGTATTTGTCTTTTTCTGCTTGGCTTATTTCACTTAGGATAATATTTTCCAGGTCCCTCCATGTCGTCTCAAAGGATAAGAGCTCTTTCTTTCTTACAGCTGCATAGTACTTCATTGTGTATATGTACCACTGCTTTTTTATCCATTCGTCTACTGATGGACATTTGGGCTATTTCCAGATCTAGCTATTGTAAATAGTGCTGCTAGGAACATGGGGGCACATATATTCTTTCTGATTGGTGTTTCAGGTTTCTTAGGGAATATTCCTAGAAGTGGGATCACTGGGTCAAATGGAAGTTCAATTTTTAATTTGTTGAGGTAACACCATATTGTTTTCCATTAAAGAAGCTCCTCAGATGATTTTAATGGGAGGTCAGAGTTGAAGACCACAAATATTTAAAACTTGCCCTTTACTATCCTAAATGAAATTCACAGATAGTATAACCTACTTATATATACCATTAAAAAAATAAAATGGTGTTCTTTTTGTAACATAAAGGTAATAAAAAATTACTTTTGGTAAATTTATATAAAATATTTATATATATTTATAAATATATAGTTAAATTAATTCATGGGCACAATTCTCTAGAAAACATAATGGAGTGGTCAGGTGTTTATCCTGTCAGAATGTGACCATCAGAGCCCCAAATCCAGACCAAGCCTAGAGTGTGATGCCAGTCACTCAGACACCATCAGCCTCAAAAATTTTGGTAAAGTTCCTGACAAAACAAAGCACCTTGACTCACCCTGTGTCTGGATTTCTGCACAAGTCACACAAATTGAACCAGGTAATAAATAGCACTTAGGATCCAATGTCAGATAGAATTAGGGTCTAGGGTAGGGAATTATAGACAGGTTGCTCCCAGACATGCATGCGTATCAGGCTGAATTTGGGCATTTCTAAACTCTCATCTGGACAAGCAAGCAAGCAAGCAAGCAAGCAAGCAAGCAAGCAAACAAACAAATAAAACCTTTCATCTTCCCCTGCCTGCCCCAAACCCTACGAGTCTCTTCACTATAATTGAACAATCACAAATGCTCCCCCACATTCTCAAGATGTCCCCTTGAATATGGACACAGAATGAAGGAATGAAGAGAGCTCAGAGAAATGAACTCAGATGCCAGGTGTACTTTCTACACGGGAGCAGCACCATGCAGAACATGACCTTGGGCGAATCTGTGACTCTCAGAGGGCTGACTCCCATCCCCCCAAATATCCATTCCTTTCAAGGGAGTAGCGAGAGAAGGGCTGCAATCTGCCTTCCACATCCAACTTCCCTGAAAGGTTAGGTTTAGTTCCGTTCCCCCTCCCAGAACCTGCCAAGGGCCGCTTAAAGGAAAACGGTAAAGGAACTTCCTTCACACCCACTGCACCGGTGACCATTCCACACTACCCCCACCAATAAACCTGAGAACATTTAGCAATCTCTAGTTCCCTCTAGTGGCCGATATTTATCATTCCAGGTACCTAGGTATTAATTTTTATTGTTTAAAAACGCATACAAAGAGACTTTATGCTAAGTGAAATAAGGCTGACACAAAAGGACAAACACTGCATGATTCCTTTTATATGAGGCACCTAGAGCAGTAGGAATCATAAAGGGAGAAAGAAGAATTGGTGGTTGACAGGGACTGAAGGGAGGGGGGGATCAGGAGTTATTCTTTAATTGGTATAGAATTTCAGATTGGGAAGAAGTAAAAGTTCTGGATATGGATGGGATGATGGTTGCAAAACAGTATATGTGTACTCAATATCACTGAATTGTATATTTTAATACAGTGCCTGCACATGCACACATCCCTACACAGGTAAACTTTATTTTTTAAAAAATAATTAATTTATTTTTGTTACAGATGTTTCTCTTTTTCCCCCCACTGATTCCCTCCTCCCCCTCCCTCCCCACCCTGTCCCCAGCTTTGTTGTTCATGTCCATTGTTCATGCATACATGCACATAAATTCTGTGGTTTATCCCTCCCCCACCACCCCCTCTTCTGGGGATTGTCCATCTGTACCCCACTTCCATGTCTCTGGGACTACTCCATTCCTCAGACTGTTATGTTCATTATATTCCACAAATAAGTAAGATCATATGATACTTGTCTTTCTCTGTTTGGCTTGTTTTGCTTAGGATGACACTTTCCAAGTCCCTCCATGTCATATCAAAGGATAAGAGATCTTTCTTTCTTACACCTTCATAGTACGCCATTGTGTATATGTACCACAGCTTTTTGATCCATTCATCTACTGATGGACACTTGGGCTGTTTCCAGATCTTAGCTATTGTAAATAGTGCTGCTATGAACATGGAGGTACATATATTCTTTCTGATTGGTGTTTCAGGCTGCTTAGGGTATATTCCTAGAAGCGGGATTACTGGGTCAAATGGCAGTTCAATTTTTAATTTTTTGAGGTAACACCATATTGTTTTCCATAGTGGCTGCACCAGTCTGCATTCCCACCAGCAGTGTACTAGAGTCCCCTTTTCTCCACATCCTCACCAACACTTGTTGATTGAAGATTTGTTGATGGCAGCCATTCTGACAGGTGTGAGGTGATACCTCGTTGCTTTAATTTGCATCTCTCTGATGATTAGTGATGTTGACAGTTTCTTCATATGTCTCTTAGCCATTTGTATGTGCTTTTTCGAGAGGTGTCTATTTAGGTCCTCTGCCCATTTTTTAATTGGGTTCTTTGTCTTCCTTTTGTTGAATTGTATGAGTACTCTTTATATTTTGTAAATCAGCCCCTTATCTGGTGTATTGTTGGCAATTATGCTCTCCCATATAGTGAGTTCCCTTTACATTTTCCTGCTTGTATCTTTTGCTGTGCAGAAGCTTTTTAGTTTGATGTAATCCCATGTGTTCATTTATTCCTTTATTTTTCTTGACTTAAGAGTTGTATCAGGCCCTGGCTGGTTTGGCTCAGCAGTTGGAGTGTCGGCCTACAAACCAGAGAGTCCCAGGTTTGGTTTCTGCTAGGGGCACTTACCAAAAAAGGAAAAAAGGAGTTGTATCAGTGAAAATTCTGCTATGTGTGATGTCTGAAATTTTGCTGCCAACATTTTTCTTCTAGGATTTTAATGGATTCACAAGTCACCTTTAAATCTTTTATCCACTTTGCGTTTATTCTTGTATATGGTGTAAGCTGGTGGTCTAGCTTCATTTTTGTTTGCATGTAGCTGTCCAATTTTTCCAACACCACTTATTAAACAGGTTGTTTTTAATCCACTCTATGTTCTTGCCCTCTTTGTTAAATCTTGATTGAACATAATGTCTTGGGTCAATTGCTAGGTTCTTTGATTTGTTTCATTGATCTATATGACTGTTCTTATGCCAGTACCAGGCTGTTTTGATTATAATGTCTTTGTAGTGTAACCTGATATCTGGTATTGTGATCCCTTCTACTTTGTTTTTCATTTTCAAGATTACTGTGGCTATTTGGGGTCCTTTTTGGTTCCATATAAATTTCTGGAGTATTTGGTCTAGTTCCATAAAATATGTCGTTAGTATTTTAATGGGGATTGCATTGAATCTATAGATTACTTTGGGGAGAATGGACATTTAATGATGTTGATTCTTCCAATTATGAACAAGTTATATGCTTCCACATTTTTGTATCTTTCTCTATTTCTTTTTTCAATGATCTGTACTTTTCTGCGAATAGGTTCTTTACTTGTTTGGTTAAGTTTATTCCTAGGTATCTTAAGTGTTTTTGCTGCAATGGTAAATGAAAGTTTTTTTTTTAGTTTCTCTTTGTGTGAGTTCATTATTGGTGTATAAGAATGCTGTTGATTTCTTGATGTTAATTTTGTATCCTGCTACTTTGCCAAATCATTTATTAGCTCTAGTAGGATTTTGATGGAGTCTTTGGGGTTTTCTAAGTATAGTATCATGTTATCTGCAAATAATGACAGTTTCACTTTCTCCTTTCCAATTTGGATCCCTTTTATTTTTCCTTCTTGTCTAATTGCTGTGGCTAAGACTTCCAGAACTATGTTAAATGAGAGTGGCGAAAGTGAGCATCCCTGTCTTGGTCCTGTTCTTAAGGAAAATGATTTTAGTTTTTGCCCATTGAGTGTAAAATTGGCTGTAGGTTTTTCATATATGGCCTAAGATATGGTCCCTCAATTCCCACGTTGTTAATAGTTTTTACCAGAAATGGGTGCTGGATTTTGTCAAATGCTTTTTCAGCATGTATTGATATGATGATATGGTTTTGATCTTTTATTTTGTTTACGTGGTGTATAACATTTACTGATTTATGAATATTGTACCAGCCTCGTATCCCTAGCATAAATCCCACTTGGTCACGATGAATAATTTTTTAATGTATTGCTGAATCCAATTTGCTATTATTTTGTTAGGAATTTTGGCATCTGTGTTCATCAGGGATATTGGTCTGTAGTTTTCTTTCTTTGTAGTGTCTTTCTCTGGTTTAGAAATTAGAATCATGCTGGCCTCATAAAACGAGTTTGGAAGTCTTCCTTATGAATTTTTGGAATAGTTTTAGAAGAAAAGATATTAGTTCTTCTTTGAATGTTCAGTAAATCCCCAACCCCCACACCCAGTGAAGCCATTTGGGCCGAACTTTTGTTTGCTGGGAGTTTCTTAATCACATCTTCAATTCTCTTAGCTGTTATTGGACGGTTCATGCTTTCTATCTCTTCCCAGTTCAGTTTTGGGAGACTGTGTGATTATAGAAATTTGTCCATTTTGCCTAGAATGTCCAATTTGCTGGTGTATAATTGTCCATAGTATTGTTAATGATCCTTTGTATTTCTGTGATGTCAGTTGTTACTTCTTCTCTTTCATTTCTGATTTTGTTTGAGTTTTCTCTCTTTGTTTCTTGCTGAGTCTGGCTAAGAGTATATCAATCCTGTTTATCTTTTCAAAGAACCAGCTCTTTGTTTCATTGCTTTTTATTTATTTATTTATTTTTTATTAATTAAATTTTGTTACAGATGTTTCTCCTTTTTCACCCACTGATTCCCCCCTCCGCCTCCCTCCTTGCCCTTTCCCCAGTTTGTTGTCCACGTCCACTGTTCATGCATACATGCATATAAGTTCTGTGGTATATCTCTCCCCCACCACCCCTTCTTCTGGGGATTGTCAGTCTATACCCCACTTCCACGTCTCTGGGACTACCCTGTTCCTCAGACTGTTATGTTCATTATATTCCACAAAGAAGTGAGATCATATGAAACTTGTCTTTCTCTGTTTGGCTTGTTTCACTTAGGATGATACTTTCCAGGTTTCCTCATGCAGTCTCAAAGGATAAGAGATCTTTCTTTCTTACACCTTCATAGTACTCCATTGTGTATATGTACCACAGCTTTTTGATCCATTCATCTACTGATGGACACTTGGGCTGTTTCCAGATCTTCGCTATTATAAATAGTGCTGTTATGAACATGGGGGTACATATATTCTTTCTGATTGGTGTTTCAGGCTTCTTAGGGTATATTCCAAGAAGTGGGATCACTCAGTCAAATGGCAGTTCAATTTTTAATTTTTGAGGTGACACCATATTGTTTTCCATAGTGGCTGCACCAGTTTGCATTCCCACCAGAAGTGCACTAGAGTCCCCTTTTCTCCACATCCTCACCAACACTTGTTGATTGATGATTTGTTGATGGCGGCCATTCTGACAGTTGTGAGGTGATACCTCATTGTTGTTTTACTTTGCATCTCTGTGATGATTATTGATGATGAGCATTTCTTCATATGTTTCTTACCCATTTGTATGTCCTGTTTGGACAGGTGTCTATTTAGTTCCTCTGCCCATTTTTTAATTGGGTTCTTTGTCTTCCTTTTGTTGAGTGAGTTGTATGAGCACTCTGTATGTATTGGAAATTAGCCCCTTATCTGATATATCATTGGCAATTATGCTCTCCCATACAGTGGGTAGCCATTTTGTTTTGATGATTGTATCTTTCGCTGTGCAGAAGCTTTTGAGTTTGATGTAGTCCCATGTGTTCATTTTCTCCTTTGTTTCTATTGCCTTAGGTGATGTGTCAGTAAAAATTCTGCTGTGTATGATGTCTGAAATTTTGTTGCCTACATTTTCTTCTAGAATATTTATGGATTCATGAGTCACATTTAAGACTTTTATCCATTTTGAGTTTATTCTTGTGTAGGGTGTAAGTTGATGGTCTAGTTTCATTTTTCTGCAAGTAGCTGTCCAATTTTCCCAGCACCGTTTATTAAAGAGGCTGTCCTTACTCCACTGTATGCTCTTGCCACCTTTGTCAAATATTAATATTGCCTTGGGTCTATTTCTGGGTTCTCTGTTCTGTTCCACTGGTTTATATGCCTGTTCTTGTGCCAGTACCAGGCTGTTTTGATTACACTGGCTTTGTAGTATAACCTGAAATCTGGTATTGTGATCCCTCCAACTTTGTTCTTCCTTTTCAAGATTGCTGTGGCTATTCAAGGCCTTTTTTGGTTCCATATGAACTTTTGAAATAATTGTTCTAATTCTGTGAAGTATGCCATTGGTATTTTGATGAAGATTGCATTGAATCTACAAATTGGTTTGGGTAATATGGACATTTTAATGATGTTAATTCTCCCAATCCATGAACAGGATATGTGCTTCCACTTTTTTTTATATTCCTGTGTTTTTTTTCCAAATCTTTATTGTTGGATGTAAAATGTATTACAGATGTTCCACATTTTTCACCCATTGACTCCCTCCTCCCCACTCCTGCCCCTCTCCCACCTTTTCCCACACTATTGTCTGTGTCCATTGGTTATGCATATAAGTTCTTTGGTTTATTTCTTCCCACCCCCCCAACCCCTTTCCCTTTGAGGTTTGTCAGTCTAGCAATGAATTTGTGCTTCTTAATCCCTTCACCTTTTTCACCCATTCCCCCAACCCCCTTCCGAACTGGCAACCAACAAAATGTTCTCTGTATCTATGAGAATGTTTCTGTTCTTCCTGTTCATTTTGTTTGTAGATTCCATTGTTGATAGATATGTATTCATTGCCATTTTGTTTGTTCATACATTTTATCTGTTTCTTCAAAAGGACCCGTCATTATTTCATATAATAATGGTTTGGTAGTGATGAACTCCTTTAACTTTTTCTTGTCTGGGAAAGTTTTTATATGTCTATCAATTCTAAATGACAGCTTTTCAGGATAGAGTAATTTTGGTTGTAGGTTCTTGCTTTTCATCACTCTGAATATTTCTTGCCACTCCCTTCTGGCCTGCAAAGTTTCTCTTGAGAAATCAGCTGACAGCCTAATGGGAACTCCTTTGTAGGTAACTAGCTGCCTTTCTCTTGCTGCTTTTAAGATTCTCTCTTTGTCTTGAACCTTTTGCATTTTGATGATGATGTGTCTTGGTGTAGGCCTCTTGGGGTTCATCTTGTTTGGGACTCTCTGTGTGTTCCTGGACTTGTATGTCTGTTTCCTTCACCAAATTAGGAAAGTTTTCTGCCATTATTATTTCAAACAGGTTTTCGATTTCTTGTTCTCTCTCTTCGCCTTCCGACATCCCCAAGATGTGAATGTTGGCACGCTTGAAGTTGTCCCAGAGGCTCCTTACACTATCCGCATTTTTTTGGATTCTTTTTTCTTTTTGCTGTTCTGATTGGGCATTTTTTGCTTCCTTATATTCCAAATCGATGGTTTGCTCCTTGGATTTACATACTCTATTATTGAAGCTGTGTAAATTATTCTTTATTTCAGTTAATGCCTCCTTCAATTCTAACTGTGTATCCATGATTTCTAACTGGTCCTTTTTTATGCCCTTGAGGCCCTCCCTAAGTCCACTGAGGTTCTCACTAAGTTCATTGAGCATCCTTATAAGCATTATTTTGAACTCAGTATCTGTTAGGTTGCTTATCTCCCTTTCGCTTAGTTCTTTTCTTGGGGTTTTGTTCTGTTCTTTCATTTGGGACCTGTTTCTTTGTCTCCTCATTTTGGCTGCCTCCCTGTGTTTGTTTCAGTGTATTACTTAATGAGAGGTATGGGGCTCGCTGAGACCCGGTGCTGCTCGTTTGAAAGAATTTAGGAAAAACCTGAAGCAGGATCCAAGACCGGCCAATCCTATGGTTAAGCAAGTGGCAACAGCTTGGGTGGGCATGAAAGTTGTGTGGGGCGGGGCGGGGCCTCAGGGAGTCAGCAGGGTGGGGCTACCAGTGTGAGCCAGGGTGCTGGAGTCCCAGATATGGCTTCTGTCTGCCGACCCCGGGAAGGGCTCACCAAAAGAACAAAGTCCTCTTACAGCACGTTTGTCCCCGAGAAAGCCCCCTCTCCAGCCCTCGCTCCAGTGCCAAACAGCTCAGTTCTTCCCTGTATGTCTCTGGTGCCCCTGGAGCTGCCTCCCATCCAAGCTTAGAGGGAGAGAGTCCAATAAGTTCTTGGGCTGGCCCTTTAGGGAGCTGCCTGGGGCTCCAGCCACCTCAGCTTCCCTGAGCCTCAGTTTCTGCTGGTTTTTCCAGCCAGAAGTTATGGGGACTTCTCTTCCTGGCACTGGAACCCTGAGCGGGGCACCTGGTGTGGGATGGGGACCCCTCAGTCCTCAGGAAGGACCTTTACAGCCGCGGGAGCCTCCTGATTTTTATCCGCCACACTTGGGTGTGGGACCAGCCCGTCACGCCACCGCGCTGCCGCCGCTGCCGCCGCCACCCCTCGCGCCTCCGCCCCTCCTACCAGTCTGGATGTAGCTGCTTTTTAAAAAAAATTCCGTAGTTGTAGGACTTCCATTCAGCTTGATTTCAGGTGGTTTTGAATGAAGGTTGTTCTGTAGTTTAGTTGTAACTTTGATGTGGTTGTGGGAGGACGCGATACAGCATTTACCTACGCTGCCATCTTGACCGGAAGTCTATTTTTTTTTTTTTCAGTGACCTGTAGTTTTCTGTGAATAGGTCCCTTATTTCTTTGGTTAAGTTTATTTTTAGGTCTTAATTTTTTTTGCCGCAATGGTAAATGGGATTGTTTTCTTAGTTTCTCTTTCTGTGAGTTAATCATTGGTGTATAAGAATGCCATCGATTTCTTGACGTTAATTTTGTATCCTGCTACATTTCCAAATTCATTTATTAAGTCTAGTAAACTTTTGATGGTGTCTTTGGCATTTTTTATGTATAGTATCATGTCATCTGCAAAGAATGACAATTTCACATCCTCCATTCCAATTTGGATCCCTTTTCTTTTTTCTTATCCCTTTTATACCATGGTGTTTAGCTTCCATGTGTTCAAATGTCTTTGTATGTTCTTCTTGCAATTGATTTCTAGATTCATGGCATTGTGATCTGAGAAGATGATTGATATGATTTCAGTCTTTTTGAACTTGTAGAGACTTAGTTTGTGTCCTAACATTTGGTCTATTTTTAAGAATGTCCCATGTGCTCTTGAGAAGAATGTGAACTCTGTAGTTTTGGGGTGTAGTTCACTGTAGATATCTATTAAATCCATTTGGTCTAGTGCTTCATTTAGAGTCTCTGTTTCCTTGCTAATTTTTTGTCTAGAGGATCTATCCAGTGATGTCAGCGGGGTGTTGAAGTCCTCTGCTGTGATTGTATTGCTATCAATTTCTCCTTTGAAGTCCTCCAGAAGTTTTTAAATATATTTTGGTCCTCCTATATTGGGTGTATATATGTTTATCAAGGTTATATCTTCCTGTGGGATAGATACTTTCAATATTATGTAGTGGCCTTCTTTGTCTCTAGTTATGGCCTTTATTTGGAAATCTATTTGATCAGATATGAGTATTGCTACCACAGCTTTTCTTTGTTTTCTGTTTGTTTGGAAGATTTTCTTCCATCCCTTCACTTTCAATCTATGTGAGTCTTTTGTTGTGAGGTGGGTCTCTTGTAAACAACATATAGATGAGTCATGCTTTCTTATCCAATCAGCTTCTCTGTGTCTTTTATGGGAGCATTCAGTCCATTTACATTTAAGGTGATTATTGATATGTACTTATTTATTGCCATTTTTGTTTAGTGTGGTTCTATTTTTCTTCCCATTTTCCTGGTAATTACAGCAGTCCTTTTAACATTTCTCGCAGTGCTGGTTTGGTGCTAATGTATTCCCTTAGACTCTTTTTGTCGGGGAAGCTCTTTATTTGACCTTCTATTTTGAATGATAGCCTTGCTAGGTAGAGAGGTCTTGGATTCAGATCCTTGTTTTTCATGACCTTGATTACTTCATGCCATTCCCTTCTGGCCAGTAGTGTTTCTTGTGAGAAGTCAGCTGAGAGCCTTATGGGGTTTCCTTTGCAGGTAACCTGTTGCTTATCTCTTGCTGCTTTTACGATTCTATCTTTGTCTTTAATTTTAGCAGTTTGATTACTATGTGTCTTGGTGTGGACCTGTTTGGGTTCTTCTTACTTCGGGCTCTCTGTGCTTCTTAAACTTGAATGCCTTGTTCCTTCACCAAATTAGGGAAGATTTCTGTCACTATTTCTTTGAATATATTCTCTAACCATTGCTTATTTTCTTCTTCTTCAGGGACTCCTATGATGCGAACATAATTCCGTTTCCAGTTGTCCCACTGTTCTCTTAAGCTGTCTTCCTGTTTTTTAATTGTTTTGTCCTTTTGGTTTTCTGATTGGTTGTTTTTTTCTAGCCTGTCTTCTAATTCACTGACCCGGTCCTCAGCTTCCCCTACTCTGCTTTTTAGACCTTCCAATGTGTTTTTCATTTCTGATATGTCATTCTTCATTTCTTCCTGTTGGTTTTTAATTTCCATCTGGTTGCTTTTCAACATTTCTATGTCTTTACTCATGGTGCTCATATCCTTACACATGCTGTTGAGATTCCTCAACTCCATGGCTCTTAATTCTAGTTCTGTTAACTTGCTTAACTGCACCTCATTTATCTCATCTTCCGTAGAGGTCTCTTGTTCTTTCATTTGGCTTTTGTTTCTGTTTTTCACCATTTTGGCTATCACAGTGGGCTTTGGAGTCTGCCAAATTTTCCCTGTGGGTGTTGGTGTTCTGCTGTTTGTGGCTCCCTCTCCTGGGTTTGGATGATCCACTTTAACACCATTGTTAAGTCTTAGGTTTTCTGGTTAATGTTGGTAACCCAGGGAATGATAGTTATCCTCTAGCTTTTTTTGCCTGGAGGCTATTAGTAGAGGTCACCTGAAGACCCTTGGTTTCTGAGTTGCCTGAAAAACTCCCTCAGGTGCTCAGTGTAGGAGGATTTTCCAAGGGTGGGGCAGCTGCTGGTTTTTAATGGGCCTCAATTAGCATTTCAATGGCCACCAGGTGAGGTTGAATCTCTGAGGGAGGGGCCGCCACCTCTCCCCAGGTTCCTGGGAAGGAGTAAAATGTCCACAGTCTGCCCTGGTCGGTTTGGCTCAGCGGTTAGAGCGTCCACCTGCGGTCCGGAGAGGCCCGGGTTCGGTTCCCGCGAAGGGCATGTACCTCGGTTGCAGTTTGTCCTCGGCCCTGGTTGGTCGTGCGGGTGGCAGCCACTCGATGTGTCCCTTTCACATCGATGTTTCCCTCTCTCTCTCTTCCTCTCTCTCCCTCCCACTCTGTCTGTACAAAAAAAATGGAAAAATGTCCTCAGATGAGGATTAAAAAAATAATAATAAAAAATGTCCACAGTCCTGCATGGCTGCACTCAGCGAAAGCTCTTAGCACCCTCCAAAACCCGAATGTCCCCACACAGTTCCAGTCCTTTCTGCCTTCCCTCTGCCGGAGCCCAAGGTGACTGGCTGCTGCCAATTTATCCTCTGTCTAGACTCTGCATTGTGGCACCGCCTAGGACTTTTAACCCGAGGGCGCTGCTTCCAGCCAAGTGCGGCACTGGCTGTGGATCAAGCTGAGGGCATTGCACTCAGCAAAAACCCCAGGATTGAACCACAGTAGCGGGGCACTGCCGAGGTGGCAGCAGCTTGCAGCAGAGTTCCCTGGTCCCCGTGAGTCCTTGCGGCACCAGCCGAGGGCTTTGCACACAGAGTTCGCAGGACTCAGCCTCGGTAGCAGCGTCCCGCTGAGTCCCCTGGTCGTAGCCAGTCCATGCCAGTCCCTGCAGCAGCAGCCGAGGGCTTAGCAGGCAGCAGAGTTTGCAGGATTCAGGCGCGGTCATAGCCGGCAGCAGCAAGTTCCCGCCAAGCCCCTTGGTCTCCGCCCAGGCCGCCGGGGACTGTGGGCTCTCGGCCTCCTCGTGCGTCCTTGTAAGCCTACCAGGATTGAGTCATTGTCCCTGGTTATGTTGTCCTCCAAGGTGTCTTTTGGTTGCCCCTTCCTGTAGATTTGGCTTTATTTTCATTGTAAATCCAGTTTGGTGCTGGAAGATGGTCTGTGTAGCTCCATTCACTCCGCCGCCATTTTTTCTCCAGCACCATTTATTAAAGAGGCTATCCTTACTCCACTGTATCCAATATTTGCCACCCTTGTCAAATATTAATTGAGCATATTGCCTTGGGTCCATTTCTGGGTTCTCTGTTCTGTTCCACTAGTCTATATCCCTGTTCTTGTGCCAGTACCAGGCTGTTTTGATTACAGTGGCTTTGTAGTATAACCTGAAAGCTGGTAATGTGATCCCTCCAACTTTGTTCTTTTGTTCCAGATTGCTGTGGCTAATCGAGGTTATTTTTGGTTCCATATGAACTTTTGAAGTAATTGTTCTAATTCTTTGAAGTATGCCGTTGGTATTTTGATGGGGATTGCGTTGAATCTATAGATTGCTTTGGGTAATATGGACATTTTAATGTTGTTAATTCTCCCAATCCATGAACAGGTATGTGCTTCCACTTTTTTATATCTTCCTCTATTTCTTTTTTCAATGACCTGTAGTTTTCTGCGAATAGGTCCTTTATTTCTTTGGTTAAGTTTATTCCTAGGTATCTTAATTTTTTGCCTGAATGGTAAATGGGATTGTTTTCTTAGTTTCTCTTTCTGTGAGTTCATCCTTGGTGTATAAGAATGCCATCGATTTCTTGACATTAATTTTGCATCCTGCTACTTTTCCAAATTTATTTCTTAAGTCTAGCAAACTTTTAATGGAGTATTTGGGGTTTTCTATGTATAGTATCATGTCATCTGCAAATAATGACAATTTCACTTCCTCCTTTCCAATTTGGATCCCTTTTATTTATTCTTCCGGTGTGATTGCTGTGGCTGAGACTTCCAGTACTATGTTAAATAAGAATGGCAAAAGTGGGCATCCTTGCCTTGTTCCTGTTCTTAAGGGAAATGCTTTTAATTTTTGCCCATTGAGTATGATGTTGGCTGTAGGTCTTTCATATAAGGCCTTTTTAATGTTAGGATATAATCCCTCTATTCCCACACTGCTGAGCGTTTTTATCAGAAATAGATGATAGATTTTGTCGAAGGCTTTTTCGGCATCTATTGATATGATCATGTGGTTTTTATTCAATTTATGTATGTGGTGTATCACATTTATTCATTTGCGAATATTGTACCAGCCTTGCATCCCTGGGATGAATCCCACTTGGTCATTGTGGATAATTTTTGGTGTATTACTGGATTCTTTTTTGCTAGTATTTTGTTCAGGATTTTGACATCTATGTTCATCAGGAATATTGGCCTGTAGTTTTCTTTCTTTGTTGTGTCTTTTTCTGGTTTTGGAATTAGAATTATGCTGGCTTTATAAAACGAGTTTGGAAGTCTTCTTAAATTTTTAAAAATAGTTTGAGGAGAACGGGTATTACTTCTTCTTTGAATGTTCGGTGAAACTCCCCCATGAAGCCATCCGGGTCTGGGCTTTTGTTTGCTGGCAGAGTCTTGAGTACATCTTCAATTTCTTCAGTTGTTATTGGTCTGTTCAAGTTTTCTATCTCTTCTTGATCCAGTTTTGGGAGACTATGTGTTTCTAGAAATTTTCCATTTTGCTTAAATTGTCGAATTTGTTGCCATATAATTGTTCATAGTAGTTGTTAACGATCCTTTGTATATCTGTGGTGTCAGTTGTTACCTCTCCTCTTTTATTTCTGACTTTGTGTATTTGGGTTTTCTCTCTTTGTTTCTTGTTGAGTCTAGCTAAGGGTCCATCGATCTTGTTTATCTTTTCGAAAAACCAGCTCTTTGTTATATTGATCCTTTGAATTGTTTTTTTTTTGGTCTCTATGTCATTTATTTCTCCTCTGATCTTTAGTATTTGCTTCCTTCTCCTTGCTCTGGGGTTTTCTTTTTGTTTGCTCTCTAGTTATTTATGTTGTGAGGTTAGATATTCTAATAAAGATTTTTCTTGTTTTTTGAGGTAGGCCTGTAGTGCTATGAACTTCCCTCTCAGAACTGCTTTTGCTGCATCCCATAGATTTTGTGTTGTTGTGTCTTCATTTTCCTTGGTTTCCAGGAAGTTTTTAATTTCTTCCTTGATCTCCTTGGTAGCCCATTCATTGTTTAAGAACATGGTATTTAGCTTCCATGTGTTCAAATTTCTTTGCATGTTCATGTTGCAATTGAGTTCTAGTTTTATGCCATTGTGATCTGAGAAGATGCCTGATAAACTTCAGTCTTTTTGAACTTGTAGAGACTTAGTTTGTGTCCTAACATGTGGTCTATCTTTGAGAATGTCCCATGTGCTCTTGAGAAGAAT
This sequence comes from Molossus molossus, assembly GCF_014108415.1. Taxonomy (NCBI): domain Eukaryota; kingdom Metazoa; phylum Chordata; class Mammalia; order Chiroptera; family Molossidae; genus Molossus; species Molossus molossus. Next base: position 46,505,815 of record NW_023425399.1, read on the forward strand.
GTGAATTCTGTAGTTTTGGGGTGTAATTCTCTGTAGATATCTATTAAATCTATTTGGTCTAGTGCTTCATTTAGAGTCTCTGTTTCCTTGCTAATATTTTGTCTAGAAGATCTATCCAGTGATGTCAGTGGAGTGTTGAAGTCTCCTTCTATGATTGTATTGCTATCGATTTCTCATTTGAAATCTTCTAGAATTTTTAATAGATTTTGGTGCTCCTATATTGGGTGCATACATGTTCATCAAGATTATATCTTTCTGTTGGATAGATCCTTTCAATATTATGTAGTGGCCTTCTTTGTCTCTAGTTATGGCCTTCATTTTGAAATCTATTTTATCAGATATGAGTATTGCTTCCCTAGCTGTTTTACCTTTTCGTTTGCTTGGAAGATTTTTTTCCATTTCTTCACTTTTAACCTATGTGATTTTTTTGTTGTGAGGTGGGTCTCTTGTAGTCAACATATAGATGAGTCATGCTTTCTTATCCAATCAGCTACTCTGTGTCTTTAATGGGAGCATTCAATCCATTTACATTTAAGGTGATTATTGATATGTACTTATTTATTGCCATTTTTGTTTAGTGTGGTTTTATTTTTCTTCCTAGTTCTCATGCTAATTACAGCAGTCCTTTTAATATTTTTTGTAGTGCTGGTTTGATGCTAATGTATTCCCTTAGAGTTTTTTGTCTTGGGAACTCTTTTTTTGACTTTGTATTTTGTATGATAGCCTTGCTAGGTAGAGTGGTCTTGGTTTCAGATTCTTGGTTTTCATGACCTTGAGTACCTCATGCCATTCTCTTGTGGCCTGTAGTGTTTCTTGTGAGAAGACCGCTGAGAGCCTTATGGTAACCTGTTGATTATCTCTTGTTGCTTTTAGGATTCTCTCTTTGTGTTTAATTTTTGGCACTTTGATTACTATGTGTATTGGTGTTGGCCTGTTTGCGTTCTTCTTACTTGGGGCTCTCTGTGCTTTTTGAACTTGAATGCCTTCTTCCTTCCCCAAATTAGAGAAGGTTTCTGTCACTATTTCTTCAAATACATTCTCTAACCCTTGCTCATTTTATTGTTCATCGGGGACTCCTATGATGCTAATGTTATTACATTTACAGTTGTCCCATAGGTCTCTTAAGCTGTTTTCCTGCTTTTAATTATTTTTTCCTTTTGGTTTTCTGATTGGTTGTTTTTTTCTACCCTGTCTTCTAATTTACTGATTCGGTCCTCACCTTTCTCTACTCTCCTCTTTAGACTTTCGAATGTATGTTTTATTTCTGATATATCATTCTTCATTTCTTCCTGTTGGTTTTTAATTTCCAACTGGTTGATTTTCAACATTTCTATGTATTTTCTCGTGGAGCTCATGTCCTTACACATGCTGTTGAGCTTCCTCAAGATCATGGCTCTGAATTCTAGTTCTGTTAACTTGCTTAAGTGCACCTCATTTATCTCATCTTCAGTAGAGGACTCTTATTCTTTCATTTGGCTTTTGTTTCTGTTTTTCACCATTTTGGCTATCACAGTGGGCTTTGGAGTCTGCCAAATTTTCCCTGTGGGTTTTGGTGTTCTGCTGTTTTTGGCTCCCTCTCTTGGGTTTGGATGAGCCAGGGAGGAGCCACTTTAAACACCACTGTCAAGTCTTCACTTTCCTGGTTAGAGTTGCTAGCCCAGGGAATTATAGTTTTCCTCTAGCTTTTTTGCCCAGAGGCTATTAGTAGCAGTCACCTGAAGAACCTTGGTTTCTGAGTTGCCTGAAAAACTTCCTCAGGTGCTCAGTGTAAAAGGATTTCCTGAGAGTGTGGCAGATGCTGGTTGTTAATTGGCCTCAATTAGCATTTTAATGGCCACCAGGTGGGTTGAATCTCTGAGGGAGGGCCCACCGACTCTCCCCAGGGCCCTGGGAAGGAGTGTAATGACCATAATCCTGTGTGGCTGCACTCAGCAAAAGCTCTGAGCACCATTCAAATCCTGAGTGTCCCCACACAGTTCCAGTCCAGTCTTCCCTCCTTCTGCTGATGCCTAAGTTGAATGGCTGCTGCCAATTTAAACTCTGTTCAGGCTCTGCACCATGGAGCCACCTGGGAATTTAACCTAATGGTGCTGCTCCCAGCTAAGCGTGGCCGAGGCTGCGGCAGCTCCCAGCTGAGAGCATAGCACCTACCTGAGGTTGCAGGACCCAGCCAAGGCCACAGGTCCCAGCCAAGGCAGCAGTAGGTCCCAGCCGGGGATCCATATTCCATCTGAGGCCGCTGCAGGTACCACCCCAGGACGCCGTAGACCATGGTCTCCTGGCCCTCTCTCGCATCCTCGCAAGTCTACCAGGTTTGAGTCAGTGTCCCTGGTTATGTGGTCATCTAAGCTGCCTTTTGGATGCCCCTTCCTGACTATTTGTCTTTATTTTCATTGTAATTCCAGTTTGGTCTTGAGAGATAGTCTGTATAGCTTCCATTCACTGTGCCGCCATTTTTTTTCTCCCGAGTCTTGCTTTCTTATCCATTCCGTTACTTCGTGTCTTTTGATCAGAGCATTTAATCCATTTACATTTAAGGTTATTGTTGATATGTACTTATTTATTGCCATTTTTGTTTATTATTTTTATGTTTCTGTTACTATTTATTCTGCCTATTACAGCAGAGTTTTTAACATTTCTTGCAGTACTTGTTTGATGCCAATATATTCTCTTAGCCTTTTTTGTGTCTGGGAATCTCTTTATTTCATCTTTCATTTTGAATAATAGCCTTGCTGAATAGAGTAGTCTTGGATTCAGATTCTTGTTTTTCATTACCTTGATTACTTCATGCCATTTCCTCTGGCCTGTAGTTTTTCTGTTGAGAAATCAGATGATAGCTTTATAGGCGTTCCTTTGTATGTAACTTGTTGCTTATCTCTTGGTGCCTTTAGGATTCTCTCTTTGTCTTTAATTTTTGCATTGTAATTATTATGTGTCTTGGTATGGGCTTGTTTGGGTTCTTCTTCTTTGGGGCTCTCTGTACTTCTTGAACTTGTATGCTCTTTTCTTCACCAAGTTAAGGAAGTTTTTTGGCACTGTTTCTTCATATATATTCTCTTACCCTTGCTAATTTTCTTCTTCTGGCATGCCTATGTTGTTATGTTTTATATTGCACCACAGTTCTTTTTTTTTTTCTTTTTAGTTCTCTGATTGTGTGAATTTTTTTACTCTGTCTTCTAATTCACTGATCTGGTTGTTGGTTTCCTCTACTCTGCTGTCTTCCCTTTCAATGCGTTCTTTATTTCTGCTATGTCATTGTTCATTTCCAACAGTTTGGTTTGCAATGTTTCTATACCTTTACTCATGCTGTTGAGCTTTTTACTCATGCTGTTGCACTTCCTCATGATTATTACTCTGAACTCTGCTTCTGATATCTCACTTAATTCCATTTCATTAATTTTTTTTGGTAGAATTATCTTGGTCTTTCATTTGTGATTTGTTTATTTGTTTCACTGTTTTTGCGGTCTTGTGGATTTTGGAGCATGCCAATTGTTTCCTGTGGCTGTTGGTGTTCTTCTGGTTGTGGATCCCTCTACTGGGTTTAGGTGAATGTGGGAGGACCCATTTTAAACATCATTGTGACGTCGTACTTTCTTTGGTAGATTTTCAAACCAAGAAAGGTTCACTTATCCTCTAGCTTTTTGTCTGGAGGTTATTAGTCTCAGTTACTTGATGAACCTGGATTGTAGCCCTCAGATGAATGAAAAATTCCTCACGTGTACTAGTATTTCCAGTGGTTGGGGCATTTGCTTGCTATCAGACTTCGTCTTTTAATGAGCCTCAATTTGAACTTCTCTGGCTTGGCCTGGTGGTGTTGAATTCCTGAGGGAGGGGCCGTTACTTCTCCCTGAGGCTCTGGAGAGAGTTTCTTTGAGTAAGGTGTCTATTGACCTGTGAAGGAGTTATTCAGCACAGAACTCCTAGTGTCCTCCTCTCCAGCTCTCTCCTGAGCCTGGAGCTACAGGCTCTTTCCACACAGTTCCAATCCAGTCTGCCTTCCCTCTGCTGGAGCCTAAGGTGAGTGACTGTAGTTGATTTGGTGCTTTTTATTATTTACTTATTTATTTATTTATTTATTTATTTATTTAATCCTCACCCGAGGACATTTTTCCATTTTTTGTTCAGGTAGAGTGGGAGGGAGAGAGAGGAACAGAGAGAGAGAGAGAGAAACATCGATGAGAAAGGAACACATCGAGTGGCTGCCACCCGCACAACCGACCAGAGCCGGGGACAAACTGCAACCGAGGTATGCGCCCTTAGCGGGAACCGAACCCGGGTCTCTCAGGACTGCAGGCCGACGCTCTAACCGCTGAACCAAACCAGCCAGGGCGATTTGGTGCTTTTTAAAACCCCCACTTTCTCAGTGGGAAGTGCTCAGAACTAATATAGCCCTCTGCTGCTGTCCATGGGCTCCCAGCCTGCCCTCACATGCTTCTACAGTTTATACTAGGCTTGATTTGGCTTCCTCTTTTTGTCCCTTGTTATATGGGTTCTCTCCAGCTGCTTTTCAGTTTTTTTTTTTTTTTTTTCCTGATGATTTGTCTTTATTTTAGTTGTAATTCCAGTTTGGTCCTAGGAGACGGTCTGTGTAGCTTCCATTCACTCTGTCACCATTTTTTTCTCCCCAGTGGTGTAGTTTATTTTTGCATGTATCTGTCCAATTTTTCCAGCACTATTTATTGAATAGACTATCTTTACCCCATTATATTCTTGCCTCATTTGTCAAATATTATTTGACCATGAAAGTCTGGGTTTATTTCTGCGTTTTCTATTCTGTTCCACTGAACTAAGTGAGTTTTATGCTATTACCATGCTATTTGATTACTATAGCCTTGTATGTAGTTTGATACCTACTGATGGAAATTTAGATTGTTTTCATTTATCCTCTTTACAGGAAAGCCCTGTACAAGGAACTTTGTGCACATGTGAGGTTTAATGTAGGATAGTTACTCAGATGTTTCCAACTTCTCATTAAGTCAGATATCTAATCTGAACTGAAAAAACTTATAAGAATATGTTAGAATCATCCAGGGAGTAGTGAGATAAGGGGGAGGATTTATTTATTTATATTAATATCTTTTTTAAAATTGATTTTTTAGAGAGAAAAGAAGGGAGAGAAAGATAGAAACATTGATGTGAGAAAGAAATATTAATTGGCTGCCTTCTGCCCATCCCCTGCTGGGGATTGAACCAGGAACCTGGGCATATTATCTACCAGGAATTAAATCAGGACCTCTCATTTCATAGGCCAATGCTCAATTCACTGAGCCACTCCAGCTGGGCAAGGGGGGAGATTTATACAGGCTGAATGGAAAGGAAAGTCTGGACAAGGGTCAGGGGATAGAAAGGGGGGCGCGTAATTTGGACCTACAGATGCATTCGCTATCCGGGGAGCCTTGCTTTTAATTTAAAAAATAGATAACATATTTACCTGGTTCAATTTCAAAAACAAAGGGTGTATGGTGACAAGTCTCCTCTTCCTTCTATGTTCTAGTCACATAGTTCTTCATGGATCCAACTTGCAGAGATGATTTATACATAAGCAAAAAGTTGTCTTCAAAAGCCATCAACTGTTGTACATTTTACACATGGTTCTGCACCTCTTTTTTCATGAGATAATGGGAGATTATATCATTATGAAGAAATAATATTTTTTATTTCCTTTTTGTGGCATTGAATTATGTGGATGTGCCATAATTTAACCAGTCCCCTCTTTATGGACACCTTAGTGGGTTTCAACCTTTGCTATCACATCCAAAGCTGCTGTGAATGGCCTTGTAAAATTGCCATTGTGGCTATGTATAAGAACACATAGAGGATTTGTTACTAGTAGTAGAATTATTGGCTGAAAGGGTTTGTGCATCTTAAGAATTGCAAGTTGCCCTCTGTTGAGACTTTGCCGGTTTTTATTCATCCTCGATTTGTGATGAATGATGTTGTGTTTTTGCCATTTGGATAAATGAAAAATAATATCTCAATGTGTGTGTGTTATCATGAGACTTATTTTTAATATGTGCATGGCTAAACATCTTTTCAAATACGGATGAGGGTTCCAGAGATTTTCTCCTCATTTTAAGATAAAACCTGTATGCGAATCTGCATAGCCTTGCTGCCTCTTATGCCAATGGAAGGGTAGTGTGCCTTCTTTGGCTTGCAACTCTGTCGCTGGGGTAGCATGATGCACCTTAGGGAATTATGTGGATTTTGAAAAACAAAGTAGCTTTTTCTTCCTTACTCCTCCATCTGGCTCTTCTCCCTTTGGGTGCGGTCAAAGTGTTGCCATCTTTTCATTCTCCCTCAGTTCCATTCTGTCTCCATTTTCCTCCACAGCACTCTACTCCTGGACCCACAGCCAGGCCTTTGGACTATTCCAGAGGGATGTGAGCTTGGGAAATAAGTGTGGGAGGAGGCCTGGGTTATATGCTCCATCTTCTATGGCTTTGGTTTACTGACTTCCACACTATGGCCACGTGAAGCTTTCATGTTCCCATGGCATGGCCTACTCATCTAATAGAACGAGTGGTTGTCATAGAGCTAGCATGAGCTACGGTAGTCCCCCTGTATCCAGGGTTTTGCTTTCTGGTTTTGATTACATGCAGTCAATCATGGTCTAAATGTATTAAAAGAAAAATTCAGGATATTTTGAGACAGAGAGAAACAGCACATTCATATAACTTTTATTACAGTATATTATTATTATTAATCTTTACAGTACTTTATTTATAAATTTAAAAACTTTGTCATAGATATGTATGTATAGGAAAAACATAATATATATAGGGCTCGGTACTATCCACTGTTTCAGGCATCCACTGGATACCTTAGAACCTATCCCCTGCAGATAAGGGGGGACTACTGTACACACTCCTGTATGTGGTTCACACTCTGCTGGCTTCATGTCTTTGCTCAAGCTGTCCTCCCTTTGTAAAGCCCTCATCCAGTCCAGGCATGGGTACAGTCAGTCCTGTGAACTCCTCCAAACATGCTCTGTACCTCTCTTGTGGCACCCGTCACCTACTGTGTCATCTGGCTCTCTTTTCTCTTCCCCTCCCACAATCATGGAGGAGTAGGATCCCTGTTTGAGTTCTCTTTGTAACCCCAGGGTCCACACAGTGCCTGATATACTATAAATGTGTGTTCTGGCAGCTGGTGGCCACACCAAGAAACATTTCCTAGCTTCTCATTTATCTTGGAAATTGTATCAGTCCTCTGCCTCCCACAACTTCCTTCATTGGCCCCAGTGAAAAAGACCCATCAAATTTTGAAGAAAAATGAAGAAATTAAACTGGGGAATCTAGCTGATTTCAGTCCTTGGTTGATAGTTAAAAAGCAGGTAGCTCAGGCATTTGCATCTTTCCTTTAAGAGGCAGAAACGAGGAAAGAGAGCAGAGGGAAACCTAACTCTCACCAGACTTTCTGCTACCTGAAAGGTGCTCCACATTCAGGATTTATCTTTGTACATTGAGTTTAATTAGCCTGTAGGGTTATTGAAAGCACAATTATTACATATGAAAGACTTTGCCCAGAAACCCCATGAAGCATCTTGGAAAATGTCATTAATCTCAGCAACCTCTCTCTGAAATGGTCATGGTCAACCTCTCTCAATGCTGAGAAGACAGCCTGAGAGAATTCCATGGGCACTTAAATTCGACCTCAGGCTGGAGGACTCTAGGGGTCCCCAGGCTGTTCTGGCTTCATCAGCTTTGCTGATTGGAAGACTACTCACTAGCTCTTTGCTATGTGGTTGAATTACAACAAATATAAAATAGTAAGATATGCATATTAATAAAATTTTCCTTTCTGCACAAAGTTTAAAATAATGTGTAATCACTAAAAAATTGTTAAGGGCTCTGGGGTATATTATATTTTTAAAGATGATTGCCTGCTCTTCTTCAATATGATTTTGTCTCTTTCCATCAAGAGGTGTTATATAATTTTCTTCCCTTTGAATCTGGGCTGGTTTTGGTGACTAACTTGTCACAATAGAATGTGCCAGAAGAGGGATGCTGCCTGGCTTCTGATGTGAGGTCAGAAGAAGCCCTGAAACTTTCTTCTGGGATTCGTGGAGCTCCTCTTCTTGGGATGTTCCTTCTCAGAGCCCAGGTCCATCCTGCCAGAAGCCCAAGCCCCACGGCAAGCCTAGAGTGGGCACTCTGGTTGGCAGAACTAGCAGAGTCCTGGCTCTTGAACCCTCCACACCACATACCAGATATGGGATGAAGGAGATTCCAAAGGGCACTAGTGCCCAACTGTTCCAGGAGCTCAGACATCGTGGGACAGAACCCAGCCAATCTCTTGCCCACTCTGTCTGAATTCTGGACCCACAGAATCTGTAAGATAAGATTACATGAAATGATTATTGTTTTCACCTCTAAGTTTGGGGTAGTCTGTAATGCAGCAATAGAGCATTGGGACAGGCTAAAAATCAAATGTGGAGGGGCCATGGTGAAACATAAATTGTGGAAATTGTAGAGTTGATACCATCATCAGGCTTAAGGTGGCTACACTTTGGCTAAAATGAGAACCACCTTCTGTACTTTATATTTAATTATTTGTGGTTTAAATTATGGGAGGTCTTTAAGAAATATCCATTTCTTAAAATACTGTTTTTGGTAAATTATCTCTTAAATTGTCCTCCTTTCCCCTTCCCCTTTCCCTCCTTCCCCTTTCCCTCCTTCCCCTTTCCTTTCCTTTCCTTTCCTTTCCTTTCCTTTCCTTTCCTTTCCTTTCCTTTCCTTTCCTTTCCTTTCCTTTCCTTTCCTTTCCTTTCCTTTCCTTTCCTTCCTTCCCTTTCCTTTCCTTTCCTTCCCTTCCCTTCCCTTCCCTTCCCTTCCCTTCCCTTCCCTTCCCTTCCCTTCCCTTCCCTTCCCTTCCCTTCCCACCTCCTCCCCCTTCCCCTCCCCTTCCCCCTCCCCTTCCCTTCCCTTTCTCTCCCCTCCTCTCCTTTCCTCCCTCCCTTCCTTTCTTCATTCTTTCCTCTTTCCTTCTCTCTCTCTCTCTCTCTCTCTCTCTCTCTCTCTCTCTCTCTCTCTCCTTTCTCATGAAGCATTTATAAATCAATTTGGAAAGATACTAACAGGGAGGCCATGTCTACATGACTCTAGTTTTAGAGGTAGTTGCTATGTGGGGACCTTGCAGGAGGCTGCTGCAGAGGGCTGCATGGGTTTGGTTTGCCTCCAGATGTGGGGCTGCCCATGAAGGCCTCCAAATGCTGTCTGGAAGCCAACAAAAGCTGGAATATGTTTCTCAAGCACTGCAGTAAGGAAGGGAAAAACACTTCTGTCTCATTACTGTGATGGCTGGTGACCAGTGAAACTGCTTTCCATTAACATGGGCAAGAAAGAAGGATTCTTAGCTTCTGGTTCCCAATATTGAGCACTGTTCGATGGTAAGTTTCAGATTCTCACTATGTTCTACTCTGGCAGGGCTACTGTATTGTAGGCTGTGATGCAGATGGTGCTTCCTGGAGGTGTGCAATGCTTCAGCCCAGATGGGTTGATTTGTTCAAGGAGTTTTTGCTATCAGACATATGAAGGTATTGACTTTTATGTTCGAAGTTGGTGCTATTTAAAAGAGAAAGCTGAAGAAATCAAACAAACAAACAAACAAACAAACAAACAAACAAAAAACTCATTCACTTGCAACTCTCCCTTCCCAGGACATTGAGTACTTCCCAGCTGTTCTTATCTGGGGCCTCTCAGTGGATGTCTGAAAGACTTGGTTCTTCAGACTTATCCACCAGACAGAATTCTAGACAAAGTGAAATGGAACCAGCACAGGGGAGAGCCCCCCCCCCCCCCAAAGGTCAGGTCAGCCTCAAAGTTAATTTCAAGGCTAGGATCTCCACTCCCAGGTGAACTGTCTTTACTACATCCAGCATCAGAAAGAGCAGACATTTCATACCTCTCAGACTCTCCTCAGGTCAGCCCTGAACTTGGCATCTCTGATCACAGAGAAAGCACTCCTGTTCTAAAGTGTTCCTGGTGGCTCCTCTGTGACAGTATATTGACAGTAGATTTTTATTATTCATGGTAGCTGTGTTCTATAAGGTTGGAACAAACACTGAATTAGCAGTTAAATGACTGAGCCATTGCTCCTGGGAAATATAGAGTTAACTTTCCTTAAGCCTTTGGTCACAACATTTCAACAACTGGTGAAATGATAACTTCATCTTGTGTGTTTCTGTTTAAAGATGCCTTATTTAACATACACTGTTGAGTCATTAACTCTGAACTCACAGCCAATAGCACTATAACTCAGACCTGAAAGAAGCTCATCTAATACATATCTCTCTGTAAGTCACATCTCAGCCTTCTTGTGCTTAGGAACACTAGACAGCATGCCCATATTAAATAGTGAAACCATCTAAAAAGTCCCCCCAAATAGAAAAACATGGCGCTAAATAGACAATGGGAAGGACATGTTTTCAGTGTGAGAGCTTAGACAAGAAAGCAGAGCAGGGCTTGTTCCACCTCAGTTACCTGGGCATGTGCCCTTTGGTTGACTCAATTTTTTTTTTGCTGTTCTACCTTTGTCAGTGAATAATGATGCAGGTGCATTAAGCATTGATTTTGGGATTACAAATACATATTAGAAAGTAGCCTAATTTGCAATCCACAAATAATTAGGATCAACTGTATTTTCAGTTAATTGCTATTTAAAACAAGGTTCTGTTCCAGTTCATCCATTCACCATGGTTCCAGGTTTCAAAAGTAAATGACCTCAGGGGTTACCAGGCAGGCCATATAAGGGTCTAGTGACAACTTAAATAACATACAGAACATGGGTCTCTTCTAAAGGTAACATGCTCACTGTTCTAGATGATTTTTGCTCTGGAACTATATTTACTTGGGGAAGCTGGATTACAGAGGTTTTAGGTTTATTTGGGGGTGGATTTGGGGGTGTTGATGAGGTTTATGAGGGGCTGGGACTCTCCATATAATTTCTTGGTGCTACCCCAGGTACTTTATTTTATAAGAGCTTCTGATTTTTCATGTAAAAGTTGAAAATACAGATTTTTATGTGAAAATTAAAAATTTAAAATATAGGCAATTAATTAAAAAAATTCTAAAACATTGTTCACGCCAAATAGAACAGAAATAATCTGGAAATGAGTGTGCTATGTTCCTAAGTTCCTATGTTCACCTAGAATATAAGTGAAAGGCTGATGGCAAGTTCAGGTAATCTACTTGCCCATTTCCTGTCTATTCAGTTGACTGTTGGTGCTTGTATTCCATTGACATTATTTGCAATTTCTTAAGGACTGATGTTGTAAAGGGGATGTGATGCTGTGTCTGTACTGAGGATAGGTTTGAGTGTAGTAGGTTAAAACTCCACCTTCAGTGGGATGCATTAAATTAATAATACTTTTACACTTGGCACTACATGTATATAGTCAAAAGTTACTAAAAACTGGCTTATATAAAAAATGTGGAAAATCTGACTTCTACATGGAGAGCAAAGATTTCCCTAGCACTTTCAAGTATATCTAGGCTTCTTCCAGTAAGTGCATTTTTTAAAAATCTTGTGCTTCTTGTGTATAAATGCATTTTTGAGGTTATGTCCATGAAAACAAATGTCTTTTTCTTTTCCAAATAAAAGCAGGGTAATGAAAGATAAGGATATGTTTACACCATGGCTACCGGGCTGTCAACAAGCCTTTTTGAGGTTTTTTTTTTTTTTTTTTCTGTTCAAAATGGTTAATGAATTGGAGTCTTCCACAACGCTCACAGAAGTTGGTTTTTCAGATCTGGGAGCAGGAAATCAGAGAGATACTCTTTCCATGTGGAATGTCGAAGGGCTTGTTTGGTCTTGTGGCTACACAGATTCAGTCAGGTCCAGGCCCAATCTTGCTAATTACTACAGGTGGATCTTTGACCCAAGGAAGAAAATAAGGGCCTGGGGCACTCTTCTGTGATCGCCTGGGGACCCTTCAGAAGTGACGAGTTGCCAATCTGAAAGCTGTTTGGTTTATAATGATTCTCAGATGGGCTTTTATGTGGACGAACAACATGACCTAAGGCATTAGTGACACCAGAGAGGACACTTTTTATGCAGCTTGAGATGTGAGCAGAGAGCAAAAGAGATTTCAAACCATAAGCACCACTGCTCTTTCAAATATTACAACAATGCATACTTGTGCATGAATTGTACTTAAACTTCACAGTTTTATAAAATAACAGTCTGGGTTTTGCACTTTTTATGGACCAGGTGTGGAACTACATTTTTATATATAAAAGACCTCACTCATTTAACCTTCTCAGTGAACAGGAAAGGTAGGAGTGATTCTTGTCCTTATTTTAAAGAGGAGGAGACTAAGGTCACCCAGCCAGCCAAGGTCTCGGTTGGGATTGGAGTTCAAGTCTGCTGATCCCAAAGCTCCTTGAGGCTCAGGAGATGACAGGGCCAACCTTGGAGAAACAGTGACTTGGATGTGCATGTATTCATTTTGCTTATCTGTTCTTCCAGGAGGGGCAGCAGGTAGAGTCAGATTGATGAAGTGTTTGATGAAAAGTTTAAAGGGCTTTTAGCCTGTTCAGTAACATGTTGATAATGGCTTTGTAGGATTTGCCTTAAATCATGGGAATTGTTGCACATTTATTACCAGTGTGAGAAAAAACCAGCTCATTAGTGGTGTCACATACTGAGACATTTTAGATCTATTACCTGATCTATAATTCCTGAGTAAGGGAGATTAATTTTCATTTCCCTTTTTCTCTTTTTTCTTTAAAGGTCTTATGTTTATATTTCAGACAAATGTCTTCATCTTCCCACACCTCATTGGGAAATATACTGCATATATTTTATTTTGCTTGTGAGTAATTTTTTTTTTCTGTCAACTGGATTCTTCCTATTACTTTTTCCATCAACATTGTGCAAGTTGGAAGAATTGTGTAGAGAATGCCCATACACTCACCACCTCAATGCTACAGTGGACATTTTGATGTGTTTGCTTTTTCACATCTGTCCTCTGTGCATTCCTCTAGCCATATGACAATCCTATTTTTTTTCAGTGCATTTCAAAGTAATTTGTAGATATACATATCCTCCCTAAACATTTCAGCATGTATATCACTGACTAGACATCAATATTTATTTTTGATTTCTGTTAAGTAAAAATTTACTTGCAGTGTAATGCTCAATTTTTACATATATCATTTAGCAACTTTTTTACATTTTATTTCTTTTTTTCTCTTAATTAATTAATTTATTTTTGTTACAGATGTTTCTCCTTTTTCCCCCACTGATTCGCCCCACCCCCTCCCTTTCCACCCTCTCCCCAGCTTTGTTGTCTCTGTCCATTGTTCATGCATACATGCATATAAGTTCTGTGGTTTATCTCTCCTCCCTACTCCCTCTTCTACGGCTAGCCAGTCTGTACCCCACTTCCACATCTCTGTGACTACTCCATTCCTCAGACTGTTATGTTCATTATATTCCACAAATAAGAGAGATCATATGATACTTGTCTTTCTCTGTTTGGCATGTTTCGCTTAGGGTGACATTTTCCAGGTCCAACCATGTCTTCTCAAAAAATAAGAGAACTTTCTTTCTTACAGCTGCATAGTACTCCATTGTGTATATGTACCAGCACTGTTTTAGCCATTTGTCTACTGATGGGCATTTGGGCTGTTTCCAGATCTTAGTTATTGTAAATTGTGCTGCTCCAAACACAGGGGTACACATGTTCTTTCGGATTGGTGTTTCAGACTTCTTAGGGTATATTCCTAGAAGTGGGATCACTGAGTCAAATGGAAGTTCAATCTGTAATTTTTTGAGGTAACACCATATTTTTATCCATAGTGGCTACACCAGTTTGCATTCCCACCAGCAGTGTACTAGAGTCCCCTTATCTCCACAGCCTCGCCAACACTTGTTGTTTGATGATTTGTTGATGGTGGCCATTCTGACAGGTGTGAGGTGATACCTCATTGTTTTAATTTGCATCTCTCTGATGATTAGTGATGTCGAGCATTTCTTCATATGTTTCTTTTTTTTTTTTTTTTTTATGAATTTTTATTTATTTTTTTGTTACAGATATTTTAACTTTTTACCCCATTGGCACCCCCCACCCCACCCCCTCCACCCTGTCCCCGGCTTAGTTGTCCATGTCCATTGGTCATGCATACATGCATATAAGTTCTGTGGTTTATCTCTTCCCACCCCCCCACCCCCCATCCCCTCTTCTGAGGGATGTCAGTCTGTGCCCTACTTCCATGTGTCTGGGTCTACTGTATTCCTCAGACTGTTATGTTCATTATATTCCGTATATAAGTGAGATCATGTGGTATTTGTCTTTTTCTGCTTGGCTTCTTTCACTTAGGATAATACTTTCCAGGTCCCTCCATGTCGTCTCAAAGGACAAGAGATCTTTCTTTCTTACCGCTGCATAGTACTCCATTGTGTATATGTACCACAGCTTTTTGATCCATTCGTCTACTGGTGGACACTTGGGCTGTTTCCAGATCTTAGCTATTGTAAATAGTGCTGCTATGAACATGGGGGTACATATATTCTTCCTGATTGGTGTTTCAGGCTTCTTAGGGTATATTCCCAGCAGTGGGATCACTGGGTCAAATGGAAGTTCAATTTTTAATTTTTTGAGGTAGCACCATATTGTTTTCCATAGCGGCTGCACCAGTCTGCATTCCCACCAGCAGTGTATTAGAGTTCCCTTTTCTCCACACCCTCGCCAACACTTGTTGTTTGATGATTTGTTGATGGCGGCCATTCTGACAGGTGTGAGGTGATACCTCATTGTTGTTTTAATTTGCATCTCTCGGATGATTAGTGATGTTGAGCATTTCTTCATATGTCTCTTGGCCATTTGTATGTCCTGTTTGGAGAGGTGTCTATTCAGCTCCTCTGCCCATTTTTTAATTGGGTTCTTTGTCTTCCTTTTGTGGAGTTGTGTGAGCTCTCTGTATATATTGGAAATTAACCCCTTATCTGATACATCATTGGCAATGATGTTCTCCCATACAGTGGGTTGCCTTTCCATTTTGATGATCGTTTCTTTTGCTGTGCAGAAGCTTTTTAGTTTGATGTAGTCCCATGTGTTCATTTTCTCCTTTATTTCTGTTGCCTTAGGTGATGTATCAGTGAAAATTCTGCTCCGTATGATGTCCGAAATTTTGTTGCCTACATTTTCTTCTAGAATTTTTATGGATTCACGGGTCACATTTAAGTCTTTTATCCATTTTGAGTTTATTTTTGTGTATGGTGTAAGTTGATGGTCGAGTTTCATTTTTTTGCATGTAGCTGTCCAATTTTCCCAACACCATTTATTAAAGAGGCTGTCTTTACTCCACTGTATGCTCTTGCCACCTTTGTCAAATATTAATTGAGCGTATTGCCTTGGGTCCATTTCTGGGTTTTCAGTTCTGTTCCACTGGTCTATATGCCTGTTCTTGTGCCAGTACCAGGCTGTTTTGGTTACAGTCGCTTTGTAGTATAACCTGATATCTGGTAATGTGATCCCTCCAACTTTGTTCTTCTTTTTCAAGATTGCTGTGGCTATTCGGGGTCTTTTTTGGTTCCATATGAACTTTTGAAGTATTTGTTCTAGTTCTATGAAATAGGTCGTTGGTATTTTGATGGGGATTGCATTGAATCTATAGATTGCTTTGGGTAGTATGGACATTTTAATTATGTTAATTCTTCCAATCCATGAACAGGGTATGTTCTTCCACTTTTTTATATCTTCCTCTATTTCTTTTTTCAATGACCTGTAGTTTTCTGCAAATAGGTCCTTTACTTCTTTGGTTAAGTTTATTCCTAGGTATCGTAATTTTTTTGGAGCAATGGTAAATGGGATTGTTTTTTCAGTTTCTCTTTCTGTGAGTTCATCATTGATGTACAAGAATGCCGTCGATTTCTTGACGTTAATTTTGTATCCTGCTACTTTGCCAAATTCATTTATTAAGTC
Source organism: Molossus molossus (assembly GCF_014108415.1). Taxonomy (NCBI): domain Eukaryota; kingdom Metazoa; phylum Chordata; class Mammalia; order Chiroptera; family Molossidae; genus Molossus; species Molossus molossus. Next base: position 46,521,743 of record NW_023425399.1, read on the forward strand.
TAATAGATTTTTGATGGAGTCTTTAGGGTTTTCTATGTACAATATCATGTCATCTGCAAATAATGACAGTTTCACTTCCTCCTTTCCAATTTGGATCCCTTTTATTTTTTCTTCATGTCTGATTGCTGTGGCTAAGACTTCCAGTACAATGTTAAACAAGAGTGGCGAAAGTGGACATCCCTGTCTTGTTCCTGTTCTTAATGGAAATGTTTTTAGTTTCTGTCCATTGAGTATGATGTTGGCTGTAGGTCTTTCATATATGGCCTTTATTATGTCGAGATATGATCCCTCTATTCCTACATTGCTGAGCGTTTTTATCAGAAATGGATGCTGGATTTTGTCGAATGCTTTTTCAGCATCTATTGATATGATCATGTGGTTTTTATTCTTCATTTTGTTTATGTGGTGTATCACGTTTATTGATTTGCGAATATTGTACCAGCCTTGCATCCCTGGAATGAATCCCACTTGGTCGTGGTGAACAATTTTTTTGATGTATTTCTGGATCCGATTTGCTAGTATTTTGTTCAGGATTTTGGCATCTATGTTCATCAGGGATATTGGCCTGTAGTTTTCTTTCTTCGTAGTGTCTTTTTCTTGTTTTGGAATTAGAATTATGCTGGCCTCATAGAACGTGTTTGGAAGTCTTCCTTCTTCTTGAATTTTTTGAAATAGTTTGAGGAGAATGGGTGTTAGTTCTTTTTTGAATGTTCGGTAAAACTCCCCCGTGAAACCATCTGGGCCTGGGCTTTTGTTTGCTGGGAGAGTCTTGATTACCTCTTCAATTTCCTTAGTTGTTATTGGTCTGTTCAAGTTTTCTATCTCTTCCGGGAATAGTTTTGGGAGACTGTGTGTTTCTAGAAATTTGTCCATTTCGCTGAGATTGTCAAATTTGTTGCCATATAGTTGTTCATAGTAGTTGTTAACGATCTTTTGTATTTCCGTGGTGTTGGTTGTTACTTCTCCTCTTTCATTTCTGATTTTGTGTATTTGGGTTCTCTCTCTTTGTTTCTTGGTGAGTCTAGCTAAGGGTCCATCAATCTTGTTTATCTTTTCGAAAAACCAGCTCTTTGTTTCATTGATCCTTTGAATTGTTTTTTTGGTCTCTATGTCATTTATTTCTGCTCTGATCTTTACTATTTCCTTCCTTCTACTTGCTCTGGGGTTTTCTTTTTGTTTGCTTTCTAATTCTTTAAGTTGTGAGGTTAGACAGTCAATTAGAAATTTTTCTTGTTTTTTGAGGTAGGCCTGTAGTGCTATGAACTTCCCTCTCAGAACTGCTTTCGCTGCATCCCATAGATTTTGTGTTGTTGTGTGTTCATTTTCATTGGTTTCCAGGAAGTTTTTGATTTCTTCCTTGATCTCCTCGGTGACCCATTCATTGTTTAATAACATGCTATTTAGCCTCCATGTGTTGAAATGTCTTTGCATGTTCTTGTTGCAGTTGATTTCTAGTTTCATGCCATTGTGATCTGAGAAGATGCTTGATATGATTTCAATCTTCTTGAACTTGTAGAGATTTAGTTTGTGTCCTATCATGTGGTCTATCTTTGAGAATGTCCCATGTGCACTTGAGAAGAATGTGTATTCTGTAGTTTTGGGGTGTAATTCTCTGTAGATATCTATTAAATCCATTTGGTCTAGTGCTTCATTTAGAGTCTCTGTTTCCTTGCTAATTTTTTGCCTAGAGGATCTATCCAGTGCTGTCAACGGGGTGTTGAAGTCCCCAGCTATGATTGTATTGTTGTCGATTTCTCCTTGGAAGTCCTCCAGAAGATTTTTAATATATTTTGGTGCTCCTATATTGGGTGCATATATGTTTATCAAGGTTATATCTTCCTGTTGGATAGATCCTTTCAATATTATGTAGTGGCCATCTTTGTCTCTAGTTATGGTCTTCATTTTGAAATCTATTTTATCAGATATGAGAATTGCTACCCCAGCTTTTTTTTGCTTTCCATTTGCTTGGAAAATTTTTTTCCATCCCTTCACTTTCAACCTATGTGAGTCTTTTGTTGAGAGGTGGGTCTCTTGTAAACAACATATAGATGAGTCATGCTTTCTTATCCAATCAGCTACTCTGTGTCTCTTTATGGGAGCATTCAGTCCATTTACGTTTAAGGTGATTATTGATATGTACTTATTTATTGCCATTTTTGTTTAGTGTGGTTCTATTTTTGTTCCCATTTCTACTGCTAATTACAGCAGTCCTTTTAACATTTCTTGCAGTGCTGGTTTGGTGCTAATGTATTCCCTTAGCTTTTTTTTGTCTGGGAAGCTCTTTATTTGATCTTCTATTTTGAATGATAGCCTTGCTGGGTAGAGTAGTCTTGGATTCAGATTCTTGTTTTTCATGACTTTGATTACTTCATGCCATTCCCTTCTGGCCTGTAGTGTTTCTTGTGAGAAGTCAGCTGAGAGCCTTATGGGGTTCCCTTTGGAGGTAACCTGTTGCTTATCTCTTGCTGCTTTTAGGATTCTCTCTTTGTCTTTAATTTGTGGCATTTTAATTACTATGTGTCTTGGTGTGGGCCTGTTTGGGTTCTTCTTACTTGGGACTCTCTGTGCTTCTTGAACTTGAATGCCTTCTTCCTTCACCAAATTAGGGAAGTTTTCTCTCACTATTTTTTTGAATATATTCTCTATCCCTTGCTCCTTTTCTTCTTCTTCGGGGACTCCTATGATGCGAATATTATTACGTTTCCAGTTGTCCCATAGTTCTCTTAAGCTGTCTTCCTGTTTTTTAATAGTTTTTTCCTTTTGTTTTTCTGATTGGTTGATTTTTTCTACCCTGTCTTCTAATTCGCTGATCCGGTCCTCAGCTTCCCCTACTCTGCTTTTTAAACCTTCCAATGTGTTTTTCATTTAGGATATGTCATTTTTTATCTCTTCTTGTTGGTTTTTAATTTCCATTTGGCTTATTTTCAGTGTCTCTATGTCCTTACTCATGCTGTTCAGCTTCCTCAAGATCATGGCTCTGAATTCTAGCTCTGTTAACATGCCTAATTGCTCCACATTGATCTCATCTTCGGTGGAGGTGGTTTGCTCTTTCATTTGGCTTCTGTTTCTGTGTTTCACCATTTTAGCTATCACTCTGGGCTTTGGAGCCTGTCAAGTTCTCCCTGTGGGTGTTGGTGTTCTGCTGTTTGTGGCTCCCTCTCCTGTGTTTAGATGAGCGAGGGAGGACCCGCGTTGAACACCACTGTCAAGTCTTACTTTCCTGGTTAAAGTTGCCAGCCCAGGAAACGTACTGTTATCCTCTAGCTTTTTGCCTGGAAGCTAGCAGTCTAGGTTAATTGATGAGTTTTGGGTTGTCAGTTGATTGAAAAACTCCCTCTGGTGCTCAGCCAAGGGGCTTTCACGAGGGTGGGGCAGATGCTGGTCCTTAGTGAGCCTCAATTAACACTTCAATGGCCCACAGGGTGGGGTTGGATCTCCGAGGGAGGGGCTGCTGCCTCTCTCAGAGCCCTGGGAAGAAGCTATGTGGCCACCATCCTGAGTGGCTGCACTCAGCCAAAGCTCCGAGAGCCCTCCAAACCCCGAGTGTCCCGACACAGTTCCAGTCCAGTCTGCCCTCCCTCTGCCGGAGCCCAAGGTGAGTGGCTGTGGCTGTTTTAGCCTCAGTCCCGGCTGCGCTGTGGGGCCGCCTGGGAGTGTAACCCGCGGGCGCCGCTTATAGCTAAGGCCGCTGCAGAGCTGCCGACCGTGGGCTCCCAGCCCCGTCTCGCGCCTTCGCAAGCCTACCGGGATGGAGTCAGTGTCCCTCGTTGTATGGTCCTCGCAAGCTGCTTTTCTGTTGGTTTTTCCCGTCGATTTGTCTGTGTTATAGTTGTAATTCCAGTTTGGTTCTGGGAGACGGTCTGTGTAGCTCCGTTCACTCCGCCGCCATTTTTCGGTCTCTCTTCATATGTTTCTTAGCCATTTATATGTCCTGTTTGGAGAGGTGTCTATTTAGTTCTTCTGCCTGTTTTTAATTGGGTTCTTTGTCTTCCTTTTGTTGAGTTGTATGAACCCTCTAAATATATTGGAAATTAACCTCTTATCTGATATATCATTGGCAATTATGCTCTCCCATATAGTGGGTAGCCTTTCCATTTTCCTGCTTGTATCATTTGCAATGCAGAAGCTTTTGAGTTTGATGTAGTCCCATGTGTTCATTTTCTCCTTTGTTTCTGTTGCCTTAGATGATGTGTCAGTAAAAATTCTGCAGCATATGATGTCTGAAATTTTGTTGCCAGTATTTTCTTCTAGAATATTTATGGATTCATAAGTCACATTTAAGACTTTTATCCATTTTGAGTTTATTCTTGTGTAGGGTGTAAGGTGATGGTCTAGTTTCATTTTTCTGCATGTAGCTGTCCAGTTTTCCCAACACCATTTTTTGAAGAGGCTGTCTTTACTCCATTGTATGCTCTTGCCATCTTTGTCAAATGTTAATTGAGCATATGGCCTTGGGTCCATTTCTGGGTTCTCTGTTCTGTTCCACTGGTCTATATACCTGTTCTTGTGCCAGTACCAGGCTGTTTTGAGTACAGTGGCTTTGTAGTATAACCTGAAAGCTGGTAATGTAATCCCTCCTACTTTGTTCTTCTTTCTCAAGATTGCTGTGGCTATTCGAGGTCTTTTTTGGTTCCATATGAACTTTTGATGTATTTGCTGTAGTTCTGTGAAGTATGTCATTGATATTTTTATGGGGATTGAATTGAATCTATAGATTGCTTTGGGTAGTATGGACATTTTAATGATGTTAATTCTTTCAATCCATGAACAAGGTATGTTCTTCCACTTTTTTATATCTTCCTCTATTTCTTTTTTCAATGACCTGTAGTTTTCTGCGAATAGATCCTTTATTTCTTTGGTTAAGTTTATTCCTAGGTATCTTAAGTTTTTTGCCACAATGGTAAATGGAATTGTCTAGTTTCTCTTTCCGTGAGTTCATCATTGGTGTATAAGAATGCCATCGATTTCTTGGTGTTAATTTTGTATCCTGCTACTTTGCCAAGTTCATTTATTAAGTCTAGTAAATTTTTGATGAAGTCTTTGGGGTTTTCTATGTATAGTATCATGTCATCTGTGAATAATGACAGTTTTACTTCCTCCTTTTCAATTTGGATTCCTTTTTATTTCTTCTTCCTGTCTGAATGCTGTGGCTAAGACTTCCAGTACTATGTTAAATAAAAGTGGTGAAAGTGTGCATCCCTGTCTTGTTCCTGTTCTTAAGGGAAATGCTTTTTGTTTCTGCTCATTGAGTATGATGTTGGGTGTAGTTCTTTCATATATGGCCGTTATTATATCTAGATATGATTTCTCTATTCCCACACTGCTGAGCGTTTTTATCAGAAATAGATGCTGGGTTTTGTCAAAGGTTTTTTTTGGCATCTATTGATATGATCATGTGGATTTTATTCTTTACTTTGTTTATGTTGTGTATCACATTTATTGATTTGCAAATATTGTACCAGTCTTGCATACTTGGAAAGAATCCCACTTGGTCATGGTGAATAATTTTTCTGATGTATTTCTGGATCCGATTTGCTAATATTTTGTTCAGGATTTTGGCGTCTATGTTCATCAGGGATATTGGCCTGTAGTTTTCTTTCTTTGTAATATCTTTTTCTGGTTTTGGAATTAGAATTATGCTGGCCTCATAAAACGAGTTTGAAAGTCTTCCTTCTTCTTGAATTTTTTGAAGTAGTTTGAGGAGAATGGGTGTTAGTTCTTCTTTGAATGTTTCATAAAACTCCCCCATGAAGCCATCTAGGCCTGGGCTTTTGTTTGCTTTGAGGGTCTTGATTACATCTTCAATTTTTTCTGTTGTTATTGGTCTGTTCAAGTTTTCTATCTCTTCCTGGACCATTTTTGGGAGACTACGTGTTTCTAGAAATTTGTCCATTTTGCTTAGATTGTCGAAATTGTTGCCATATAATTGTTCATAGTAGTTGTTAATGATCTTTTGTATTTCTGTGGTGTCAGTCGTTACTTCACCTCTTTCATTTCTGATTTTGTATATTTGGGTTCTCTCTCTTTGTTTCTTGGTGAGTCTAGCTAATGATCCATCTGTCTTGTTTATCTTTTAGAAAATCCAGCTCTTTGTTTCATTGAACCTTTGAATTCTTTTATTGGACTCTATGTCATTCATTTCTGCTCTGATCTTTACTATTTCCTGTCGTCTACTTGCTCTAGTGTCTTCTTTCTAGTTCTTTAAGTTGTGAGGTTAGGTAGTCTATTAGAGATTTTTTTTGTTTCTTGAGGTCGGCCTGTAGTGCTATGAACTTCCCTCTCAGAACTGCTTTTGCTGTATCCCATAGGTTTTGTGCTGTTGTGTCTTCATTTTCATTGGATTCCAGGAAGTTTTTAATTTCTTTCTTGATATCCTCACTGACCCATTTTTTATTTAATAAAATGCTATTTAGTTACCATGTGTTCAAATGTCTTTGCATGCTCTTGTTGCAATGATTTCTAGTTTCATGCCATTGTGATCTGAGAAGATGCTTGATATGACTTCAATGTTCTTGAACTTGCAGAGACTTAGTTTGTGTCATAACATGTGGTCTATCTTTGAGAATGTCCCATGGGCACTTCAGAAGAATGTGAATTCTGTAGTTTTGCAATGTAATTCTTTGTAGATATCTATTAAATCCATTTGGTCTAGTGCTTCATTTAGAGTCTCTGTTTCCTTGCTAAATTTTGTCTAGAGGATCTATCCAGTGCTTTCAACGGGGTGTTGAAGTCCCCTGCTATGATTGTATTGCTATCTATTTCTACTTTGAAGTCTTCCAGAAGAGTTTTGATATATTTTGGTGCTCCTATATTGGATGCATATTTGTTTATCAAAGTTATATCTTCCTGTTGGATAGATCCTTTCAATATTATGTAGTAGCCTTGTTTGTCTCTAGTTATGGTCTTCATTTTAAAATCTAATTTATCAGATATGAGTATTGCTACCACAGCCTTTTTTTTCTATGGGTTTGCTTGGAAGAATTTTTTCCATTCCTTCACTTTTAACCTATGTGAGTCTTTTGTTGTGAGGTGGGTCTCTTGTAAACAACATATAGATGAGTCATGCTTTCTTATCCAATCAGCTACTCGGTGTCTTTTTATCAGAGCATTCAATCCATTTACATTTAAGGTGATTATTGATATGTATTTATTTATTGCCCTTTTGTTTAGTGTGGTTATATATTTTTTTCCTATTTCTCCTGGTAATAACAGAAGTCCTTTTAATATTTCTTGCAGTGCTGTTTTGGTGCAAATATATTCCCTTAGCCTTTTTTTTTTTTTTTTTTTTTGACTGGGAAGCTCTTTATTTGACCTTCTATTTTGAATGATAGCCATGCTGGGTAGAGTAGTCTTTGATTCAGATCCTTGTTTTTTATGACCTTGATTACCTCATGCCATTCCCTTGTGGCCTGTAGTGTTTCTGTTGAAAAGACAGCTGAGAGCCTTATGGGGTTTCCTTTGTAGGTAACCTGTTGCTTCTCACTTGCTGCTTTTAGGATTCTCTCTTTGTCTTTAATTTTGGCAGTTTGATTACTATGTGTCTTGGGGTAGGCCTGTTTGGGTTCTTCTTACTTGGGGCTCTCTGTGCTTCTTAAACTTGAATGCCTTCTTCCTTCACCAAATTAGGGAAGTTTTCTGTCACTATTTCTTCGAATATATTCTCTAACCCTTGCTTATTTTCTTCTTCTTCAGGGACTCCTATGATGCAAATATTACGTTTCCAGTTGTCCCACAGTTTTCTTAAGCTATCGTCCTGTTTTTTTCATTGTTTTTTTCCTTTTGGTTTTCTGATTGGTTGATTTTTTCTAACCTGTCTTCTAATTCACTGATCCAATCCTCAGCTTCCTCCACTCTGCTGTTTAGATCTTCCAATGTGTTCTTTACTTCTTATAGGTCATTCTTCATTTCTTCTTGGTGGCTTTTAATATCCAACTTGTTGATTTCCAACATTTCTATGTCTTTACTCATGGTGCTCATGTCCTTACACATGCTGTCGAGTTTCCTGAGAGCATGGCCCTGAATTCTAGTTCTGTTAACTTGCTTATCTGCTCCACATTATTATCATCTTTGGTAGAGGTCTCCTGTTCTTTCATTTGGCTTTTGTTTCTGTGTTTCATCATTTTAGCTATCACAGTGGGCTTTGGAGCCTGCCAAATTTTTCCTGTGTGTGTTGGTGTTCTGCTGTTTGTGGCTCCCTCTCCTGGGTTCGGATGAGGCAGGGCGGATCCATGCTAAACACGACTGTCAAGTCTTACTTTCCTGGTTAGAGTTCCTAGCCCAGGGAGTGGTCCAGTTATCCTCTAGCTTATTGCCTTCAGGGTCTTAGTAGTGGTCACCTGAAGAACCTTGGCTTCTCAGTTGAATGAAAAACTCCCTCAGGTGCTCATTGTAAGAGGATTTCCTGAGAGTGGGGCACATGCTGATTGTTAATGGGCCTCAATTAGCATTTCAATGGCCACTGGGTGGGGTTGAATCTCAGAGGGATGGGCTGCCACCTGTCCCCAGTTCCCTGGGAAGGTGTAAGATGACCACAGTCCTGCATGGCTGCCAGTCAGCAAAAGCTCTGAGCGCCCTCCAAATCCCAGGTGTCCCCACACAGTTCCAGTCCAGTCTGCCCTCCCTCTGCTGGAGCCCTAGGTAAGTGTCTTTTGCTATTTTAGCCTCTGTCCCAGCTCTACGCTGTGGTGCCGCTTGGGAGTTTAACCCCAGCGTGCCGCTCCCAGCTGAGGCCGAAGCTTCCAGCTGAGGCCGCCGCCACTGCCAGCTGAGGCCGCTGCCACTCTCAGCTGAGGCCGCTGCCGCTCCCAGCGGAAGCCACAGCTCCCAACCAAGGCCTCAGCTCCTAGCCGAGGCTGCTGCCAACCGTGGGGTCCCAGCCCCCTCTCTCTTCTCCGCAAGCCTACCAGGATTGAGTCAGTGTCCCAGGTTATGTGATCCCCCAAGGTGCTTTTTGGTTGCCTTTATTTTCATTGTAATTCCAGTTTGGTTCTGGGAGATGGTCTGTGTACCTTCCATTCACTCCGCCATCATTTTTCTACATTTTATTTCTTTTTTTAAATCTTTACTCGAGGATTTTTTTCATTTAACTTCAGACAGAGTGGGAGAGAGAGAAGGAGACAAAGGGAGAGAGAAAGAAATATCAACATGAGAGGGACACATTGACTGGGTGCCTCTCACACAACCCTGACAGGGCCAGGGACAAACGCCAACCAAGGTACATGCCCTTGGCCAAAATTAAACCTGTGACACATTGGTCTGTGGGCCAACGCTCTACCACTGAGCCAACCAGCCAGGGCTCCATTTTCTTTTATCCATGTCTTTTATTTAAAAAATCAAACCAAACTTGCCTTCAACACCACAAAATCTTCTTCAATTACTGCCCCATATCTCTCTTCCTCATTTTAAACCAGACTCTTGAGAGCACTGTCCTCATTTCTTTCTTGCATCATCTGTCTCACTCTTTATCTCTCCCTCAATGTTAACTGACCTTGTCATTAACCTCTGGCCACCAAATTTAATTTTTTTTTTTTTTTTTTATATTTTGTTCAGATAGAGTGGGAGGGAGAGAGAGAGAGAGAGAAACATCAACGTGAAAGGGACACATTGAGTGGTTGCCACCTGCACGACCCAACCAGGGCCGGGGAAAAACTGCAACCGAGGTACGTGCCCTTAGCAGGAACCGAACCCGGCTGGCCACCAAATTTAAAGGACAGTTTTTGATGGTCACTTTCCTTAAACCCTCGGTGGCTTTCAACATCGACCTCTCTTTTTCTCTTGGCACATTCACTTCTTTGATACCCAGGGAGCTGTATTCTTTGTTTTCACCACCTGGTCCTCTAGCTGCCCATTCTTTCTCTCATTTGAGGTCATGTTCACCATCTTCTTCTCCAGAATTAAATGTCAGAGTTTCTGATGGATCAGCCCTGAGCCTTCCTTTCTTTTCTCTCCATAGTTTCTTCTGAGATGATCTCATTCATTTCTGTAATTTCAGTTTCTTGCAGCACACATATAACTCTCAAATTCAGGTTCTGGTAGGCAACTTTACTCAAGATCTAGACCCTCATGCCTAGCTCAGTATGTCCTCCAGGATGGCTCAGAAATACCCATAGTCTTCATGTTCAAACCAAACCTCACAGTCTTTCCTTCTCTCACTATCTTCCTCTGGGGTCCCCCAACACATGGAAAGCTACCCAGGAGCCATCACTGACCTCTCCTCCACCAGATTTAATTAATTCCCACATCCCATTGATTTTGCTTCAATAATGATCTCTTCCTGCCACCCTTATGATTTTATCTACTGTCATGGTATGGGGAGCTCATAACTAGCTGAGTTCCCCTTGAGCCCCTGATGCCCTCCCCCCATCCATTCTCTACCTAGCAGCCATAACCTGGTCCTGGTGCTTCCCACTTTAAACTCACAAGTGGTGTTCCCTGCTTTCTATTATTATTTTTTTAATTATTGAATTTTTGTTACAGATATTTCTCCTTTTCCCCCCACTAATTCCCCCTTCCCCCACCCTCCCCGACTTGTCCCCAGCTTTGTTGTCCACATGTCCATTGTTCATGCATACACACATATAAGTTCTATGGTTTATCTATCCCACTCCACCCCCTCTTCTGGGGATTGTCAGTCTGTACCCGACTTCCATGTCTCTGAGACTACCCCATTCCTCAGACTGTTATATTCATCATATTCCACAAATAAGTGAGATCATATGATACATGTCTTTCTCTGATTGGCTTGTTTCACTTAGGATAATGCTATCCAAGTTGCTCCATGTGATCAAAAGATAAGAGATCTTTCTTTCTTACACCTGCATAGTACTACTCCACTGTATATATGTACCACAGATTTTTTTTATCCATTGGTCCACTGATAGACATTTGGGCTGTTTCCAGATTTTACCTATTGTAAATAGTGCTGCTATGAACATGGGGGTACATATATTCTTTCTGATTGGTGTTTCAGGGTTCTTAAGGTATATTCCTAAAATAAAGATTACTGGGTCAAATGGCAGTTTAAATTTAAATTTTTCAGGTAACACCATATTGTTTTACAAAGTGGCTGCACTAGTCTGCCTTTCCACCAGCAGTGCTCTAGAGTCCCCTTTTGTCCACACCCTCGCCAACACTTGTTGTTTGATGATTTGTTGATGGCGGCCATTCTGACAGGTGTGAGGTGATACCTCATTGTTGTTTTAACTTGCATCTCTCTGATGATTAGTGATGTTGAGCATTTCTTCATATGTCTCTTAGCCATTTGTATGTCCTGTTTGGAGTGGTGTCTATTTAGTTCCTTTGCCCATTTTTAATTGGGTTCTTTGTCTTCCTTTTGTTGAGTTGTATGAGCACTCTCTATATATTGGGAATTAATTCCTTATCTGATATATCATTGGCAGTTATGCTCTCCCATACAGTGGTTTTTCTTTCCATTTTGATAATTGTATCTTTTCTGTGCAGAAGCTTTTTAGTTTGATGTGGTCCCATGTGTTTATTTTCTTCTTTGTTTTTATTGCCTTAGGTGATATATCAGTGACAATTCTGCTGCATATGATGTCTGAAATTTTGTTGTCTACAGTTTTTTCTAGGATTCTTATGGATTTATGAGTCACATTTCAATCTTTTAGTCATTTTGAGTTTATTGTTTTGTATTGTGTATGTTGATGGTCTAGTTTAATTTTTTTGCATGTAGCTGTCCAATTTTTTCAACACCATTTATTAAAGAGGCTGTCTTTTCTCCACTGTATGCTCTTGCCAACTCTGTCAAATATTAATTGAGCATATTGCCTTGGGTCCATTTCTGGGTTCTCTGTTCTGCTCCACTGGACTATATGCCTGTTCTTGTGACAGTACCAGGCTGTTTTGAATACAGTGGCTTTGTAGTATAACCTGAAAGCTGGTAATGTGATTTCCTCCTACTTTGTTCTTTTTTTCAAGATTTCTGTGGCTATTCAAGGTTTTTTTTTTTTTTTTTTTGGTTCCATATAAACTATTAAAGTATTTGTTCTAGTACTGTGAAGTATGTCGTTGGTATTTTGATGGGGATTACATTGAATCTATAGATTGCTTTGGGTAATATGGACATTTTAATGAGTTAATTCTTCCAATCCATGAGCAAGGTATGTGCTTTCACTTATTTATATCTTCCTATATTTCTTTTTTTTTTAATTATTTTTATTTTTATTTTTTTATTCTCACCCGAGGACATTTTTCCATTTTTTGTTCAAGTAGAGTGGGAGGGAGAGAGAGGAGAGAAACATCGATGTGAAGGGACACATTGAGTGGCTGCCACCCGCACGACCAACCAGGGCCGGGGACAAACTGCAACAGAGGCACGTGCCTTTAGCGGGAACCGAACCCGGGTCTCTCCAGACCGCAGGCTAACGCTCTAACCGCTGAGCCAAACCGGCCAGGGCTTCCTATATTTCTTTTTTCAATGACTTGTAGTTTTCTGTGAATAGGTCCTTTATTTCTTTGGTTAAGTTTATTCCTAGGTATCTTACATTTTTTGCCGCAAAGGTGAATGGTATTGTTTTCTTAGTTTTTCTTTTCGTGAGTTCATCATTGGTGTATAGGAATGCCATCGATTTCTTGACGTTAATTTTGTACCCTGCTACTTTGCCAAGTTTATTTATTAAGTCTAGTAAATTTTTGATGAAGTCTTTGGGGTTTTCTATGTATAGTATTATGTCATCTGCGAATAATGACAGTTTCACTTCCTCCTTTTCAATTTGGATCCCTTTTTATTTTTTTCTTCCTCTCTGAATGCTGTGGCTAAGACTTCCAGTACTATGTTAAATAAGAGTGGTGAAAGTGGGCATCCCTGTCTTGTTCCTGTTCTTAAGGGAAATGCTTTCAGTTTTTGCCCATTGAGTGTGATGTTGGGTGTAGTTCTTTCATATATGGCCTTTATTATGTCTAGATATAATCCCTCTATTCCCACACTGCTGAATATTTTTATCAGATATGGATGCTGGATTTTGTTGAAGGCTTTTTGGACATCTATTGATATCATCATGTGGTTTTTATCTTTCATTTTGTTTATGTTGTGTATCACATTTATTGATTTGCAAATAGCCCACTTGGTCATGGTGAATAATTTTTTTGATGTATAGCTGGATCTGATTTGCTAGTATTTTGTTCAGGATTTTGGTGTCTATGTTCATCAGGGGTATTGGCCTGTAGTTTTCTTTCTTTGTTGTGTCTTTTTCTGATTTTGGAATTAGAATGATCCTGGCCTCATAAAACAAATATGGAAGTCTGCCTTTTTTTTGAATTTTTTGAAATAGGTTGAGGAGAATGGGTATTAGTTCTTTTTTGAATGTTGGGTAAAATTTCCCTGTGAAGCCATTTGGGCCTGGGCTTTGGTTAGATGGGCGTATTTTGATTATATCTTCAATTTTTTTAGTGTTATTTGTCTGTTCAAGTGTTTTATCTCTTCCCAGTTCAGTTTGGGAGACTCTGTGTTTCTAAGAATTGGTCCATTTTGCCTAGATTGTTGAATTTTTTACCGTATTATTGTTCGAAATATCTGGTAACAATCCTTTGTATTTCTGTGGTGTCAGTTATTATTTCTCCTCTTTCATTTCTGATATTGTGTATTTGGGTTCTCTCTCTTTGTTTTTTGTTGAGTCTAGCTAAGGGTCCATCAATTTTGTTTATCTTTTCAAAGAACCAGCACTTCTTTTATTGATCCTTTGAATTGTGTTTTTGCTCTCCCTTTCATTTATTTCTGCTCAGATCTTTACTATTTCCTTCCTTCTACTTGCTCTGGGATATTTTTTTGTTTTGTTCGCTTTCTTGTTCTTTAAGTTGTGAGGGTAGATAGTCTATTAGAAATTTTTCTTGATGACGGTGGAGGGCAGGACCGGAGGGACAGTGAATGTGTGAGTAGATGTAAAGATGGACAAATGTCTGCAGTGCTGAGCCATGCAGCAGAAGGTTTCTGTGCTGTGGAAGGGAGCAGCCCGCTACCATGGTAAGAGGCCCTTCAGGGCACTTCTTCCTGCACCACGGAGAGGTCCTATCATTATGGAAGATCCCAGGTCTTCCCTGGGAGGAGACAGTGGGAGCAGCTTGGGCCCAGCAATCTGAGCCCACCAGCACACCTGGCATCATCAGACCAGTGGACACAGTGTGTCAACACAGACCCATGCACAGTAGTGGAGCTCACAAAGTACCGGTCATGGAAGCTGCAAACAACCCAGAGCCCAGCACTATCTTTCATAGTTGTAGCCCAATCACAGTCCAGATATACCCTCAGCTATAGAGGCTGGGGAGCAGACATCCATCCCCAGGCAACAGAAGCACAGACCAGCAGATGAGACCCCTTCACAAAATGTACAGGAAAAGCTGAGCAGAAGTTGAGCCCCACTGTGCAGTAGCACTCCCCAGCTGCCAGCAGTGGGACCTGGGGCTCCACAGAGGCCTGTGCAGTCCAGTTGCTCACAAGTGCAGTGGGAAGCCCGAGCCTGAGAGACTGGTGTGATCCAGCAGCCCACCTGTGGGAACTGCAAGTTTCTTGGGCACCAGAATGGCCTGTGCCACACAGCAGAAACTGTGTGATCCAGCTACCCATGGGAAGCACTAGAGAGGCTCCTGCAACCCAGCAGGTACTGTGCCATCCAATTACAGGTGGGACCTGTCGGGTGCTGAAGCAACAGAGAGGCCTGTACCATCCAGCAGGGACTGCACAATCTAGTTACCCATGGAGCCTGTGAGGTGCTGAAGCACCAGAGAGGCCTGCGTGACCCAGCAGGGACTGTTTCATCTAGTTTCCTGCTGGTCCTGTGGGGTGCTGAAGCACCAGAGAGTCCTGTGCCACCCAGCAGGGACTGCATGATCTAGTTACCCACGGAGCCTGTGGGGTGCTGAAGCACCAGAGAGGTCTGTGCCACCCAGCAGGGACTGCATGATCTAGTTACCAACGGAGCCTGTGAGGTGCTGAAGCACCAGAGAGGCCTGCGTGACCCAGCAGGGATTGTGCCATCCAGTTATGCACAAAACTGTAGGGTTCTAAAGTGCCAGAGAGGCCAGTGCCACCCAGCAGGGACTGCGTGATCTTGTTACCCATGGGGCCTGTGCGGTGCTGAAGTACGAGAGAGGACTGTGCTACCCAGTAGGGACTGGTGATATAGTTACCAATGGGGCCTGTGTGGTGCTGAAGCACCAGAGAGGTCTGCATGACCCATCAGGGACAGTGCCATCCAGTTAACCACTGGACTTGCAGGGTGCTGAAGCACCAGAGAGGCCTGCGTGACCCAGCAGGGACTGTTTCATCTAGTTTCCTGCTGGTCCTGTGGGGTGCTGAAGCACCAGAGAGGCCTGTGCCACCCAGCAGGGACTGCATGATCTAGTTATCCACGGAGCCTGTGAGGTGCTGAAGCACCAGAGAGGCCTGCGTGACCCAGCAGGGATTGTGCCATCTAGTTATGCACAAAACTGTAGGGTGCTGAAGTGCCAGAGAGGCCTGTGAGACCCAGCAGTCCATAACATAAGCAGAGAGCCAGGTCCCCAGAAATACTGTACCATCTATTTATCCACAGTACCTGCAAGGTGTGGGGGCACCAGAAAGGCCTGTGTAACCCAGTTGCACACAAGATAGGCTTAGAGGATGTGAAAAATGAGGCAAAGTGAATAGAAGCCACACATACGATCTCCTAAAACCAAACAGGAATAAAGAAAATAAAGAAAAATCCTTTGAAAAAAGCAACAGAAAAGAAACCTGACAGGACCATATAACCAGGGACAATGGTAGGATCTGCTAGGGCATGAGAGGGTGGCGGGCTGGGTGCCCACAGACAGCAGCAGTCTCAGCTGTGAGCAGTGCTCTTGGGGAATAAAGACCTAGCCAGCTCCACAGCACAGAGAGCCAGGACAGATCACTAAAATAGCCACAGCCACTTAGCTGGGGGCTATGGCAGAGGGAGGGCAGACTGGGTTGGAACTCTGTGGGGACACCTGAAATATGGATGGCACTCAGAGTGTTTGCAGAGTTGTGGCCACAAAGGATGGTGGCCAGTGGACTCCTTCCCTGAGCTGTGGGGAAAAGCAGTAGCCCCCCATCCTCAGACACTCATCGTTTCCTAGATGAGGAAAAGAAATTAAAATTGAGGCTCATTAACAACTAGCATCTCTCCCACCCTCTGGAAATCCTCATAGGCAGAACACCAGGGCTACATTCCAAGGCAATGAATAACTGAGACTACTAGCCACCAGGAAAAAGCTAAAGGATAATCGAACCTTTTCTGGACTTTCAAATCTACCCAGGAAATTAAGACTTGACAGTGGTGTTTAATGTGGGCCCACACAGGTACATCCAAAACTGGTAGAGGGAGCCACAAACAGCAGAACACCAACACCCTCAAGGAAAATTTGGCAGGTTCCAAAACCCTGTTTTTTTAATCATTTTTTCTTTTTGGTTTTATGATTGGTTGATTTTTTTCTACCCTGTCTTCTAATTCACTGATCTGGTCCTCAACTTTCTCTACTCTGTGGTTAGTCTTTCAAATGTATTCTTAATTTCTGCTATGTCATTCTTCATTTACACTTCATTGTTTTTTGTTTTTTTGTTTTTTTTCCAATGGTTTTTAATGTTTCTATATCTTTACTCAGGCTGATGTCCTTACTCATGCTGTTGAGCTTCCTCAAGATCATTGCTCTGAACTCTACCTCTGATAATTTGCTTAGCTGCATTTCATTGATCTCATCTTTGATAGATTTCTCTTGTTCTTTCATTTGGGATTTGTTTCTTTGTTTCACCATTTTGGGTATCTCAGTGCATTTTTGAGCCTGCCAAATTTTTCCTGTGGGTGTTTGTGTTCTACTGTTTGTGGCTCCTACTAATGGGTTGGGATGATCTTGGGTGGTTTCACATTAAAGACCACTGTCAAGTCTTACTTTCACGGGTAGATTTTCAAGTGCAGGAAAGGTTCAGTTACCCTCTAGCTTTTTCTTGGTCACTAGTATTCTCAGTTACTCGGTGCCTTGAAATGTAGCCCTGGTGCTCTGCCTAAGAGGATTTCCAGAGGGTGGGATAGATGCTGGTTATTCATGAGCCTCAGTTTTCATTTCTTTACCTCACCTGGGAAAGACCGAATCTCCAAGTGGGATGGAGGTTGCTCTGTGAAGGAGCACACTGGCCACCGTCCTTTGTGGCCGCAACTGAGCAAAAACTCTGAGTGCCCTCCAAATCTTGGGTGTCCCCACAGAGTTCCAGCTCAGTCTGCCCTACCTTTTCTGTAGCCTCCAGGTGAGTGGTTGTGGCTATTTTAGTGCTCTGGTTGACTCTCTGGGCTGTGTAGTAGGTTTGGTCTTTATTCCCCAAGGGCGTTGCTCACTGGTAAGACTGCTGCTATCTGTGGGCTCCCAGCCACCCATCCTCTGGTACCTCCACAGATCCTACCAGTATCCCTGGTTATATGGTCCTGTCCTCCTGTTTTTCTTTGCTTTTTTTTTTTTTGAGAATTTGTCGTTATTTTAGTTGTAATTCCTGTTTGGTCCTAGGAGATCATCTGTGTAGATTTTATTCACTCTGCCTCCATTTTCACATCCTCTAAGCCTATCTTGTGCACAGCTGGGTTGCTCAGGCCTTCCCGGTGCCCCCGCATCCTGCAGGTCCTGCAGGTAACTGGATCACACAGTTCCTTTGGGCTCCTGGCTCTCTGCCTATTTTATGGGCTGCTGGGTCTCACAGGCTTATCTGGTTCTTCAGTACACCATAGGCTCTGTGGATACCTAGATCGCACAGTCTTTGCTGGATCTCATGGGACCCTCTGTTGCTTCAGCACCCCACAGGTCTTGCGGGCAACTAGATGGCACAGTCCATGCTGGGTTGCACAGGCCTCTCTGGTTCTTCAGCACCCTACAGGTCCTGCAGGTAATTGGATGGCACAGTCCCTGCTGGGTTGCACAGGCCTCTCTGGTGTGCCTGCACCCTGCACTTCCTGAGGGCGGGCAGCTGGATTGCACAAGTCTCTCTCAGGCTCAGGCTTCCTACTGGTCTTGTAAGCTATTGGTCTGCACAGGCCTCTGTGGAGCCCCAGGATCTGCAGCTGGCGGCTGGGGAGTGCTGCTGCCCCATGGGGCTCAATTCCTGCTCAGCTTTTGCTGAGGGGGTGGGTCTCATCTGATGGTCTGTGCTTCTGTTGCCTGGGATAGATGTCTGCTCCACAGCCTCTGTTGCTGGGGGTATATCTAGACTGTGATTGAGCTGCTACTATGGGGGATGATGCTGGGCTCTGGGCTGTCTGAGGCTTCCACAACCAGCTCCTTGGGAGCTCCACTAATGTGCACTGGTTTGTGTTGACACAGAGGGTCCACTGGTCCGATGGTGCCAGGTGTTCTGGTGGGTTCAGGTTGCTGGGCCCTAGCCACTCTCACTGCCTCCTCCCAGGGAAGACCCAGTGTCTTCCAACATGGTGGGACCTCCCTGAGGCACAGGGAGAAGTGCTCTGAAGGGCAGCTTACTGCGGTAGCTGGTTGCTCCTGTCCACAGCCCATGAACTTTCTGCTCTGTGGCTCTGCACTTCTCCGGTTTGGTCATCCACTTTCACATCCACTCACTCTCTCACACTAGCTCACTCTCTCACACACTCACCCTCCCTCCGGTCCTGCCCGTCGCCATCTTTTCACCGACCTCCTTCTTTCCATTATTAAGGGGACTGCACGGACCTGTTAAGTTGGAGTCCTGCCCATCCTGCCTTTTCAGCCCACCTCATTCCCTTCTCCCCATTAGTGTCTGCCTTCCACCCTCACTGGTCATCTTTAGTTCCCCAGTCACACGCTGATCCTTCTCACCACTGACCTCTACCCAGACCCTTCCTTTCTCTGTCATCATTCATCCCTTCTCTTTGCCTGCACAGCACTCCCTACTCCATACACACACCTTGTTCATGTAAACAACTCTCTGATATTATGCATTTTCTGTCACCGTTTTATGTTTCATTGTGATTAACATCCTCTTCCTCATGTAAGCTTCAAGACTGCATCTCATTTTTGTTTTTGTTTTATTTCCAGCATCTAGTGTAATGTTGGATACATTAAATATACAACAAATATTTGCTAACTGAATACATGAAATTTTATTCTTTTTATTATTCATCATTTAAAAAAATAAAGTGCAATTAATGTTAGCCAATGTACCAAAATTGGAGAATTAGTGTAACAGCTGCTAGTAGAGATTTAATAAGGTATTTTGATAAATCTGGGGAATCTAGTTCATTGGGAAGGAGGTAAAGGATCACTTATATTACCTCATATTCTTTTCTTTTTTTTTTTTTTAAATTTGGACATGGTGGCCATATACTCAGTGACTTATGGAGCATGAGCAGGAGAACTGGAGTCTGGTACTAGCTC
Organism: Molossus molossus; assembly: GCF_014108415.1. Classification (NCBI taxonomy): domain Eukaryota; kingdom Metazoa; phylum Chordata; class Mammalia; order Chiroptera; family Molossidae; genus Molossus; species Molossus molossus. The sequence goes on from NW_023425399.1 coordinate 46,541,099, forward strand.
AGAGTATCTGTGACTTTGGAAAGGTCAAATGCTTCCAAATCATGCTCTTATTTTCTCATTTATACAATAGGGAAAATCATATGCCCTGTACTTGGGAAGATGAGATAATATTTGTGCATCACAGCAACACATTAAAATCATGTTAATCTACTAGGAAAAGGACAGTAATGTTGAGGACCCAGATTCCACCAAATTCACCTGTTTTGTCTTGCAAAGGATAAGACCCCTTGGACCATAGTGGGAGGGGCTGCTTTGTGGTTTCTTCTGCTTTGGAGATTTGACTACTGGACTAAATCTAAGCATTGCTATTATTACTGTTATGATTGGCATCTTAATAGGACTGGCTCTTCATAAGCTGTAGTCATCCCTCCAGGCTTCTTGGCTTGCAGTTGCATTAAGTGTGGTACTCCACTCATCCTGCAGAAGGGTGGTTTGGTCCCTGGTCCTGTCCAGGGTGGCAGGCAGTTCAGCAGAAATGTGCCTCCGTTTTAATGCACAAAGGGGCTGGTAATCTAGGGCTGGGCTCCAGCAAGCTGCTAACTCAGGTGCTTCTGGGAATTCTCTTTCTCTTCTTTTTGTTGTGGAAATTTAACCAGCTGCTTCATGGGGGAGGTTAATGTGATAAACATTGAATATCTTAATTACAGGTGTTTAAAGAGATACTATACTGTTATTTGTTGTTATTGTTTTGTGTGCTACTCTGAACACTTAGATATCTCTTTATTAAAGCAAATAATAATTATGTTCAATCCAACTCAAACAGTGGCAGTAGCCTGGCGCAGAAAATCATAATTCAAGAACAAGAAGCATTTTGACAAATATTATGTTGCCTGCCCAGTAACTGGTTGTGTACCAGATCACTGTGAGCTGCTCTGTAGAGCTCTTCCCTACTTTTTGTAAAGCCAGAGGGGGAAGATGGGATGAAGGAGATGAACTGTGAGGAGCCAGGGCCATGGCAGTGGTCGCCTCAGAGAATAGGCACTTAAATAACCTGAGAGACGAGGCCGAAGGCTGAGGATTCTGTATTCTGGAGGGCTTTGGTCAGAATCTAGGAATTACACAGAAGCTGGGAGTTCAGAGAAAAACAAAAGAAGGCAGTTTATTACACTCAAATTGTGTTTTTTGAGGAATAAAAAAAGAAACCAGAGATCAGATCTACATTTTGAGGGAAAACAATTGACAAAACACACCCTAGACCTTGGCCATGGATCAAAGTCTTGACCACAGAGTCTTTAGTTGTGCTTCTCAATAGCACAGCCAGCTTACAATGTGAAGTCAGGTGCATCAATATGCTAATGACGGCCTCTTTAAGTGAAATTAATGCTTGGATTGTGAGTAGAGCTGCCCTTCATTATTCCATGTGATATGAAGATGTGTCGGAGATTCTTCCCGGCCTCTCAGTGACACTCTTCTTACAAAATTTATCTCTTTTATGTGTTTGAAGCTCTTTAAGATACATATCAAAGACTTTTCCATGCCTCTACCATGCATAATATATTCTGCAACAGCTTATAATAAATCATCTTTCCTCTCTGACTGGTTAGCCTCAAGCAAACATGGCTTTTGCTAGCACTGAAGTGATGCCAGACCCTCCTATTTAATACTTTGCCTCTTGTGTTACCACTCTCTGTTCTTCCATATTTCTCAGGGAGTCCCACAAAATGGCAAGGAGCTGGTGTCACCCCAACTACTATTCTGATTTTAACACCATTGTCTATATTGATGATATATAAAATGTAACATGCTGTTACTTTACATTAAAAGGATCCTTTTCTCTCCTTTTCTTACCTCCTGCTTTCACAAATAGACATGGCACAGATACTATATTTCCAAAGGATTTAGGCTGGGAAAAGAGGACCATATTGGTGATTACTACTGAGCTGAGCACAGAGGGCTTTGTTGCATTGTTTTGAGGAGAAAAACAAAGTAAGACAAAGGAAAAGACTGTCCACAATGTAGGCTTCTGAATGGCAATCTCTGTTGGCTTCCAACAAGGGGAGATGTCTTGGGAAAAATTTTCCATCACTGAGGTTACCAAGGTGAAATGAAAGAGAGTAGGCTTTCCAATGCTTATATATCAGTGGTGCTCTGTGTGAGGTGTGGTTCATGAAGCAGAAGAGCAGATATTTAAAAAAAATAGAATTTTGCTTTTTATGGTATTGTTTCCAAAGGCACATGTTGGTGTGCAACCAGTCGGATCACTAGCCTCCACATATCAGGATTTAGTAAATTCTGAAAACTCTGCTTCAGTCTTGACAGGTCACTTATTTGCACTGAATAAACATCTTCCACTCTCAGGTCTTCATTGTTATGTTACTCTCAAGACAACTGCTTTGAGGAAGACACTATTATTATTCCCATTTATTTATTATTTTTTATTTTCAAAAAGTTATTTATTTATTTAAATTACTTTATTTATCTTTGTTACAGATGTTTCTCCTTTTTCCCCCAATGATTCTCCCCTCTTTCTCCCTCACTGCTCTCTCCCCAGGTTTGTTGCCCATGTCTGATGTTCATGCATACATGCATATAAGTTAGGTGGTTTATCTCCCCACACCCCCTATTCTGGGGATAGTCAGTCTGTACCCCACATCCACGTCTCTGGGACTACCCCATTCCTCAGACTGTTATGTTCATTATATTCCACAAATAAGTGAGATCATATAATACTTGTCTTTCTGTGTTTGGCTCGTTTTGCTTAGGATGACACTTTCCAGATCCCTCCATATTGTCTCAGAGGATAAGCAATTTTTTTTTTTCTTACAGCTGTATAGTATTCCATTGTGTACATGTACCACAGCTTTTTTATCCACTCATCTACTGAAGGACACTTGGGTTATTTCCAGATCTTAGCTATTGTAAATAGTGCTGCTATGAACATGGGGGTACATATATTCTTTCTGATTGGTGTTTCAGGTTTCTTAGGGTATATTTCTAGAAGTGGGATCACTGGGTTAAATAGAAGTTCAATTTTTAATTTTTTGAAGTAACACCATATTTTTTTCCACAGTGGTTGCACCAGTCTGCATTACTACCAGCAGTGTACTAGAGTCCCCTTTTCTCCACACCCTCGCCAGCACTTGTGGTTTGATGATTTGTTGATGGCGGCCATTCTGACAGGTGCGAGGTGATACCTCATTGTTGTTTTAATTTGCATCTCTCTGATGATTAGTGATATTGAGCATTTCTTCATATGTCTGTTAGCCATTTGTATGTCCTGTTTGGAGAGGTGTATTTAGATCCTCTGTCCATTTTTTAATTGGGTTCTTTGTCTTTCTTTTGTTGAGTTGTATGAGCACTCTATATATTTTAAAAATTAACCCCTTATCTGATGCATCATTGGCGATTATGGTTTCCCATACAGTAGCATTCCTTTCTGTTTTGATGGTTGTTTCTTTGGCTGTCCCATGTGTTCATTTTTGCCTTTGTTTCTCTTGCCTTAGGTGTTGTATCGGTGAAAATTCGGCTGCGTATGATGGATGAAATTTTGTTGCCTACAGTCTCTTCTAGAATTTTTATGGATTCACAAGTTACATTTAAGTCTTCTATTCATTTTGAGTTTATTCTTGTGTATGGTGTAAGTTGGTATTCTAGCTTCATTTTTTTGCAGGTAGCTGTCCAATTTTCCCAACACCATTTATTGAAGAAATTATCTTGACTCCACCATATGCTCTTGCCACTTTTGTCAAATATTAATTGAATATATTGTCTTGGGTCAATTTCTGGGTTCTCTGTTCCATCCAATTGATCTATATGCCTGTTCTTGTGCCAGTACAATGCTATTTTGATTACAGTGGCTTTGTAGTATAACCTGAAATCTGGTAATGTGATCCCTCCTACTTTGGTATTTTTTTTTTTTTTTTCAAGATTGGTGTGGCTATTCAGGGTCTTTTTTGGTTCCTTATAAACTTTTGCAGTGTTTTTCTAGTTCTGTGAAGTATGTCGTTGTTATTTTGATGGGGATTGCATTGAATCTATAGATTGCTTTGGGTAATATGGACATTTTAATGATGTTAATTCTTCCAATCCACGAACAGGGTATGTGCTTCCACTTTTTATATCTTCTTCTATTTCTTTTTTTTCAATGACCTGTTGTTTTCTACCCATCTTTTTTAATTCCACTTGTATGAAACATTTTTTTTTTCTATCCCTCTACTTTCATAGTGTGTGAGGTATTTGTTCTGAGTTGAGTCACTTGCAGAAAGCATATTCATGGGTCATATTATTTTATTCATTCAGGTACTGTATGATTTTGATTGGAGCACTTAATCTATTTACATTTAAGGTTATTATTGATAGATGCTTATTTGTTGCCATTTTAATTTTTTTATTTTCTTCCAAAAATTTTTATTGACTTAATTTAAATTATTTATTTACTTTTTAAACTTATCTTCATTGTTGAATATATTAGAGATTTTTTTCCCCTGCTATTGATCCCCTCGCCCCACTCCTGCCCCCCTCCTGCCTTTCCCCACACTGTTGTCTGTGTCCATTGGTTATGCATATATGCATATAAGTTCTTCGGTTTATTTTTTCCCATTTTCCCACCTCCTTCTCTTTGAGTTTTGTCAGTCTAAAAACCAACTCGTACTTCTTAATTTCTTCCCCTTTTTCACCCATTTCCCCAACCACCCTCCATCTGGCAACCAACAAAATGTTCTCTGTATCAATGAGAATGTTTCTGTTCTGCTTGTTCATTTTGTTTGTAGATTCAGTTGTTTATAGATATGTATTTATTCCAATTTTGTTTGTTCATATTTTTTATCTTTTTTTTTTCTTTAAGAAGACCCAACATTTCATATAATAATGTTTTGGTGGTGATAAACTCTTTCAGCTTTTTCTTGTCTGGAAAACTCTTTATATGGCCATCTGTTCTAAATGGGAGCTCTTCAGGGTAGAATATTCTTGGTTGTAGGTTCTTGCTTTTCAACACTCTGAATATTTCTTGCCACTCTCTGCTGGCCTGCAAAATTTCTTTTGAGAAATCAGCTGACAGTCTTATGGGAACTCCCTTGTAGGTAACTAACTGCTTTTCTCTTGCTCCTTTTAAGATTCTCTCTTTGTCTTGAACCTTTTGCATTTTGATGATGATGTGTCTTGGTGTGGACCTCTTGAGGTTCATCTTGTTTGGGACTCTCTGTGCTTCCTGGACTGGCATGTCTGTTTCCTTCACCAAGTTAGGGAAGTTCTGTCATTATTGTTTCAAATAGGTTTTCAATTTTTGTTCTCTCTCTTCTTCTGGCACCCCCAAGATGTAAATGTTGGCATGCTTGAAGTTGTCCTAGAGGCTCTTTACACTATCCTCATTTTTTTTAATTCTTTTTCTTTCTGTTCTGATTTGATGTTTTTTGCTTCCTTATATTTCACATTGATGGTTTGCTTCTTGGCTCTACCTACTCTATTATTGAATCTCTGTACATTATTCTTTATTTTAGTTAGTGCCGCCTTTTTTTCTGACTGGTCCTTTTTTATGCTCTTGAGGTCCTCACTAAGTTCATTGAAGTTCTCAGTGAGTTCATTGAGCATCCTTATAAGCAGTGTTTTGAACTCTGCACCTGTTAGGTTGCTTATCTCCATTTTGCTTAGTTCTTTTCCTGGAGTTCTGTTCTGTTCTTTCATTTGAGACCTGTTTCTTGTCTCCTCATTTTGGCTGCCTCCCTGTGTTTGTTTTTATGTATTAGGTAGAGTTTCTATGTCTCCTGGGCTTCCTAGGGTAGCCTATTGCAGTAGGTGTCATGTAGGTCCAGAGGCACAGCGTCCCTGATCTCCCAGCAGGCCCCTCACGATGCAACCCTCATGTGGACTTTACACCCTTCTGCTGTAATTGAGTCTTGATTGCTGTTGGCACATTGATGAGAGGTTTTACTCAGGATGATCAGCTGCAAGGACTGGCTGTGCCCACTATCCATCAACCTCTGACTACCTTGGATGATCAGCCCTGCAAGGACCCACCACACGGAGCAAGACTTACTTCAGCAGGGCTCTGGTATCTGCCGAGTTCATCTTTTGAGTGTGTCCTTGTGGAGGTGGTTGAGTGGTGGTGCTTCACAGTGTTCTAAAGCTGTCCACTGGGTGTGCTGGCTCTGTGACCAGGTCAGCCACTGCCTGGTGTTCTACCCAGGGCCACCAGCCATAAGCTGCAAAGCAGTCTGCAGATGGCTGCTGCTTGTGCTGGGCTTGGAGGTACCCAGGAAAAGCCAAAGTGTGAACCAAGGCCGGCTGCTCCTAGTGGCAGGCCTGGGTCCACTTAACGAGAGGTGTGGGGTTCACTGAGACCAGATGCTGATTTTTGGAAAGAATTTAGAAAAATCTGAAGCAAGATTGGAGACAGGTTATTTCTTTGGTAAACAACTGGCAAGAGCTTGGGTGGGCCTGAAAGATGGGTGTGGCAGGACCTCAGAAAATCTCCAGGGTGGGGCAAACAGTGTGAACCAGGTTGCTGGAATCCCAGATATGGCGGCCTGTCTGCCTGCCCTGTGGAGAAAAAACTCACCAAAGGAACAAAGGCTTCTGACAGCATATCTCTTCAGGAGAAAGCTGCCTCTCCAGCTTTTGCCCCAATGCCAAACAACTAACTTCTTCCTCTTATGTCTCTGACACCTTTTGAGCTGCCTCCCCCATGCTAGAGCCTGGAGGGTTTGAGTCTGAGTAAGTCCATGTGTGGGCCCTTTAAGAGGAGCTGCCTGGGGCTCCAGAAGCCCCAGCCTCCCTCAGCCTCTGTTCCCACTGGTTTTTACAGCCAGAAGTTATGGGGACTTCTCTTCCTGGCACTGGAACCCTGAGCTGGTGGCCTTGTTTGGGAGGAATACCCCTCAATTCTTAGAGAGGACCTTCCCAGCTGAGGTGTCCCTCCTAATTTTTATCTGCCACACATGGGTGTAGGACCAGCTTGTCTGCACCTCTGCCAATCCTACTAGTCTTGATGTGGCTGCTTCTTTAATTTAATAGTTGTAGGACTTTCATTCAGCTTGATGTCAGGTGGTTTTGAATGATGGTTGTGCTGTAGTTTAGCTGTAACTTTTTATTTATTTATTTATTTGATTAATTATTTTTGGTACAGATGTTTCTCCTTTTCTCCCCACTGATTTCCCCTCCCCCTCCCACCCTGCCCTGTCCCCAGCTTTGTTGTCCATGTCCATTGTTCATTCATACATGCATATAAGTTCTGTGGTTTAGCTCTCCCCACCATCCCTGTTCTAGGGATTGTCAATCTGTACCCACCTTCCATGTCTCTGAAACTACCCCATCCCTCAGATTGTTATGTTCATTATATTCCACAAATAAGTGAGATCATATAATACTTGTCTTTCTCTGTTTGGCTTGTTTCGCTTAGGATGACACTTTCCAGGTCCCTCCATTTTGTCTCAAATGATAAGAGATCTTTCTTTATTACAGTTGCATAGTACTACATTGTGTATATGTACCACTGCTTTTTTATCCATTCGTCTACTGATGGACATTTGGGCTGTTTCCAGATCTTAGCTATTGTAAATAGTGCTGCTATGAACATGAGGGTACATATATTCTTTCTGATTGGTGTTTCAGGCTTCTTAGGATATATTTCTAGAAGTGGGATCACTGGGTCAAATGGCAGTTCAACTTTTAATTTTTTGAGTTAACACCATATTGTTTTCCATAGTGGCTGCACCAGTCTGCATTCCCACCAGCAGTGTACTTGAGTCCCCTTTTCTTCACACCCTCGCCAACACTCGCCAACACTTGTTGTTTGATGATTTGTTGATGGCGGCCATTCTGACAGATGTGAGATGATACCTCATTGTTGTTTTAATTTGCATCTCTCTGATGATTAGTGACTTTGAGCATTTCTTCATATGTCTGTTAGCCATTTGTATGTCCTGTTTGGAGAGGTGTCTATTTAGTTCCTCTGCCAATTTTTTTAATCTCAACTTCAATTTTGAATGATAGCCTTGCAGGATAGAGTAGTTTTGGATTCAGTCCCTTGCAATTCTTTTTTTTTTTTGTACGTGCCCCTAGAGGGACCCAAACCTGGGACTCTCTGGTCCGCAGGCTGATGCTCCAACTGCTGAGCCAAACAAGCCAGGGCCCTTGCAGTTCTTTACTTTGCATACTTCATACCACTCCCTTCTGGCCTGAAGTGTTTCTATAGAGCAATCAGCTGACAGTCTCATGAACTCACTTGTAGGTAACATTTGGACTTTCTCTTGCTGCCTTTAAGATTCTTTTTGTGTCTTTAACATTTTCCATTTTAATTATGATGTGTTTGGGTGTGGGTCTTTTTGTGTTCATCTAGTTGGGACTCTCTGTTTTAATTGAACTTGAGTGACTTTTTTCTTCACCAGATTAGGGAAGTTTTATGTCATCATTTTTTCAAACAGGTTTTCTATTCCTTTCTCTGATTCTTTTCTTTCTAATACGCCTAATATGTGAATGTTTTTATGCTTTGTGTTGTCCCAAAACTCCCTTAAACTCCTTCTGCTTTTTAAAATTTTTCCATTTGCTGCTCAATTGGGTGTTTTTTTGTCTACCTTATCCTCTAACTCGCTGATTCTGTCTTCAGCTTCTTCCAATCTATTATTAAATTCTTCTAGGTTATTTTTTATTTCAGCTATGTCATTCTTCATTTCCACTTTATTTTTTTGTATTTATTGCCATTTTATCATTCATATTTTTGTTCTTATTCTTCAAGAAGACTGATCAGCATTTCCTGTAATAGTGGTTTGGTGGTGATGAACTCCTTTAGCTTTCTCTTTTCTGGGAAACTCTTTATATGCCCATGTATTCTTAATGATAGTTTTGCAGGATAGAGTAATCTTGGTTGTAGGTCCTTGCTGTTCATCACTTTAAATTTTTCTTGCCACTCCCCTCTGGCCTGCAGTTTCTTTTGAGAAGTCAGATGACAGTTTATGGGAGCTCCCTTGTGGATAACTAACTGCTTTTCTCTTGATGCTTTTAAGATTCTCTCTTTGTTGTTACTTAACCTTTTGCATTTTGATGATGATGTGTCTTGGTATGGACCTCTTTGGGTTCATCTTGTTTGGGATTCTCTGTGCTTCCTGGATTTGTATGTTTGTTTCTTTCCCCAAGTTAAGAAAGTTTTCTGGGACTTCCGGTCAAGATGGTGGCGTAGGTAAACGCGGTATCGCGTCCTCCCACAACCACATCAAAGTTACAACTAAACTACAGAACAACCATCATTCAAAACCGCCTGAAATCAAGCTGAATGGAAGTCATACAACTACGGAACTAAGGAAAAAAAAAAAAAAGCAGCTACATCCAGACCGGTAGGAGGGGTGGCAGCGCGAGGGGGGGGGCGGCGGCGCAGTGGCGGCGGAGCGCGCAGCGGCGAGACGGGCTGGTCCCACACCCAAGCGTGGTGGATAAAAATCAGGAGGATCCCGCGGCTGGGAAGGTCCTTCCTGAGGACTGAGGGGTCCCCGTCCCACACCAGGTGTCCCGTTCAGGGTTCCAGTGCCAGGAAGAGAAGTCCCCATAACTTCTGGCTGGAAAAACCAGCGGAAACTGAGGCTCAGGGAAGCTGAAGCGGCTGGAGCCCCAGGCAACTCCTTAAAGGGCCCGTGCACGGACTTATCGGATTCTCTCCCTCTAAGCTCGGAGGGGAGGCAGCTCGAGGGGCGCCAGAGACACACAGGGAAGAACTGAGCTGTTTGGCACTGGAGCGAGAGCTGGAGAGGGGGCTTCCTCGGGGACAAATGTGCTGTCAGAGGCCTTTGTTCCTTTGGTGAGCCCTTCCCGGGGGTGGCAGACAGAAGCCATATCTGGGACTCCAGCAACCTGGCTCACACTCGTAGCCCCGCCCTGCTGACTCCCTGAGGCCCCGCCCCGCCCCACACAACTTTCAAGCTGTTGCCACTTGCTTAACCATAGGATTGGCTGGTCTTGGATCCTGCTTCAGGTTTTCCCTAAATTCTTTCAAACGAGCAGCACCGGGTCTCAGCGAGCCCCACACCTCTCATTAAGTAATACACAGAAACAAACACAGGGAGGCAGCCAAAATGAGGATACAAAGAAACAGGTCCCAAATGAAAGAACAGAACAAAACCCCAATAAAAGAACTAAGCGAAAGGGAGATAAGCAACCTAACAGATACTGAGTTCAAAATACTGCTTATAAGGATGCTCAATGAACTTTGTGACAACCTCCGTGAACTTAGGGAGGGCCTCAAGAGCATAAAAAAGTACCAGTTAGAAATCATGGTTACACAGTTAGAATTAAAGGAGGCATTAACTGAAATAAAGAATAATTTACACAGCTTCAATAATAGAGTATGTAGATCCAAGGAGCAAACCATCGATTTGGAATATAAGGAAGCAAAAAATCCCCAATCAGAAGAGCAAAAAGAAAAAAGAATCCAAAAAAATGAGGATAGAGTAAGGAGCCTCTGGGATAACTTCAAGCGTGCCAACATTCGCATCTTGGGGGTGCCCGAAGGAGAAGAGAGAGAACAAGAAATCGAAAACCTGTTTGAAACAATAATGGCAGAAAACTTTCCTAACTTGGTGAAGGAAACAGACATACAAGTCCAGGAAGCACAGAGAGTCCCAAACAACATGAACCCCAAGAGGCCCACACCAAGACTCATCATCATCAAAATGCAAAAGGTTCAAGACAAAGAGAGAATCTTAAAAGCAGCAAGAGAAAGGCAGCTAGTTACCTACAAGGGAGTACCCATTAGGCTGTCAGCGGATTTCTCAAAAGAAACTTTGCAGGCCAGAAGGGAGTGGCAAGAAATATTCAGAGTGATGAAAACCAAGAACCTACAACCAAAATTACTCTATCCTGCAAAGCTGTCATTTAGAATTGATGGACATACAAAAACTTTCCCAGACAAGAAAAAGTTAAAGGAGTTCATCACCACCAAACCGTTATTATATGAAATGATAAAGGGTCTTTTTGAAGAAAAAGATAAAATGTATGAACAAACAAAATGGCAATGAATACATATCTATCAACAATGGAATCTACAAGCAAAATGAACAGGAAGAACAGAAACATTCTCATAGATACAGAGAACATTTTATTGGTTGCCAGTTGGGAAGGGGGTTGGGGGAATGGGTGAAAAAGGTGAAGGGATTAAGAAGCACAAACTCATTGCTAGACTGACAAACCTCAAAGGGAAAGGGGTTGGGGGGGGGGTGGGAAGAAATAAACCAAAGAACTTATATGCATAACCAATGGACACAGACAATAGTGTGGGAAAAGGTGGGAGGGGGGCGGGAGTGGGGAGGAGGGGGTCAATGGGGAAAAAATGTGGAACATCTGTAATATATTTTACATCCAACAATAAAGATTTTGAAAAAAAAATAAAAACAAAACAAAACAAAACAACGAGATACCACTGTACACCTACTGTAAGCCCTCACTTAACATCATCCATAGGTTCCTGAGCTGTAGTAAAATGACATAAAAAAAAAAAAAAAAAAAAAAAAAAAGAAAGTTTTCTGTCACTATTTTTTCAAATAGGTTGTCAATTTCTTGCCCTCTCTCTTCTCCTTCTGGCACACCCAAAATGCAAATGTTGTTATGCTTGAAGTTGTCCTAGAGGCTCCTTACACTATCCTCATCTTTTTGGATTATTATTATTATTATTATTATTTTGCTGTTTTGGTTGGGTGTTTTCTTATTCCTTATGTTCCAAATCGATGGTTTGCTACTTGCCTTCACCTACTATGCTATTGATTCCCTGTCAATTATTACTTATTTCAGTCAGTGTGTCCTTTATTTCTGACTGGTTCATTTTTTATTCTCTTGAGGTCCTCACTAAGTTCCTTGAAGTTCTCACCAAGTTCCTTAAAATTTTCACTAAGTTTTTTGAACATCCTTAAAACCAGTGTTTTGAACTCTGCATTTCTTAGATTGCTTATCTCCATTTTATTTAGTTGTTTTCCTGGAGTTTTGTTTTGTTATTACATTTGGGACATGTTTGTTTGTCTCCTCATTTTGGCCACTTCCCTGTGTTTGTTTCTATGATTTAAGTAGAGTTGCTATGTCTCTTAGGCTTCATAGGGTGGCCTATTGTTGTAGATATCCAGTAGGATCCAGTGGCACAGCCTCCTTGATCACCCCAGCTGGTCCCTCAAGGTTCCTTCCTAGTGTGGACTGTACATTCTTCTGCAGTAATTGAGTCTTGGTTTCTATTGGCAGATCAATACAAGGGATTTACTAAGGTTAATCAGCTGCAAGGACTGGCTGTGCACACTGACCACTGGCCTCTGACTCTCTTGGAGGATCAGCTGTGTAGGGGCCCACCACACAGAGCAAAACTTACTTCAGCAGGGCTCTGGAACCCATTGAGTCTACCCCTTAAGTCTGTTACTTGTGGAGGTAGTTGGGTGGTGGTGCTTCAACATGGTCTGAAGCTGTCCACTGGGTGTGCTGGCTTTTGGGTAAAGTCAGCAACTGCCTGTTTTTTACCTGGGGTCACCAGACATAAACTATAAAGCAATCAGTAGATGGCTACTTCTTATGCTAGGCTTGGAGGTACCCAGGCAAAGCCAAGCTGTGAACCCAGGCTGGCTGCTTCTAGGTCTGGGGCCACTTAGTGAGAGGTGTCAATCTGGCTGAGGACAGATGTGTTTGTTTGAGAAAATTTAGAAAAATCTGAAGCAGGAACCAAGACACACCAATCCTATGGTAAAGCCATTGGAAATAGCTTGTGTGGGCCTGAACGTTGGGTGGGGCAGAGCCTCAGGGAATCACCAGGGAGGAGGAAAGAGTGTAAGCCAGGTTGTTGGAATCCCAGTTATGGTGCCCATTTGTTGACCTGTGGGGGAAGGGCTCACTAAAGGGACAAAAACCGCCATCAGCTTGTCTGTCTAAGAGGAAGTTGCCTCTTCAGCTCTTGCCCTGATGCCAGAAAACTCAGTTATTCCCTGTATGTCTATGGTGCCTTTCAAGCTGCCTCCCGCATGCTGGATCCTGGGGGGAGCAAGTCTGAGTAAGTCCCTGTATGGGCCCTTTAAGAGGAGCTGCCTGAAACTCCAGCAGCCTCAGCCTCCCTGAGCCTTAATTCTCACTGGTTTTTACAGCCAGAAGTTATGGGGCCTTCTTTTTCTGGTACTGGAACCCTGAGTTAGAAGGCCTGGTGTGGGACAAGGACCCCTCGCTCCTCAGGGAGGACCTTCACAGCCAAGGTATCCTTCCTGGTTTTTATCCACCACATGTTGGTGTGCAACCAGTCGGTCAGTGCCTCCACCTCTCCTTCCTGTCTTAATGTGGCTTCTTGTTTAATTTTGTAGTTGTAGTACTTCCATTCAGCTTTATTTTAGATGGTTCTGAATGATGGTTGTTTTGTAGTTTAGTTTTCATGTGGTTGTGGGAGGAGGAAAGTACCACATTTACCTATGCCGCTATCTTGACTGGAAATCTCCACTTGATTTTTATTAATAGATTCTACCTCTTTTTTCATGCTGGTGTAGTTCCCACTGAGTTATTTGTAATTCTCATTAAGTTGTTTGAGTACCCTGAAAACCATTACTTTGAATTTTTATTTGACAAACTGCTTGTCTCCATGTCATTTAGTTATTTTTCTGGTTATTTATTTATTTTTTTCATTTGGAGGTTGTTTTTTCATCTCACCATTTTAGTGGTCTGGTAGTTTGGGACCAGGTGAGGCACCTGTATATATTAGACAAGGCTGTTATGCCTCCCAGTCTTGGTGTGGTGGCCTTCTTGTGAGACCCAGTAGAGAAGTCTCCTTGATCTTTTGAGCTGGGTGCTCTGGGAATGACCCTTGTTTACAATATGTGGGCTCTCCTGTTGAATTTGGTTTTGATAGCTGTTGTCAGTTTGTGGGTGGGCTCAATCCTCAGGGCTGTTGACTGTGGGTCTCAACACTGACCCTGTCATGCCATCTGTTAAATAGGTCCTGACAGAACAAAACATGACAAAGCTAGTGCAAACCAAATAGAACCAGAAGAAAATATCAGCAAATGCAATAAAAAAACAACAGCCTCAACAAAAAGATTAAAAGGCAAACAAACAATCAAAGCACACAAACACACACTGATACCCACGCGGAGAAAGAATACTAGAAGACGCAAGTCCAAAAGAATTAGAGAAGGAAAAAATTATATCAAAAGCAAAGAAGGCAAGGCAAAATGAGACCAAACAAAAAAGAACCTGAAAAAATATCAGCAATAACAATAATAAAAGCAATAGCCTCAATAAAGATGAAAAGACAAAACAAACAAACAAACAAACAAACAGAAAACACACACACACACACACACACACAGAATATTAGAAGGTGCAAGACCAAAAGAATTAAGAAGGGAAAAAAGAGTATGATATCAAAGATACCAGAGGCCAGAAATAGGGTAATTATAAAAAAATAAAAGGTAGAAAATAATGAATAAAATAATAATACTTTTAGAAAGTAATGATACTAAAGAAAATATGTAATAGAAAGTAAAAAATGGAAAAGGGAGGGTGGGTGAGTGTGTGAGAGAGTAAACTAGTATGTGAGAGTATGTGAGTGGATGTGAAGGTGGATGACTAAACTTGTGCAGAGCAGAGACATGGAGCAGAAGGTACGTGTGCTGTGGACGGGAGCAGCTGGCTACCATGGTAAGCAGCTCTTTAGGGCACTTCTCCCTTGGCCACGAGGAGGTACCACCATTTTGGAAGGTCCCAGGTCTTCCCTGGGAGGAGGCAGTGGGAGCAGTTAGAGCCCAGCAACCCGAATCCACCAGCGTACCTGGCAGCATCGAACCAGTGGACACTCTGGTGCACAGTAGTGGAGCTCCCAAGGTAACAGTTGCGAAAGCCACTGACAACCAGGAGCCCAGCACCATCCCCCATAGTAGCAGCCCCATCAGAGTCCCGATATACCCCCGGCAACAGAGGCTGAGGAGCAGAAATCCATCTCCAGGCAACAGAAGCACAGACCAGCAGCTGAGACCCATCTCCCAAAACTACAGCAAAAGCTGAGCAGGAGCCCCACAGGGCAGCAGCACTTTCCAGCCACCAGTGGCAGGACCTGGGACTCCACAGAGGCTTGTGCATTCTAGCAGCTCATGAGAGCAATAAGAAGCTGGAGCCCTACAGAGACTGGTGCAATCCAGCTGCCCACCAGCAGGACCTGAGGGTGTGGGGGCACCAGAGAGGCCTTTGGGACCCAGCAGGGACTGTGCAATCTAGTTACCCATGGGACCTGTGGGGAGCTAAACACCAGAGAGTCCTGTGTGACACAGCAGGGACTGTGCAATCTAGTTACCCGTGAGACCTGTGGGGTGTTGAAGCACCAGAGAGGCTTGGCGACCCAGCTGCACACAAGATAGGCAAAGAAGATGTGAAAATGGTGGTGTAGTAAATAGAAGCTACACAGACAATCTCCCAGGACCAAAAGAGAATTACAACTAAAATAAAGACAAATTCTCAGAAAAAAAGCAACAGAAAAGCAGCAGTACAGGATCATATAAAAAGGGACACAGGTAGGATCTGCAGAGGTGCCAGAGGGTGGTGGGCTGGAAGCCACAGACATAGAAATCTTAGCTGTGAGCAGTGCTCTTGGGGAATGAAGACCAAGCCTGCTCCACAGCACAGAGAGCCAGGTCAGAGAACTTAAATAGTCCCAGCCACTCAACTTGGGGCTGTGGTAAAGGGAGGGCAGACTGGGCTGGAACTTTGTGAGGACAACCGGGATTTGGAGGGCACTCAGAGTTTTTGCTGAGTTGCGGCCACATAGGATGGTGGCCAGTGTGCTCCTTCCCAGAGCTGTGGGAAAAAGCAGAAGGCTCCCTAACCCCAACTGGGGAATTCATCCCTTCTAAGGTAAGGCAAATAAATGCAAACTAAGGCTCATTAACAACCAGCATCTATCTCACCCTCTGGAAATCCTCTTATGCAGAACACCAGGGCTACATTCCAAGCCACTGAGTAACTGAGACTACTAGCCACCAGGGAAAAGCTAGAGGATAACTGACCCTTTTCTGGGCTTACAAATCTACCCAGGAAGTAAGACTTGACAGTGGTGTTTAACATGAGCCTGCCCAGGCCCATCCAAACTCAGTAGAGGGAGCCACAAACAGCAGAACACCAACACCCACAGGGAAAATCTGGCAGGATCCCAAACCCAGTGAGATAGCCGAAATGGCAAAACAAAAAAACAAATCCCAAATAAAAGAACAAGAAAACTCTATCCAAGATAAGATCAATGAAATGCAGCTAAGCAAGTTATCAGAGGTAGAGTTGTTAAGAGCCATGATCTTGAGGAAGCTCAATAGCATGAGTAAGGACATCAGCACAATGAGTAAAAAGATAGAAACATTGAAAACCAAACAAGTGGAAATGAAGAACGACATAGCAGAAATAAAGAACACATTGGAAGGACTAACCAAAAGAGTAGAAAAGGCTGAGGAGTGAATCAGTGAATTAAAAGACAAGGTAGAAAAAAATCAACCAATCATAAAACCAAAAGAAAAAAAAAAACAATTAAAAAACAGGAAGATAGCTTAAGACAATCGAGAAACAACTGAAAACATAATAACATTTGCATCATAGGAGTCCCCGAATAGGAAGAAAATGGGCAAGGGTTAGAGAATATATTTGCAGAAATAGTGACAGAAAACGTTCCTAACTTGGTGAAGGAAGGAGACATTCAAGTTCAAGAAGCACAGAGAGCCCCAAGGAAGAAGAACCCAAACAGGTCCACACCAAGACACATAGTAATTTAAATGCCAAAAATAAAAAACAAAGAGAGAATCCTAAAGGCAGCAAGAGATAAGCAACAGGTTACCTACAAAGGAAACCCCATAAGGCTCTCAGCTGACTTCTCAACATAAACACTACAGGCCACAAGGGAGTGGCATGAAGTAATCAAGGTCATGAAAAACAAGGATCTGAATCCAAGACTACTCTATCCAGCAAGGCTATCATTCAAAAGAGAAGGTCAAATAAAGAGCTTTCCAGACAAAAAAAAAAGGTTAAGAGAATATATTAACAACAAACCAGCACTGCGAGATATGCTAAAAGGACTGCTGTAATTAGAAGAGGAAATAGGAAGAAAAATAGAACCACACTAAACAAAAGTAGCAATAAATAAGTACATATCAATAATCACCTTAAATGTGTATGGTTTGAATGCTCTGATAAAAAGACACAGAGTAGCTGACTGGATAAGAAAACATGACTCACATATATGTTGTTTACAAGAGACCCACTTCACAACAAAAGACTCACATAGGTTGAAAGTGAAGAGATGAAAAAAAACCTTTCAAGCAAATGGAAAAATAAGAAAGCCGGAGTAGTAATACTCATATCTGATAAAATAGATTTCAAAATAAAGACCATAACTAGAGACAAAGAAGGCCACTACATAATATCGAAAGGATCTATCCAATAGGAAGATATAACCTTGATAAACATATATGCACCCAACATAGGAGCACCAAGATATATTAAACATTTTTTGGAGGACTTCAAAGGAGAAATTGACAGCAATACAATCATAATAGGGAACTTTAACACCCCACTGACATCAGTGGATAAATCATCTAGAAAAAAATTATCAAGGGAACATAGACTGTAATGAAGCGCTAGATCAAATGGATTTAATTGGTATCTACAGAGAATTACACCACAAAACTGCAGAATTCACATTCTTCTCAAGTGCACATGGGGTATTCTCAAACATAGATCACATGTTAGGGCACAAACTAAGTCTCTCCAAGTTCTAGAAGATTGAAATCATATCAAGCATATTCTTAGATCACAATGGCATGAAATTAGAAATCAGTTGCAATAAGAACATGCAAGGACATTTGAAACGTGGAGTGAAATAGCATGTTATTGAACAATGAATGGGTTACCATGGAGATCAAGGAACAAATTAAAAACGTCCTGGAAACCAATGAAAATGAACAGACAACAACACATAATCCATGGGATGTAGCAAAAAAATTTCTGAGAGGAAGGTTCATAGCACTACAGCCCTACCTGAAGAAACAACAACAAAAAATTTCTACTAGACTATTTAATGTCACAACTTACAGAACTAGAAAGCAAACAAAAAGAAAACCCCAGAGCAAGGAGAAGGAGGGAAATACTAAAGATCAGAGCAGAAATAAATGACATGGAGAACAGCAACAACACAAAAATTCAAAGGATCAATGAAACAAAGAGCTTGTTCTTTGAAAAGATAAACAGGTTTGATGGACCCTTAGCCAGACTCAAACAAAGAGAGAAACAAAGAGAGAGAAGCCAAATATACAAAATCAGAAATGAAAGAGGAGAAATAATAACTGACACTACAGAAATAGAAAGGATCATTAACAAATATTATGATCAATTATAAGGCAATAGATTCGACAATCTAAGCAAAATGGACAAATTTCTAGAAACACATAGTCTCTCAAAACTGAACTGGGAAGAGATAGAAAACATGAACAGACCAATAACAACAGAAGAAATTGAAGATGTAATCAAGACTCTCCCAGAAAACAAAAGCCCAGGCCCAGACAGCTTCACGGGGGAATTTTACCCCACATTCAAAGAAGAACTAATACTCATTCTCCTCAAACTATTTCAAAAAATTCAAGAAGAAGGAAGATTTCGAAACTTGTTTTATGAGGCCAGCATAATTCTAATTCCAAAACCAGAATAAGACACTACAAAGAAAGAAAGCTACAGGCCAATATCCCTGATGAATTTAGATGCCAAAATCCTAAACCAAATACTAGCAAATCAAATCCAGCAATACATAAAAAAAAATTATTCACCATGACCACGTCAGATTTATTCCAGGGATGCAAGGTTGGTACAATATTTGCAAATCAATTGTTACACCACATAAACAAAATGAAAGATAAAAATCATACGATCATATAAATAGATGCTAAAAAAGCATTCGACAAAATTCAGCACCCATTTCTGATAAATACGCTCTGCAATCTGGAAATACAGGCATCATATCTTGACATAATAAAGGCCATATATGTGAGACCTACAGTCAACATCATACTCCATGGGCAAAAACTAAAAGCTTTTCCCTTAAGAACAGCAACAAGACAAGGATGCCCACTTTTGCCACTCTTATTTAATATAGTACTGGAAGTCTTAGCCACAGCAATCAGACAGGAAGAAAAAATAAAAGGGAACCATATTGGAAAGAAGGAAGTGAACTTTCATTATTCACAGATGACATGATACTATACGTAGAAAACCACAAAGACTCCATCACAAATTTACTAAACTTAATAAATGAATTTGGCAAAGTAGCAGGATACAAAATTAACATCAAGAAATCAACGGCATCTTATACACCAATGATAAACTCACAGCGAAAGACTAAAATAACAATCATATTTACCATCACAGCAAAAAAATTAAGGTACCTAGCAATAAACTTAACCAAAGAAATTAAGGACCTATTCGCAGAAAATTACAGGTCATTGAGAAAAGAAATAGAGAAAGATATAAAAAAGTGGAAGCACATACCCTGTTCATGGATTGGGAGAATTAATATCATTAAAATGTCCATACTACCCAAAGCAATCTATATATTAAATGGAAACTCCATCAAAATACCAAAGACATACTTCACAGAACTAGAACAAGTATGTCAAAATTTTATATGGAACCAAAAGAGACCCCGAATAGCCACAACGTTCTTGAAAAAGAAGAACAAATTTGAAAGTATCACATTACCAGATTTCAGGTTATACTACAAAACTACTGTAATCACCCTGGCCAGTTTGGCTCAGCAGTTAGAGCGTTGGCCTGCGGTCCAGAGAGACCAGGGTTCGGTTCCTGCTAAAGGCGCATACCTTGGTTGCAGTTTGTCCCTGGCCCTGATTTGTCATGCGGGTGGCAGCCACTCGATGTGTCCCTTTTATATCGAGGTTTCTCTCTGTCTCTCTTCCTCTCTCTCCCTCCCACTCTGTCTGAACAAAAAATGAAAAAATGTCCTCGGGTGAGGATAAAAAATAAAAAAGCTACTGTAATCAAAACAGCCTGGTACTGGCATAAGAACAGGCAGACAGATCAATGGAACAGAATAGAGAACCCAGACATGGACCCAAAGAATATGCTCAATTAATATTTGACAAAGGTGGCAAGAGCATACAGTGGAGTAAAGACAGCCTTTTTAATAATTGGTGTTGGGAAAATTGGAAAGCTACATGCAAAAAAAAAATGAGACTAGACCATCAACTTACACCATACAAAAGAATAAACTCAAAATGGATAAAAAACTTAAATGTTACTCATGAATCCATAAAAATCCTGGAAGAAACTGTAGACAATAAAATTTCAGACATCATACACAGCAGAATTTTTCACCGATACATCATCTAAGGCAACAGAAACAAAGGAGAAAATGAACACATGGGACTACATCAAACTCAAAATCTTCTGCACAGAAAAAGAAAAACCACCACAATGGAAAGTCAACCCACTCTATGGGAGAGCATAATTGCTAATGGTACATCAGAAAAGGGGTTCATTTCCAATATATATAGAGTGCTCATACAGCTCAACCAGAGGAAGACAAAGAACCCAATTAAAAAATGGACAGAGGAACTAAATAGACACCTCTCCAAACAGGAAATACAAATGGCTAAAGACATATAAAGAAATGTTCAACATCACTAATCATGAGAGAGATGCAGATTAAAACAACAATGAGGTATCTCCTCCCACCTGTCAGAATCGTCGCCATCAACAAATCATCAAACAAGTGTTGGCAAGGTGGTGGAGAAAAGGGGACTCTAGCACACTGCTGGTGGGAATGCAGCCACTATGGAAAATATGGTGTTACCTCAAAAAATTAAAAATTAAATTGCCATTTGACCCAGTAATTCCACTTCTAGGAATATACCCTAAGAAGCCTGAAACACCAATCAGAAAGAATATATGTACTCCCATGTTTGTAGTGCCACTATTTACAATAGCTAAGATCTGAAACAGCCCAAGTGTCCATCAGTAGACAAATGGATAAAAAAGCAATGGTACATATACACAATGGAATACTATGCAGCTGTAAGAAAGAAAGGTCTCTTATCCTTTGAGATGACATGGAGGGATCTGAAGAGTATTATTCTAAGCAAAACAAGCCAAGCAGAGAAAGACAAATATCACATGATCTCACTTATTTGTGGAATATAATGAACATAACAGTCTGAGAAACGGGTTATTCCCAGAGACGTGGAAGTGGGGTACAGACTGACAATCCCCAGAGGAGGGGGCTTGGGGGAGAGATAAACCACAGAACTTACATGCATGTATGTATGAACAATGTACATGGACAACAAAGCTGGGGGACAGGGCGGGGAAGGTTGGAGAGGGAGGTATCAGTGGAGGAAAAAGAAGAAACAGTTGTAGAAAAATAAATAAATTAACTATATATATAAGAAAAAGAAAGTAAAAATGGGAAAAAAAGGAGAAAAAATGGAATTTAAAATAAAAATTAAAGACACATACACCCAAAAAGACCTATATTTTGTAGCTCACTCTATTTTGCTCCAACATTGTTGGTTATGGCCCCTTAGTGTATGAGTCCCTCTCCTCTTATTCAGTTCTCTGGTGCAGGACAATGTGAATTGCTGACGTTTCTGATCCTGGGACACTTGTTTGAGACCCTGTAGGGTGGGACCCTAATTCATTCAGTTGGTGAGGCTTCCTTAGCCCAGAAGCTGGATCTGCTTCAGGGCTAATCCGTTGAATGCACTTGTTTGGGCTGCTCTCCCTTCCCTCACAGCACTGGCTCTGTGGGTGTCATGTCTGGTCAGGCTGGTTTAAACAGATTTGTGTTGGGTTTGGTGCCTATAGCTCATAGGAGGGGCAGGTAGTCACTTCCTCTTTTTTTAATACCTCAGCTCTTACTGGGTTGTTGGCACCCCCTGACTGGCCCTCTAAACAGGGAGGATAGAAAAATAAAGGAAGAAAAACTTCCCTGCTTCACTTTCTAATCTTTCAGCATGGCTGGCTCTCACTGGCTGGGGCTTTCATTAGGCTCCCACCTGGTCAAATGTCTGAATCCCCAGTGCTGCCAAACCCAGCTGCTAAGGTTCTGATTTCCAGCCTAGAGCTGTTCCATGAGTGGGGGAAGGGATGCCTCCTCTTCACTAGAGGTGGGGAGGATTGTGCCTCTTTCCCTGAGCATTCTGACTAGCCCCCATCACAATTCTTTTAGCAAATAATTGGCCCCTCAGATTCACTGCTGGCTGACCCATTGAGACCCTTCTGCAGGTCCAGGGTTCTGCTTTGTGATCCCTCCCACTGAACACAATCAGGGTGGGCTACCTAGGCTGGTGTTATAATCAAGCACTCACTTTTAGCCTGGGATAGTGCTATCTGAGTTCCCCTGGTAGGCTGAATCTCCTCTGATTTCCACTGTCTGATGCTGTTGGGCTCCCCTTCCCTTCTCCTTTCTCCCAGGAGGTGCAGCAGTGCACCTTCCTTCAGGCTTCCTAGCCATGCTGCCTAGCTGTGTGAGTTGGCTTACTAACTCTGCGTCTTCTGTCCCCTCCCTATGCTCCTTACTCACAGTATTTCCAATCACTTTTCAAATAGAATGTTCTGCAGTTTAGCCTCAAGTCTGGTCCTGTTCTAGGAGCAAGTGGACAAAACTTTCTTAGGCTTCAGCTATCTTGCCTCTCTCACATATTATCCTCACTTAATAGAAGAAGAAACCAAGGCTTAGAATAATTAGGTAGAATTTCCCCAGTCATACAGCTAGAAAAACCACATAGGCAATATTGAATCCAGATCCATTTGTCCCAAAACTTTGTTGCCTCATTTTATTCTCTTAGAGGCTGAAAACCTCTAAGTGGGTAGTTTATAGACTTTCCAGAGAACAAATAATAAAATCACATTTCTAACAAAAATTGACTTTACTTATAGTAACATTATCAATTATAGACCATCTATTTAATAAGTGACATATTTACATATCACAAAACAAATATACATCATTGGGACAATAACTGAATGGTTTCTCATGAATTATAAAATGTATTTTTTATTAGCTTTAGTGAGGTACAGTTCATACAAATTATAATTCATAGATTTTTAATGTACAGTTTGATTAGTTTGGAAAATAAATATAATCAAGTACTTACCCTCATAATGAGGATATAAAACATTTTCATCACCGCAAAGCTCCACCATGCTGCTATACAGTCAACCCTTTCCTGCATCTCTGGTTCTGGAAACCACTGATCTGATTTCTTTCACTATTATATTGCCTTTTCTAAAATTTTATATGTATGGGATCATATAATGTTTCTGGCTTCTTTTATTTAGCACAATGTTTTTCTGTATGTACCAGTACACACTTGCTTTTTCTTGTTTAATATTATTCCATTATTTATCCTTTTGCCTGTTAATGGACATTTGGGTTGTTTCTGGTTTGGGGCTATTATGATTAAAGCTATTATAAGCATTCATATGCAAATTTTGTGTGAACATAATTTTTTCGTGTGTGTGTGTGTGTGTGTGTATATATATATATATACATATATATATATATATATATATGTTTGGTACATCATAAGAAAAGTGTATGTTTAACTATAAGAAACTGCCACAGTGGCTATTCCATTGCATTCCCATCAGCAATGCATGAGAGTTCTAGTTATTCCCATCCTCACCAGCATTTAGTACTATGTCTTTTTTTTTTTTAGAGAGAGAAAGGAAGAAAGAGAGAGATAGAAATATCAATGTGAGAAAGATACATCAGTTGGATGCCTCCTGCACACCCCCTGCTGGGAATGGAGCCCACAACCCAAGCACGTGCCCTGATTGGGAATCGAACTGGGACCACTCAGTCCATGGGAGGACACTCAATCCATTGAGCCACACCAGCTGGGCAGTACTATCAGTCTTTTTAATTTTAGCCATTCTAGTAGGTTTATAGTGGTTAAAAAAAAAACCCACAAAAAAACACGTTTGAAATTACTCATCCTTCTTAGACATTCTGCCTATCTTCTTTAGCTTTGCTAAAACTAGATACATGGTAACAGGGCAACTTTTGCTAAAGGGTAGCAGTATCTGATGGGTCAACTTGAGATCATTGAAATCTGCATATTTTTTTGTTGTTGTTCTTGAGAGAGATGGAAGATGCCCAGGTCTTTTCAATGGTTCAAGAGTACAGGAGAAATCGACAACAATACAATCATAGCAGGGGACTTCAACACCCCATTGACAGCACTGGATAGATCCTCTAGGCAAAAAATTAGCAAGGAAACAGAGTCTCTAAATGAAGCACTAGACCAAATGGATTTAATAAATATCTACAGAGAATTACACCCCAAAACTACAGAATACACATTCTTCTCAAGTGCACATGGGACAATCTCAAAGATAGACCACATGATAGGACACAAACTAAATGTCTACAAGTTCAAGAAGATTGAAATCATATCAAGCATCTTCTCAGATCAAAATGGCATGAAACTAGAAATCAATTGGAACAAGAACATGCAAAGACATTTCAACAAATGGAGGCTAAATAGCATGTTATTAAACAATGAATGGGTCACAGAGGAGATCAAGGAAGAAATTAAAAACTTCCTGGAAACCAATGAAAATGAAGACACAAAAACACAAAATCTATGGGATGCAGCGAAAGCAGTTCTGAGAGGGAAGTTCATAGCACTACAGGCCTACCTCAAAAAACAAGAAAAATTTCTAATTGACTGTCTAACTTCACAACTTAAAGAATTAGAAAGCAAACAAAAAGAAAAACCCAGAGCAAGTAGAAGGAAGGAAATAGTAAAGATCAGAGCAGAAATAAGTGACATAGAGACAAAAAAAAAAAAAAACAATTCAAAGGATCAATAAAACAAAGAGCTGGTTTTTTGAAAAGATAAACACGATTGATGGACCCTTAGCTAGACTCACCAAGAAACAGAGAGAACCCAAATACACAAAATCAGAAATGAAAGAGGAGAACTAACAACCAACACCACAGAAATATAAAGGATCGTTAACAACTACTATGAACAACTATATGGCAACAAATTCGACAATCTAAGCGAAATGGACAAATTTCTAGAAATACACAGACTCCCAAAACTGGACCTGGAAGAGATAGAAAACTTGAACAGACCAATAACAACTAAGGAAATTGAAGAGGTAATCAAGACTCTCCCAGCAAACAAAAGCCCAGGCCCAGATGGCTTCACAGGGAGTTTTACCAAACATTCAAACAAAAACTAACACCCATTCTCCTCAAACTATTTCAAAAAATTCAAGAAGAAGGAAGACTTCCAAACACGTCCTATGAGGCCAGCCTAATTCTAATTCCAATACCAGAAAAAGACACTACGAAGAAAGAAAACTACAGGCCAATATCCCTGATAAACATAGATGCCAAAATCCTGAACAAAATATTAGCAAATTGGATCCAGAAATACATCAAAAAATTATTCACCATGACCAAGTGGGATTCATTCATTCCAAATCAATAAATGTGATACACCACATAAACAAAATGAAGAATAAAAACCACATGATCATATCAATAGATGCTGAAAAAGTATTCGACAAAATCTAGCAACCATTTCTGATAAAAACGCTCAGCAATGTGGGAATAGAGGGATGATATTTCGACATAATAAAGGCCATATATGAAAGACCTACAGTCAACATCATACTCAATGGACAGAAACTAAAAACATTTCCATTAAGAACAGGAACAAGACAGGGATGTCCACGTTTCGCCACTCTTATTTAACATTGTACTGGAAGTCTTAGCCACAGCAATCAGACATGAAGAAAAAATAAAAGGGATCCAAATTGGAAAGGAGGAAGTGAAACTGTCATTATTTGCAGATGACATGATTTTATACATAGAAAACCCTAAAGAATCCATCAAAAATCTACTACACTTAATAAATGAATTTGGCAAAGTAGCAGGATACAAAATTAACGTCAAGAAATCGACGGCATTCTTGTACACCAATGATGAACTCACAGACAGAGAAACTGAAAAAAAAAATCCCATTTACTATCGGACCATGAAAATTAAGATACATAGGAATAAACTGAACCAAAGAAGTAAAGGACCTATTTACAGAAAACTGCAGGTCATTGAAAAGAGAAATAGAGGAAGATATCAAAAAGTGGAAGCACATACCCTGTTCATGGATTGGAAGAATTAACATCATTAAAATGTCCATACTACCCAAAGCAATCTACAGATTCAATGCAATCCCCATCAAAATACCAACGACATATTTCATAGAACTAGAACAAATACTTTAAAAGTTCATATGGAACCAAAAAAGACCCCGAATAGCCACAGCAATCTTGAAAAAGATAAAGTAGGTGGGATCACAATACCAGATATCAGGTTATACTACAAAGCGACTGTAACCAAAACAGCCTGGTACTGGCACAAGAACAGGCATATAGACCAGTGGAACAGAACTGAAAACCCAGAAATGGATCCCAGGCAATACGCTTAGTTAATATTTGACAAAGGTGGCAAGACCATACAGTGGAGTAAAGACAGCCTCTTTAGTAAATGGTGTTGGGAAAACTGGACAGCTACATGCAAAAAAATGAACTGGACCATCAACTTACACCATACACAAAAATAAACTCGAAATGGATAAAAGACTTAAATGTGACCCATGAATCCATAAAAATTCTAGAAGAAAATGTAGGCAACAAAATTTCGGACATCATGCGGAGCAGAATTTTCACTGATACCTCACCTAAGGCAACAGAAACAAAGGAAAAAATGAACACATGTGACTACATCAAACTAAAAAGCTTCTGCACAGCAAAAGAAACAATCATCAAAATGGAAAGGCAACCCACTGTATGGGAGAACATCATTGCCAATGATACATCAGATAAGGGGTTAATTTCCAATATATATAGAGTGCTCCTACAACTCAACAAAAGGAAGACAAAAAACCCAATTAAAAAATGGGCAGAGGAGCTGAATAGACACCTCTCCAAACAGGACATACAAATGGCCAAGGGACATATGAAGAAATGCTCAACATCACTAATCATCAGAGAGATGCAAATTAAAACAACAATGAGGTATCACCTCACACCTGTCAGAATGGCCGCTTTCAACAAATCATCAAACAACAAGAGTTGGCGAGGGTGTGGAGAAAAGGGGACTGTAGTACACTGCTGGTGGGAATGCAGACTGGTGCAGCCGCTGTGAAAACAATATGGTGTTACCTCAAAAAATTAAAAATTGAACTTGCTTTTGACCCAGTGATCCCACTTCTAGGAATATACCCTCAGAATCCTGAAACAGCAATCAGGATGAATATATGTACCCCCATGTTCTTAGCAGCACTATTTACAATAGCTAAGATCTGGAAACAGCCCAGTGTCCATCAGTGGACTAATGGATAAAAAAACAGTGGTACATATACACAATGGTGTACTATGCAGCAGTAAGAAAGAAAGATCTTTTATCCTTTGATACAACATGAAGGGACCTGGAAAGTATTATCCTAAGTGCAATAAGCCAATCAGAGAAAGACAAATGTCGCATGATCTCACTTATATACGGAACATAATGAATATAACAGTCTGAGAAATACAGTAGACCCAGAAACATGGAAGTAGGGCACAGACTGACACCCCTCAAAAGAGGGGTGGTGGTGGGAAGAGATAAACCACAGAACTTATATGCATGTATGCATGACCAATGGACATGGACAACTAAGCCGGGGACGGGGCGGGGGTGGGGTGGGGAGGGGGGTGCCAATGGGGTAAAAAAGGTAAAATATCTGTAACAAAAAAAATAAATAAAAAATTAAAAAAAAAAAAGAGTACAGACTTATGTCCCAACTGTGTGACAATGGAGAAGTGATTCAATTTTCATTGGCATCATTTTTATCTTCTGTATAATGGCAATAACAGTTGTGCCTATACAGGGTTAAGTTTATATTTCGTGGATGCTAACAAGCTTATTAAATATGTTGTCATGATCCTTTATATATAACACAAAGCACCATTTAAATTCAAAATGGTACAAAATTTATATGATGAAACGAACTTAGTTTGTTATGACATTTTATTATTGCAAAATACTCCAGCATTTTACCAAAGTGGGACTTTTTCATTTTTTCTGCCCACACCTCCTCATCCCTTGCTTGTATCCAAAATGCCTGGTTGACCTATGTGGGTGTTGAAATGATTAAATGAAGACTATACTTTCAGGGATCATTTCTATAGTTTGTTACTAGAGAAGTTTCTCTGAATGTGTAGAGCACCTGAAACAACGAGGAGGAGGTGCAGTGTTTTCTTCTGAGTGTGAAGCTGGTTTCTGGTGTTGCTTATGCAACTGCCATTGGCCATTGATGATTGTTCTTTTCTCTCATTGAGGGAATAAGAGGAAGAAAACGCAGTCTGAGTGGAAAAAAAAAAAAGCCCTTGCTGGTTTGGCTCGATGGTTAGAGCATTGGCCTGCGGTCCAGAGAGACCTGGGTTCGGTTTCCACTAGGGCATGTACCCCGGTTGCAGTTTGTCCCTGGCTCTGGTTGGGTCGTGCAGGTGGCGGCCACTCGATGTGTCCCTTTCACACTGATGTTTCTCTTTCTTCCTCTCCCTCCCTCCTACTCTATCTGAACAAAAAATTAAAACATGTCCTCCAGTGAGGATTAAAAAAAGAAAAGAAATGATTAAATGTGATATGAATTAAAGTACTTAGCACAGAGTATGGCAGATGGTAAGCTCTCGATAGATATTAGTTATATGTTTGGAGACAAAACAACCATTCAAACTAAAGGAACGGCTGATTTAGGGAGAGGGCCACACACACAAGACAGAAGTACATCAAGAAAAAGGAAAAGAATTCCACTTGAATCCTCCACCTCATTCCCAATCCCACTGCCCAGCCCAGGAGTAACCACTGTTACAATTTGGAGTATATTTTAGAGATTTGGTGTGTACATTGTTTCTATGCATTCAAATACACAAATAGGCATAGAATGCCTTAGGATTTATTGATTCTTGAGTTTGATCATACATATAATTCTGCAGCTTCCTTTCTCTTTCCTCTTTTCTTTTAACTTGACATGTCTTGAAGAGCTTTTTACATGAAAATGTAGGCTTCACCTCTTCCTGTTGGCTGCTGCATACTGAAGCGTGGGACAGACATATTGTATTTAGGCAACTGTAGAGTAGAGATGACAAACCTTCCATCTCCCGATGGCCTGCCTGGATTTCAGTTGTGACTTCACCACTTAGTACATGCATGACCTTGGGCATGTTGCTTAGTTTTTCTATGTCCTGGTTTTCTCATTTGTGCCCTGGTTCTTTTATCTGTAAAAAGTGTGAGCTTGCTGAAGTTATCTGCTTCCAATGAATCAACAAGATTTGTTTATAATGCAGATGCCATCTACCATGTTTTCCTCAGGGCTTGACACACAAAGGGACAATTTAAGTTCCAGTGAAACTTACTTCTTCTTTTCTAAAATTTTATTTTCACCAGATAAAGAATTCTAAGTAGATATAGTTAAAACCTACACTTTAAAAACTCCTAGGCTTAAGAAATTATATTTTATATAGTTTCCTAGAAATTTCCCTTTTACAACCTCCCAGGCTACAGGCAGGATATCAGTTAATTCCAATAATTCTTTATTTCACCTTGGCATGCTGTTTATCAGAAACCATATAGAAACTTTTTAATTTGTGGGCTTTTATTGCAATCCTCAATTCACCCTGAGTAGTCTATTATTAAGTGTTCTAGAGGTTCTTATTGTCCCTTATCGGAGAATTGTTATCTTGGCGCAATTCATCTGTAGTCATTCTTCACAGAGAAAATCTTTCATATTACCTTTCTTTCATGATACAACGACAACTCTTGAATACATCATTATTCCACAATAAGCTTATAAATTATTATTAGGCAATTTTTTATATAATCTGATTTTATAAACTGTTTCTTTTTATTATTGTTAGAGGGAAACCAGTAAATGCATCTGTCTGTATTGATCCATCATGATAACAGTAATAGAGAAACTAAGTAAGGACATCTTACTGAGCCACAAACATAGTGGATTTGTAATGAGCTCAGTCTGGGATATAAACAAACACCAGGACCCTCTCTAATGAGTCACAGTTGCTACCAATAATGGCATGTTAATTGGTAATGATGAGTTATAAAAATGTCTTAAGCTGGATTTTTTTCTTCATAGAATTGAGTTTTACAAAGGTAAATAAAGTATTTAAAAAAATGAATAAAAAAACCAAAGTGAATTTCTTAGGAATATGTGCTTTAGTATGTGAAATAGTAACCTTAAGAAGATTCTTCTTGCAACCCAGTGTGCTTTGGATCCCCTCCCCCATCACCTTGCTTACCTGTTCTTAGAGAATTCAGGTTTTTCTTTCTGGTCATATAGCAGTGAGAAGGAACATTTTAAATATATGACTTTCAGATTAGCATTGTCCTATAGAATTTACTGTGTTGATGGAAATGTATTATCACCTGCCCCACCCAATATATCAGCCATTTGCCATGTATTGAGAATGTGAAATGTGGCTAATGCAACTGAGAAACTAAACTTTAAATTATATTTAATTCTGATTAATAAAATTTAAACTTAAATAACCTTGTGTGGCTGGTGGCTACTGTATTGGACAGTGCAGTTGTAGAGTGTCTATAGCTTGTGGTATTTACATTCTTTGTTACTGCTTGTTTTAATTAGAATAGTTAATTGAGACATTAGTAATTTTTTTCCAATCTGGTTAATTCTTTAGGTGAGTAGGACATATAACATTCCTTAAGAAGGGAACAATATTAACAACATCCAACACCCAGAGTTCTGGCTGTGTAATATGCTCTGTTTTTACACTTTACCTGGCTTAGATTATCTAGTCCTCCCACTGTTTATGAAGGATGTACCACTTTTATCATCATTTTGGTGTTCAGGAAATGGGGGAAACAGAGAAGTTAAGAGACTTCCCCAAAGCCACAGACAGGGACCTGAAGAATATTATCTTAAGCAAAACAAGGCCACACAGTTAGCAGCTGTCTGGCTCCAGAGTCCTTGCTCTTTACCAGTATATCAAAATATGTCCTGTGTCCTGTGTCTGACTCTCAGTTTATTACAGTATGTACAATGTCAAAGTCATTGGAATGGAGTTAGAATAGGTTGTATAAGGAAGAGAATGCTTATACTGGTGTGATATTGGATTGGGTACATTTTGGTGCCCATCCTATTTCTAAATTTCTATGATTCTAGGAACTAAGGTAGTTTAATGGAATTTTAGGTTCCAAACAAGATCCACTTTTTTATTTATTTTTACGTTTTATTAATTAATTAATTAATTTTTGTTACAGATGTTTCTCCTTTTTCCCTCACTGATACACCCTTCCCTCCCCACTCTATCCCCACCTTTTTTGTCCATGTCCACTGTTCATGCACACCTGCATATAAATTCTGTGGTTTATCTCTCCTTCCCACCATCTCTTCTGGGGATTGTCTGTACCCTACTTCCACATCTCTGGGACTACCCCATTCCCCTGACTGTTATGTTCATTATAATCCACAAATAAGTGAGATCATATTATACTTCTCTTTCTCTGTTTGGCTTGTTTTGCTTAAGATAATATTCTCCAGGTCCCTCTATGTCGTCACAAAGGATAAGAGATCTTTCTTTCTTACAGCTGCATAGTACTCCATTGTGTATATGTACCACTGCTTTTTAACCATTTGTCTACTGATGGACACTTGGGCTGTTTCCAGATCTTAGCGATTGTAAATAGTGCTGCTACAAACATGGGGGTACATATATTTTTTCTGATTGCTGTTTCAGGCATCTTAGGGTATATTCCTAGAAGTGGGATCACTGGGTCAAATGAAAGTTCAATTTTTAATTTTTTGAGGTAACACCATATTGTTTTCCATAGTGGCTGCACCAGTCTGCATTCCCACCAGCAGTGTACTAGAGTCCCCTTTTCTCCACATCCTCTCCAACACTTGTTGTTTGATGATTTGTTGATGGCGGCCATTCTGACAGGTGTGAGGTGATACCTCATTGTTGTTTTAATTTGCATCTCTCTGATGATTAGTGATGTTGAGCATTTCTTCATATGTCCCTTAGCCATTTGTATGTCTTGTTTGGAGAGGTGTCTGTTTAGCACCTCTGCCCATTTTTTAATTGGGTTCTTTGTCTTCCTTTCATTGAGTTGTATGAGCACTCTATATATTTTGGAAATAAACCCCTTATCTGATGCATCATTGATTATTATGATCTCTCATATAGTAGGATCCCTTTTTGTTTTGATGGTTGTTTCTTTTTTTGTGCAGAAGCTTTTTAGTTTGATGTAGTTTCACATGTTTATTTTTTTCTTTGTTTCTTTTGCCTTAGGTGTTGTATTAGTGAAAATTCTGCTGCATATGATGTCTGGCATTTTGTTGCTTACATTTTCTTCTAGAATTTTTATGGATTCACAAGCTACATTTAAGTCTTATATCCATTTTGAATTTATTCTTGTGTATGGTGTAAGTTTGTGTGCTATCTTCATTTATTTGCAGGTAGCTGTCCAAATTTCCCAAAGCCATTTATTGAAGAGACTGTCTTGACTCCACTGTATGCTCTTGCCACCTCTGTCAAATATTAATTGAGCATATTGCCTTTGGAACATTTCTGGGTTCTTTGTTCTGTTGCACTGGTCTATATGCCTGTTCTTGTGCCAGCACCAGACTGTTTTGATTACAGTGGCTTTGTAGTACAACCTGAAATCTGGTAATGTGATCCCTTCAACTTTGTTCTTCTTTTTCAATATTGCTGTGGCTATTCGGGGCCCTTTTTGGTTCCATATGAACTTTTGAAGCATTTGTTCTAGTTTTGTGAAGTATGTCGTTGGTATTTTGATGGAGATTGCATTGAATCTATAGCTTGCTTTGGGTAGTAGAGACATTTTAATGATGTTAATTCTTCCAATCCATAAATATGGTATGTGCTTCCACTTTTTTATATCTTCCTCTATTTTTTATTTCAATGACTTATAGTTTTCTGCAAATAGGTCCTTTATTTCTTTGGTTAAATTTATTCCTAGGTACCTTAATTTTTTTGCCATGATGGTAAATGTGATTGTTTTTTTAGTTTCTCCTTCTGTGAGTTCATCATTGGGGTATAAGAATTCCATGAATTTGTTGACGTTAATTTTGTATCCTGCTACTTTGCCAAATTTATTTGTTAATTCTCGTAAATTTTTGATGGAGTCCTTGGGGTTTTCTACACATAGAATAATGTCAGCTGTGAATAATAACAGTTTCACTTCCTCCTTTCCTATTTGGATCCCTTTTATTTTCTCTTCCTGTCTGATTGCTATTGCTAAGACTTCCAGTACTATGTTAAAAAAGAGTGCCGCAAGTTGGCATCCTTGTCTGGTTCCTGTTCTTAAGGGAAATGCTTTTAATTTTTGCCCATTGAGTATGACATTGGCTGTTGGTCTTTTTTTTTTTTTTTTTTATGCTCACCTGAGGACATTTTTCCATTTTTTGTTCAGATAGAATGGGAGGGAGAGAGTGGAAGAGAGAGAAACATCGATATGAAAGGGACACATGGAGTGGTTGCCACCTGCACAACCAACCAGGGCCGGGGACAAACTGCAACCGAGGCACATGCCCTTAGCGGAAGCCAAACCCGGGTCTCTCTAGACCGCAGGCCGACGCTCCAACCTCTGAGCCAAAACGGCCAGGGCTGTGGGTCTTTTATATATGGCCTTTGTTATGTTGAGATAACATACCTCCATTCCCAGGTTGTTGAGCGTTTTTATCAGAAACAGGTGCTGGATTTTGTTCAATGCTTTTTCAGCATCTATTGATATGATCACATGATTTTTATTTTTCATTTAGTTTATGTGGTTTATCACATTTATTGATTTGCAAATATTGTACCATTCATGCATCTTTGGTGTGAATCCCACTTGGTCATGTTGAATAATTTTTTTGATGTATTGCTGGATTTGATTTGTCAGTATTTTGTTCAGGATTTTGGCATCTATGTTCATCAGGCATATGGGTCTGTAGTTTTCTTTCTTTATAGTGTCTTTTTCTGGTTTTGGAATTAGAATTATGCTGGCCTCATAGAACGAGTCTGGAAGTCTTCCTTCTTGAATATTTTGTAGTAGTTTGTGAAGAATGGGTGTTAGTTCTTTGAATGTTGGGTAAAATTCCCCCGTGAAGCCGTCTGGGTCTGGGCTTTGGTTTGCTGGGACAGTCTTGATTTCATCTTCAATTTATTTTGTTGTTATTGGTTTGTGCAACTTTTTATCTCTTCTCGGCTCAGTTTTGGGAAACTATGTGTTTCTAGAAATTCGTATATTTTGCTTAGAATGTCTAATGTGTTGCCGTATAACTTCATAATATTAGTTCATCATCCTTTGTATTTCTGTGGTATCAGTCATTACTTCTCCCTTTCATTTCTGATTTTGTGTACTTGGGTTCTCTCTCTTTGTTTCTAGGTAAGTCTAGCTAAGGGTTGGTCAATCTTCTTTAGATTTTCAAAGAACCAGCTCTTTGTTTCATTGATTCTTTGAATTGTTTGTTAGTCTCCATGTCATTTATTTCTGCTCTGATCTTTACTATTTTCTTTCTTCTACTTGCTCTGGCATTTTCTTTTTGTTTGCTTTCTAGTTCTTTAAGTTGTGAGGTTAGGTAATCTATTAGAAATTTTTCCTGCTTCTTGAGGTAGTCATATAGTGCTATGAACTTCCCTCTCAGAACTGCTTTCACTGCATCCTATAGATTTTGTGTTGTTGTGTGTTTATTTTCATTGGTTTCCAGGTAGTTTTTATTTTTTTCCTTGATCTCCATGGTAATCTATTCATTGTTCAATAACATGCTATTTAGCCTCCATGTTTCCAAGTGTCTTTGCACGTTCTTGTTGCAATTGACTTCTAGTTGTATGCTATTGTGATCTGAGAAGATGCTGATATGATTTCAATCTTCTTGAACTTGTAGAGACTTAGTTTGTCTCCTAACATGTGGTCTATCTTTGAGAATGTCCCATGTGCACTTAAGAAGAATTTGAATTCTGCAGTTTTGGGGTGTAATTTTTTATAGATATCTATTAAAATCATTTGATCTAGCACTTCATTTAAAGTCTGTGTTTCCTTGTTAAATTTTTGTCTAGAATATCTATCCAGTGATGTCAGCAGGTTATTGAAGCCCCTGCTATGATTGTTTTGGTTTTGATTTCTCCTTTAAAGTCCTCCAAATTATTTTTAATAGATGTTAGTGCTCCTATATTGAGTGCATATATATTTACCAAGATTATATATTCCTGTTGGATAGATCCTTTCAATATTATGTAGTGGTCTCTTTTGTCACTAGTTATGGCTTTAATTTTGTAATCTACTTTATCAGATATGAGTATTGCTACCCCAGCTTTTTTTTCCTTTCCATTTGCTTGACATTTTTTTTTTTCCATTTCTTCACTTTCAACCTATGTGAGTCTTTTGTTGTGAGGTGGGTTTCTTGTAAACAACATCTATGTGAGTCATGTTTTCTTATCCAGTCAGCTACTCTGTGTCTTTTTATCAGAGCATTCAAACCATACACATTTAAGGTGATAATTGATATGTACTTATTTATTGCCATTTTTGTTTAGTGTGGTTATATATTTTTTTCTATTTCTTCTACTAATTACAGCAGTGCTTTTGACATTTCTCGTAGTGCTGGTTTGGTGTGAATTTATTCCCTTAGCCATTTTTTTTTTTTTATCTGGAAAGCTCTTTATTTGACCTTCTCTTTTAAATGATAGCCTTGCTGGATAGAGTAGTCTTGGATTCAGATCCTTGTTTTTCATGACCTTGATTACTTCATGCCACTTTCTTCTGGCCTATAGTGTTTCTTGTGAGAAGTCAGCTGAGAGCCTTATGGGGTGTCCTTTGTAGGTCACCTGTTGCTTATCTCTTGCTGCCTTTAGGATTCTCTGTCTTTAATTTTTGGCATTTTAATTACTATGCATCTTGGTGTGGGCCTATTTGGGTTCTTCTTACTTGGGGCTCTTTGTGCTTCTTGAACTTGAATGTCTTCTATCTTCACCAAGTTAGGAATGTTTTCTGTCACTATTTCTACAAATATATTCTCTAACCCTTGCCCATTTTCTTCCTCTTCGGGGACTCCTATGATGCAAATGTTATTACATTTCAATTGTCCCACAGTTCTCTTAAGCTATCATCCTGCTGTTTAATTGTTTTTTTTTTGTTTGTTTGTTTTTTGATTGGTTCATTTTTTCTACCCTGTCTTCTAATTCACGGATTCGGTTCTCAGCTTCCTCTACTCTCCTGGTTAGTCCTTCCAATGTGTTCTTTATTTCTGCTATGTCATTCTTCATTTCCACTTGGTTGGTTTTCAGTGGTTCTATATCTTTACTCAAGGTGCTGATGTCCTTACTCATGCTGTTGAGCTTCCTCAAGATCATGGCTCTGAACTCTACCTCTGATAAATTGCTTAGCCGCATTTCATTGATCTTATCTTCTATAGATTTTTCTTGTTCTTTCATTTGGGATTTGTTTCTGTGTTTCACCATTTTGGCTATCTCACAGGGTTTTGGAGCCTGCCAAATTTTTACTATGGGTGTTGGTGTTCTGTTAACAGTCTTTGGCTCCCTCTACTGGGTTTGGATGAGCCTGGGTAGGCCAACGTTAAACGCCACTGTCAAATCTTACTTTTCTTGGTAGATTTGCAAGCCCAGGAAATGTTCAGTTATCCTGTAGCTTTTTCCTGGTGGCTAGCAGTCTCAGTCACTCTGTGCCTTGGAATGTAGCCCTGGTGCTCTGCATAAGAGGATTTCCAGAGGGTGGGATAGATGCTGGTTGTTAATGAGCCTCAATTTGCATTTCTTGCCTCACCTGGGAAAGGTTGAATTTCTGAGGGGGAGGCTGCAGGTTTTCCTCACAGCTCTGGGAAGGAGCACACTGGCCACTATCTACTGTGGTTGCAACTCAGCAAAAACGCTGAGTGCCCTCCAAATCCAGGTTGTTTCCACAAAGTTCCAGCCCAGTCTGCCCTTCCTGTGCTGTAGCCCCCAGGTGAGGGGCTTTGGCTATTTTAGCACTCATTCTGGGCTCTCTGCACTGTGGAGTGGGCTTGTTTTTTATTTGCCCTTGCTGTGGAGCGGGCTTGATCTTTATTCCCCAAGGGCGCTGCCAACCTCCTGTGCCTCTGTAGATTCTACCAGTATCCCTAATTATATGGTTCTGTCCTGCTGCCTTAGTGTTTCTTTTTTCTGAGGAATTATCTTCATTTTAGTTGTAATTCCTGTTTGGTCTTGGGAAATTGTCTGTGTAGCTTCCATTCACTCTGCCTCCATTTTCACATTTTCTACACCTATCTTGTATGCAGCTGGATCACACAGGCCTCTCTGGTGCCCCCACAATCTGCAGGTCCTGCGTGTAACTAGATCGCACAGTCCCTTTAGGGACCCACCTTTATGCCTTATAGGCTTCTGGGTTGCACAGACCTCTCTGGTTCTTCAGCACCCCACAGGTTCCACGTGTAACTTGATAGCACAGTCTCTGCTGGGACGCACAGGACTCTCTGGTGTTTCAGCACCCTGGGGGTCCCATGGTTAACTAGATCGCATAGTCCCTGCTGGGTCACACAGGCCTCTCTTGTGCCCCTGTACCCTGCAGGTCCTGCAAACCAGTCTCTAGTTAGCATCAGTCTCTCTCGGGCTCTGAATTACTACTGCTCTTGTGAGCTGCTGTGCTGAACAGGGCTCTGTGGAGCCCCAGGTCTCACTGCTGGCTGTTGGGGAGTGCTGCTGCCCCGTGGGACTCAACTTCTCCTCAGCTTTTGCTGTAGTTTTTGGGAATGGGTTTCAGCTGCTGGTCTGTGCTTCTGTTGCCTGGGGATGGATGTCTCTGTTATTATTTCTTCAAACAGATTTTTTTTGTCTTGCTCTGATTCTTCTTCTATGGTATCTCTATGATATGGATGTTGTTACATTTCATATTTTCCCAAAGCTCCTTTTAACTATCCCCCTGCTTTTTAATTTATTTTTCAATTCCTGCTTTCTTTTGGTGTTTTTTTTCTACTTTGGCTTTTAATTTACTATTTTGGTTTTCATCCTCTTGCAATCTATTCCTTAAAGTGTATTCTCTTTTTTTTTTAAGCTATGTTATTCTTTATTTTGATTGATTCTTATTCATGCTTTCCACCTCTTTTTTCATGCTGATGTATTTTATACT
Source organism: Molossus molossus (assembly GCF_014108415.1). NCBI lineage: Eukaryota > Metazoa > Chordata > Mammalia > Chiroptera > Molossidae > Molossus > Molossus molossus. The sequence continues at coordinate 46,579,230 of NW_023425399.1, forward strand.
GAGTTCCTCATAGTTCTCATTAATTGCTTGTATTTCTCACTAACTTGTTTGAGCACCCTTGAAACCATTACTTTGAATTCTATATTTGACAAATAGCTTATCTTCATTTCATTTAGTTTTTTGTTTTTTTGCCTATTAATCCTTTTCTTTAATTTGTGGGTTGTTTCTTTGTCTCCCCAATTTAGTGGTCTGGTAGTCTGGTGGCAGATGACTTGGGCTGGTTGTTGGGGTATGTCCATATGCTTGAGGGTATCTGGTCAGGCTGGGTTGCAGTGGTGGGTCCAGTGTTTTGGTGGCACTGGGTTAGGTGCACTTGTTGTGGTGGTGGGTTGGTGTGCCCAGGTGCATCAGTTTGCAGCAGGGCTGACGTGCCTGTGTGTGACCTTGTGGCACTGGATCTTGGTCGCTCCTCACAGTCTCAAAGAACCTGAACCTTCTGCCCTGAGTTTCCACACCAACAGGTAGATGCCCCCTCACACTCACATATGCTCACTCACTCACACTCTCACCCTCACCCTAGTGTTGCCTGACACCATGTTGTCTTTTCAAAGCCTCTTGTTTTTTTGTTTGTTTGTTTGTTGTTGTTGCTGTTGTTTTTAGGGCCTGAACTCAAATCTAGGTTGGGCACCAAGGTTTATTAGTCCTGCTATATTTTGTTTGCCATCAGGCATACACATGTGAAATTAATATTGGATGAATTCAAATTAAATTTGGAGGTTCCAAGAATTAACTCTTCTTATTGCTTATTCTAAAGCAACTATTTTCATTGCTTTAGCTTAAATTAATAGAATGCATGAACATAGAACAAATAAAGTCTCTTAGCATCTTTTCCGCATAAATATATACAAAACAATAATATATTCATAAATGCCTTCAATATGCTGAGTACATTATGCACAGTATATATTATCTGTATAACAGATATGGGAATAAATTCTTATTAGTACCATGAAGGGATTTTAGGAACCTGGGGTTCATAGATTTTTTTTGTAACAGCTAATAAGGAGCAGAACCAGGTGATGACCTACTACTTACACCACATTAGTTTGACCAAACTCACTTGTCAGCCCAAAGCTTGTTTTGGTCACACTTGGTTCTCACTTGAAAAATGTGCTCTAGCAGCTGCATTTAAAGATATTATTTTCATCATTATGCAGTAAGAGGAGCTTCTGTAAACATGAGTACATGTTGCCAGACAAAGAAAAAATGTTATGACAAACAGCCATTATCTAGAACATCCATTAAGCTGTTTCTCCTTGTTTTAAATAATGCATGACATGTGCTAATAAGGTTTAGCACTAAAAACTCAGCTGTTTCTGCTGTAATTTCTTTGATCTCTGTGTATGATGAATGAGAATATCTGTTGATCATTGAGTACACAACTTTATCAAGTACTTAAGCTTTAAATCCAATTTTCTATATTTTAACCATAATTATAGCTTAACAAATACTACTTAGCTTGCTTTATAATTTACATAGAGATTCCATTCAGTGTCTCAAAAGCATTTAATCCTCAAAATACCTCTCCTCAGCAATCATTAATATTGTCCTCTTAATGTTTTTGAGATTGTCCACAAGTTTTGAGGAAGAAAAACATCCAAGAAATGTTCATCAAAAAGAGGGAGGTTTCAGAGATTGCAAAATGGTGGTGGACTGAATGGAAGCTACATGGACCATCTCCCAGGACCAAACTTGGATTACAACTAAAATAAAGACAAATCATCAGGAAAAAGTAACCAAAGAGCAGCTTGCAAGGACCATATAACCAAGGACACTGAATTGATCCTAGTAGGATTGCAGAGACGTGAGAAAGGGGCTGGGAGCCCACCAACAGCAGCAGTCTTAGCTATGAGCAGCGCACTTGGAGTTAAACTCCCAAGCCCGCTCCATAGCACAGAGAGCAGGGACAGAGCACGAAAATAGCCAAGGCAATCACCTTGGGCTCCAGTAGAGGGAGGGCACACTGGACTTGAACTTTGTCGGGACACTCGGGATTTGGAGGGTACCCAAAACTTTTGCTGAGTTGTGGCCACGCAGGACATTGGTCATCTTACTTCTTCACAGGGCTCTGGGGAGAGGCAGCAGCCCCTCCCTTTGAGATTCAACTCCACTCAGTGGGCCAATAAAATGCAAATTGAGGCTCATTAACAACCAGTATATATGCCCCAGACTTGAGAAATATCCCATGCTGAATACCTGAGAGATATTTTTATTCAACTGAGACTCCAAGGCTCTCCCAGTAACCACAACTAACAGCCTCCAGGCAAAAAGCTAGAGGATAACTGTACCATTCCTGGGTTTTCAACTCTACCCAGGAAAGAAAGACTCGACAGTGGTGTTTAAGGTGGGTCCTACCACACTCAACCAAATCCAGTAGAAAGAGCCACAAACAGCAAAACACCAACACCCCAGGATAAATTTGGCAGGCTTCAAAGCCCACTAAGATAGCCAAAATTGTGAAACAAAGAAACAAATTCCAAATGAAAGAACAAGAGACCTCTATTAAAGATGTGATAAGTGAAATGCAGTTAAGTAAGCTAACAGAGCTAGAATTCAGAGCCATGATCTTGAGGAAGCTCAACAGCAAGAGTAAGGACATCAATACCATGAATAAAGACATAGAAACATTGAAAATCAACCAAATGGAAATTAAAAACCACCAAGAAGAAATGAAGAAGAAATAAAGAACACATTGGAAGGACTAAGCAGCAGAGTAGAGGAAGCTGAGGATTGGATCAGTGAATTAGAAGACAGGGTAGAAAAAATCAACCAATCAGAAAACCAAAGGGAAAAAACAATTAAAAAACAGGAAGACAGCTTAAGAGAATTGTGGGACAACTGGAAACATAATATTTGCATCATAGGAGTCCCTGAAGAAGAAGAAAATAAGCAAGGGTTAGAGAATATATTTGAAAAAAAATGGTGACAGAAACTTTCCAAATTTGGTGAAGGAAGAAGGCATTCAAGTTCAAGAAGCACAGAGATCCCCAAGTAAGAAAAACCCAAATAGGCCCACACCAACACACATAGTAATAAAAATGGCAAAAATTAAAGACAAAGAGAATCCTAAAGGCAGCAAGACATAAGCAACAGGTCACCTACAAAAGGAACCCCCATAAAGCAATCAGCTGACTTCTCAATAGAAACATTACAGGCCAGAAGGGAATGGCATGAAGTAATCAAGGTCATGAGAAACAAGAACCTAATCCAATACTACTCTACCCAGCAAGGCTATCATTCAAAGTAGAAGGTCAAATAAAAGCTTCCCAGACCAAAAAAAAAAAAAAAAGGCTATGCACCAAACCAGCACTGCAAGAAATATTAAAAACTGGTGTAATTAGTAAAAGAAACAGAAAGAAAAATATAACGACACTAAACAAAAATGGCAGTAAATAAGTTCATTTCAATAATCACCTTAAATGTAAATGGATTGAATGCTCTGATAAAAAGACACAGTGTAGCTGATTGGATAAGAAAGCATGACTCATATATATGTTGTTTACAAGAGACCCACCTCACAACAGAAAACTCATATAGGTCGAAAGTGAAGGGATGGAAAAAAATCTTTCAAGTAAACAAAAAGAAAAAAAAAAGCTGGGGTAGCAATACTCATATCTGGTGAAGTAGATTTCAAAATGAAGACCATAACTAGAGACAAAGAAGGCCATTACATAATATTGAAAGAATCTATTCAACAGGAAGATATGTTAACCTTGTTAAATATATATGCACCAATTATAGATGCACCAAAATATATTAAAAATCTTCTGGAGGACTTCAAAGGAGAAATTGACAGCAATACAATCAAAGCAGGGACTTCAACACCCCGATGACATAATTGGGTAGATCCTCTACACAAAAAATTAGCAAGGAAGCAGAGATTCTAAATGAAGCATTAGACCAAATGGATTTAATTGGTATCTACAGAGAATTATACCCCAAAACTACAGAATTCACATTCTCCTCAAGTGCACATGGGAAATTCTCAAAGACAGACCACACGTTAGGGCACAAACTAAGTTCCTACAAGTTCAAGAAGATTGAAATTATATCAAGCATCTTCTCAGATCACAATGGCATGAAACTAGAAATCAATTGCAGCAAGAACATGCAAAGACATTTCAACACATGGAGGCTAAATAGCATGTTAATAAACAATGAATGGGTTATTGAGGAGATCAAGGAAGAAATTAAAAACTTCCTACAAACTGCCCTGGCTGGTTTGGCTCAGAAGTCAGAGCATTGGCCTGTGGTCCAGAAAGACACGGGTTTGGTTGTTGCTAAGAGCGCATACCTCAGTTGCAGTTTGTCCCTGTCCCTGGTTGGTTGTGCGGGTGGCAGCCACTCAACGTGTCCTTTTCACATTGATGTTTCTCTCTCTCTCTTCTTCTTTCTCTGTCTACCTCCCACTCTATCTGAACAAAAAATAGAAAAATGTCTATGGGTGAGGATGAAAAAAAGTCCTGTAAACTAATGAAAATGAACATACAACAACACAAAAATCCATGGGATGATGAGAAAGCAGTTCTGAGGGGGATATTCATAGCACTACAGGCCTTCCTCAAGCAACAAGAAAAATATCTAATAGATTATCTAACCTCACAACTTAAAGAACTAGAAAGCAAACAAAAAGAAAAGCCCAGTGCATGTAGAAGGAAGAAACTAGTAAAGATCACAGCAGAAATAAATAACATGGAGACCAAAACAACAATTCAAAGGATCAATGAAACAAAGAGATGGTTCTTTAAAAAGACAAAGAAGATTGATGGACCCTTAGCTAGACTCACCAAGAAACAAAGAGAGAGAACCCAAATACACAAAATCAGAAATGAAAGAGAACTTACAACTGACACCACAGAAATACAAAAGATTGTTAACAAACACTATGAACAATTATACAGCAACAAATTTGACAATCTAAGAGAAATGGACAAAGTTTTAGAAACACATAGTCTCCAAAAACTGGACCAGAAAGAGATAGAAAACTTGAAAAGAGCAATAACCACTAAGGAAATTGAAGAGGTAACCAAGATTCTCCCAGCAAACAAAAGTGCAGGCCTGGATGGCTTCACAGGGGAGTTTTACCGAACATTCAAAGAAGAACTAACACCCATTCTCAAAGTATTTCAAAAAATTTAAGAAGAAAGACTTTCAAACTTGTTTTATGAGGCCAGCATAATTGTAACTTCAAGACCAAAAAAAGACACTAAATCAATAGAAAACTACAGACCAATATCCCTGATGAACATAGATGCCAAAATCCTGAACAAAATACTAGCAAATCAAATCTAGTAATACATTAAAAAAATTATTCACCATGACTAAGTGGGATTCAGCCCAGGAGGCAGGGCTGGTACAATATTCACAAATCAATAAATGTGATACACCACATAAACAAAATAAAGACTAAAAACCACATAATCATATCAATAGATGCTGAAAAAATATTTGAGAAAACCTATCACTCATTTCTGATAAAAATTTTTCAGTATTGTGGGAAAAGAGGGATCATATCTCGACATAATAAAGGCCATATATAAAAGACCTACAGCCAACATCATACTCAATGGGCAAAAATTAGAAACATTTTTCTTAAGAATAGGAACAGACAGGGATGCCCACTTTCTCCACTCTAATTTAACATCCTACTGAAAGTCTTAGCCACAGCAGTCAGACCGGAAGAAAAAATATAAGGGATCCAAATTGGAAAGAAGAAAGTGAAACTGTCATTATTCGCAGATGACATGATATTATACATGAAAAACCCCAGATTCCATCAAAAATCTATTAGACTTAATAACTGAATTTGGCAAAGTAGCAGGATAGAAAATTAACATCAAGAAATTGACGGCATTTTCATACACCAAAAATGAAGTCACAGAAAGAGAAACTAAAAAACAATCCCACTTAGTGTTGCACCAAAAAAATTAAGATACCTAAGAATAAACTTAATAAGAGAAGTAAAGGACCTCTTTACAGAAAACAACGGGTAATAAATAAAGAAATAGAGAAAGATATAAAAAAGTGTAAGCACATACCTTGTTCATGGATTGAAAGAATTAACATCATTAAAATGTCCATATTACCCAAAGTAATCTATAAATTCAATGCAATCCCCATCAAAATACCAATGACATATTTCACAGAACTAGAACAAATACTTCAAAAGTTCATATGGAACCAAAAAAGACCCCGAATAGCCACAGCAAGCTTGAAAAAGAAAGACAAAGTAGGTGGAATCACAATTCCGGATATCAGGTTATACTACAAAGCTACTGTAATCAAAACAGCCTGGTACTGGCACAAGAACAGGCATATAGACCAGTGGAACAGAATAGATAACCCGGAAATGAACCCAAGACATTATGCTCAATTAATATTTGACAAAGGAGGCAAGAGTATACAATGGAGTAAATACAGCCTCTTTAATAAATGGTGTTGGGAAAATTAGACAGCTACATGTGAAATAAATGCAAAATAAATAAAAGACTTAAGTTTGACTCATGAATCCATGAAAATCTTAGAAGAAAATGTAAGCAACAAAATGTCAGACATCATATGCAGCAGAATTGTCACTGATACATCACCTAAGGTAACAGAAACAAAGAGAAAAGTAAACACATGGGACTACATCAACAAAAATGTTCTGCACAGCAAAAGAAACAACCATCGAAATGAAAAGACAACCCACTGTATGGGAGAGAATCATTGCCAATGATACATCAGATAAGGAATAAATTTTCAAAATATATAGAGTACTCATACAACTCAACAAAAGTAAGACAAAGAACCCAATTACAAAATGGGCAGAGGAGCTAAATAGACACCTCTCCAAACAGGACATACAAATGGCTAAGAGACATATGAAGAAATGCTCAACATCACTAATCATCAGAGAGATACAAATTAACACAACAATGAGGTATCACCTCACACCTGTCAAAATGGCTGCCATCAACAAATCATAAAACGACAAGTGTTGGCAAGATTGTGGAGAAAAGGGGACTCTAGTATACTGCTGGTGGGAATGCAGATTGGTGCAGCCACTATGAAAAACAATATGGTGTTACCTCAAAAAATTAAAAATTGAACTGCCATTTGACCAAGTGATCCCACTTTTAGGAATATACCTTAAGAAGCCTAAAACAGCAATCAGAAAGAATATATGTACCCCCATGTTCATAGCAGCACTATTTACAATCGCTAAGATCTGGAAACAGCCCAAGTGTCTATCAGGAGACGAATGGATAAAAAGTGTTGGTACATATACACAGTGGAGTACTACGCAGCTGTGAGAAAGAAAGATCTCTTATCCTTTGAGACAACTTCGAGGGTCCTGGAAAGCATTATCCTGAGCGAAACAAGCTAAGCAGAAAAAGACAATATCACATGATCTCACTTATTTGTGGAATATAATGAACATTACAGTCTCAGGAATAGGGTAGACTCAGAGTCATGGAAGTAGGGTACAGACTTACAATCCTCAGAAGAGGGGGTGGTGGTGGGAGGGAAGAGATAAACCACAGAACGTATATGCATGTACACATAACTAATGAACATGAACAACAAAGCTGGGACGAGGTGGGGGGGTGATGGGGAGAGGATGTCAATGGGGAAAAAAGGGAGAAACATCTGTAATAAAAATAAATTAATAAAAATAAGTTAAAAAAAGAGTGTGGTTTCACAATATATTTTAATGTGGTGCTGTTTCGTTTAACTGTATTCAGAAAAGAGGTTGAAGGAATATATATCAAGTAGACAGTGGTTGTTACTGGCAGTAAGAGAGTTTCAGAAAACTTTCTCATTTATTTTATATGTGTTTGTATTTCTTTATTTTTTAATTTAATTTTTATTTTTTTGCATATAGTTTCTTTACACATTGACATAAGTACAAAGTTACACAAGTATATTGCTTTAAAAAATCATATAGTCCCATATGCTGATAATAAAACAGTAGTTTTCTATCCATCACTTCCCTCACCTCCACCATTATTAGGAGTGAAAGAATTTAAACATTTTAGTTGTTTGGTATTTATTTCTACACTTCAAACTATTTTTTTTTTACTGCTGTTTGTTATTGTTCAGTTTGAGATTATGTATTGACTTTCTGCTTTGAGAGATGAGGGTTTAGAATACTTGTACACTCACCTCCCATCTCCCTCCATTCCACTGTGGTAATATAGGTAAATAACACTTGCAGCTGAGCCATACTATATGCTGTAATCACTCTTCTTTTCATGCAAAACTTTTTCCTCCAGCGTTGGTAATAGTCTCTTTTAAAAAACATTTGCTTTGACTTCCAGTCAAGATGGTGGCATTGGTAAATGCGGTATCGCATCCTCCCACAACCACATCAAAGTTACAACTAAACTACAGAACAACCATCATTCAAAACCACCTGAAATCAAGCTGAATGGAAGTCCTACAACTACGGAATTAAATCAGCAGCCACATCCAGACTGGTAGGAGGGGCGGAGGCACGAGGGGCAGCGGCGAGAGGGGCAGCGGCAGTGTGAGGGGCTGGTCCCACACTCACGTGTGGCGGATAAAAATCAGGAGGCTCCCGCAGCTGGGAAGGTCCTTCCTGAGGACTGAGGGGTCCCCGTCCCACACCAGGTGCCCTGCTCAAGGTTCCAGTGCCAGGAAGAGAAGTCCCCATAACTTCTGGCTGGAAAAACCAGCGGAAACTGAGGCTCAGGGAAGCTGAGGTGGCTGGAGCCCCAGGCAGCTCCCTAAAGGGCCCGCGCACGGACTTATTGGACTCTCTCCCTCTAAGCTTGGAGGGGAGGCAGCTCCAGGGGCGCCAGAGACATACAGTGAAGAACTGAGCTGTTTGGCACTGGAGCGAGGGCTGGAGAGGGGGCTTTCTCGGGGACAAACGTGCTGTAAGAGGCCTTTGTTCCTTTGGTGAGGTCTTCCCTGGGGCGGCAGTCTCCATATCTGGGACTACAGCAACCTAGCTCACACTGGTAGCCCCGCCCTGCTGACTCCCTGAGGCCCCGCCCCACCCCACACAACTTTCAAGCCAACCCAAGCTGTTGCCACTTGCTTAACCATAGGATTGGCCAGTCTTGGATCCTGCTTCAGGTTTTTCCTAAATTCTTTCAAACGAGTAGCATCGGGTCTCAGCGAGCCCCATACCTCTCATTAAGTAATACACTGAAACAAACACAGGGAGGCAGCCAAAATGAGGAGACAAAGAAACAGGTCCCAAATGAAAGAACAGAACAAAACCCCAAGAAAAGAACTAAGCGAAAGGGAGATAAGCAACCTAACAGATGCTGAGTTCAAAATACTGCTTATAAGGATGCTCAATGAACTTAGTGAGAACCTCAGTGAACTTAGGGAGGGCCTCAAGAGCATCAAAAAGGACCAGTTAGAAATCATGGATACACAGTTAGAATTGAAGGAGGCATTAACTGAAATAAAGAATAATTTACACAGCTCAATAATAGAGTATGTAAATCCAAGGAGCAAACCATCGATTTGGAATATAAGGAAGCAAAAAATGCCCAATCAGAACAGCAAAAAGAAAAAAGAATCCAAAAAAAATGAAGATAGTGTAAGGAGCCTCTGGGACAACTTCAAGTGTGCCAACATTCGCATCTTGGGAGTGCCGGAAGGAGAAGAGCGAGAACAAGAAATCGAAAATCTGTTTGAAACAATAATGGCAGAAAACTTTCCTAACTTGGTGAAGGAAACAGACATACAAGTCCAGGAAGCACAGAGAGTCCCAAACAACATGAACCCCAAGAGGCCCACACCAAGACACATCATCATCAAAATGCAAAAGGTTCAAGACAAAGAGACAATCTTAAAAGCAGCAAGAGAAAGGCAGCTAGTTACCTACAAGGGAGTTCCCATTAGGCTGTCAGCTGATTTCTCAAAAGAAACTTTGCAGGCCAGAAGGGAGTGGCAAGAAATATTCAGAGTGATGAAAACCAAGAACCTACAACCAAAAGTACTCTATCCTGCAAAGCTGTCATTTAGAATCGATGGACATATAAAAACTTTCTCAGACAAGAAAACGTTAAAGGAGTTCATCACTACCAAACCATTATTATATGAAATGATGAAGGGTCTTTTTGAAGAAAAAGATAAAATGTATGAACAAACAAAATGGCAATGAATACATATCTATCAACAATGGAATCTACAAACAAAATGAACAGGTAGAACAGAAACATTCTCATAGATACAGAGAACATTTTGTTGGTTGCCAGTTGGAAGGGGGGTTGGGGGAATGGGTGAAAAAGGTGAAGGGATTAAGAAGCACAAATTCATTGCTAGACTGACCAACCTCAAAGGGAAAGGGGTTGGGGGGGGTGGGAAGAAATAAACCAAAGAACTTATATGCATAACCAATGGACACAGACAGTAGTGTGGGAAAAGGTGGGAGGGGGCGGGAGTGGGGAGGAGGGGGTCAATGGGGGAAAAATGTGGAACATCTGTAATACATTTTACATCTAACAATAAAGATTTGAGGAAAAAAAAACACATTTGCTTGTTATTTCTTTAAAGTTACTAATCACTAATTCATTTTTAAATGTTTGCCAGAGTCTGTTTTTTCTCAAGCCATTCAAACATTTCAGGAATCCATCCTTTATCACCTTGATGACATCCCTCCTGGACTTCCCCATTATTTTTTTCTTTTTTTTCTTTATTGATTTAAAATTTTTTCTTTATTCATTTTAGAGAGAGAGGAAGAGAGATGTAGGGAGAGATAGAAACATCGATGAGAGAGAACATTGATTGGCTGCCTCCTGCATGCCCCCTGCTGGGGATTTGGCCCCCAACCTGGGCATGTGCCCTGACTGGGAATCAAATCAGGGACCTCTTGGTGCATGGGTAAATGCTCCACCACTGAGCCACTCCAGCTGGGCTAAAAGATATTTTTAAATGTAAATAATTCTATCTCTCTTTTCTTTCTTTCTTTCTTTCTTTCTTTCTTTCTTTCTTTCTTTCTTTCTTTCTTTCTTTCTTTCTTTCTTTCTAACCCTCACTTGAGGATATTTTTTTATTTATCTTCAGATACAGTGGGAGGGAGGGAGTGAGAGAGCAATATTGATGTGAGAAAGACACATCGACTGACTGCCTGCCACATGACCCTGACCATAGCCGGGACAAACCACAACTGAGGTACCTTGACCGGAATCAAACCCGCCACTGACTGGTCCGTGGGCTGACACTCTAACCACTGAGAAACCAAGCCAGGGCTATTCTCTCTTATTTTTAAAACGGAAATTTACTTAACTATACTTTCTAAACTCTAAGACATAGGCATTTATTAGGTGTTTGTGGTTATTATTAACAGTCGAATGTATATGGGAAAACAAAATGTGTCAACAAGACTCACAAGGTGCACCTTGTTTCATTTCATGCAAGGAACTTTACAGTTTAAATATCTTGTTATGTCCACTCTGATAGAACTCTTATTAATCCATCCATCCATCCATCTATCTGGGCAGCCAGCAGATATTTATTGAGTGCTTTCTCTGATCCAGAGATAGTAATTACAACATCAGAAGTGGTTACAAGTGGTTGCAGAGCCAAATTAGAGTTACTGCTGGGGAAAACAGTAAGTTAGTCTTAACTGCTTTCTACTCCATTCTCTGATCCATTCATTTCCACATCCCCTCAGCAGTTTTTCTTCACCTTAAAAAAATGGTCAGTCAATTCCCATTTTCGACTTTCTTCATTAGACCTTTAGACCTCATCCCCTTCCAACACTAGACCCTTCTACTTCATTAGCCTTTATGTGTTCCTTGGGGGTAAATAACCTTATCTCCTTGTATTCCCTTTTCTAGGTATTTGGTTTCATAGTCCTCTATATATGTCATAGTATATGCCTGCTGTGAAATATGTCTCCTTTTTTGATTTTCAATAGGTATACATAGCAGATGTTGTGCCTTATGCATATCCTGTTGTTCTCACTATTTTAGTACACACTGGCTCAACTTCCAACTGTCATCACCTAAATTTATTGCTATAAAGCTGCTTCCCCACTTGTGTAGCAACCACTTATGGGGATTCCAGGCTTGATAATGTGCTCTATCTTGGCTGCCTTCCTTTCCTTATCTCATTTCTCTACTCATTTACCAGTGTTTTCTTTACTCCTCCCCACAAATAAACTACTTGTGGTTGAATTCTTAATTTGGGGTCTGCTGCTGGAGGAACCCAGACTAAGATTTAATTTTAGATCTATGGTCAATTTTAAGCAAGATATATGGACTTATATTTCTTGTTCCATCTGTAGATAATTTATCATTACTCTTCATAGTCTAAGATGAGGTATTATTTCTTTTCCTTTCCCCTCCACCTTTTCTCCAGTTTTTTATATTTTTTCAGCTTTCCATTTACTTTTAAATGTTCAGGTTGTTAACATTTAATTTCTGTGACCATATTTAAATTCTTGGAATTTTTTTTATAGGCTGATCTTAAAAGTTGAAAACCAATAAACTAAGTATATATCATAATACTAACTCCTCTTAATTGCTGAGCCAAATTGTGTTGCCTTTCCTTGTTCATGGGTTCAATGCCAAGAATTTAATGTCACTCAAAGGAGAACATTTACAACACCAAAATCAAATAAAGTTCCCTTGTTATACACAATTCCTTTCTCAAAACCATGTTATATTTTAGTATCTTTTATAGTAGGACCTTGATTCTCTTGTACGTTTTTTTGTTTATCCTGGAGTTTCCAATGTATTTTTCTTTTAGAGACATGTTACCATGTCACAAATATTTTCTGACTTCTTATCAGTTGATTTCATTTTAGTTTTTCATGAATATATTCTTTTTGGAACCTACCCACTTCTTCATCTGATTTGGATTTATTGCTTTCTAGACTGACTCTACAACTCTGATCCTTAGATATCTTTTCATTGCACTTTATGGTTAATTCTACTTTTTTTTTTTTATTACCTTTTTATTTTTACTAGTTTTCATTCATCTTTTGCTGTGGCCCAGAGTTAAGTAATTTCTAGAGAAAGACTATGCAAGAAGTTTAGTTTCTGAGTCTTTACATGATCAAAAATAGTTTTTTTTAAATCTCAGATTTAGTAATAGATTGTTTAAGTATAAAGTTATTGCATGTATTATTTGGATATAAAATCTTTAAGACAATTCATTTTTGAATAGAACCTTGAAAGCTTTTCTGCATTGTCTAATAATACCCAGTATTGTTGATGTTACTATGTGTCTTAGTTCTTTGTATATGACCTACTTTTTCTGTCTGTAAGCATTTTTCATTTTCTTTGAAACCTTGGTATGCTGACATTTTAGAAATATCTATATATTTTAAATCATTACTCATTTTGCTGGTACTCAGTGGGCCATTTTAAATGTAGACTTGGATTAAATTCTCTGGTAACTTTCCTCTTCTTATCTCAGCCCGTGTCTGAGATCATTTTCCTGGTTTGATTTTCTATCCCTGATGCCTTCTCTATCATGTTTTTGGTTGTTATATATTTGTCCTGCCCTTGAAAATTACCTTGGCATTATCTTTCAATTATTCTATTTAATTTTTAAAACCAGAAAGCACATTTTTAATTTCCAAGAGCTCTTCCTTTTTAGAGCATTTTATTATACTTTTGTGGGTCCGATGTAATCTCAAATCCCTTCAAGGATATTAGAGTTTTTTGTTTTTTTTTTTAAGTCTTATTTTGTTCCCTGAATGATCTCTGCTTTCTCTGGGGTAATTTTTTTTCTGTTTGTTTTGGTGTTTCTATTTCATGTAGCTAGTGTTCACCATATACCCAGTGTAAATTGGATGGGGACCCTTCAAGGAGAGCAGGGCTGATTCACTCACAGGATTTACTTTAGGGTGAAGAGGAAGGGAAGGAGCCTTTAAACCAGGAAGCCCTCAAATGCCTACATGGATAGGGCTTGGCTCTGGATGCCAGTATTTACCAAGTCCTGGCTCCTACACTGAGAAAATTTGTTCAGTTTAGAGAAGAAAACATTTGTGATTATTTTTGTTGTTGTCTTTCCCTTCCCTTTAAGCCAGAGGTACCTGCTGCGTGGCCTGCTCTCTTTGTGCTCAGAGTTGAAAGAAGGCAGTGTCGGGTAGGGGTATAGGAGTGGACGGCTAGGTGTTTTTGGAGAATTGATTCTGAAGTCCTTCCTTTTGGCAGTCCCTCTTTTATCACATGCCCACCCTTGGCTCTTCTGACACTGAGCATGAAGCCTCTTTGAAGGCATCCGGCTGGTTACCCTGTCACTATGTTCCTATCCTGTTCATTTTGAGTCACAGTTTTCTCTACACAGGCATGCTTTAACCTACTCAGTCCTGAGAATTTGTTTTGAAAAAATCTCTCATCTTTTGATAGTTGCTTTCCCTACCATTACCTTTTGCTCTGAAGAGACTGTTATTCTTTTATACTTTCCCTGTTATCTGAAAGTCTCAGAACAGGAGAAAGACAAGTGTTTATATCCCATCCCTATTTACAATTTGCTTATTTTAGAAATTTCAACTTTGGATTAATTTTTCCAGAAAATAATTTGTTGATCTCTTAAACTAATGTTCTTTTAAAAAATCTCTTTTGTTGAGAGTATTATAGATGTCCCCTCTTCCCCCCCCCCCCATTGCTCCCCTCCTGGTTCCTGTACTGTCCCAGGCCTTCACCACCCTATTGTCTGTGTTCATGGGTAATACATTTATTCATGTAAGTTCTTCAGTTAATTTCTTCCTGATCCCCTTCCCCTCTTTTTTCTGAGGATTGTCACTGTCTTCCATTTTTTAAGCCTATGGTTCTATTTTATTCATCCATTTATTTGATCTTTAAATTTCACATATAAGTGAGATCATGTGATACTTGTCTTTCTCTGACTAGCTTATTTCACTTAATATAATACTCTCCAGGTCCTTCCATGCTGTCTCAAAGGGTAATAGGTTATTTTTTTTATAGCTGCATAGTATTCCATTGTGTATATATACCACAGCTTTTTTATTTACTCATCTATTGATGACCACCTGGGCTGTTTGCAGATCTTAGCTATTGTAAACAGTGCTGCTGTGAATATAGGGGTGCATATATTCTTTCTGATTGGTATTTTGGGATTCTCAGGATATATTCCTAAGAGTGGGATCATTGGGTCAGATGGCAGATCAATTTTTAATTTTTAAAGAAAATTTCATACTGTTTTCCATAGTGGCTGTACCAGTCTGCAATCCCACCAGCAGTACACTAGGGTTCCCTTTTCTCCACATTATTGCCAGCACTTGTTATTAGGTGTTAATTCTTCTTTGATTGTTTGATAAAACTCCCCTGTAAAGCTGTCTGGACCAGGGCTTTTGTTTGCTGGGAGTTTTTTTTTGTTTTTTTAGTACTTCAATTTTATTTTTCTAGGAAGTGTCCATTTTGTCTAGGTTGTCATTTGTTGGCATATAGTTGTTCAAAATATTTTCTTACAATTCTTTGTGTTTCTGTGATGTCAGTTGTTACTTCACCTCTTTCATTTCTGATTTTATTTATTTGGGTTCTCTCCATTTCTTGGTGAGTTTGGCTAAATGTCATCAATCCTGTTTATCTTTTCAAAGAACCACCTTTTGGTATCAATGATTTTTTGGGGTATTCTTTCTCTTTTATTTCCATTCTGATATTTATTATTTTTTTCCTTCTACTTCATCTGGGCTTTTCTTGTTCTCTGTCTAGTTCTTTAAGTTGTAGGGTTAGATAATTTATTAGAAAATTTTCTCATTTCTTTAAGTAGACCTGTAGTGCTATGAACTTCCCTGGAAGAATTGCTTTTGCTGTGTCCTATAGATTTTGTGTTTATTTTCACTTGTTTTCAGGAAGGTTTTGATTTCTTTCTTAATCTCATTGTAACCCATTCATTGTTTAATAACATGCTATTTAGCTTACATGTGTTCGAATGTTGTTTAGTGTTTCTATTGTTGGTGATTACTAGTTTTATGCCATCATGATCCAAGAAGATCCTTGATATGATTTCAATCTTCTTGGAATTGTAGAGACTTAGTTTGTGTCCTTATATATTATTTATCTTTGAAAATGTCACATGTGTACTCGAGAAGAATGTGTATTCTGCACCTTAGGGGTGAACTGTTCTATAAATATCAATTAAATCCATCTGATACGGTATATCTTTTAGGTATGTCTCTGTTTCCTTGTTGATTTCTTGTCTAGATATATGCAGTGAAGCCAATGGGGTGTTAGAGTCCCCTACTATGATTGTATTGTTGTCAATCTCTCTCTTAAAGTCCTCCAGAAGACTTTTATATATTTGGGTGCTTCTATATTGGGTCCATATATGTTGACCAGGGTTACATATTCTTGTATTGATTCTTTTAGTATTATGAAATGGTCTTCGTTGTCTTTCATTATGGCCTTCATTTAGAAGTCTATTTTGTGAGATATGAGTGTTGCTACCCCAGATTTTCTTTTATTTCATTTGCATGGAAGATTTTTTTCCATCTCTTCACTTTCATCCTGTGTGAAACTTTTGTTCTGAGGTGGATCTCTTGTAGACAGCATATATATGGGTCATGTTTTCTTATCCATTCAGCTACCCTATGTTTTTTGATTGAGCATTTAAGCCATTTACATTTACAGTTATTATTAATAGATTTTTAAAGTCAGTGATGACAGCGGACAGGACCAGAGTGAGGGTGAGTGTGAGTGAGTATAAGAGAGAGTGTGAGTGTGGACGAGCAACCTTGAGCAGTACAGAAACATGTGCAGAGGGTTACTGTGCTGTGAACGGGGAGCAGCTGGCTACTGTGGGAAGCTGCTTGTCAGGACACTTCTCCCTGTTCAGCTGGGAGGCCCTGACATTTTGGAAAATCCTTGGTCTTCTCTGGGAGGAGGCAGTGGGAGCAGCTAGGGCCGAGCCACCTGAGTCCACCAGTGTGCCTTGCACCATCAGACCAGTGGACCCCGCTGTGTAAATGCGGATCAGCACACAGTAGCAGCACTGTCAAGTGCCTGCTGTGGAAGCCGCAACCAGCTGGGAGCCAAGAACCATCCCCCACAGCAACGGCCTGATCAGAACCAAGCACCATCCCCAGCAGCAACAGCACCAGCCTGGGAGCCCAGCACCTTCCCCTATAGCAGCAGTGACTGGGCAGGAGTGGAGCACCACGCCCAACAGCAGTTGAGGCTCAGGAGCCAAAACACACCCCCAGCAGCAGAAGTTCAGGAGTGGACATCCATCCCCAGGCAGCAGCAGCACAGATTGGCAGCTGAGACCCATCCCCAGCAGCATCACCAGAGGCTGATCAAGAGTGGTGCCCCAGCCCCAGTAGTAGCAAGGCTTGGGCAGCCAAGACCCAACCATGAATACTGCAGTAGTGGATTTGGAGTAGAGCCCCTCCCCCAGCAGTAGCAAAGTCCTAGGAGCTGAGCATCCTCAGCCCCCAACAGCAGCAGAGCATTGGGAGCTAAGAGCACCCTCTGGCAACAGCAGTAGCAGTAGCAGTGCAAACTGGGAGCTGACAATTGCTTCCAGAAGCATCAGCAGCAACTGATCAGGAGGTAAGCCCCAACAGGCAGCAGTGGGCCCCAGCAGTGCACAGGTGGGATCCGCATGCCTCAGTAGCACACTGGCTGGACCCGTGTGCCCCATATCACACCGGTGGAACCTGCATGCCACAGTAGTGCACCAGCGGGACCCGCACACCACAGCCTCACACCGGCTGAACTCACGTGTCCCAGCAGAGCCTACCAGGACAGACCAATACCAGCTGCCAGTAGTCAGTCCTCCAGGACTCACAATAGGCAAGAGGTTCCACACACAAAAACAGTCTGGGAGGCAACAGCAGCCTTATTTGATACACACTGACCTGCTGACACATCCCAACATCCCTCACCTGGCCTAGAAGTACCAGACTGCTAAAATGGGGAGACAAAGAAACAACACCCAAGTGAAAGAAAAGAGAATCACCAGAAAAGGAATTACATGAAATGGAAGAAAGCAATTTGTCAGATAAATAATTCAAAGCAATGATTTTAAGGGTGCTCAAACAATCAGAAATAAAAGAGGAGAAGTTACAACTGACACCACAGAAATACAAAGGATCATTAAAACACACTATAAACAATTATATGCCAACAAATTGGACAATCTAGGCGAAGTGGACAAATTTCTATAAACACACAGTCTCCCAAAGCTGAACTGGGAAGAGATAGAAAACTTGAACAGACCAATAACTAAGAAAATTGAAGATGTAATCAAGAATCTTCCAGTAAACAAAAGCCCAGACCAGGGCAGTTTCACGGGGGAGCTTTACCAAACATTCAAAGAAAATTTAGAACCCATTCTCCTCAAATTATTCTAAAATCCAAGAAGATGGAAGACTTCCAAACTCATTTTATGAGGCCAGCATAATTCTAATTTCAAAACCAGAAAAAAAACATTACAAAGAAAGAAAACTACAGAACAATATCCCTGATGAACACAGAGCCAAAATCCTTAACAAAATATTAGCAAATTGGATCCAGCAATACATCAAAAACATTATTCACCATGACCAAGTGGGATTCATCTCAGGGATGCAAGTCTGGTTCAATATTCACAAATCAATAAATGTGATACACCACATAAACAAATGAAAAATAAAAACCATATGATCATAAAATAAAAATTAAAAAGAAAACACAAAGAGAATGAGAGAAAAGAAAAGTTAGGCTATAATGAAAGATAGCATTAGGAGAATATGGGCATATGATGAGAAGAAAAGAGAAAGACACTCCACACAAAACAAAGCAAACAAAAACAAAACAAAACAAAACATAAAAACAACAAATCTTGTATCTGCTATTGTGGAGCTCCCTGGAATTTTATCCAATATTGTTGGATCTGGTCCTTTGGTGTGTGAGTCCCTGTCCTCTTGGTCAATTCTCTGGTGCAGGCCAATGTGAATTACTGTGCCTGCCTGGCTCTGGGCAGTATGGCTGAAGCCCTGCAGGGCAGGTCCCCAAGTAGTTTAGTGTGTGGGGTTTCCCTAACCAAGAAACTGGTTCTCCTTTGGGGCTCGCCCCTTAAATGTACTTGTTCTGAGCTTCTTTCCCTTCCCCCAAGGAACTGGGTTCTGTGGAGTATAGGTCTGGCAAGGATGGTTTAAACAAATTTTCACTAGGGGCAGTGCCCATAGCTTGTAGGAAGCAGGTGCTTCCTCTCCTTCCAATGTCTCAGCTCTGTGTGGGTCACTGGCAACCCCTAGTTGCCACCTTAAGCAAGTGTTGATAGAATTAAACAAACAAACAAACAACTCCAGAAAAACCCAGCCTTGCTTGGCTCTCTAATCTTTCAGCATGGCTAGTTCTCACTGGGTTGGTCTTCTTCCCAGGCTCCCATAAGGCTAGATGTCTGAGTCCCCTGTGTTGCCAGGCCCAGCTGCCAGGGTGCAGGCTTCCAGCCCAGAGATGTTCTACAGGTCGTGGGGATCTCTGTGTGAGGCTGAGGCCCCCACTCCCAGGGGGCAGGAACTGTGCTGCTGCACCTTCCCTCCAGCTTCCCAGCTGCACTGAGCAGCTGCATGAGATGGTTTACTCACTCCATGTCTTCTCCTGTCTCCTTTTCACACTCGCCCCTCACAGTATTTCTGATCAGCTATTTTCAACTGGTTATTCAAGTTGATGTTCTGTAGTTTAGCCACAAGTCCTGTCTGATGCTAGGAGAAAGAGGACAAAACTTTCTTAGGCTGCAGTCATCTTCTTTCCTCCCCTTCAAGGTGAACTGATATTCTTTAAATATTTGTTCATCAGGCAAGAGGTGTGAGAGAGTTGGTGAAGGACAGTTGTTGATGGCAGTCTGGGCTGTTTCATTGTGCCCTGTAATTTTGCTCTGTTCCCAAGCCCACATATTCCAACACACAAGATAAAAGCCTGCTCTTAACCAGCAACTTCCACTGTAGATGGAAGTTCACTGACTGCCTATAGTTACTTAAGCTACAACTAGCTTATTAGAAAGAATTTCTTTTGGTCATACTTGATGAAACAAAATCTGGTGAATGCCATATTCCTCATGTGAGTCAATTTCCAGTGACATTTTAGCACCCTCATGGACAGCATCCAGCTGGTACATCTAGTGTTACAGGTCTCACACCAGTGGGCACCTCTGTCCAGATGGATTTTCCATGAAAAGTCCCACTGGGAGCATAGTTTGGGAAAGTTTCAGAGCCCTCCTTATTTTCTTAGAAGAATGACTCTAAAATCCACTGGTGCCTGAGACTGAAAGCCATTCTTGGCTGCCTTTCTATGCTAGTCAGCCTTCCATTGTTTTCCATACCAACACTCAAGTCTCTTGATCTGTGCCCATTTTTAGCAATTCTGAGTGGGGTCACCAATTAAAGCAAGAAACAAAAAGTTGCCTGAGCTAATGTCTGCAGCTTTCTCTGCTTCCTGCTGCTATTTGTGTGTGTATGTTTCCGCTTTTGATCACTCGCTCCCACCACTCTGTGTGTGTTCTTCTTCACATCTTTATTATTCCACATTAGCTTTTGTTTCCTCTCTCTTCTTTCCCTGTTTAACATGTCCGTTATTTCCAACCCTTTAGCCACACAAAATGAAGAGTGCCCCCTTTCCTGTCCCCTTGGGAGTCTCTCCTCCCTCAGCATCTCCGAACAGACCCGTCACCTGTGGATCTCGGATGATGGCGCACAGCCACTCATCGCCCACAATGGGAGCTCTCAGAGCTGGGCAGCAAGGCCCGGGCGATGTGCCAACATGCCACAGAGAGGCAGCTTGGCCTCACAGGGGGAGTGTGAACCTGGCAATCAGTCCCTTGCAGAGCCGCCCGGACTTGCTGTGGGGTATGGAGCAAGTCACTTGACCTCTGCTTAACTCCTCTTCCCAGAGAGGAAGTAAAGATGGTCTCCCTGAGGATGCAGAGGAATTGTCAATGAGGGCAGGATACATCATGACCCAGCCATGCAGACACACACACACACACACTCACATGCACACAATACCCTTGAACACTCACAGACATCCACATAAGCATACAGATATTTATATCCACATAAACATGCATGTACTCAAACACAGACATAAATACACATATACAGACATACAAGCATACACAATCTCATAGGCACAAACGTGCTCACTCAGACACATATTCACATACTCAGAAACACGTGAAAAATAATCTATTTTTAATTTTTAGTTATTTATTTTTATTAAAGTATAGTTGACATACAATTCCATATTAGTTTTAGGTGTATAATGTAGTGATTCTATATTTATATACATTACGATGTGATCCCCACTTTAAGTTTATTCACACAACCACAATTATGCACAGGCATACACACTTTTATATGCACAGACACACATGCACATTCACACACATGAATATATATACAAACACATACTTAAATACACAAAATGCATGTGCACCAGACAGTTACTACACACATAGATGTGTGTATGTGAATGGGATTCCTAGAGAAATATAAACAAAACAAAATTTCAACTTCTTTCCATGAAATAAAAGACAAATAGCACCATGGCTGTGTCCCTGAAATTTTATCCACTCTTTTTTCTCATTTGTAATTAACAATCAGTACTGCTGTGTGTGCTCATCACTGGGTCAACATAACTAGGGATATGGCAAAGCAGCATATGTGGCCACAGACCTTGAAGGATGTAAGTTTATTCAGAGAATATAAGTCAATGGCTAAGAGCAATACTGAGTTAACATGCCCTGGTGGAGAGTTTGTTGGGTGGTTCAGCTGTGGCATAAAAGATGGAATGACACATGCTTCCAGGAGAGGAGGAACAAGGAAGGCTGCATGGAGGAGGGGGCTCTGTGGTTGAGTAGAGCAAGGTACCAGTCATTTAGATGGACTTGATTTTGGAGCCTCAGAAAACAGCTTTGACTCCAGAAATGCATGTGGAATGAATGATAAAGACAGAAGGAACCCACTGACCCTTTCTTCTCTGATGATATGGTCCCAAGTGCCTCCTGTAGCTTCACTGGGTGGTGGGTTCTCAGCTATGTCAGAACCATGGCAAAGCATCAAAACTGGTGAGCCAGAGCTGGCCACTGCTCTTGGCACCTGTTTACACTTAGACCTGCTTGACACTCTCAATTAACTCCGTATACAGATTTCTCTTGTAGCTGTTTGTCATGGTGGTACACTGTATTTTCCCAAAATTGATGCAACAATAATTCTGAGCCCCAGATGCTCTTCTAGAACCTTATTATACCTCATCAAGAGATGGAGTCTCTCTCTGTTCCCTTACCTGGGGTAGGCCTTTCTGACTGACTCGACAAATGAAGAAGTGATGCTGTTTGACCTTGATGCTAGGTCACAGATGGTGAAATGGTTTCCATATGACTCTCTCTCTTTGAGCCAGTGCTTTGGGAGCCTGGAGCACACACCTGGTGCACACACAGCTGAGGCTGGAGCACTGGGGACTCCCCTCATATCCCAAAACTACTGTGCTGGAGAGACTACATGGAGAGAAGAGACCATACAAGAATATGAGGGAGTCACCAGTGCTCAAGCCTCCCCAGCCCAGGTGCCGTTGTGAACAGGAGCCTTTGATGACACAGCTCAACCTTCAGGCTGCCCAGCTGATGCTGATTGATGCAGAGCTATGCTTTTCCTGGTGAGCCCCACTCTGACTGCACATTCATTAGCCAAACAAATGGTGCTGTTGACTTAAGCCACTAATTTTTTTAAAACTTTCATAAAGTTATTTATTTTTCTTAAGACTTTATTTTAAGAGAGGTTTTAGGTTCACAGCAAAATTGAGTAGAAGGCCAGGAGACTTCCCAATACCTGCTGTCCCCATAGATGCATAGTTCTCCTAACTATTTATGTCCCCCATTAGAGTGGTGCATTCATTACAATTGATGAACCTATGTTGACTAATCATTATTACCTTAAGTCAGTTTACATTAGGGTTCACTTTTGTGTTATACATTTCATGAGTTTGGACAAATGTGTAATGATATGTATTCATCATATGTTGTCATACAGAGTGGTTATACTGTCCTAAAATTCCTCTATGCTCCTTCTATTCATCCCATCCTCTCCTCTAAACCCTGACAATCATTATCTTTTTACTGTCTCCGTAGTTTTGTCTCTTTCAGAAAGTCATATGATTGGAATACTATAGTCTTTCCGGGGTGACTTCTTTCACTTAGCAATATGCATTTAAGTTTCTTTCATGTATTTTTGTGACTTGATTGCTTATTTGGTTTTAGTTTTGAGTAATATTACATTATCTGGATGTACCACAGTTTATTTATCTATTTATTCACTAAAGGATATCTTGGTTGCTTCTAAGTTTTGGCGATTATAATAAGGCTGCTATAATCATCTGTGTGGAGATTTCTGTAAGGATATGAGTTTTCAATTCATTTGGGTCAATCCAAGGGGCATGATTGCTGGATCACATGGTAGGACTATAGTTAGTTTTGTAAGAAACAACTGTTTTCCTAGGTGGGTGTGCTATTTTGTATTCCCAACAGCAATACATGAGAGAGTTACTGTCATTCCACATCTTTGTCAGCATTTGGTATTGTCAGTGTTCTGGATTTTGGCCATTCTAATATGTGTGTAATGGTATCTCATTGTTGTTTTAATTTGCAATTTCCTAATGATGTATAATATGGAGAATCTTTTCATATGCTTATATGTCATCTATGTATCTTCTTTGGTGAAGTGGGTGTTGAGTATTGGGGAGACTGGCTATTTAGCAACAATTCAAGGAAAATTTCAGTCATGTTTGCCCCTAAGGATTGAGAAAAACATTGGGTGCTCTTGGAGGTCTTAATTATACAGGCAAAAGTCTTTATGTGTAGACTGTTTCAAAATTGTACTCCTACTGAAAACACTAAGAGGAAAAAAAATCAAAACATCAGAATCCTTTTTCTCATGCACATGGCATCACACAAGCCACCTATACTGACAAAGGACAGCCATACCTAGAACCAGGAACCTCCTATCCTACCTGCTTCATGACACACAAAATAACTAGTCCACAGAAGAAGTTAAGAGACAGAGAGAAACTTGACTTAAGGATATCTGTTTAAAAACATTACAACCCATCATGGATGAATAGTTTTGTAAGATATAAAAAAGAAGAAAAGAAAAGAAAGAATTACCAAGAAAATGAAATAAAAATAAACATTCAAAATCCAAGCCCTGATTTATTATTAGATTTATATCCAAGTTGCTGAAAATGGGAGGATTTCCTTCTTTCTCATGGTTGAATAGTATTCCATTGTGTGTATATACCACATCCTCATGCTACAATGAACACAGGAGTGCAGATATCTTTCTGAAATTCTGATTTCAATTTCTTTGGATATATACACAGATGTGGGACTGCTGGATCATATGATAGTTCTAGTTCTACTTTTCTACATGCTTTTTCCTAGGAGTTTTGTTGTTTCACGTCTGAAATTTAAGTTTTTATTCTATTTCAAATTTTTGTGTGAGAATGGTGTAATATAGGGGTCCATTTCATTTTTCTTCATGTTTTCCCAAAACCATTTCTGAAAGAGACTAAGCTTTCTCTATTGAGTATTCTTGGCTCTTTGTCAAATATTAGTTGACTATATAGGTGGGAATTTATTTCTGGGCACTTAATTCTGTTCCATTGCTCTATGTGTCTTATTTTTATGCCAGCACCTTAGCATACTATAGCTTTGCAGTACACTTTTAATTTAGGGAGTGTGATGCTTCTGACTTTGTTTTTCTTTCTCAAGATTGCTTTAGATATTTGGGTTCTTTTGGGGCTCCATACAAATTTTGGAACTTTTTTTTCTATTTCTGTCAATAATGCCATTGGAATTTGATAAGCGTTTTATTGAATTCATAGATGGCTTTGGGTGATATGGACAATTTAACAATATTAATTGTTGCAATCCATAAACACAAAATATCTTTCCATTTGTGCCATCTTTGATTTCTTTCATAAAAGTCTTGGAGTGTACAGATCTTTAACCTTTTTGGTTAGAGTTATTCCTAAATGTCATTGTTTTTTATGCTATCTTGATGGGATTGTTTTCTTATTTCTTTTTCAGATGTTTTGTTGTTAGTGTATTGGCATGTAACTATTTTCCTAATGTTGATATTGTATGCCTGCAGTTTTTTTTTTTTTTTTTAAAGGAGAAAACATTACTCATGTCTTATTTATGTAGTTACAAAGTAATATCAGAAATCTGACATTAGTGTGGATACACCCATAGCTATGGCCTGTTAGAATACAGGCAGAAGAAAGATTGGAAGGAGACAACACCACTTACAGGGTGGTGTCCAAGGCTAGAACCATGACTTGCCCAATAGGGCATTGGGTGTGCAACCCTATCGTACAACCAGACCAGGATGGGACAGCCCTCAGAGGTCACCTGGAACTGCTAACAGCTGGGGAGCACAGGATTTAGAGAATGAACTACAGAGCCAAACTCCCCCTGGCTTCAGATCCTTCTGTCACCAGCTACATGACCCTAGGAAAATTATTCAAACTTTCGAGGCTTTAACGTCCTCGGTGTAAAATAAGAATAAAAATTGGGTGTTAGGAGAATTAAATTAATCAATATAACAAAACCTTTAGGATAGGCTTGTTACAGAAAGATATTCATGTAGATATTATCTATTACTACTCAAAAGTTTTTAAAAAAATATTCTCCAGAGAAAAAAAATGGCGGCGGAGTGAACGGAGCTACACAGACCATCTCCCAGAAACAAACTGGAATTGCAACTATAACACAGACAAATCGACGGGAAAAACCAAAAGAAAAGCAGCTTGGAGGACCATACAACGAGGGACACTGACTGCATCCCGGTAGGCTTGCGAAGGCGCGAGACGGGGCTGGGAGAGCACGGTCGGCAGCTCGGCAGCGGCCTCAGCTGGGAGCGGCGCCCTCGGGTCACACTCCCAGGCGGCTCCACAGCGCAGAGCCTGGACAGAGGCTGAAACAGCCACAGCCACTCACCTTGGGCTCCGGCGGAGGGAGGGCAGACTGGACTGGAACTGTGTCGGGACACTAGGGGTTTGGAGGGCGCTCAGAGCTTTGGCTAAGTGCAGCCACTCAGGATGGTGGCCACATTGCTCCTTCCCAGGGATCTGAGGAGAGGCAGCAGCCCCTCCTTCAAAGATCCAACCCCACCCTGTGGGCCATTGAAGTGCTAATTGAGGCTCACTAACAACCAGCATCTGCGCCACCCTCCTGAAAGCCCCTTGGCTGAGCACCAGAGGGAGTTTTTCAATCAACTGACAACCCAAACTCATCAAGTAACCTAGACTGCTAGCCTCCAGGCAAAAAGCTAGAGGATAACAGTACCTTTCCTGGGCTGGCAACTTTAACCAGGAAAGTAAGACTTGACAGTGGTATTCAACGTGGGTCCTCCCTCACTCATCTAAACACAGGAGAGGGAGCCACAAACAGCAGAACACCAACACCCACAGGGAGAACTTGACAGGCTCCAAAGCCCACAGTGATAGCCAAAATGGTGAAACACAGAAACAGAAGCCAAATGAACGAGCAAGAGACCTCCACCGAAGATGAGATCAATGTGGAGCAATTAGGCATATTAACAGAGCTAGAATACAGAGCCATGATCTTGAAGAAGCTGAACAGCATGAGTAAGGACATAGAGACACTGAAAATAAGCCAATTGGAAATTAAAAACCAACAAGAAGAGATAAAAAATGACATATCAGAAATGAAAAACACATTGGAAGGTTTAAAAAGCAGAGTGTATGAAGCTGAGGACCAGATCAGTGAATTAGAAGACAGGGTAGAAAAAATCAACCAATCAGAAAAACAAAAGGAAAAAATGATTAAAAAACAGGAAGACAGCTTAAGAGAACTATGGGACAACTGGAAACGTAATAATATTCGCATCATAGGAGTCCCCGAAGAAGAAGAAAATGAGCAAGGGATAGAGAATATATTCAAAATCATAGTGAGAGAAAACTTCCCTAATTTGGTGAAGGAAGAAGGCATTCAAGTTCAAGAAGTACAGAGACTCCCAAGTAAGAAGAACCCCAACAGGCCCACATCAAGACACATAGTAATTAAAATGCCACAAATTAAAGACAAAGAGAGAATCCTAAAAGCAGCAAGAGATAAGCAACAGGTTACCTACAAAGGGAACCCCATAAGGCTCTCAGCTGACTTCTCACAAGAAACACTACAGGCCAGAAGAGAATGGCATGAAGTAATCAAAGTCATGAAAAACAAGAATCTGAATCCAAGACTACTCTACCCAGCAAGGCTATCATTCAAAATAGAAGATCAAATAAAGAGCTTACCAGACAAAAAAAGGCTAAGGGAATACATTAGCACTAAACCAGCACTGCAAGAAATGTTAAAAGGACTGCTGTAATTAGCAGTAGAAATGGGAAGAAAAATAGAACCACACTAAACAAAAATGGCAATAAATAAGTACATATCAATAATCACCTTAAACGTAAATGGATTGAATGCTCCCATAAAGAGACACAGAGTAGCTGACTGGATAAGAAAGCATGACTCATCCATATGTTGTTTACAAGAGACCCACATCTCAACAAAAGACTCACATAGGTTGAAAGTGAAGGGATGAAAAAAAATTTTCCAAGCAAATGGAAAGCAAAAAAAAGCTGGGGTAGCAATTCTCATATCTGATAAAATAGATTTCAAAATGAAGACCATAACTAGAGACAAAGACGGCCACTACATAATATTGAAAGGATCTATCCAACAGGAAGATATAACCTTGGTAAACATATATGCACCCAATATAGGATCACCAAAATATATTAAAAATCTTCTGGAGGACTTCCAAGGAGAAATCGACAACAATACAATCATAGCAGGGGACTTCAACACCCCATTGACAGCACTGGATAGATCCTCTAGGCAAAAAATTAGCAAGGAAACAGAGTCTCTAAATGAAGCACTAGACCAAATGGATTTAATAGATGTCTACAGAGAATTACACCCCAAAACTACAGAATACACATTCTTCTCAAGTGCACACGGGACATTCTCAAAGATAGACCACATGATAGGACACAAACTAAATCTCTACACGTTCAAGAAGATTGAAATCATATCAAGCATCTTCTCAAATCACAATGGCATGAAACTTAAAATCATTTGCAACAAGAACATGCAAAGACATTTCAACACATGGAGGCTAAATAGCATGTTATTAAACAATGAATGGGTCACCGAGGAGATCAAGGAAGAAATTAAAAACTTCCTGGAAACCAATGAAAATGAAGACACAACAACACAAAATCTATGGGATGCAGCGAAAGCAGTTCTGAGAGGGAAGTTCATAGCACTACAGGCCTACCTCAAAAAACAAGAAAAATTTCGAATTGACTGTCTAACCTCACAACTTAAAGAATTAGAAAGCAAACAAAAAGAAACCCCCAGAGCAAGTAGAAGGAAGGAAATAGTAAAGATCAGAGCAGAAATGAATGACATAGAGACCAAAAAACAATTCAAAGAATCAATGAAACAAAGAGCTGGTTTTTCGAAAAGATAAACAAGATTGATGGACCCTTAGCTAGACTCACCAAGAAACAAAGAGAGAGAACCCAAATACACAAAATCAGAAATGAAAGAGGAGAAGTAACAACCAACACCACGGAAATACAAAAGATCGTCAACAACTATATGGCAACAAATTCAACAATCTAAGCGAAATGGACAAATTTCTAGAAACACATAGTCTCCCAAAACTATACCCGGAAGAGATAGAAAACTTGAACAGACCAATAACAACTAAGGAAATTGAAGAGGTAATCAAGACTCTCCCAGCAAACAAAAGCCCAGGCCCAGATGGCTTCACAGGGAGTTTTACCAAACACTCAAAAAAGACCTAACACCCATTCTCCTCAAACTATTTCAAAAAATTCAAGAAGACGGAAGACTTCCAAATACGTTTTATGAGGCCAGCATAATTCTAATTCCAAAACCAGAAAAAGACACTACAAAGAAAGAAAACTACAGGCCAATATCCCTGATGAACATAGACGCCAAAATCCTGAACAAAATATTAGCAAATCGGATCCAGAAGTACATAAAAAAAATTATTCACCATGAACAAGTGGGATTCATTCCAGGGATGCAAGGCTGGTACAATAATCCCAAATCAATAAACGTGATACACCACATCAACAAAATGAAGAATAAAAACCACATGATCATATCAATAGATGCTGAAAAAGCATTCGACAAAATCCAGCATCCATTTCTGATAAAAACGCTCAGCAATGTAGGAATAGAGGGATCATATCTCAACATAATAAAGGCCATATATGAAAGACCTACAGCCAACATCATACTCAATGGACAGAAACTAAAAACATTTCCATTAAGAACAGGAAAAAGACAGGGATGTCCACTTTCGCCACTCTTATTTAACATTGTACTGGAAGTCTTAGCCACAGCAATCAGACATGAAGAAAATATAAAAGGGATCCAAATAGGAAAGGAGGAAGTGAAACTGTCATTATTTGCAGATGACATGATATTGTATATAGAAAACCCGAAAGACTCCATCAAAAATCTATTAGACTTAATAAAGGAATTTGGCAAAGTAGCAGGATACAAAATTAATGTCAAGAAATCGACAGCATTTTTGTACATCAATGATGAACTCACAGAAAGAGAAACTGAAAAAACAATCCCATATACCATCACGCCAAAAAAATTAAGATACCTAGGAATAAACTTAACCAAAGAAGTAAAGTACCTATTTGCAAAAAACTACAGGTCATTGAAAAAAGAAATAGAGGGAGATATAAAAAAGTGGAAGCACATACCCTGTTCATGGATTGGAAGAATTAACATCATTAAAATGTCCATACTACCCAAAGCAATCTATAGATTCAATGCAATCCCCATCAAAATACCAACGACATATTTCATAGAACTAGAATAAATACTTCAAAAGTTCATATGGAACCAAAAAAGACCCCGAATAGCCACAGCAATCTTGAAAAAGAAGAACAAAGTAGGTGGGATCACAATACCAGATATCAGGTAATACTACAAAGCGACTGTAACCAAAACAGCCTGGTACTGCACAAGAACAGGCATATAGACCAGTGGAACAGAACTGAAAACCCAGAAATGGACCCAAGGCAATACGCTCAGTTAATATTTGACAAAGGTGGCAAGACCATACAGTGGAGTAAAGACAGCCTCTTTAGTAAATGGTGTTGGGAAAACTGGACAGCTACATGCAAAAAAATGAAACTGGACCATCAACTTACACCATACACAAAAATAAACTCGAAATGGATAAAAGACTTAAATGTGACCCATGAATCCATAAAAATTCTAGAAGAAAATGTAGGCAACAAAATTTCGGACATCATACGGAGCAGAATTTTCACTGATACATCACCTAAGGCAACAGAAATAAAGGAGAAAATGAACACATGGGACTACATCAAACTCAAAAGCTTCTGCACAGAAAAAGACTCAATCATCAAAATGGAAAGGCAACCCACTGTATGGGAGAACATCATTGCCAATGATGTATCAGATAAGGGGTTAATTTCCAGTATATATAGATTGCTCATACAACTCCACAAAAGGAAGACAAAGAACCCAATTAAAAAATGGGCAGAGGAGCTGAATAGACATCTCTCCAAACAGGACATACAAATGGCCAAAAGACATATGAAGAAATGCTAATCATCAGAGATACGCAAATTAATACAACAATGAGGTGTCACCTCACACCTGTCAGAATGGCCGCCATCAACAAATCATCAAACAACAAGTGTTGGCGAGGGTGTGGAGAAAAGGGGACTCTAATACACTGCTGGTGGGAATGCAGACTGGTGCAGCCGCTATGGAAAACAATATGGTGCTACCTCAAAAAACTAAAAAATGAACTTCCATTTGACCCAGTGATCCCACTGCTGGGAATATACCCTCAGAAGCCTGAAACAGCAATCAGGAAGAATATATGTACCCCCATGTTCATAGCAGCACTATTTACAATAGCTAAGATCTGGAAACAGCCCAAGTGTCCACCAGTAGACAAATGGATAAAAAAGCTGTGGTACATATACACAATGGAGTACTATGCAGCGGTAAGAAAGAAAGATCTCTTATCCTTTGAGACGACATGGAGGGACCTGGAAAGTATTATCCTAAGTGAAAGAAGCCAAGCAGAAAAAGACAAATACCACATGATCTCACTTATATATGGAATATAATGAACATAACAGTCTGAGGAATACAGTAGACCCAGAAACATGGAAGTAGGGCACAGACTGACATCCCTCTGAAGAGGGGATGGGGGGGTGGGGGGTGGTGGGGTGGTGGGAAGAGATAAACCACAGAACTTATATGCATGTATGCATGACCAATGGACATGGACAACTAAGCTGGGGATGGGGTGGAGGTGGGGTGGGGTGGGGGGTGCCAATGGGGTAAAAAGGTAAAATAGCTGTAACAAAAAAATAAATAAAAATTCATAAAAAAAAAAAAATTCTCCAGGAACTGAGTTAGCCTGCATTGAGATCAAGCCAGTGTTTGTGGTCTCTGAGGGCTGAGAGTTCTCAGTGCCCTAAAGCCCATTCCTTCATTTCAGATCCTTGATAAGCAAAATTGTGGGAAGGTGTGAAGGAGCAGAGAGTGGGAAAGTTCTGTCTAAAATGGAGAAACTCAAGCAGAGAGAAAAATGTCATGAGGCTAGTCCCAGCAGACAGCAGCAGGCAGAGTCAGCTCCATACCGTCCACTCCTGACCACCTTTGGTCTCTCCACTGACACCATACACGCTCCTCCCAGAAGGAAGAGAAGATGGTATTGGCTTACAGAACAGTAACATTAAAATTCTTATCTAAAGGCTGACTTATTCCACTTGGGAAATGAACAAAATATTCCAATAGCTCTGGCAACCCTTTCTGTTCTATGGAGTCCTCAGAGCTGAGAAACCTCATAGACAGGTTAGCCCCTGCTGGTGTCAGCTTTGGAGATGCCACTAAGGGAAGCACTTTGAGCCAAAATAAACAGGTTTCTGTCTACTAACACACATGCCCTGTGACGGAAAGGACACATGTCAGTGCCCAGAGCTGGAGTCTCCTGAATTGAGGTGTGCTCATTACAGGCAAGCGGCTGCCCTCTCCTCAGATAGAAATACTGCCTCTTTTTCAATATTGACCTGTAAGAAAAAATACCCCATCTTAATACTTTTTCAGTGGATAATAAAGTGGTTTATTTAATACTATTTGGATAACAAGCCTCCACATGAATGGGATTCGAATGTCAGTTGTCTTTTGGGAGAAGAGATTTATTGGTTGGTAAATATTGAGAAAGAAAAGCTGATAAAGCACAGCTTCAGCTGCAGCTTCTGCCTGGAGCAGAAGAACAGGCCTGTGTTGTATTTTGAGGCCCTGGGAAGGCAGAAAATCGTGAATGTCTTTCTTTGTTGGTGCATGTAAAAGTGAAGACCGCTACAAATAATTTTTTATTTCTGTTCGCATATATTTTAAATTATGTAGCTTCCCTACCTTGTTAAGTATTAAAGCGTTCTTGTTTAAGAAAAAGGCACCTAAATAATGAAGCTTATGTATCTTGTTCAGACATCAATATCTGGCTTTGAGTGGCACAAAGAAAAAAAAAAAAAGTTGATTCAGAGCTTGGCAATTCTAATTCAACTCCAGGCTGCAAAAGAACACAGAACTCTTGCTAATTTTTGTTCAAGAGAAGGCTGAGTGAGCACGTGGTGTTGGGAAATTTTATTTTCTTCTTCGAGTTCTTCTGTTTCTGAATATTTAATCCTACTGTCTCTTCTTTAGTGACTGTCTCTTTAGTAAAGAGTCACTTTCCTGGAATTTCTTCGGGCAACAAAAGCTGGATTCAGAAACACCCGCCTCTGGAAGGCAGGCTTCCATGGACTTGATGCAGGGAAAGACTGCCATCTTGTGGTCAGCCTGGTACACGGCACCTCAGCGCTGGTCAAGGCTCCAGAAAGCCTGGACTTGGGAAATTTTGCTGAAAGCTGAATTTCTGCAGGACAGACTGGATACCTTTTAAAACACCCAGAAAATACCTTCCAGTGTAGGTTTCAGTGAATCTTCTGCATGTACATTGTCATTCCCTCACCCACATAGTGCAGACAACACATCTGCTGTGTGAAATTAGAAATGTGGGAAAAACATAATCCCATGTTGAAAATAAACAAACACATATCACTAAATGCCTCCTATGTGCCTGACTGAGAGCTAGTAAAGAATGTCCACGCTGCGTGGGGAAAAGAGAAGTAAGTGCGTCGAAGGTCATCGAATGTCAGTGCATATTGAGTATATTGAGGTGAGGAGGGGGTGAGAAATGGCCTGTTGCTCCTCACTTACCAGGACATCTGGTCAGATCCTCAGATGAGGCCAGGTAGGCCTGAGCAAGCAAGGTCCGTGGACCTGTGATTCTTTTATCTTTTCAAAATTCAAAAAATTTGATTGAAAAATTATTATAGATGTGTTCTAAAAAAGAAGGAAGGAAGGAAGGAAAGAAAGAAAGAAAGAAAGAAAGAAAGAAAGAAAGAAAGAAAGAAAGAAAGAAAGAAAGAAAAAATCAAACAACATAGAAATGTACAAAGAAGAAAATAAAAGAATTGTTAGCTGGGTTACTGAAAGGCAGACAGAGAACTCTAAGGCATTGTGGTGATGGCAATTAGAAGAAACAGTTACTTCCTCTAAGGATGAGAGAACAACAACAACAAAAAGGTTTAAGATGGTTAAAATTTAGAAGCTCAAAGGAGGGGCCCCATGAAGCTCTGGCATCTGAGCAGGGTGAATAATGAAATTGAATCTGCCAGTATTGGAATAACTGCACACTTGATTTGGTTGCCGCTGACGGCAAGAGCCACCATTACCTGGCAAAGAAGCACTGCTGAATGAATGGTATAGACAGGAAAAAGAAGTACCAGAAGCAGGAAGGAAGAGGCCCCTATCCCTCCTCCAGCCTCATATCTCCCTCTATTACCCTCTTGGCAGATGCCAGTAGAGGTCAGGTGGGGTGGAAAAAAGGGCAGCTGGCTGAGCAGAAATGTGAATGAAGAGACCCCGGACCAGCATCACAAAGCTGGGTATGGGAGGGGGATCTGAAGCTGAGAGATAATGACTGAACAACTGGCACATTGCTTAATGATAGTTTGAATGGCTGGATAATTGTGCATGCCATAAAGGTTCAAGCTTTTACTTTCATTCAAAATTTTATTAGCATTGGGGAATTCTCATGTGTTCCAGGTTATTTATTTATTTATTTATTTATTTATTTATTTATTATTTCTGCTTTGTGGTTGGTTCATTTCTAACAACCAGAAAAACAGGCCTCCATTGAATCTCCTGGGACAGTTTTGCATCTTAAACTCTGGCACTGCCTCAGTCTCTACTCCTTTCTGTCCTTCTTTCCCTATGCCTCTTCTGGGGGTCTTTTCAGGTTCCTGGGACAATGACAGAATATGACTAATCCAAGGTCAGCAAGCTTTAGTGATAGATGTAGGGATGGCTACAATGGGATTTTGAAGTGGGGAGAGAGGTTAGACTCAACTCAATACAGCATGGGCAAGTAGGACTTTATAGCCAAGAAGAATGATGGGGGTCAGTGGTTGGAAAATTACGAAGAGGAAACATCAAGGTAAAGGGTGAGGAGGGAGTTCTAGCTAAACTGACCTAATGGGATTTTTTCTCCTTATTAACTACATAATTTTTTTGACTTTAAATTTTTTTTTTTTATTATAGTTGACATACAATAGTATATTAGTTTCAGGTGTACAACCAGTGATGAGACATATATAACTTACCAAGTGATCATCCTGATAATTTTTTTTTATCCTCACCTGAGGACATTTTTCCATATTTTGTTCAGATAGAGTGGGGGAGAGAGAGAGAGAGAGAGAGAGAGAGAGAGAGAGAGAGAGAGAGAGAGAGAGAGAGAAACATCAACGTGAAGGGGCACATCAAGTGGTTGCCACACGCATGGCCCAACCAGGGCTGGGGCAAACTGCAACCGAGATATGTGCCCTTAGCGGAAACTGAACCCAGGTCTCTCTGGACCACAGGCTGATGCTCTAACTGTAAGGAATCGGGGGCGCCGCTGAATAAAACAGAGAAGAGACTGGAGAGCCAATCAGCCAAATAAACAGGGATCAGGCTTTATTGGGTACACTCCGGGCGGGTTCACAGACTCCGGGGGTCGAGTCCTAGAAGCTGCGCTCAATGTAGGGGCTCGTGTCTTTTATATCTGCCTGTTGTATCTGGAATTTGTCCCTTAGGGTTTGGCCCTGTGGGGGCTATGCATAGAGCCTCTGGAATGTGGATCGATAAGAGAAAGATGGGAGTTAATCTACAAGCTCGAGGCAGGCCGTTCAGGGTGGGAGACAAGGC
The DNA here is from genome assembly GCF_014108415.1 of Molossus molossus. Lineage (NCBI taxonomy): Eukaryota > Metazoa > Chordata > Mammalia > Chiroptera > Molossidae > Molossus > Molossus molossus. Next base: position 46,614,561 of record NW_023425399.1, read on the forward strand.
TGAGCAAGGTGACAATGGTCGAGCACTTTGCCTGGCGCCAGTCCCCCAGGCCATCGAACACTAACCACTGAGCAAAACTGGCCAGGGTAATAATTTTTTTAACTTATCTTTATTGTTGAATGTATTACAGATATTTCTCATTTTTCCCCCATTGCCCTCTTCCTCCCCACTCCTGCCCCCTTCCTGTGTTTCCCCACACTGTTGTCTGTGTCCATTGGTTATGCACATATATATATAGATTCTTTGGTTTATTTCTTCCCAACTCCAAACCCCTTTCCTTTGAGGTCTGTCAGTCCAACAACCAATTTATACTTTCCTTTTTAAAAATTTAATTAATTAGGATTAAAAAATGGCGGCGGAGTGCATGGAAGCTACACAGACCATCTCCCAGGACCAAACTGGATTTACAACGAAAATAAAGACAAATCGTCAGGAAGGGGCAACCGAAAGGCAGCCTGGAGAACCACATAACCAGGGACACTGACTCAATCCTGGTAGGCTTGCGAGGACACGAGAGGGGGCTGGGAGCCCACGGTCCACAGCGGCGGGAGCTGGGACAAGTGGACTCAGCTGGGACAAGGGGACTCAGCTGGAAGCTGTGTCCGGCAACCGTGGCTGAGTCCTGTGAACTGGGCTGGGTGCCACGACCTCGGCTGGTGCCACAGACTTGGCCGCCCTTAGCTGGGAGCAGCGCCCTTGGGTTAAAAGTCCCAGGTGGCTCCACGACGCAGAGTTTGGACAGAGGCTAAATTGGCAGCAGTAACTCACCTTGGGCTCCGGCAGAGGGAAGGCAGACTGGACTGGAACTGTGTGGGGACACTTGGGATTTGGAGGGTGCTCAGAGCTTTTGCTGAGTCCAGCCATGCAGGACTGTGGTCATCTTACTCCTTCCCAGGGCCCTGGGGAGAGGCAGCGGCCCCTCCCTCAGAGATAAAATCCCACCTGGTGGCTACTGAAATGCTAATTGGGGCCCATTAACAACCAGCATCTGCCCCACCCTCAGGAATTCCTCTTACACTGAGCACCTGAGGGAGTTTTTCAGGCAACTCAGAAACCATGGTTCTTCAGGCAACCTCTACTAATAAATAGCCTCCGGGCAAAAAAAAGCTAGAGGATAACTACCATTCCCTGGGCTAGCAACTCTAACCGGGAAAGTTAAGACTTGACAGTGGTGTTTAAAGTGGGTCCTCCCTGCCTCATCCAAACCCAGGAGAGGGAGCCACAAACAGCAGAACACCAACACCCACAGGGAAAATTTGGCAGACTCCAAAGCCCACTGTGATAGCCAAAATGGTGAAAAACAGAAACAAAAGCCAAATGAAAGAACAAGAGACCTCTACCGAAGATGAGATAAATGAGGTGCAGTTCAGCAAGTTAACAGAACTAGAATTAAGAGCCATGATCTTGAGGAAGCTCAACAGCATGTGTAAGGACATAGAGATGCTGAAAATAAGCTAAATGGAAATTAAAAACCACCAGGAAGAGGTAAAAAATGACATATCAGAAATGAAAAACACATTCGAAGGTCTATAAAGCAGAGTAGAAGAAGCTGAAGAACAGATCACTGAATTAGAAGACAGGGTAGAAAAAAATCAACCAATGGACATGGACAACAAACTGGGGACAAGGCAGGGACAGAGGGGGAGGGAAGAATCAGTGGGGGAAAAAGGAGAAACCTCTGTAACAAAAATTAATAAAAAATAAATTAACAAAAAAATAAATAAAATTTAATTAATTTATTTTTGTTACAGATGTTTCTTTTCACCCACTGATACCACCGTCCCCTACCTTCCTAGCCCTGTCCCCAGCTTTTTGCCATTGTCCCTTGTTCATTAATACATGCATATACATTCTGTGGTTTATTTCCTTCCCCCACACATTCTTTTGTGGATTGTCAGTCTATACTCCACTTCCACATCTGTGTGACTACCCCAATCCTCTGACTGTTATGTTCATTTTATTCCACAAATAAGTGATATCATGTGATATTTGTCCTTCTCTGCTTGGCTTGTATCACTTAGGATAATGCTCTCCAGGTCCGTCCATGACGTCTCAAAGGATAAGAGATCTTTCTTTCTTACAGCTGCATAGTACTCCATTGTGTATATGTACCACTGTTTTTTTATCCATTCATCTACTGATGGACATTTGGGCTGTTTCCAGATCTTAGTTATTGTAATTAGTGTTGCTATGAACATGGGGGTACATATATTCTTTCTGATTGGTGTTTCAGACTTCTTATGGTATATTCCTAGAAGTGGGATCACTGGGTCAAATGGCAGTTCAATTTTTAATATTTTGAGGTAACACCATATTGTTTTCTATAGTGGCTGCACCAGTCTGCATTCCCACCAGCAGTGTACCAGAGTCCCCTTTTCTCCACCACCTTGCCAACACTTGTTGTTTGATGATTTGTTGATGGCGGCCATTCTGACAGGTGTGAGGTGATACCTCATTATTGTTTTAATTTGCATCTCTGATGATTAGTGATGTTGAGCATTTCTTCATATGTCTCTTAGCCATTTGTATGTCCTGTTTGGGGAGTTGTCTTTTAGTTCCTCTGCCCATTTTTTAATTAGGTTCTTTGTCTTCCTTTGGTTGAGCTGTATGAGCGGTCTATATACATTGAAAATTAACCCATTATTTGATGTATCATTGGCAATTATGCTCTCCCATACAGTGGGTTGCTTTTCTATTTTGGTGGTTGTTTCTTTTGTTGTGCAGAACCATTTGAGTTTGATGTAGTCACATGTGTTCATTTTTTCCTTTGTTTCTGTTGCCTTAGGTGATGTATCAGTGAAAATTCTGCAGCATATGATGTCTGAAATTTTGTTGCTTACATTTTCTTCTAGGATTTTTATGGATTCATGAGTCGCATTTAAGTCTTATCCATTTTGAGTTTATTCTTGTGTATGGTGTAAGTTGATGGTCTAGTTTCATTTTTTTTGCATGTAGCTGTCCAAATATCCCAACACCATTTATTAAAGAGGCTGTCTGTACTCTACTGTATGCTCTTGCCAACTCTGTCAAATATTAATTGAGCATATTGTCTTGCGTACATTTCTGGGCTGTCTATTCTGTTCCATTGATTTATCTGCCTGTTCTTGTGCCTGTACCATGATGTCTTGATTATAGTGGCTTTGTAGTGTAACCTGAAATCTGGTAATGCGATCCCTCCAACTTAGTTCTTCTTTTTCAAAATTGCTGTGGCTATTTGAGGTCTTTTTTAGTTCCATATGAACTTTTGAAGTATTTGATCTAGTTTTGTGAAGTATGTCATTGGTATTTTGATGGGGATTGCATTGAATCTATAAATTGCTTTGGGTAATATAGACATTTTAATGATATTGATTCTTCCAATCCATGAACATGGTATATGCTTCCACTTTTTTATATCACTCGATTTCTTTTTTCAATGTCCTGTAGTTTTCTGCGATTAAGGCCTATATTACTTTGGTTACGTTTACTCCTAGGTATCTTAATTTTTTTTGCTGTGTTGGTAAATGGGATTGTTTTTTAGTTTCTCTTTCTGTGAGTTCATCATTGGTGTATAAGAATGCCATCAGTTTCTTGATGTTAATTTTCATCCTGCTACTTTGCCAAATTCATTTATTAAGTCTAGGAAATTTTGGGGTTTTCTAAGTATTGTATCATGTCATCTGCGAATAATGACAATTTCACTTCCTCCTTTCCAATTTGAATACCTTTTATTTTTTCTTCCAGTCTGATTGCTATGGCTAAACTTCCAGTATTACGTTAAATAAGAGTGGTGAAGTGAGCATCTTTATCTTGTTTTGTTCTGAAGGGAAATGCTTTTTGTTTCTACCCATTGAGTATGATGTTGGCTGTAGGTCTTTCATATATGGCCTTTATTATGTTGATATATGATCTCTCTATTCCCAGATTGTTGAGTGTTTTTATCAGAATTGGGTGCTGGACTTTGTCAAATGCTTTTTCAGCATCTATTGGTATGATCATATGATTTTTATCTTTCATTTTGTGTATGTGTTGTATCACATTCACTGATTTGTGAATATAGTACCAACCTGTGTCCCTGGGATGAATCCTACTTGGTCATCGTGAATAATTTTTTTGATGTATTGCTGGATTTGATTTGCTAGTATTTTGCTCAGGATTTTGGCATCTATGTTCATCAGGGATATTCATTTTTTTTTCTTTGTAGTTTCTTTTTTTTTTGGTTTTGGAATTAGAATTATGCTGGCTTCATAAAACAAGTTTGGAAGTCTTCTTCTTGAATTTTTTGAAATAGTTTGAGGAGATTGGTTATTAGTACTTCTTTGAATGTTCAGTAAAATTCCCTTGTGAAGCCATCCGGGCCTGGGCTTTTGTTTGCTAGGACAGTCTTGATTACATCTTCAATTTCTTCTGTTGTTATTGGTCTGTTCAAGTTTTCTATCTCTTCCTGGTCAAGTTTTGGGAGACTATTTGTTTCTAGAAATTTGTCCATTTCACTTAGATTGTCGAATCTGTTGCCATATAATTGTTCATAATATTTGTTAGCAATACTTTGTATTTCTGTGCTGTCAGTTATTATTTCTTCTCTTTCATTTTGATTTTGTGTATTTGGTTCTCTCTTTTGTTTTTTTGGTGAGTCTATCTAAGGGTCCATCAATCTTGTTTATTTTTTCAAAGAACCAAGTGTTTGTTTCATTGATCCTTTGAATTGTTGTTTTGGTCTCCATGTCATTTATTTCTGCTCTGATCTTTACTATTTTCTTCCTTTTACTTTCTCTGGGGTTTTCTTTTTGTTTGATTTCTAGTTCTTTAAGTTGTGAGGTTAAATAGTTTATTAGAAATTTTTCTTGATTCTTGTAGGCCTGTAGTGTTATGAATTTCCCTCTCAGAACTGCTTTTGCTACATGCCATAGATTTTGTGTAGTTGTGTGTTCATTTTCATTGGTTTTCATGAAGTTTTAATTTGTTCCTTGATATCCATGGTAACCCATTCATTGTTCAATAACATGCTATTTAGCCTCCATGTTTTCAAATGTCTTTGCATATTCTTGTTGTAATTGATTTCTAGTTCATGCCATTGTGATCTGAGAAGATGCTTGATATAATTTCAATCTTCCTGAACTTGTAGAGACTTAGTTTGTGCCCTAAAATGTGGTCTATCCTTAAGAATGTCCCATGGGCACTTGAGAAGAATGTGAATTCTGCAATTTTGGGTTGTAATTCTCTGTAGATGTCTATTAAAACCATTTGATGTAGCGCTTCATTTAGAATGTATATTTTCTTGTTAACTTTTTTATCTAGATGATGTATCCAGTGATGTCAGTGGGGTGTTTAAGTCCCCTGCTATTATTGTGGTGCTGTGGAGTTCTCCTTTGAAGTTCTCCAGAAGATTTTTAATATATTTTGGTGCCCCCATATTGGGTGCATATATGTTTACCAAGGTTATATCTTCCTGTGGAATAAATCCTTTTGATATTCTGTAGTGCTCTTCTTTGTTTCTAGTTATGGTCTTCATTTTGTTTTTTGTTTTTTTATTTATTTTTTATTTTTTTATTTTTTATTTTTTTATATGAATTTTTATTTATTTTTTGTTACAGATATTTTACCTTTTTACCCCATTGGCACCCCCCACCGCACCCCACCTCCGCCCCATCCCCGAATTAGTTGTCCATGTCCATTGGTCATGCATGCATGCATATAGGTTCTGTGGTTTATCTCTTCCCACCACCCCACCCCACGATCCCCTCTTCTGAGGGATGTCAGTCTGTGCCCTACTTACATGTGTCTGGGTCTACTGTATTCCTCAGACTGTTATGTTCATTATATTCCGTATATAAGTGAGATCATGTGGTATTTGTCTTTTTCTGCTTGGCTTCTTTCACTTAGGATAATACTTTCCAGGTCCCTCCATGTCGTCTCAAAGGATAAGAGATCTTTCTTTCTTAAAGCTGCATAGTACTCCATTGTGTATATGTACCACAGCTTTTTTATCCATTTGTCTACTGGTGGACACTTGGGCTGTTTCCAGATCTTAGCTATTGTAAATAGTGCTGCTATAAACATGGGGGTACATATATTCTTCCTGATTGCTGTTTCAGGCTTCTTAGGGTATATTCGCAGCAGTGGGATCACTGGGTCAAATGGCAGTTCAATTTTTAATTTTTTGAGGTAGCACCATATTGTTTTCCATAGCGGCTGCACCAGTCTGCATTCCCACCAGCAGTGTATTAGAGTCCCCTTTTCTCCACACCCTCGCCAACACTTGTTGTTTGATGATTTGTTGATGGCGGCCATTCTGACAGGTGTGAGGTGATATCTCATTGTTGTTTTAATTTGCATATCTCTGATGATTAGTGATGTTGAGCATTTCTTCATATGTCTTTTGGCCATTTGTATGTCCTGTTTGGAGAGGTGTCTATTCAGCTCCTCTGCCCATTTTTTAATTGGGTTCTTTGTCTTCCTTTTGTGGAGTTGTATGAGCAATCTATATATATTGGAGATTAACCCCTTATCTGATACATCATTGGCAATGATGTTCTCCCATACAGTGGGTTACCTTTCCATATTGATGATTGAGTCTTTTTCTGTGCAGAAGCTTTTTAGTTTGATGTAGTCCCATGTGTTCATTTTCTCCTTTATTTCTGTTGCCTTAGGTGATGTATCAGTGAAAATTCTGCTCCATATGATGTCCGAAATTTTGTTGCCTACATTTTCTTTTAGAATTTTTATGGATTCACGGGTCACAGTTAAGTTTTTTATCCATTTTGAGTTTATTTTTGTGTATGGTGTAAGTTGATGGTCCAGTTTCATTTTTTTGCATGTAGCTGTCCAGTTTTCCCAACACCATTTATTAAATAGGCTGTCTTTACTCCACTGTATGCTCTTGCCACCTTTGTCAAATATTAATTGAGCGTATTGCCTTGGGTCCATTTCTGGGTTTTCAGTTCTGTTCCACTGTTCTATATGCCTGTTCTTGTGCCAGTACCAGGCTGTTTTGGTTACAGTCGCTTTGTAGTATTACCTGATATCTGGTATTGTGATCCCACCTACTTTGTTCTTCTTTTTCAAGATTGCTGTGGCTATTCGGGGTCTTTTTTGGTTCCATATGAACTTTTGAAGTATTTTTTCTAGTTCTATGAAATATGTCGTTGGTATTTTGATGGGGATTGCATTGAATCTATAGATTGCTTTGGGTAGTATGGACATTTTAATGATGTTAATTCTTCCAATCCATGAACAGGGTATGTGCTTCCACTTTTTTATATCTCCCTCTATTTCTTTTTTCAATGACCTGTAGTTTTCTGCAAATAGGTCCTTTACTTTTTTGGTTAAGTTTATTCCTAGGTATCGTAAATTTTTTGGCGCGATGGTATATGGGATTGTTTTTTCAGTTTCTCTTTCTGTGAGTTCATCATTGATGTACAAGAATGCCGTCGATTTCTTGATATTAATTTTGTATCCTGCTACTTTGCCAAATTCATTTATTAAGTCTAATAGATTTTTGATGGAGTCTTTCTATGTACAATATCATGTCATCTGCAAATAATGACAGTTTCACTTCCTCCTTTCCAATTTGGATCCCTTTTATTTTTTCTTCATGTCTGATTGCTGCGGCAAAGACTTCCAGTACAATGTTAAATAAGAGTGGTGAAAGTGGACATCTCTGTCTTGTTCCTGTTCTTAATGGAAATGTTTTTAGTTTCTGTCCACTGAGTATGATGTTGGCTGTAGGTCTTTCATATATGGCCTTTATTATGTCGAGATATGATCCCTCTATTCCTACATTGCTGAGCGTTTTTACCAGAAATGGATGCTGGATTTTGTCGAATACCTTTTCAGCATCTATTGATATGATCATGTGGTTTTTATTCTTCATTTTGTTGATGTGGTGTATCACGTTTATTGATTTGTGAATATTGTACCAGCCTTGCATCCCTGGAATGAATCCCACTTGGTCATGGTGAATAATTTTTCTGATGTATTTCTGGATCCGATTTGCTAATATTTTGTTCAGGATTTTGGCGTCTATGTTCATCAGGGATATTGGCCTGTAGTTTTCTTTCTTTGTAGTGTCTTTTTCTGGTTTTGGAATTAGAATTATGCTGGCTTCATAGAATGTGTTTGGAAGTCTTCCTTCTTCTTGAATTTTTGAAAGAGTTTGTGGAGAATGGGTGTTAGTTCTTTTTTGAATGTACGGTAAAACTCCCCCGTGAAGCCATCTGGGCCTGGGCTTTTGTTTGCTGGGAGAGTGTTGATTACCTCTTCAATTTCCTTAGTTGTTATTGGTCTGTTCAAGTTTTCTATCTCTTCCGGGTATAGTTTTGGGAGACTATGTGTTTCTAGAAATTTGTCCATTTCGCTTAGATTGTCGAATTTGTTGCCATATAGTTGTTCGTAGTAGTTGTTAACGATCTTTTGTATTTCCGTGGTGTTGGTTGTTACTTCTCCTCTTTCATTTCTGATTTTGTGTATTTGGGTTCTCTCTCTTTGTTTCTTGGTGAGTCTAGCTAAGGGTCCATCAATCTTGTTTATCTTTTCGAAAAACCAGCTCTTTGTTTCATTGATCCTTTGAATTGTTATTTTGGTCTCTATGTCATTCATTTCTGCTCTGATCTTTACTATTTCCTTCCTTCTACTTGCTCGGGGGTTTTCCTTTTGTTTGCTTTCTAATTCTTTAAGTTGTGAGGTTAGACAGTCAATTAGAAATTTTTCTTGTTTTTTGAGGTAGGCCTGTAGTGCTATGAACTTCCCTCTCAGAACTGCTTTCGCTGCATCCCATTGATTTTGTGTTGTTTTGTGTTCATTTTCATTGGTTTCCAGGAAGTTTTTAATTTCTTCCTTGATCTCCTCGGTGACCCATTCATTGTTTAATAACATGCTATTTAGCCTCCATGTGTTGAAATGTTTTTGCATGTTCTTGTTGCAATTGATTTCTAGTTTCATGCCATTGTGATCCGAGAAGATGCTTGATATGATTTCAATCTTCTTGAACGTGTAGAGATTTAGTTTGTGTCCTATCATGTGGTCTGTCTTGGAGAATGTCCCATGTGCACTTGAGAACAATGTGTATTCTGTAGTTTTGGGGTGTAATTCTCTGTAGATATCTATTAAATCCATTTGATCTAGTGCTTCATTTAGAGTCTCTGTTTCCTTGGTAATTTTTTGCCTAGAGGATCTATCCAGGGCTGTCAATGGGGTGTTGAAGTCGCCTGCTATGATTGTATTGTTGTCGATTTCTCCTTGGAAGTTCTCCAGAAGATTTTTAATATATTTTGGTGCTCCTATATTGGGTGCATATATGTTTGTCAAGGTTATATCTTCCTGTTGGATAGCCTTTCAATATTATATAGTTGCCTTCTTTGTCTCTAGTTATGGTCTTCATTTTGAAATCTATTTTATCAGATATGAGAATTGCTACCCCAGCTTTTTTTTGCTTTCCATTTGCTTGGAAAATTTTTTTTGCATTCCTTCACTTTCAACCTATGTGAGTCTTTTGTTGAGAGGTGGGTGTCTTGTAAACAACATATAGATGAGTCATGCTTTCTTATCCAGTCAGCTACTCTGTGTCTTTTTATGGGAGCATTCAATCCATTTACGTTTAAGGTGATTATTGATATGTACTTATTTATTGCAATTTTTGTTTAGTGTGGTTCTATTTTTCTTCCCATTTTTACTGCTAATTACAGCCGTCATTTTAACATTTCTTGCAGTACTGGTTTGGTGCTAATGTATTCCCTTAGCCTTTTTTTTTTTTTTTGTCTGGGAAGCTCTTTATTTGATCTTCTATTTTGAATGATAGCCTTGCTGGGTAGAGTAGTCTTGGATTCAGATTCTTGTTTTTCATGACTTTGATTACTTCATGCCATTCTCTTCTGGCCTGTAGTGTTTCTTGTGGGAAGTCAGCTGAGAGCCTTATGGGGTTCCCTTTGTAGGTAACCTGTTGCTTATCTCTTGCTGCTTTTAGGATTCTCTCTTTGTCTTTAATTTGTGGCATTTTAATTACTATGTGTCTTGGTGTGGGCCTGTTGGGGTTTTTCTTACTTGGGACTCTCTGTGCTTCTTGAACTTGAATGCCTTCTTCCTTCACCAAATTAGGGAAGTTTTCTCTCACTATTTTTTTGAATATATTCTCTATCCGTTGCTCATTTTCTTCTTCTTCGGGGACTCCTATGATGCGAATATTATTATGTTTCCAGTTGTCCCATAGTTTTCTTAAGCTGTCTTCCTGTTTTTTAATAGTTTTTTCCTTTTGTTTTTCTGATTGGTTGATTTTTTCTACCCTGTATTCTAATTCACTGATCCGGTCCTCAGCTTCCTCTACTCTGCTTTTTAAACCTTCCAATGTGTTTTTCATTTCGGATATTTTCATTTTTTATCTCTTCTTGTTGGTTTTTAATTTTCAATTGGCTTATTTTCAGTGTTTCTATGTCCTTACTCATGCTGTTCAGCTTCCTCAATATCATGGCTCTGAATTCTAGCTCAGTTAACATGCCTAATTGCTCCACCTTGATCTCATCTTCGGTGGAGGTGTCTTGCTCTTTCATTTGGCTTCTGTTTCTCTGTTTCACCATTCTGGCTGTCACTGTGGGCTTTGGAGCCTGTCAAGTTCTCCCTGTGGGTGTTGGTGTTCTGCTGTTTGTGGCTCCCTCTCCTGTGTTTAGATGAGCGAGGGAGGACCCACGTTGAACACCACTGTCAAGTCTTACTTTCCTGGTTAAAGTTGCCAGCCCAGGATAGGTACTGTTATCCTCTAGCTTTTTGCCTGGAGGCTAGCAGTCTAGGTTACTTGATGAGTTTGGGTTGTCAGTTGATTGAAAAACTCCCTCTGGTGCTCAGCCAAGGGGCTTTCAGGAGGGTGGGGCAGATGCTGGTTGTTAGTGAGCCTCAATTAGCACTTCAATGGCCCACAGGGTGGGGTTGGATCTTCGAGGGAGGGGCAGCTGCCTGTCCTCAGAGCCCTGGGAAGGAGCAATGTGGCCACCGTCCTGAGTGGCTCCACTCAGCCAAAGCTCTGAGTGCCCTCCAAACCCCGAGTGTCCCGACGCAGTTCCAGTCCAGTCCCCCCTCCCTCTGCCGGAGCCCATGGTGAGTGGCTGTGGCTGCTTTAGCCTCTGTCCAGGCTCTGCGCTGTGGGGCCGCCTGGGAGTGTAACCCGAGGGCGCCGCTCCCAGCTAAGGCCGCTGCCGAGCTGCCGACCGTGGGCTCCCAGCCCCCGTCTCGCGCCTTTGCAAGCCTACCAGGGTCGAGTCAGTGTCCCTCGTTGTATGGTTCTCCAAGCTGCTTTTCTGTTGGTTTTTCCCATCGATTTGTCTGTGTTACAGTTGTAATTCCAATTTGGTTCTGGGAGACGGTCTGTGTAGCTTGTTCACTCCGCTGCCATTTTTCGGTTCCTGGTCTTCATTTTGAAATCTATTTTACCAGATATGAGTTTGCTACCCCAGCCTTTTTTTCCATTTTGTTTGCTTGAAAGATTTTTTTCATCCCTTCACTTTTATCCTAAGTGAGCCTTTTGTAGTGAGGAGGGTCTCTTGTAAACAACATATATGTGAGTCATGGTTTCTTATCCAGTCAGCTACTCTGTGTGTTTTTATCGGAGCATTCAAACCATTCACATTTAAGGTAGAATTGATATGTACTTATTTATTGCCATTTTTGTTTAGTGTGGTTCTATTTTTCTTCCTGTTTCTTCTACTAATTACCGCAGTCCTTTTAGCATATCTTGCAGTGCTGGTTTGGTGTTAGTATATCCTTTAGCCTTTTTTTTTTTTTTTTTGTCTGGAAAGCTTTTTCTTTGACCTTCTATATTAAATGATGGCCTTGCTGGATAGAATTGTCTTGAATTCAAATCCTTGTTTTTCATGACCTTGATTACTTAATGCAACTCCCTTGTGGCCTGTAGTGTTTCTGTTGGGAAGTCATCTCAGAGCCATATGGGGTTTCTTTTGTAGGTAACCTGTTGCTAATCTCTTGCTGCCTTTAGGATTCTCTTTGTCTTTAATTTGTGGCATTTTAATTACTATGTGTCTTGGTGTGGGCCTGTTTGGGTTCTTCTTACTTGGGCTCTCTGTGCTTCTTAAACTCGAATGCCTTCTTCCTGCACATAGTTAGGAAAGTGTCTGGCCCTATTTCTTCAAATATATTCTCTAACCCCTGCCCATTTTCTTCCTCTTCGGGGACTCTTATGATGCAAATGTGATTACATTTCCAGTTGTCCCACAGTTCTCTTAAGCTGCCTTCCTGTATTTTAATCCTTTTTTTCTTTTCGTTTTCTAATTGGCTGATTATTTCTACCCTGTCTTCTAATTCACTGATCCAGTTGTCAGCTTTCTCTACTCTGCTGGTTATTCCTTCCAATGTGTTCTTAATTTCTGCTATGTCATTCTTCATTTCCACTTGGTTGGTTTTCAATGTTTCTATATATTTACTCATGGTGCTGATGTCCTTTCTCATGCTGTTGAACTTCCTCAAGATCATGGCTCTGAACTCTACCTCTGATAATTTGCTTAACTGCATTTCATTGATCTCATCCTCGGTAGAGTTATCTTATTTTTTCATTTGGGATTTGTGTCTTTGTTTCACCATTTTGGCTATCTCAGAGTCTGCCAAATTTTCCCTGTGGGTGTTGGTGTTCTGCTGTTTGTGGCTCCCTCTACTGGGTTTGGATGGGCCTGGGCGGGCCCATATTAAACACCATTGTCAAGTCTTACTTTCTGGGGTAGATTTGCAAGCCCAGAAAAGGTTCAGTTATTCTGTAGCTTTTTCCGGGTGACTAGTAGTCTCAGTTACTCACTGCCTTGGAATGTAGCCCTGGTATTCAGCATAAGAGGAATTCCAGAAGGTGGCATAGATGCTGGTTGTTAATGAGCCTCAATTTGCATTTCTTTGCCTCACCTGGGAAAGGTGGAATTCTGGAGGGGGCCTGGGGTGCTGCTGCTTTTCCCCACAGCTCTAGGAAGGAGCACACTAGACAATGTTCTTTGTGGCCGCAACTCAGCATAAACTCTGAGTGCCCTCCAAATCCTGGATATCCCCACAGAGTTCCAGCCCAGTCTTTCCTCCCTCTGCAATAGCCCCCAGGTGAGTGGCTGTGGTTATTTTAGTGCTCTGTCCATGTTGTCTGCACTGTTGAGATTGTTTCATCTTTATTCTCCCAGGGCGCTGCTCACAACTAATACTGCTGCTGTCAACGTGCTCCCAGCTCATTACCCTGTGGCACCTCTGCTGATCCTACCATTGTCCCTGGTTATATGGTCCTGTCCTGCTGCTTTCCTGTTGCTTTTTTTTTTTTTGAGGATTTGTCTTTATTTTAGTTGTAATTCCCGTTTGGTCCTGGCAGATCATCTGTGTAGCTTCTATTCACTCTACCTCCATTTTCACATCCTCTGCACCTATCTTGTGTGCAGCTGTGTTGCACAGGCCTTTCTTGTGCCTCCACACCCTGCATGACCTGTGGGTAACTGGATTGCACAGTCTCTTTGGTGACCGGGCTCCATGCCTATGTTATGGGCTGCTGGGTTGCACAAGCCACTCTGATGTTTCAGCACCCCACAGGTCCCGAGGGTAACTGGATGGCACAGTCCCTGCTGGGTCACACAGGCCTCTCTGGTGCTTCTGCACCCTGCATGTCCCATGGGTAACTAGATCGCACAGTTTCTGCTGGGTTGCACAGGCCTCTCTGGTGCCCCTGCACCCTGTAGTTCCCACGGGTGGGCTGCTGTATCGCACCAATCTCTCTTGGGCTCTGGCTTCCCACTGCACTTGTGAGCTGCAGACTGCACTGGCCTCTGTGGAGCCCCAGGTCCCGCTGCTGGCAGATGGAGAGTGCTGCTGCCCCATGGATTTCAACTGCTGCTCAGCTTTTGCTGTAGTTTTGGGGGATGGGTCTCAGCTGCTGGTCTGTACTTCTGTTGCCTGGGGATGAATATCTGCTCGCCAGCCTCTGCTGCTGGTGATACATCTGGACTCTGATGGGGCTGCTACTATGGGGCATCGTGCTGGGCTTCCAGCTTGTCCACAGCTTCTGCGACCGGCACCTTGGGAACTCCACTATTGTGCACTGGTCTGTGTTGACACAGAGTGTCTACTGGTCCGATGGTGCCAGGTGCACTGGAGGGCTCAGGGTGCTGGGCCCTAGCTGATCCCACTGCCTCCTCCCAGATCTTCCAAAATGGTGGAACCCCCCCCCCCCCCCCACGCAGAGCAGGGAGAAGTGCCCTGAAGTGCCGCTTACCGTGGTAGCCGGCTGCTCCTGTCCACAGCACAGGAACCTTCTGTTCTGAGTCTCTGCACTTTTCGGGTTTTGTCGTCCACCTTTACGTGCACTCACAGTCTCACATACTAGCTCACTCTCTCACACATTCACCCTTCCTCCATTCCTATCTGCAGCCTTCTCCGAGAGCCAATTTGTACTTCTTAATCCCTTCACTTTTTTAGCCATTTCCCCAACCCTCCTCCCATCTGGCAACCAACAAAATATCTGTATTTTTGAGAATGTTTCTGTTATGCCTGTTTCATTTGTAGATTCAATTGTTGATTGATACGTATTTATTGCCATTTTGTTTGTTCATATTTTTTTTATCTTTTTCTTCAAAAGACATTTCAACATTTGATGTAATAACATTTTGGTGGTGAAGAACTTCTGAAGCTATTTCTTATCTGGGAAACTTTTTATATGGCCATTGATTCTACATGACAGCTTTGCAGGATAGAGTAATCTTGGTTGTAGGTTCTTGCTTTTCATTACTCTGAATATTTCTTTTTTTCTTTATCCAAATTTTTATTGTTGGATGTAAAATGTATTACAGATGTTCCACATTTTTCCCCCATTGACCCCCTCCTCCCCACTCCTGCCCCCTCCCACCTTTTCCCACACTATTGTCTGTGTCCATTGGTTATGCATATAAGTTCAACCCCGCAACCTCTTTCCCTTTGAGGTTTTTCAGTCTAGCAATGAATTTGTACTTCTTAATCCCTTCACCTTTTTCACCCATTCCCCCAACCCCCCTCCCAACTGGCAACCAACAAAATGTTCTCTGTATCTATGAGAATGTTTCTGTTCTACCTGTTCATTTTGTTTGTAGATTCCATTGTTGATAGATATGTATTCATTGCCATTTTGTTTGTTCATACATTTTATCTTTTTCTTCAAAAAGACCCTTCATCATTCCATATAATAATGGTTTGGTAGTGATGAACTCCTTTAACTTTTTCTTGTCTGGGAAAGTTTTTATATGTCCATCGATTCTAAATGACAGCTTTGCAGGATAGAGTACTTTTGGTTGTAGGTTCTTGGTTTTCATCACTCTGAATATTTCTTGCCACTCCCTTCTGGCCTGCAAAGTTTCTTTTGAGAAATTAGCTGACAGCCTAATGGGAACTCCCTTGTAGGTAACTAGCTGCCTTTCTCTTGCTGCTTTTAAGATTGTCTCTTTGTCTTGAACCTTTTGCATTTTGATGATGATGTGTCTTGGTGTGGGCCTCTTGGGGTTCATCTTGTTTGGGACTCTCTGTGCTTCCTGGACTTGTATGTCTGTTTCCTTCACCAAATTAGGCAAGTTTTCTGCCATTATTATTTCAAACAGGTTTTCGATTTCTTGTTCTCTCTCTTCTTCTTCTGGCATCCCTAAGATGCGAATATTGGCACGCTTGAAGTTGTCCCAGAGGCTCCTTACACTATCCTCATTTTTTTGGATTCTTTTATCTTTTTGCTGTTCTGATTGGGCACTTTTTGCTTCCTTATATTCCAAATCGATGGTTTGCTCCTTGGATTTACGTACTCTATTATTGAAGCTGTGTAAATTATTCTTTATTTCAGTTAATGCCTCCTTCAATTCTAACTGTGTATCCATGATTTCTGACTGGTCCTTTTTTATGCTCTTGAGGCCCTCCCTAAGTTCACTGAGGTTCTCACTAAGTTCATTGAGCATCCTTATAAGCAGTATTTTGAACTCAGCATCTGTTAGGTTGCTTATCTCCATTTCGCTTAGTTCTTTTATTGGGGTTTTGTTCTGTTCTTTCATTTGGGACCTGTTTGTCTCCTCATTTTGGCTGCCTCCCCGTGTTTGTTTCAGTGTATTGCTTAATGAGCGATATGGGGCTCACTGAGACCAGATGCTGCTTGTTTGAAAGAATTTAGGAAAAACCTGAAGTAGGATCCAAGACAGGCCAATCCTTTGGTTAAGCAAGTGGCAACAGCTTGGGTGGGCTTGAAAGTTGGATGGGGCGGGGCAGGGCCTCAGGGATTCAGCAGGGCGGGGCTACCAGTGTGAGCCAGATTGCTGGAGTCCCAGATATGGCAACAGTCTGCCGCCCCCGGGAAGGGCTCACCAAAGAACAAAGGCCTCTTACAACACGTTTGTCCCCGAGAAAGCCCGCTCTCCAGCCCCCGTTCCAGTGCCAAACAGCTCAGTTCTTTCCTGTATGTCTCTGATGCCCCTGGAGCTGCCCCCCCTTCGAGCTTAGAGGGAGAGAGTCCGATAAGTCCGTGCGTGGGCCCTTTAGGGAGCTGCCTGGGGCTCCAGCCGCTTCAGCTTCCCTGAGCCTCAGTTTCCGCTGGTTTTTCCAGCCAGAAGTTATGGGGACTTCTCTTCCTGGCACTGGAACCCTGAGCAGGGCACCTGGTGTGGGACGGGGACCCCTCAGTCCTCAGGAAGGACCTTCCCAGCCGTGGGAGCCTCCTGATTTTTATCCTCCACAATTGCGTGTGGGACCAGCCTGTTGTGCCACCGCCACCACCGCCACCCCTCGCGCCCGCTGCCACTTGCGTGGCCGCCCCTTGCGCCGCCGCCACTCCTACCAGTCTGAATGTGGCTGCTGCTTTAATTTCGTAGTTGTAGGACTTCCATTCAGCTTGATTTCAGGTGGTTTTGAATGATGATTGTTCTGTAGTTTAGTTGTAACTTTGATGTGGTTGTGGGAGGACACGATACCGTGTTTACCTACGCCGCCATCTTGACTGGAAGTATCATCACTCTGAATATTTCTTGCCACTCCCTTCTGGTCTGCAAAGTTTCTTTTGAGAAATCAGCTGACCGTCTTATGAGAATTCCATTGTAGGTAACTGCTTTTCTCTTGCTGCTTTTAAGATTCTCTCTTTGTCTTGAATCTTTTGCATTTTGATGATGATGTGTCTTGGTGTGGACCTCTTGGGATTCATTTTGTTTGGGACTCTCTGTGCTTCCTGGACTCGTATGTCTGTTTCCTTCACCAAGTCAGGGAAGTTTTCTGCCATTATTGTTTCAAATAGGTTTTCGATTTCCTTTTCTCTCTCCTCCTTCTGGTACCTCCAAGATGCGAATGTTGGCATGCTTGATATTGTCCCAGAGGCTCCTTACACTATCCTCATTTTTTTGGATTCATTTTTCTTTTTGTTGTTCTGATTGGGTCTTTTTTGCTTTCTTATATTCCAAATCGATGGTTTGCTTCTTGGCTTTACCTACTCTACTATTATATCTGTGCAAATTAAACTTTATTTCTGTTAGTGCCTCCTTCATTTCTTACTGGTTCTTTTTTAGGCTCTTGAGGCCCTCACTAAGTTCACTTAAGTTCTCACTAAGTTCATTGAGCATCCTTATAAGCAGTGTTTTGAACTCGACATCTGTTAGGTTGCTTATCTCCATTTTGCATAATTATTTTCCTGGAGTTTTGTTCTGTTTGTCACCTGGGACCTTTTTGTCTCCTCATTCTGTCCACCTCCCTTTTGCCTGCTTCTATGTATTTCTTAACAAGAGGTATGAGGCTACCTGAGACCAGATGCTGCTTGTTTGTAAGAATTTAGGAAACCTGAAGTAGGATCCAAGGCAGGTTAGTCCTATTGTAAAGCAACTGGCAACAGCTTAGGTGGGTCTGAAAATTGGGTAGGGCAGGGCTTCAGGGAATCACCAGGGTGGGGCAAACAGTGTGAGCCAAGTTGCTAGAGTCCAAGATATGGCTGCCATCTACCACCCCAGGGAAGGTCTCACCAAGGGAGCAAAGACCTCTGACATTCCGTCCAGGAGAAAGCTGCCTCACCAGCCCTCCCTCCATGGCCAAACAACTCAGTTTTTCACCATTTGTCTCTGGTGCTTTTCAAGTTGCCTCCCCCACGGTGGAGCCTGGAGGGTGCGAATCCGAGTAAGTCCATACATGGGCCCTTTAAGAGGAGCTGCCTGGGGGCTCCTGCAGCCTCAGCCTCCTTCGGGCTTTGTTCCCACTGGTTTTACAGCCAGGAGTTATGGGGACTTCTATTCCTGGATCTGGAACCCTGAGCTGGGAACCTCTCAGGGAGGACCTTCCCAGCTGAGGTAACCTGATTTTTATCTGCCAACACGTGGGTGTGGGACCAGCCCGTTGTGCCTCCACCCCTCCTACCAGTCTCCATGAGGTTTCTTTTTTAATTTTGTAGTTGTAGGACTTCCATTCAGCTTAATTTCAGGTGGTTTAGTTGTAATTTTGATGTGGGTGTAGGAGGAAGTGATACCGCATTTACTTACACTGCCATCTTGACCGGAAGTCCTAATTCTTTTACCTAATAGAATTTTCTGCTGACGACCAACCAGGGTGATCAAACATCACCTGTGGGATGTTGAAGGATAAGGAACTAGTCAGGAATTGAGGTGATCAGCTATAGAATGTGGGAGCTTCTGGTTAAACTGACTTAGTAGGGTTCTTGCTAAAACTGAATTTTATAAGGAAGTGTACAAATGGACCTATGAGAGGGCTCGGGCACCTGACTAAAGTTTGGTCAAGCAAAGAATCTTTATCACTATCTAATATTTCTTCTGAACCCACTTAAGATGTAGTCACAAACCTATGACCCTTTGTCTCTAAACAGACTGTGCATCTCTTAAGACCAAGGTCATCTGCCTATATAACCACAGTGTAGTTGTTAAGATCAGAAAATTTAGCATTGGTACAATAACACTATTATCTAATATAGAGTTTATGTTTAAATCTCCCAATATTTATATCTGCCATTATCCCAGTAATGTCCTTTATAACTGTCTTTTTGTTTGTTTGCTTCAGCATCCAACCCAGAGTTACAAACTGCATTTAGCTGTCCAATCTCCTCTACTCTAGAACAGTTCCTCAGCCTTTCCTCCTACGACATTGACGATTTTGAAAAGTACAGGCCAGTTGTTTTCAAAATGTCTTTCAATTTGGATTTGTGTGATTATTTCTTCATGAATAGCTTCAGATTAATCTGAACAAACAAACAAATAAACAAACAAAAAACCCAAACAGCTTCAAAAGCCCCCTTAAAAGCTTTGAACTTCATAAAATCTTCTCTCAATGTGCTTCTCTACCAGGGAGTTTATTGCACAGGATAATTGACCCTGTATGTCAACTGCAAACCTGGGAAGAGATTTAAGCTGGGTAAGGCTGGTAGCTGAGTTGATAATTTGACTAAGTCATTAGGGGCTCCATATATTTCTAAGTCTTTATTTCCAGTTCATCTCTGCAGTGTGCCTTCCCAACCCAGAGCTCTGCTCTGCACTACGCTGACTGAGGGGTTCATTGGTAAGGAATCACTGAGGTAAGGCCCAGGTGCCAGGGAGATGCTCACCTCATTGACTGCTGAATACAGCAAAGTGAAAAGGCATGTGGAGTCTCAACTGGCAAAAAGCAATTTCTTGAGTTGGGGCTTGGCCAGGTGACTGCAATTTTATACCTCCCTGCATTCAAAGGCTTGGGGAGGCATTTCCAAAGGCCCAGCCTTCATGCCCTACCCAGACAAGAGGCAATATTTCCACCTCCTAAGTCTTCAGGGTCCCACAGAGCTCCTTGGATGTTGCCAATATTAACCAATCCCAAACTCACTGACTCTCAGGGGCCTTGGATTTCTACATTAGATGGTACAATTGAAATGCAGGCCTTGCTGAGTGTAATTTTCCACACATTTATCTCCCTGTTAGGACCTTACATATCTATCTCTGAGAATACTTAGGGAGGTGAGAAGGGAAAGGAAGAACTGCAGGATTTATTCTCCACTCTCCACTCCTCCTCTCTTCCTGGAGACAAGGCATGAGAAATTGGTTTCACTATGATGAGTTCTGTAAATTTGAGTAAGAAATACATTTGCACCTTTATTTTTATGAAAAGCTTCATACAGATGAGCATTTCCTTCAATTATGGAGGCAACGATTCACCATGGTATTAGCAGTGCCTGTGATTTTGTCATCAATAGAAATCTTAGATAATTTCATATTATGTTATGTTTTTTCAGGTATCTCAAAATATTGTTTATACTCATCATGACTTTAGAATCTTGTTAATTATTATATATAAAGCTATTTAAAGGCCAGTTAATAATTACAACTATTAATACATTAAAATTTTGTTTTAAAATATTTTCATAACTGTAGTTTGACATAATTGCTTTCCTTTGTGTCCTGGAACAATGGGCATCAATCTTGGCCCTCCAAGAATAGAGCCCACCCAAAGACAGCTTAGATAAAAAAATGGGGATGACATCGTTTAAGCTCTTGGATCCTGCTATACCTGAAACTAAACTAGTGTTGGTGTTTTCAGTTATGTGAACTAATAAATCCCTTATTTCTTTGAGCTGATTTTGAGTTTTGTTTCTGCCACTTACAGCTATAAGAGTGCTGAGTAATTCAATTTGTTTTCTCTTCCTCTCCATGGAAAGAAAGGATAGGATGGTTAAAACAGAAAGTTAAGTGGACAGGTAGTTAAGGTGGAGATAAGCTGAAGCATTCTACTGCCACTATCTAGAGATAAGGAGGTAAATTCAAGATGCCTCTGAAGATTCTGACCCCATGACTGCCTGTTGGAGGCAGCGCCTTGTCTAATCTATATATTTACCACATAAGTATCCATGTTTTAACATCAACATCTGTCTAGTAGCTCTCCAACCTCTCTGCAATGTTTCCTGTATTCCTGTCCTTCACATAAAGCCAAGACCTCAAGTAGTCTTCTAAACTGACAGAATTATGCACCTCTAGAAGTAGGTATTAAGGTTTCAAAACCACCACACAGGAAAAAAATGAGCCAAACATTCAAACTCAAACCGGAGTAGACTTGATGATAAGACAGGACATAGGAGAAAGAGGATAATGCTAGACCTGGGAATTTTACTCAAAGAATAATAGCAGCATCCTACAGAAGCATGGAGTTGAAAACTTTGGACAGGAAGAGTATTCAACAAGACAAGAGGGATGAGTTTGATGGAAAGTGGGCAGATTTTAAGAAAAGAGGAAGGGGTCATATGTTGACAGGCACATTCTGCCCACACACTCCCAAGTCAATTTTCAGGGCCCATCCTGGGTAAGCTGGAATAATAAATAGTTATTGCCAAAGTTTGTGCTTCCCCAAAAGGAGACTCTGTAATGAGGATTTGATGTAGGCATTTTGCTTTGGAGGCAAGCCCAGGTAGCAAAAGGAGGAGCAGTTCAGGAAAGAGGGGGGGGGGTCAGCCAAAAAGGGAGGGCTCATGAGTAAGTTGTCAGTGCTGCATACTGAGGCTCAAGCCACCTGAAAGATTGGATCATGCCTGAGAATTGGCCCACTGAGGGATGGGAAAGTTACAGTATTTGCCACCTCTCTTGCCCTTCACTGATTGATAGTTTTTCTGGGGAAAAGTCCCTAGGGTATCCAGGCAGAGAACACCCTCAGTAAGAGTGATGTGGAAACCAGGAGTGTGTGCATCTGTATAGGGACAACTCCAGGATGGGAGCCAGCAGAGACACCTCAGCTGTCATATGTACTCTGCTTCACCTCTTGAATGCTGGCCCCCAAGAGGTACACTCTGCTACCCCCTCTTTTCTTAACCACACATCTTCTCTTAGGCCATTTTTCTTAAGGCATAAGTATTTCTAATTCCGATCAATACTTGTCCCTCTGGTATTCCATTCTGGCGGTATTCTACTTGCCAAGGTGATACTATAATAAACCAGGGGTTCAAACTTCACACCATATCTTCCTTAGAACTACCCTAACAAATAAAATGGGTAAAAGTGAAGATGATTATAAGAGGGCTGGGAGGCACAGAGGAGACCTACCTGCTTGGCTTGTGCTGCCATTGGCTTATCTCAGAGGTGCCCGTTTGCATCTCAGCATTCTTATTGGAAACTAGAAAATTAGTCTGCACTAATCTTTGTTTACAAGAATAAAAATTGCAGCATGTTAAATGAGTCAAAGAAGAAAATGAATGTGAGGAAAGATGACAAAAGTATCTAACTTTCTAATAAACCTACAGTAGGTGTGCTTTGAATATTGTAACTTCCAAAATGGCACCACCTCTCGATCCTTGTGGACACCTTGAGGGGTCTAGGATTTTATGGGATTTAACTACATTTGCTGAGCCACAAGTATGCTCCACATATGAGACACTAATTATAATTTTCTAACTTAATCTTAAACACCTTCCAAGTAGTAATTGTTGACTACAGATTAAGATGGTCCCTTCAGAGAGTTTGTAACTTACTCCAGATCATCCTCATAGAAGGCTGAGGGGTGAAACCTTTCTGGTTGTCTTTTCTCTGTTATGGTCCATGTGATGGGTTGTCTTTATATAGGTAGGTGATATGGCTCCTTCCATTGATAGGTGGAATCTATTTTTCTCCCCATTGAATCTGGGCTGGATTGTAACTTATTCTGACCAGAAGTATGAAACAGAAGTGATGATGTGCTAGGCCTGACTGTTAAGAGATCTGGGAGTTTCTGTTTGGAATCACTTGCCATGTCATAACAAAGTCTGGAATGTCTTGGTGAAGAGAGTAGCCATGTGAAGAGGCCTTAGAGGATGAGACATCACATGGAGCACTGAGGCTCCAGACCTGTGGGAGAAGCTGTCTTGGGTCTCCTAGCCCCTCCCAGCTGGTCACAAGAGTGGCCACAGATGACATGACATGTAGCAGGAGAACCACCTAGCCAACACTCCACATAGTGAGAAATAATACATTGCTATTTAAATGTAATAATTTGCTTTAATTTAACAATAAGTTGTTTTAAGCCACTACATTTTGGAATGGTATGTTACATAGCAATAGATAAATAAGAAGAGTTTCCCTGTTTTTTTTTTTTTTTTTTTTCCATTGAAAATTAACTTCTTGTGGAAAATGGTTATCCCTGACTTTTCTCAAAATTAGGAAAAACTGGGTTATGTACTTCTTGAGGCAATGACAGACATCAGAATTAAAAACAGCGAAGGACCAATTTTAGACTCTTGCCTTCTGAGAAAACCATCATGAGCTTAACTCCCCACCACCCGTTCTAGCCAGATTTTGTTGGAGTTGGTGGTGATGACCTGAGCTCATAGCCAGGAATTTTCAATGCAAATTCTTCCATTTTTTTTGTGGGTTGGGATACAACCTACATTCTGTTTTGGGAAATACTTGTGTTTTTCTGAGAGTAACTTGGTTTAT
Source organism: Molossus molossus (assembly GCF_014108415.1). Taxonomy (NCBI): domain Eukaryota; kingdom Metazoa; phylum Chordata; class Mammalia; order Chiroptera; family Molossidae; genus Molossus; species Molossus molossus. The sequence goes on from NW_023425399.1 coordinate 46,637,900, forward strand.
CATGTGAAATTCTGTTTCAGTGGCTGTCCTTACACTAAAGTAATATGAAAAGAAAGTTCCTATTTCAACTTTTTATGGTGCTGGAAGCACCACAGAAAGTTCTAGATGAGCTTTTGCTGTGCTAAAGGGCTGTATTTTAGGTCCTGGCAAAGGCAGGCCATCTTATAGATGCCTCATGGATAAAAAATCTGTAGGAGCAAGGTGCTTGGACATGTTTTCCTGGAGCACTGGTTTTCACAGAATATGAGTAGCTCACCTCTTTAGATTTATTTTATTTTTTTGGCCTCACTTTTGCCTTTATGTTTAATGCACTAACATTAGAGCTATGTTTGGATTTCTTAAACCAATTTTTCTGAGAAGGCAGGAGAAACAGAGGCAGGAGTAGTTGGCAAAAGCATTTTTTTCAGGCATCAAATTTTCTGAATATTGGCTTTTCCTATGATCATTTCCTAGACCCTGAAAGCCTCTTGGAAACTCAGATGAAAGCATGTACTCTCAGAAATACTCACAGCTCATTCTCATTTCCTTTAGAAGCCAATAGGTGGTGGTGACAGGCAAGCAAAGAAGCAAGTGCTAAGGCAGGTGATTGGACCATGCAGTAGAGGCAGCTATGTGAGTTAAGCCAAAGACTACATTTACTGAAGCATTTTAAGTCCACATGCATGAGATGCAGACATTCGCTTCTCCAAACAACCTGATTATCACATATTCCAGTTTCCAAGGATGCTTCATCCTAGAACATCCCTTACCTAGAATATCTATCTGTCTACTAGAAGCACCACACATTCATGGTAGTCAGGCTGCATCTGAGCACCCATTGCATGGTGTGTAAACTTCAGAGGTTGGTGGTCTTTGCCCAGCAGAGACTGACTCTCCCCTGAGCATATGGCCCAAGCTTTGGGGGTTCTGGGTGACACCAATACTCAAAGAGCCAAATGTTACAAGCAATGCAGTAAGCAGTGACTGTAAGGGTTTTTGAGAAAAATTGAATAAAGCAGGGATTAGTGTGAGGTTGGGCTCCTCAGGCAAGGTTTGGAGTCTGTGCAGAATTTGGAAGAAGGAACCTGATTTTAAGGGAAGATGTACTGTGAAGTGGGAGGAAAATAGGTCTAGCATGATGGACTTTGATTTGATTAAGCAGAGGATGAGAGATTTCAGGCCAAAGAAGCTAGTTACTAGGGAATTGTGGCCAGAGTCGATGGGCAGAAACAGCCACCATGGTATGTCCTGTACATTATGTGGTGGTGTATCGAGAGAAGCAGCCATTTCAGTGTTGACAATCTAAAAACACCAGGAAACCACATTCAGAGTACTACAAGGTTTGACTTTCCCGACATGTTTCACCCCATATTCATGTTCCTGAATAAATACTTTTAGCCTATTAAAACTTTCTAGACTACAGTGTATCAGTAAAGGGGGCATGACAATAAATGCATCATGGTCTCTGGAAGGCAGGGTCCTCTTCTAGCTTGCCCTCCATAATGTAGTTGTTCTGCAAATGTTTTATTTAGTGTGATTTACACAGAATCTAACTGAACCGAAAGGACTAGAGTTATCCTAATTTGGGGAGAATATTTTTAAAGAAGAAAAATTATATTTCTAATACTTTTTAATACAACTCATGCAAGACATACATTTTACAATGTGACCCACTATGCACATTATATTTATAATTAAAGTAAAATATTCAGGCTTTAGAAAAATGGCGGCGGAGTGACCGGAGCTACATAGACCGTCTCCCAGAACCAAACTGGAATTACAACTATAACACAGACAAATCGACAGGAAAAAGCAACAGAAAAGCAGGTTGCGAGGACCATACAACGAGGGACACTGACTCCATCCCGGTAGGATTGCGAGGGCGCGAGACGGGGCTGGGAGAGCACGGTCGGCAGCTCGGCAGCAGCCTCAGCTATAAGCGGCGCCCTCGGGTTACACTCCCAGGCGGCCCCGCAGCGCAGCCGGGACAGAGGCTGAAACAGCCACAGCCACTCACCTTGGGCTCCGGCGGAGGGAGGGCGGACTGGACTGGAACTGTGTCGGAACACTCGGGGTTTGGAGGGCGCTCAGAGCTTTGGCTGAGTGCAGCCACTCAGGACGGTGGCCACATTGCTCCTTCCCAGGGCTCTGGGGAGAGGCAGCAGCCCCTCCCTCGAAGATCCAACCCCACCCTGTGGGCCATTGAAGTGCTAATTGAGGCTCACTAACAACCAGCATCTGCCCCACCCTCCTGAAAGCCCCTTGGCTGAGCACCAGAGGGAGTTTTTCAATCAACTGACAACCCAAAACTGATCAATTAACCTAGACTGCTAGCCTCCAGGCAAAAAGCTAGAGGATAACAGTACATTTCCTGGGCTGGCAACTTTAACCAGGAAAGTAAGACTTGACAGTGGTGTTCAACGCGGGTCCTCCCTCGCTCATCTAAACACAGGAGAGGGAGCCACAAACAGCAGAACACCAACACCCACAGGGAGAACTTGACAGGCTCCAAAGCCCACAGTGATAGCTAAAATGGTGAAACACAGAAACAGAAGCCAAATGAAAGAGCAAGACACCTCCACCGAAGATGAGATCAATGTGGAGCAATTAGGCATGTTAACAGAGCTAGAATTCAGAGCCATGATCTTGAGGAAGCTGAACAGCATGAGTAAGGACATAGAGACACTGAAAATAAGCCAAATGGAAATTAAAAACCAACAAGAAGAGATAAAAAATGACATATCCGAAATGAAAAACACATTGGAAGGTTTAAAAAGCAGAGTAGGGGAAGCTGAGGACCGGATCAGTGAATTAGAAGACAGGGTAGAAAAAATCAACCAATCAGAAAAACAAAAGGAAAAAACTATTAAAAAACAGGAAGACAGCTTAAGAGAACTGTGGGACAACTGGAAACGTAATAATATTCGCATCATAGGAGTCCCCGAAGAAGAAGAAAAGGAGCAAGGGATAGAGAATATATTCAAAAAAATAGTGAGAGAAAACTTCCCTAATTTGGTGAAGGAAGAAGGCATTCAAGTTCAAGAAGCACAGAGAGTCCCAAGTAAGAAGAACCCAAACAGGCCCACACCAAGACACATAGTAATTAAAATGCCACAAATTAAAGACAAAGAGAGAATCCTAAAAGCAGCAAGAGATAAGCAACAGGTTACCTACAAAGGGAACCCCATAAGGCTCTCAGCTGACTTCTCACAAGAAACACTACAGGCCAGAAGAGAATGGCATGAAGAAATCAAAGTCATGAAAAACAAGAATCTGAATCCAAGACTACTCTACCCAGCAAGGCTATCATTCAAAATAGAAGATCAAATAAAGAGCTTCCCAGACAAAAAAAAGGCTAAGGGAATACATTAGCACCAAACCAGCACTGCAAGAAATGTTAAAAGGACTGCTGTAATTAGCAGTAAAAATGGGAAGAAAAATAGAACCACACTAAACAAAAATGGCAATAAATAAGTATATATCAATAATCACCTTAAACGTAAATGGATTGAATGCTCCCATAATAAGACACAGAGTAGCTGATTGGATAAGAAAGCATGACTCATCTATATGTTGTTTACAAGAGACCCACCTCTCAACAAAAGACTCACATCGGTTGAAAGTGAAGGGATGGAAAAAAATTTTCCAAGCAAATGGAAAGCAAAAAAAAGCTGGGGTAGCAATTCTCATATCTGATAAAATAGATTTCAAAATGAAGACCATAACTAGAGACAAAGACGGCCACTACATAATATTGAAAGGATCTATCCAACAGGAAGATATAACCTTGATAAACATATATGCACCCAATATAGGAGCACCAAAATATATTAAAAATCTTCTGGAGGACTTCCAAGGAGAAATCGACAACAATACAATCATAGCAGGGGACTTCAACACCCCGTTGACAGCACTGGATAGATCCTCTAGGCAAAAAATTAGCAAGGAAACAGAGACTCTAAATGAAGCACTAGACCAAATGGATTTAATAGATATCTACAGAAAATTACACCCCAAAACTACAGAATACACATTCTTCTCAAGTGCACATGGGACATTCTCAAAGATAGACCACATGATAGGACACAAACTAAATCTCTACAAGTTCAAGAAGATTGAAATCATATCAAGCATCTTCTCAGATCACAATGGCATGAAACTAGAAATCAATTGCAACAAGAACATGCAAAGACATTTCAACACATGGAGGCTAAATAGCATGTTATTAAACAATGAATGGGTCACCGAGGAGATCAAGGAAGAAATTAAAAACTTCCTGGAAACCAATGAAAATGAACACACAACAACACAAAATCTATGGGATGCAGCGAAAGCAGTTCTGAGAGGGAAGTTCATAGCACTACAGGCCTACCTCAAAAAACAAGAAAAATTTCTAATTGACTGTCTAACCTCACAGCTTAAAGAATTAGAAAGCAAACAAAAAGAAAACCCCAGAGCAAGTAGAAGGAAGGAAATAGTAAAGATCAGAGCAGAAATAAATGACATAGAGACCAAAAAAACAATTCAAAGGATCAATGAAACAAAGAGCTGGTTTTTCGAAAAGATAAACAAGATAGATGGACCCTTAGCTAGACTCACCAAGAAACAAAGAGAGAGAACCCAAATACACAAAATCAGAAATGAAAGAGGAGAAGTAACAACCAACACCACGGAAATACAAAAGATCGTTAACAACTACTATGAACAACTATATGACAACAAATTCGACAATCTCAGCGAAATGGACAAATTTCTAGAAACACACAGTCTCCCAAAACTATTCCCGGAAGAGATAGAAAACTTGAACAAACCAATAACAACTAAGGAAATTGAAGAGGTAATCAAGACTCTCCCAGCAAACAAAAGCCCAGGCCCAGATGGTTTCACAGGGGAGTTTTACCGAACATTCAAAAAAGAACTAACACCCATTCTCCTCAAACTATTTCAAAAAATTCAAGAAGAAGGAAGACTTCCAACCACATTCTATGAGGCCAGCATAATTCTAATTCCAAAACCAGAAAAAGACACTACGAAGAAAGAAAACTACAGGCCAATATCCCTGATGAACATAGACGCCAAAATCCTGAACAAAATACTAGCAAATCGGATCCAGAAATACATCAAAAAAATTGTTCACCACGACCAAGTGGGATTCATTCCAGGGATGCAAGGCTGGTACAATATTCGCAAATCAATAAACGTGATACACCACATAAACAAAATGAAGAATAAAAACCACATGATCATATCAATAGATGCTGAAAAAGCATTCGACAAAATCCAGCATCCATTTCTGATAAAAACGCTCAGCAATGTAGGAATAGAGGGATCATATCTCAACGTAATAAAGGCCATATATGAAAGACCTACAGCCAACATCATACTCAATGGACAGAAACTAAAAACATTTCCATTAAGAACAGGAACAAGACAGGGATGTCCACTTTCGCCACTCTTATTTAACATTGTACTGGAAGTCTTAGCCACAGCAATCAGACATGAAGAAAAAATAAAAGGGATCCAAATTGGAAAGGAGGAAGTGAAACTGTCATTATTTGCAGATGACATGATATTGTACATAGAAAACCCTAAAGACTCCATCAAAAATCTATTAGACTTAATAAATGAATTTGGCAAAGTAGCAGGATACAAAATTAACGTCAAGAAATCGATGGCATTCTTGTACATCAATGATGAACTCACAGAAAGAGAAACTGAAAAAACAATCCCATTTACCATCGCTCCAAAAAAATTACGATACCTAGGAATAAACTTAACCAAAGAAGTAAAGGACCTATTTGCAGAAAACTACAGGTCATTGAAAAAAGAAATAGAGGAAGATATAAAGAAGTGGAAGCACATACCCTGTTCATGGATTGGAAGAATTAACATAATTAAAATGTCCATACTACCCAAAGCAATCTATAGATTCAATGCAATCCCCATCAAATTACCAACGACATATTTCATAGAACTAGAACAAATACTTCAAAAGTTCATATGGAACCAAAAAAGACCCCGAATAGCCACAGCAATCTTGAAAAAGAAGAACAAATTTGGAGGGATCACAATACCAGATATCAGGTTATACTACAAAGTGACTGTAACCAAAACAGCCTGGTACTGGCACAAGAACAGGCATATAGACCAGTGGAACAGAACTGAAAACCCAGTAATGGACCCAAGGCAATACGCTCAATTAATATTTGACAAAGGTGGCAAGAGCATACAGTGGAGTAAAGACAGCCTCTTTAATAAATGGTGTTGGGAAAATTGGACAGCTACATGCAAAAAAATGAAACTAGACCATCAACTTACACCATACACAAAAATAAACTCAAAATGGATAAAAGACTTAAATGTGACCCGTGAATCCATAAAAATTCTAGAAGAAAATGTAGGCAACAAAATTTTGGACATCATACGGAGCAGAATTTTCACTGATACATCACCTAAGGCAACAGAAATAAAGGAGAAAATGAACACATGGGACTACATCAAACTAAAAAGCTTCTGCACAGCAAAAGAAACAATCATCAAAATGGAAAGGCAACCCACTGTATGGGAGAACATCATTGCCAATGATGTATCAGATAAGGGGTTAATTTCCAATATATACAGAGTGCTCATACAACTCCACAAAAGGAAGACAAAGAACCCAATTAAAAAATGGGCAGAGGAGCTGAATAGACACCTCTCCAAACAGGACATACAAATGGCCAAGAGACATATGAAGAAATGCTCAACATCACTAATCATCAGAGAGATGCAAATTAAAACAACAATGAGGTATCACCTCACACCTGTCAGAATGGCCGCCATCAACAAATCATCAAACAACAAGTGTTGGCGAGGGTGTGGAGAAAAGGGGACTCTAATACACTGCTGGTGGGAATGCAGATTGGTGCAGCCGCTATGGAAAACAATATGGTGCTACCTCAAAAAATTAAAAATTGAACTTCCATTTGACCCAGTGATCCCACTGCTGGGAATATACCCTAGGAAGCCTGAAATAGCAATCAGGAAGAATATATGTACCCCCATGTTCATAGCAGCACTATTTAGAATAGCTAAGATCTGGAAACATCCCAAGTGTCCACCAGTAGACGAATGGATCAAAAAGCTGTGGTACATATACACAATGGAATACTATGCAGCGGTAAGAAAGAAAGATCTCTTATCCTTTGAGACGACATGGAGGGATCTGGAAAGTATTATCCTAAGTGAAAGAAGCCAAGCAGAGAAGGACAAATACCACATGATCTCACTTATATATGGAATATAATGAACATAACAGTCTGAGGAATACAGTAGACCCAGACACATGTAAGTGGGGCACAGACTGACATCCCTCAGAAGAGGGGATGGGGGGTGGGGGGGGGTGGGAAGAGATAAACCACAGAACTTATATGCATGTATGCATGACCAATGGACATGGACAACTAAGCCGGGGACAGGGTGGAGGGGGGGGTGTGCCAATGGGGTAAAAAGGTAAAATATCTGTAACAAAAAAATAAATAAATAAAAAAAATTTCAAAAAAAAAAAATATTCAGAAAACCTTTTTATTGTATTATATTTTGTTAGAAGGGCTAGAAGTGGTACACTAAATTGATCTGATGATCCCAACAATCTGAAAAACATTGATGGAATTGGAACTGGGTTTTCATTCTTAGAGTGTGCAACCCAGAAGATATCTCTGGGTTGTCTTCTAAATTCAGAAGCTCAAAAACTAGCGGATACCTGAACTTTTCCTGGGCTTGCAAATCTACTCAGGAACGTAAGACTTGACAGGGTATTTAACGTGGGCCCAACGAGGCTCATCCAAACCCAGTAGAGGTAGCCACAAACAGCAGAACACCAACACCCACAAGGAAAATTTGGAAGGAACCAAAACCCAGTGAGAGCCAAAATGGTGAAACAAAGAAACAAATCCCAAATAGAAGAATGAGAGAACTCTATCAAAGATGAGATCAATGAAATGCAGCTATGCAATTTATCAGAGGTAGAGTTCACAGCCATGATCTTGAGGAAGCTCAACAGCATGAGTAAGGACATCAGCACCATGAGTAAAGATATAGAAACACTGAAAACCAACCAAGTGGAAATGAAGAATGACATAGCAAAAATTAAGAGCACATTGGAAGCAATAACCAGCAGAGTAGAGGAACCTGAGGATTGGATCAGTGAATTAGAAGACAGGGTAAAAAAATTAACCAATCAAAAAACCAAAAGGAAAAAGCAATTGAAAAACAGGAACACAGCTTAAGAGAACTATGGGACAACTGGAAATGTAATAACATTTGCATTATAGGAGTCCCCGAAGAGGAAGAAAATGGGCAAGGGTTAGAGAATATAAATGAAGAAATAGTGACAGAAAATTTTCTTAACTTTGTGAAGGAAGAAGGCATTCAGGTTCAAGAACCACAGATAGCCCCAAGTAAGAAGAACCCAAACAGGCCCACACCAAGACACATAGTAATTAAAATGCCAAAAATTCAGGACAAAGAGAGAATCCTAAAGGCAGCAAGAGATAAGCGACAGGTTACCTACAAAGGAAACCCCATATGACTCTCAGCTGACTTCTCAACAGAAACACTACAGGCCACAAGGGAATGGCTTGAAGTAATCAAGGTCATGAAAAACAAGGATCTGAGTACAAGACTACTCTATCCAGCAACGCTTTCCAGACAAAATAAGGCTAAGGGAACATATTAAAACCAGACCAGCAGTGCAAGATATGCTAAAAGGACTGCTGAAATTAGTAGAAGAAATACAAAGAAAAGGGAAACCACACTAAAAAAATGGCAATAAATAAGTACATATCAATTATCACCTTAAATGTATATGATTTGAATGCTCCAATAAAAAGACACAGAATAGTTGACTTGATAAGAAACCATGACTCACATATATGTTGTATTCAAGAGACCCACCTCACAACAAAAGACTCATGTAGATTGAAAGTGAAAGGATGGAAAAAAATCTTTCAAGCAAACATAAAGGAAAATAAAGCTGGAGTAGCAATACTCATATCTGATAAAGTAGATTTCAAAATGAAGGCATATAAAAAAAAAATGTAGGCATAACTGGAGGCAAAGAAGGCAACTACCGAATATTGACAGGATCTATCCAACAGGAACATATAACCTTGGTAAACATATATGCAGTCAATATAGGTGTACCAACATATATTAAAAAACTTCTGTAGGACTTTAAAGAAGAAATCAACAGCAATACAATCATAGCAAGGGACTTCAAGACCCCCGCTGACATCACTGGATAGGTCATCTAGACAAAATATTAACAAGAAAACACAGACTCTAAATGAAGTGCTAGATCAAATGGATTTTATAGATATCTATAGAGAATTACACCCCAAAACTACAGAATTCACATTTTTCCGAAGTGCACATTGGACATTCTCAAAGACAGACCACATGTTAGGGGACAAACTAAGTCTCTACAAGTTAAAGATGATTGAAATCATATCAAGCATCTTCTCAGATCACAATGTCATGCAACTAGAAATCAATTGCAACAAGAACATGCAAAGACATTTGGAAACATGGAGGCTAAATATCATGTTATTGAACAATGAATGGGTTACCATGGTGATTAAGGACAAAATTAATAACTTCTTGGAAATCAATGAAAATGAACACACGATGCAAAATCTATGGGATGCAGAGAAAGCAGTTCTGTGAGGGAAGTTCATAGCACTACAAGCCTACCACAAGAAACAAGAAAAATTTCTAATAAATTATCTAACCTCACAATGTAAAGAACTAGAAGTCAAACAAAAAGTAAACCCCAGAGCAGGAAGAAGGAAGAAAACAGTAAAGATCAGAGCAGAAATAAATGACATGGAGACCAAAAAAACAATTCAAAGGATCAATAAAACAAAGAGCTGGTTCTTTGAAAAGATAAAAATGATCGATGGTCCCTTAGGTAGACTCACCAAGAAACAAAGAGAGAACCCAAATACACAAAATCAAAAATGAAAGAGGATGAATAATAACTGACACTACAGAAATACAAAAGAGTGTTAACAAATATTATAAACAATTATATGGCAACAGATTCAACAATCTAAGTGAAATGGACAAATTTCTAGAAACATATAGTCTCCCAAACTGGACCGGGAAGAGAGAGAAAACTTGTACAAAACAATTACAACAAAAGAAATTGAAAATATAATCAAGACTATCCCAGCAAACAAAAGCCCAGGCCTGGATGGCTTCACTTCACAGGGGAATTTTACCAAACATTCAAAGAAGAACTAATACCCATTCCCCTCAAACTATTTCAAAAAATTAAAGAAGGAGGAAGACTTATAAGCTTGTTTTATGAGGCCAGCATAATAATTCTAATTCCAAAACCAAAAAAAAAAAAAAAAGACACTAGAAAGAAAGAAAACTACAGGCCAATATCCTTGATGAACATAGATGCCAAAATCCTGAACAAAATACTAGCAAATTGAATCCAGCAATACATCAAAAAATTATTCACCTTTACCAAGTGGAATTCATCCCAGGGATGCAAGGCTGGTACAATATTTGCAAATCAATATATGTGATACACCACATAAACAAAATGAAATATAAACATCATATGATTATATCAATAGACGTTGAAAAAGCATTCGACAAAATCCAGGACCCATTTCTGATAAAAACAATCAGCAATCTGGGAATATAAGGGTCATATGTCAACATAATAAAGGCCATATATGAAAGAACTACAGCCAACATCATACTCAATAGCCAAAATATAAAAGCATTTCCCTTAAGAAAGGAACAATACAAGGATGCCCACTTTTGCCACTTTTATTTAACATAGTACTAGAAGTCTTAGCCATAGTAATCAGACAGGAAGAAAAAGTAAAAGGGATCCAAATTAGAAAGGAGGATGTAAAACAGTCATTATTTGCAGATGACATGATAGTATACATAGAAAACCCCAAAGACTCCATCAAAAATTTACTAGACTTAATAAATGAATTTGGCAAAGTAGCAGGACATAAAGTTAATGTCAAGAAATCGATGGAATTCTTATACACCAATGATGAAGTCACAATCCCATTTACAATAGCAGCAAAAAAATTTAAGATACCTAGGAGTTAACTAAACCAAATAAATAAAGGACCTATTTGCAGAAAACTTCAAGTCATTGAAAAAAGAAATAAAGAAAGATATAAAAAAGTGGAAGCACATACCTTGTTCATGGATTGGAAGAATCATCATTAAAATGTTCATATTACCCAAAGCAATCTATAGATTCAATGCAATCCCCATCAAAATACCAACGGCATACTTCACAGAATTAGAAAAAGTACTTCAAAAGTTCATATGGAACCAAAAAAGACCTCGAATAGACACAGCAATCTTGAAAAAGAAGAACAAAGTTGGAGGAATCACATTACCACATTTCAGGTTATACTAAAAAGCCATTCTAATCAAAACATCCTGGTACTGGCACAAGAACAGGTAGATAGATCCATGGAACAGAATAGAGAACCCAGAAATGGACCCAAGGCAATATGCTCAATATTTGACAAAGGTGGCAAGAGCATACAGTGGAGAAAAGACAGCCTTTTTAATATATGGTGTTGTGAATATTGGACAGCTACATGCAAAAAATGAAACTAGATCATCAACTTACACCATACATAAGAATAAACTCAAAATCTATAAAAGACTTAAATGTGACTCATGAATCCATAAAACTCTTAGAAGGAACTATAGGCAACAAAATATCAGACATCATATGCTTCAGAATTTTCACTGATCCATCACTTAAGGCAATAGGAACAGAGGAGAAAATGAACACATGGCACTACATGAAACTCAAAGTTTCTGCAAAACAAAAGAAACAACCATCAAAACAGAAAGGGATCCCACTATATGAAAGAGCATAATCACCAATGATGCATCAGGTAGGAGTTAATTTCCAATATATATAGATTGCTTACAGAACTCAACAAAGAGAAGACAAAGAACCCAATTAAAAATGGGCAGAGGAGCTGAATAGACACCTCTCCAAACAGGACATACAAATGGCTAAGAGATAAAGAAATGCTCAACATCACTAATCATCAGAGAGATGCAAATTAAAACAACAATAAAGTATCACATCACACCTGTCAGAATGGCCACCATCAACAAATTATCAAACAACAAGTATTGGCGAGGGTGTGGACAAAAGGGGACTCTAGTACACTGCTGGTGGGAATGCAGACTGGTTAAGCCACTACGGAGAACAATATGGTGTTACCTCAAAAAATTAAAAATTGAACTTCCATTTGACCCAGAGATCCCACTGCTGGGAATATACCCTAAGAAGCCTGAAACACCAATCAGAAAGAATATATGTACCCCCATGTTTGTAGCAGTTCTATTTACAATAGCTAAGATCTGGAAACAGCCCAAATGTCCATCAGTAGACAAATGGATAAAAAAGCGGTGGCACTTATACACAATGGAGTACTATACAGCTCTAGGAAAGAAAGATCTCTTATCCTTTGAGATGACATGGAGGCACCTGGAACGTTTTATTTTAAGTGAAACAAGCCAAGCAGAGAAAGACAAGTGTCATATGATCTCACTTATTTGTGGAATACAATGAACATAACAGTCAGAGGAATGGGGTAGTCCCAGACACATTGAAGTGGGTTACAGGCTGACAGTTTCCAGAAGAGGTGGTCGTGGGGGAGAGATAAACCACAGAACTTATATGCATGTATGCATGAACAATGGACATGAACAACAAAGCTAGGGACAGGGTGGGGAGGGGGAAGGGGGGAGTCAGTGGGGGGAAAAGGAGAAATATCTGTAACAAAAGTAAATAGATTAATAATTTAAAAAAAAAGATAAAGAAAAAAGGCATACAAGTTCAGGAAGCACAGAGAGCCCCAAATAAGAAGAGCCCAAACAGGCCCCACCAAGACACATCATAATTGAAAGGGAGAAAATTAAAGCAAAGAGAGAATCTTAAAAACAGGAAGAGAAAAGGAACAGGTTACCTACAAAGGAACCCCCATGGGCTATCAGCTGACTTCTCAATAGAAATACTACAGTCTAGAAGGGAATGGCAAGAAGTACTCAAGGTAATAAAAAACTTGGGTTTGAATCCAAGATTTCTTTGTCCAGCAAGGCTATCATTCAAAATAGAAGGTGAAATAAAGAACTTCCCAGATAACAAAAGGCTCAGGGGATATATTAGCACCAAACCAGCACTGCAGGAAATGTTAAAAGGACTGCTGTAAAAAGTACAATAAAAGAGAAAAACATAACCATAATAGATAAAAATGGCAATAAATAATTACATATTATAATAATCATAAATGTTAATTGATTAAACTTTCCAATCAAAAGACACAGAGTAGCTAAATGGATAACAAAGCATGACTTACATATATATGTTGTTTACAAGAGACCCATCTCACACCAAAGACTCACACAGGTTGAAAGTGAAAGGATGAAAAAAAATCTGCCAAGCAAATGGAAAGGAAAAAAGCTGGGGTTGCAATACTAATATCTGATAAAATAGACTTCAAAATGAAGGCCATGACTATAGACAAAGAAGGCCACTACATAATATTGAAATGATCTATCCAACAGGAAGATATAACCTTGGAAAACATATATACATGCAATATAGGAACATCAAAATATATTTAAATACTTTAGAGGACTTTAAGGAGAAATCAACATTAAAACAATTATAGCAGGGGACTTCAACATCCTGTTGACATCAATGGATAGATCCTTTAGACAAAAAATTAACAAGGAACAGAGACTCTAAATGATGCAGTAGATCAAATAGACTTAATAGATATTTACAGGAAATCACACCCCCAAAATGTAGAATTTACATTATTAGCAAGTGCACACAAGATATTCTCAATGACAGACAGGTGTTAGGATACAAACTAAATCTCTAGAAGTTAAAGAAGATTGAAATTATATCAAGCATCTTTTAGATCAAATAGTATGCAACTAGAAATTAATTACAATAAAAACACACAAAGACATTCAAACATATGGAGTCTAAATAAAATGTTATTGAACATTGATTGGGTTTCCCAGGAGATCAAGGAAAAAATATAAAATTTTCTTGAAATCAATAAAAATGAACACATAACAAAACAAAATGTATGGGACACAATGAAAGCAGTTCTGAGAGGAAAGTTTCGAGCATAACAAGCCTACTTCAAAAGACAAAAAACATTTCTAATAGACTTTATAACCCTACAACTTTCAAGGGAAAACTAACACCCATTCTCTTCAAATTATTTCAGAAAAATTAAGAAGGAAGCTTACAAACTTATTTTATGAGGCCAGCATAATCTTAATTCTAAAATCAGAAAGATACACTACAAAGAAAGAAAACTACAGGCCAATATCCCTGATGAATGTAGATGCCAAAATCCTTAACAAAATATTAGCAAATTGGATCTAGCAATACATTAAAAAAATATTCACCATGACCAAATGGGATTCATCCCATGGATGCCAGGCTGATACAATATTTGCAAATCAATCAACGTGATACACCACATTCACAAAATGAAAGATAAAACTACATAATCATATCAATAGATGCTGAAAATAATTTGACAAAATTCAGCACTCTTTTCTGATAAAAATACTCAGCAATGTAGAAATAGAGGAATCATATTTCAACATAATAAAGGCCATATATATATATTTTATTTTGTGTGTGTGTGTGTGAGATATTTATTTGTTTTTTTAATTTAAAACATTTTTTTTGTTACAGATGTTTCTCCTTTTTTTACCCCATTGGCACTCCCCCATCCCCCCCGCCCCATCCCTGGCTTTGTTGTCCATGTCCATTGGTCATGCATACATGCATATAAGTTCTGTGGTTTATCTCTTCTCACCCCCCCCACCCCCTCTTCTGAGGGATGTCAGTCTGTGCCCTATTTCCATGTTTCTGGGTCTACCGTATTCCTCAGACTGTTATGTTCATTATATTCTGTATATAAGTGAGATCATGTGGTATTTGTCTTTTTCTGCTTGGCTTATTTCACTTACGATAATACTTTCCATGTCCCTCCAAGAGACCTTTTATTTCTTACAGCTGCATAGTACTCCATTGTGTATATGTACCACTGCTTTTTTATCCACTTGTCTACTGATGGACACTTGGGCTGTTTCCAGATCTTAGCTATTGTAAATAGTGCTGCTATGTACATGGGGGTACATATATTCTTCCTGATTGCTGTTTCAGGCTTCTTAGGGTATATTCCTAGAAGAGGGAACACTGGGTAAAATGGAAGTTCAATTTTTAATTTTTTGAGGTAACACCATATTGTTCTCCATAGTGGCTGCACCAGTCTGCATTCCCACCAGCAGGGTACTAGAGTCCCCTTTTGTCCACACCCTCGCCAACACTTGTTGTTTGATGATTTGTTGATGGCGGCCATTCTGACAGGTGTGAGGTGATACCTCATTGTTGTTTTGATTTGCATCTCTCTGATGATTAGTGATGTTGAACATTTCTTCATATGTCTCTTGGCCATTTGTATATCATGTTTGGAGAGGTGTCTATTCAGCTCCTCTGCCCATTTTTTAATTGGGTTCTTTGTCTCCCTTTTGTGTAAGTACTCTATAAATTTTGGAAATTAACCCCTTATCTGATACATCATTGGCAATGATGTTCTCCCATACAGTGGGTTGCCTTTTCATTTTGATGATTGTTTCTTTCTCTGTGCAGAAGCTTTTGAGTTTGATGTAGTCCCATGTGTTAATTTTTTCCTTTGTTTCTGTTGCCTTAGGTGATGTATCAGTGAAAATTCTGCTCTGTATGATGTCCGAAATTTTGTTGAATAAAGGCCATATATTAAAAACCTACAGCCAACATCATATTCAATGAGCAAACCTAAAAGCATTTTTTTAAATAACAGGGGCAGAAGAGGAATTTTTACTTTACCACTCTTATTTAATGTAGTGATGGAAGTCTTAGCCACAGTAATTAGACAAGAAGAAAAAATAAAAGAGATCCACATCAGAAAGGAGGATGTGAAACTGTTATTATTTGTTGATGGCATCATAATGCACATAGAACACATTAAAGACTATATAAAAAATTGACTAGATTTTATAAGTAAATTTGGCAAAGTAGCAGGGTACAAAATTAACATCTAGAAATTAATGGCATTGTTATACACCTATAATGAACACTCAGAAAAGAAAACAACTAAACAATCCCATTTACCACTGCAACAACAACCACAGAAATACCAAGGAATAAACTTAACCAAGGAGGTAAAAGAACTGTTCTCACAAAACTACAGTGCATTGAAGAAAAAAATAGAGAAAGATATAAAAAAGTGTAAATATATACCATATTAATGGATTGGTAAAATCACATCATTTAAATATCCATATTACCCAAAGCAAGCCACAAATTCAATACCATTTCTATTAAAGTACCATTAGTATCATCCTAAGTGAAATAAGCCAAACAGAGAAAGACAAATTTCGTATGATCTCACTTATTTGTGGAATATAATGAACATAACAGTTTGAGGAATGGGGTAGTCCCAGAGACGCGGAAGCGGGGTACAGACTGACAATCCCCTAAGGAGTGGGGAGGTGGGGGAGGGATGAACCACAGAACTTATACGCATGTATGCATGAACAGTGGACATGGACAACAATCTGGGGAAGGGGCAGGGAGGGGAGGGGTATGGGGGAATCAGTGGGGGAAAAAGGAGAATCATCTGTAACAAAAATTAATCAATAAAAAAGAAAAAAAAAAGTACCATTGGCATATTGCACAGATTTAGAACAAATACTCCAAAAGCATATTTAGAAATATAAAAGACCACAAATAGCCACAGCAATTTTGAAAAAGAAGAACAAATTGGGAGAAAATCACAATGTCAAATACAAATTATACTGCAAAGCGATTGTAATCAAAACCTCCTGGTACTGTCATAAGTACAGGCATATAGATCAATGGAACAAGTCAGTATGCACAATTAATATTCAATAAGAGAGGCGACAGCATACAATGGAGAAAATAAATGGTGTTGGGAACATTGGACTGCTATAAGAAAAAAACAAAAACTAGACCACCAGCTTACACCATACACAAGAATAACTCAAAATGAATAAAATACTTAAATGTAACCGTTGAAACTATAAAAATCTTAGAGGAAAATGTAGGCAAAAAAATCTCAGACATCATATGTAGTGGAATGTTTACTGATACATCGCCTAGGGCAAGAGAAACATTAGCAACCTTAATAAATGGAACTACATCAAACTAAATAGCTTCTGCACTGCAAAAGCATCCAGCATCAAAATGAGAAGAAAACCCACCCTCTGGGAGATCATATTTGCCACCAATACATAGGATAAGGGGTTAATATTCAAATTATATAAAGTACTCCTATGACTCAAAAAAAGGAAGATAAACAATCCAATTAATAAATGGGCAGAGGACCTGAATAGACACTTCTGCAAACAGGACATAGAAATCGTAGCAGACATATGAAAAGATTCTCCTCCGGACCGCAGGCGAACGCTCTAACCGCTGAGCCAAACCGGCCAGGGCAAAAGTATCTTTTTTTTTTATCCTCACCCGAGGATATTTTTCCATTTTTTGTACAGATAGAGTGGGAGGGAGAGAGAGGAAGGGGGAGAGAGAGAGAGAAACATCGATGTGAAGAGACACGTCGAGTGGCTGCTACCTGCACGACCAACAGGGCCGGGGACAAACTGCAACCGAAGTACGTGCCCTTAGCGGGAACCGAACCCGGGTCTCTCCGGACCGCAGGCCGACGCTCTAACCTCTGAGCCAAACCGGCCAGGGCTGAAAAGATTCTCAACATCTGTAATCATCACAGAGATGTTAATTGAAAGGAGTATGAGATATCACCTCACAACTTCCAGAATGGCTGCCATCAATAATTCATCAAACAACAAATGCTGGTGAGGGTATGGAGAAAAGGGGACTCTAGCACACTGCTGGTGGGAATGCAGACTGGTGCAGCCGCTACAAAAAACAATTTGGTGCTTCCTCAAAAACAAAAGGACTGCCATTTGACCCAGTGATCCTACATCTTGGAATATATTCTAAGAATCCCGAAACACCAATCAGGAAAAATATATGCATCCCTATGTTTAAAGCAGTGCTATTTACAATCACTAAGATCTGGAAACAGCCCTAGTGCCCATCAGTAGATGAGTGGACAACAAAGAGGCACATTTACACATTGGAATGCTATTTAGTTATAAGAAAGAGAGATTTCTTACCCTTTGAGATGACATGGAGGGACCTGAAAATACTATGCTAAATGAAATAAGCCAGTCAGAAAAAGACAAGTACCACATGATCTCAATTATTTGTACAGCATAATGAACAAAATAAGCTGTTGACCAAAAGAGGTCCAGAATCATGGAAGTAGAAAACCAACTGACAAACCTCAGAGGAATTGGGGTGGGGAAGGTTGGGAAGAGATAAACCAAATAATTATATGCATTTTTGCACAACAAATTGACATGGCCATTAGGCTAGAGAAGGCAGAAGAGAGTTGGGAGTGGGAAGGAGGGGGTCAATGGGGAAAAATGGGGAGCATCTATAATCCTTTAAATAATAAAAATAAAAGCAACACCAAAAACAAAGTAAAAAGGCAATCCACAGAATATATTCTAAGAATAAAAAAGAATAAAAAAAACTATTTTCATATCCTATATATGATAAAGAATTGATATTCAAGGAGACCGAAAAATGGCGGCGGAGTGAACGGAGCTACACAGACCGTCTCCCAGAACCAAACTGGAATTAAAACTATAACACAGACAAATCGACGGGAAAAACCAACAGAAAAGCAGCTTGCGAGGACCATACAATGAGGGACACTGACTCCACCTGGTAGGCTTGCGAAGGCACGAGACGAGACGGGGCTGGGAGCCCACGGTCGGCAGCTCGGCAGCAGCCTTAGCTGGGAGCAGCGCCCTCGGGTTACACTCCCAGGTGGGTCCACAGCGCAGCCGGGACAGAGGCTGAAACAGCCACAGCTACTCACCTTGGGCTCCGGCAGAGGGAGGGCGGACTGGACTGGATGTGACCGGAAACTTGGGGTTTGGAGGGCGCTCAGAGCTTTGGCTGAGTGCAGCCACTCAGGACGGTGGCCACATTGATCCTTCCCAGGGCTCTGAGGAGAGGCAGCAGCCCCTCCCTCGGAGATCCAACCCCACCCTGTGGCCATTGAAGTGCTAATTGAGGCTCACTAACAACCAGCATCTGCCCCACCCTCGTGAAAGCCCCTTGGCTGAGCACCAGAGGGAGTTTTTCAATCAACTGACAACCCAAAACTCATTAATTAACCTAGACTGCTAGCTTCCAGGCAAAAAGCTAGAGGATAACAGTATGTTTCCTGGGCTGGCAACTTTAACCAGGAAAGTAAGGCTTGACAGTGGTGTTCAACGTGGGTCCTCCCTCGCTCATCTAAACACAGGAGAGGGAGCCACAAACAGCAGAACACCAACACCCACAGGGAGAACTTGACAGGCTCCAAAGCCCACAGTGATAGCCAAAATGGTGAAACACAGAAACAGAAGCCAAATGAAAGAGCAAGAGACCTCCACCGAAGATGAGATCAATGTGGAGCAATTAGGCATGTTAACAGAGCTAGAATTCAGAGCCATGATCTTGAGGAAGCTGAACAGCATGAGTAAGGACATAGAGACACTGAAAATAAGCCAATTGGAAATTAAAAACCACAAAGAAGAGATAAAAAATGACATATCCGAAATGAAAAACACATTGGAAGGTTTAAAAAGCAGAGTAGAGGAAGCCGAGGACCGGATCAGAATTAGAAGACAGGGTAGAAAAAATCAGCGAATCAGAAAAACAAAAGCGATTAAAAAACAAGAAGACAGCTTAAGAGAACTATGGGACAACTGGAAACATAATAATATTCGCATCATAGGAGACCCCGAAGAAGAAGAAAAGGAGCAAGGGATAGAGAATATATTCAAAAAAATAGTGAGAGAAAACTTCCCTAATTTGGTGAAGGAAGAAGGCATTCAAGTTCAAGAAGCACAGAGAGTCCCAAGTAAGAAGAACCCCAACAGGCCCACCAAAGACACATAGTAATTAAAATGCCACAAATTAAAGACAAAGAGAGAATCCTAAAAGCAGCAAGAGATAAGCAACAGGTTACCTCCAAAGGGAACCCCATAAGGCTCTCAGCTGACTTCTCACAAGAAACACTACAGGCCAGAAGAGAATGGCATGAAGTAATCAAAGTCATGAAAAACAAGAATCTGAATCCAAGACTACTCTACCCAGCAAGGCTATCATTCAAAATAGAAGATCAAATAAAGAGCTTCCCAGACAAAAAAAGGCTAAGGGAATACATTAGCACCAAACCAGCACTGCAAGAAATGTTAAAAGGACTGCTGTAATTAGCAGTAGAAATGGGAAGAAAAATAGAACCACACTAAACAAAAATGGCAATAAATAAGTATATATTAATAATCACCTTAAACGTAAATGGATTGAATGCTCCCATAAAGAGACACAGAGTAGCTGATTGGATAAGAAAGCATGACTCATCTATATGTTGTTTACAAGAGACCCACCTCTCAACAAAAGACTCACATCGGTTGAAAGTGAAGGGATGGAAAAAAATTTTCCAAGCAAATGGAAAGCAAAAAAAAGCTGGGGTAGCAATTCTCATATCTGATAAAATAGATTTCAAAATGAAGACCATAACTAGAGACAAAGACGGCCACTACATAATATTGAAAGGATCTATCCAACAGGAAGATATAACATTGATAAACATATATGGACCCAATATAGGAGCACCAAAATATATTAAAAATCTTCTGGAGGACTTCCAAGGAGAAATCGACAACAATACAATCATAGCAGGGGACTTCAACACCCCGTTGACAGCACTGGATAGATCCTCTAGGCAAAAAATTAGCAAGGAAACAGAGACTCTAAATGAAGCACTAGACCACATGGATTTAATAGATATCTACAGAGAATTACACCCCAAAACTACAGAATACACATTCTTCTCAAGTGCACATGGGACATTCTCAAAGATAGACCACATGATAGGACACAAACTAAATCTCTACAAGTTCAAGAAGATTGAAATGATATCAAGCATCTTCTCAGATCACAATGGCATGAAACTAAAAATCATTTGCAACAAGAACATGCAAAGACATTTCAACACATGGAGGCTAAATAGCATGTTATTAAACAATGAATGGGTCACCGAGGAGATCAAGGAAGAAATTAAAAACTTCCTGGAAACCAATGAAAATGAACACACAACAACACAATGTATGGGATGCAGCGAAAGCAGTTCTTAGAGGGAAGTTCATAGCACTACAGGCCTACCTCAAAAAACAAGAAAAATTTCTAATTGACTGTCTAACCTCACAACTTAAAGAATTAGAAAGCAAACAAAAAGAAACCCCCAGAGCAAGTAGAAGGAAGGAAATAGTAAAGATCAGAGCAGAAATAAATGACATAGAGACCAAAAAAAAAAACAATTCAAAGGATCAATGAAACAAAGAGCTGGTTTTTCGAAAAGATAAACAAGATTGATGGACCCTTAGCTAGACTCACCAAGAACCAAAGAGAGAGAACCCAAATATGCAAAATCAAAAATGAAAGAGGAGAAGTAACAACCAACACTACGGAAATACAAAAGATCGTTAACAACTACTATGAACAACTATATGGCAACAAATTCGACAATCTAAGCAAAATGGACAAATTTCTAGAAACACACAGTCTCCCAAAACTATTCCCAGAAGAGATAAAAAACTTGAACAGACCAATAACAATTAAGGAAATTGAAGAGGTAATCAACACTCTCCCAGCAAACAAAAGCCCAGACCCAGATGGTTTCACGGGGGAGTTTTACCGAACATTCAAAAAAGAACTAACACCCATTCTCCTCAAACTATTTCAAAAAATTCAAGAAGAAGGAAGACTTCCAAACACGTTCTATGAAGCCAGCATAATTCTAATTCCAAAACCAGAAAAAGACACTACAAAGAAAGAAAACTACAGGCCAATATCCCTGATGAACATAGACGCCAAAATCCTGAACAAAATATTAGCAAATCGGATCCAGAAATACATCAGAAAAATTATTCACCATGACCAAGTGGGATTCATTTCAGGGATGCAAGGCTGGTACAATATTCGCAAATCAATAAACGTGATACACCACATAAACAAAATGAAGAATAAAAACCAAATGATCATATCAATAGATGCTGAAAAAGCATTCGACAACATCCAGCATCCATTTCTGATAAAAACGCTCAGCAATGTAGGAATAGAGGGATCATATCTCGACATAATAAAGGCCATATATGAAAGACCTACAGCCAACATCATACTCAATGGACAGAAACTAAAAACATTTCCATTAAGAACAGGAACAAGACAGGGATGTCCACTTTCGCCACTCTTATTTAACATTGTACTGGAAGTCTTAGCCACAGCAATCAGACATGAAGAAAAAATAAAAGGGATCCAAATTGGAAAGGAGGAAGTGAAACTGTCATTATTTGCAGATGACATGATATTGTACATAGAAAACCCTAAAGACTCCATGAAAAAACTATTAGACTTAATAAATGAATTTGGCAAAGTAACAGGATACAAAATTAACGTCAAGAAATCGACGGCATTCTTGTACATCAATGATGAACTCACAGAAAGAGAAACTGAAAAAACAATCCCATTTACCATCGCTCCAAAAAATTTACAATACCTAGGAATAAACTTAACCAAAGAAGTAAAGGACCCATTTGCAGAAAACTACAGGACATTGAAAAAAGAAATAGAGGAAGATATAAAAAAGTGGAAGCACATACCCTGTTCATGGATTGGAAGAATTAACATCATTAAAATGTCCATACTACCCAAAGCAATCTATAGATTCAATGCAATCCCCATCAAAATACCAACGACATATTTCATAGAACTAGAACAAATACTTCAAAAGTTCATATGGAACCAAAAAAGACCCCGAATAGCCACAGCAATCTTGAAAAAGAAGAACAAAGTAGGTGGGATCACAATACCAGATATCAGGTTATACTACAAAGCAACTGTAACCAAAACAGCCTGGTACTGGCACAAGAACAGGCAGATAGACCAGTGGAACAGAACTGAAAACCCAGAAATGGACCCAAGGCAATACGCTCTATTAATATTTGACAAAGGTGGCAAGAGCATACAGTGGAGTAAAGACAGCCTCTTTAATAAATGGTGTTGGGAAAAGGACAGCTACTTGCAGAAAAATGAAACTAGACCATCAACTTACACCATACACAAAAATAAACTCAAAATGGATAAAAGACTTAAATGTCACTCGTGAATCCATAAAAATTCTAGAAGAAAATGTAGGCAACAAAATTTCGGACATCATACGGAGCAGAATTTTCACTGATACATCACCTAAGGCAACAGAAATAAAGGAGAAAATGAACACATGGGACTACATCAAACTAAAAAGCTTCTGCACAGCAAAAGAAACAATCATCAAAATGGAAAGGCAACCTTCTGTATGGGAGAACATCATTGCCAATGATGTATCAGATAAGGGGTTAATTTCCAATATATATAGAGTGCTCATACAACTCCACAAAATGAAGACAAAGTCTGTCAAGGTGCCAGTTGCAGAAATTGCAAACAGCTGGAAATCCAGCACCATCCCCCACAGTAGCAGCCCAATCAGAGTCAAGATATACCCCCAGCAACAAAGGCTAGGGGACAGACTTCCATCCCCAGGCAACAGAAGCACAGAACAACAGCAGAGAACTATCCCCCCAAAAATAAATTACACCAAAGGCAGAGCAGGAGCTGAGCCCCACTGGGCAGCAACACTCCCCAGCCACCAGTGTCCAAAGGGCTCTGTTCAACCCAATGGCCCACAAGAGTGGTGTGGAACCGGAGTTCTGGACAGACCAGTGTGACCCAGTGGCCCACAAGAGTACTGCAGAGCTGGAGCTTGAAAGGGGCCAGTCTCAGCAAGCCCCATACCTTTCATTAAGTGGCCACAGGACTGGCACTAAAAGAAGCTAGCTTGGTTCACAACTTGGCTTTTCCTGGACACCTCCAAGCCTAGCACAAGAATCAATCTCTGCAGTTCACTTTGTGGCTTATGCCGGGTGGCCCCAGGTAGAACACAGGCAGTGGCTGACCTTGCCACAGAGCGAGCACAACTGGTAAACAGACCACATCAAAATACCACCACCCAACCACCTCCACAAGTGACACACTCAATAAGTGGACTCAGTGAGTACCAGAGCCCTGCTAATAAAAGTCTTGCTCTGTGTGGTGGGCCCCTACACAGCTGATCCTCTAAGGTAGTGGCTAGTGAGCATGGCCAGTCCTTGCAGATGACCAGCCTGAGTAAACAGCTCCCATTGATGTGCCAAGAGCAATTGAGACTCAATTACAAGGATTCCAAAATGGCAGCAGAGTGAATGAAAGCTACACAGACCATCTCCAAGGACCAAACTGGAATTACAACTAAAATAAAGACATATCATTGATAAAAAGCAACAGAAAAGCAGCTTGTGAGAACCATATAACCAGGGACACTGACTCAATCCTGGTAGGATTGCAGAGGCACAAGAGGGGGGCTGGGAGCCCATAGACAGCAGCAGTGAGCAGTTACATTCCCAAGCGACTCCACAGCACAGTACCGTGACAGAGCGCTGAAATAGCCAATCACTCATCTTGGGCTCTGGCAGACGAAGAGTGGACTGGATTGGAACTGTGTGGGGACACTCAGGATTTGCAGGGTGCTCAGAACTTTTGCTCAGTTGCAGCCACATAAGACTGTGGCCATCTTACTTCTTCCCAGGGCTCTGGGAGGAGGCAGCGGGCCTTCCCTCAGAGGTTCAACCCCACCCTGTGGGCCATTGAAATACAAATTGAGGCCCATTAACAACCAATATCTGCCCCACTCTTGGGAAATCCCCATACTCTGAACACCTGAGGAAGTTTTTTATTCAACTGAGAACCCAAGACTCTTCAAGTAACCAGTACTAATAGCCTCCAGGCAAAAAGCTAGAAGATAACTAAAACTTTCCTGGGCTTGCAACTCTACCCAGGAAACTAAGACTTGACAATGGTTTTAACATGGGTACTCCCTCACTTATCCAAACCCAGTAGAGAGAGCCACAAATGGCAGAACATCAAAACCCCCCAAAAAATTTGACAAGCTCCAAAATCCACTGAAATAACCAAAATGGTAAAACAAAGAAACAAATCCCAAATTAAAGAACAAGAGACCTCTACCGAAGATGAAATCAATGAAACTCAGTTAAACAAGTTAACAGAGTTAGAATTCAGAGCCATGATCTTGAGGAAGCACAACAGCATGAGTAAGGACATCAACACCATGAGTAAAGACATAGAAACTTTAAAAATAAACCAATTGAAAATTAAAAGCCACCAAGAAGAAATGAGGAATAAAATAGCAGAAATAAATAACACATTAGAAGGACTAAACAGCAGAGTAGAGGAAGCTGAAGACTGGATCAGTGAATTAGAAGACAGGGTAGAAAAAATCAACCAATCAGAAAACCAAAAGGAAAAAACAATTGAAAAACAGGAGGGCAGCCTAGGAGAACTGTGGGACAACTGGAAACATAATAACATTGGCATCATAGGAGTCCCTGAAGAGGAAGAAAATGGGCAAGGGTTAGAGAATATATTTGAAGAAATAGTGACAGAAAACTTTTCTAACTTGGTGAAGGAACAAGGCATTCAAGGTCAAGAAGCACAGAGAGACCCAAGTAAGAAGAACCCAAACAGGCCCACACCAAGACACATAGTAATTAAAATGCCACAAATTAAAGACAAAGAGAGAATCCTAAAGGCAGCAAGAGATAAGCAACAGGTCACCTACAAAGGGAACCCCATAAGGCTCTCAGCTGACTTCTCAACAAAAACACTACAGGTCAGAAGGGAATGGCATGAAGTAATCAAGATCATGAAAAACAAGGATCAGATCCAAGACTAGTCTACCCAGCAAGGTTATCATTCAAAAATAGAAGGTCAAATAAGGAGCTTCCAAGAGAAGAAAGACTAAGGGAATACATTAGCACCAAACCAGCACTGCAAGATATGCTAAAAGGACTGCTGTAATTAGCAGAAAAAAAATAGAAAGAAAAATATAACCACACTAAACAAAAAATCGAAATAAATAAGTACATATCAATAATTACCTTAAATGTAAATGAATTGAATGCTCCATTTAAAAGACATAGTAGTTGATTGGATAAGAAAGCATGACTCATATATATGTTATTTACAAGAGACCCACGTCACAACAAAAAACTCATGTAGGTTAAAAGTGAAGGGATGGAAAAAAAATTTTCAGGCAAACAGAAAGAAAAAAAAGATGGGGTGGCAATATTCATATCTGATAAAATTTATTTCAAAATGAAGGACATAACTAGAGACAAAGAAGGCAACTACATAATATTGAATGCATCTATCCAACAGGAACATATAACCTTGCTAAACATATATGCACCCAATACAGGATCACCAACATATATTAAAAATCTTCTGGAGGACTTTAATGGAGAACTCAACAGTACCACAGTCATAGCAGGGGACATAAACACCCCACTGACATCACTGGATAGATCATCTAGAGTAAAAAAAAATTAACAACGAAACACAGACTCTAAATGAAGTGCTAGATCAAATGGATTTAATAGATATCTACAGAGAATTACACCCCAAAACTACAGAATTCACATTCTTCTCAAGTGCACATGGGACATTCTCAAAGATACACCACATGTTAGGGCACAAATTAAGTCTGTACAAGTTCAAGAAAATTGAAATCATATCAAGCATCTTCTCAGATCACAATGGCATAAAACTAGAAATCAATTGCAACAAAAACATGCAAAGTCATTTGAACACATGGAGGCTAAATAGCATGTTACTGAACAATGAATGGGTTACCATGGAGATCAAGGAAGAAACTAAAAACTTCCTGGAAACCAATGAAAATGAAGACACAACAACACTAAATCTATGGGATGCAGCAAAAGCAGTTCTTAGAGGAAAGTTCATAGCACTACAGGCTTACCTCAAGAAACAAGAAAATTTCTAATAGACTATCTAACCTCAAAACTTAATAAACTAGAGAGCAAACAAAAAGAAAACCCCAGAGCAAGTAGAGGTAGGAAATAGTAAAGATCAGAGCATAAATAAATGACATAGAGACCAAAAAAACAATTCAAAGGTCAATGAAACAAAGAGCTGGTTTTTTGAAAAGATAAATAAGATTGATGGACCCTTAGCTAGACTCACCAAGAAACAGACTCACCCAAATAAACAAAATCAGAAATGAAAGAGGAGAAATAATAAATAACACCACAGAAATACAAAGGATTGTGAACAGATATTATCAGACAGATGCAAATTAAAACAACAATGAGGTATCACCTCACACCAGAATGACTGCCATCAACAAATCATCAAACAAGTGTTGGCGGAGGTGTGGAGAAAAGGGGACTTTAGTACATTGCTGGTAGGAATGCAGATTGGCGCAGCCACTGTGGTAAACACGATGGTGTTACCTCAAAAAATTAAAAACTGAATTGCCATTTGACCCAGTGATCCCACTTCTAGGAATATACCCTAAGAAGCCTGAAACACCAATCAGAAAGAATATATGTGCCCCAAGGTTTGTAGCAGCACTATTTACAATAGCTAAAATCTGGAAACAGTCCCAGTGTACATCAGTAGATGAATGAATTAAAAAAAACCTGTGGTACATATTCACAATGGAGTACTATGCAGCCGTAAGAAAGAAAGATCTCTTATCCTTTGAGTCGACATGGAGGGACCTGGAAAGTATTATCCTAAGTGAAACAAGCCAAACAGAGAAAGAGAAGTATCATTTCATCTCACTTATTTGTGGAATATAATTAACATAACAGTCTGAAGAACAGGGAAGTCGCAGAGACATAGAAGTGAGGTTCAGACCGACAATCCCCAGAACCAGGGGTGGAGGGGGAGAAATAAAACACAGAACTTACATGCATATATGCATGACCCATGAACATAGACAACAAAGCTGGGGTTGGGGCAGGAGAGAAGGGGAGGAGGTGTCAATGGTGTGGGGGGGGTGTAATGAGAAACATCTGTAACAAAAACAAATCAGTAAATAAAAAATAAATTTAAAAAATAGAAATAAATAAGGACCCTGACTGGTTTGGCCCAGCAGTTCAATCATTGGCCCACAGACCAAAGAATCATGGGTTTGATTCCAGTAAAGGGCAGGTGCTTCAGATGTGGTTCATCTCTGGCCCTGGCCAGGGTCATGTGGGAGGCAACCAGTTGATGTGTCTCTCTCATATTGGTGTTTTGTGCTCTCTCTCTCTCTCTCTCTCTCTCTCTCTCTCTGTTTTTCTCCCCCTCCACTCTATCTCAAGATGAATGGAAAAATATTCTTGGTGAGGATTTTAAAAAATAGAAGGAAAGAAATGAAAAGAAAAGAAATGAAAAGAAAAAAGAAAAGAAATGAGGTCAATAAGAGATATAAATAAAACAAGAGAGAAAAGAGCACAAATCTTAACAATAATACTATCAAAGCAATAAAGTAGAATAAATATAGAAAATATTGAAAAAAAGAACAAAATAATACCAAACAAACAAATGTTTTAAACGTCAGCCCAATTAAGTTTGTCTGGGAAGCTTATGTTGTCTGAGGCTCACTGTTTTGTATAATAATTTCAGACCTCTCAAGAGGAACATTTGTGTGATCCAATGACAGGAGCTGCCCAAATTTGGCTATCGCTGTCCTGTTGTATCTGTGGTCAGTCTGAGGCTCTCTGAGAACTGCATCCAACTTTCAGCTACTCCACCTCTCCACTTTTCCCCTGAGATTGCCCCGCCTTCCTCCAGCATCTTCTAAAGATAGTCTAGGATAGCTAGGGATAGTAGGCTTCCTATGTAGAAATTTTGCCACCAGCCACTGAATGAGAGGAAATTAATCTCTGCTTCAAAGCCAAACTTCTCAGTCTCTACCTTATCCTCCAACTGTAGTTTACCCTTGGGTGGTCTGGTGCAGGTTCAGGTTGGATACAGCCTGCTGCTGTTTCTGCAGTGGAATTTTCAGCTACCCTAGGCTCAGTAGGGTTGATCAAGAGTCTCTTGTTGCCTGCCCAGCCCATAGGAGGGGGTGCTAAGCATTTCCTCTTGACTCTAGACAATAGCCTCCTCAGGTTTTACTCTTTCTCTGAGTTATTCTCTCTACCCCTACCATAATGCACCCAGCAAGGATATTCGGGGCTTCAGTATGCTAATCCACGCCTTTTCCTGTTGGGGGTGGTGTTCCCAGCCTGAAGAAGGGGTATACATGGTCAACCCCTCCTTTCTAGGACTTAACTCACAGAGTGCCCAGATCAACCTCTCCACAGTACAGTCATAAAGCCCAGCTCTGTCTCCCCAATATCAGCCATCCCAGGGGATGCCCTGGGATGCTGTCCAAAAATAAAAAACAAGCAAAAAAAAAACCTGGTATTTAACAGCCTGGTATCCCCTGCCATGGGTCCAAGCAGAAGGGGTTACAAAGTCAGCCCCACACGGGACTCCAATCTGTTGTAGCAGCTGGTCTCAGGAAAGCCTGGATGAGATTCTCAACTCCATTCACGTACCCAACGCTCTTCAGTGCAGGCCAAATAACCCCAATCTGCCCTTCCACTGTCACCACAGGAGGGAGCAGCCAGAGTACCCCACAAGTAGGGAGAGGAGTCCCAAACTCACTCTGGAGATGGGAGAGTCCTCTGCTCCTTTCCTATGCCACACAGCCCAGTCACTACCCCGGTGCTCTGTACAATGCCTTTCAGAAAAGCATAGGTTCCCTTTAAGTCACTGTTGGGTGGAGACTTCTGGCTCTTTTATATTCTGGGGCCACACATAGGGGCACAGTCTATCTACCAGCAGATCCCATGCTGAGTATCTTCTGTGAGGGCTGCTGCCTTTGGGTGTATTCTTTCACTGGGAAGGTGCAGACCCAACCTCCCAAACAAAATTGAGTTCCCATGAACCTTTCTGCCTGATGTTGCACGGGCTCTCCTTCCAATCTCTGTTTTTCAGGGTTCAGGATCCCTGCATGTGGATGCAAGCCCACATTTCCACAGAAAGGGAGCTTTGCAGCCACTATCGCTCAGGCCTCTCAGGTGAGCACCAGCGCCAGGTGACTCCCCCTTTCCATGACTCTTCGTCTATTACCATTCTCTTCTGTGATTTTTCAGTGTTCCATAGACAAAATATGTCCAATTAGCTACAATGTTCTGTTTTTTGTTTTGTTTTGTTTTGTTTTTTCCCAGCTGACTATGCAGTATTTTATCTGTAAATCTGTTCCATAGCTGGGAGCAAAGGCACTCAGCCTCCTCTTATGAAGCGGTCATCGTAAGCCCCATTCTCTATGCACACTTTTGTGATCTTACATGGTATCTAATTTTATTTCCAGCTTTATTCCTGAACATGAAGAACTGTAATTTTTCAAAGCATTCTCCATTAGTAAACCTGTTGCCAATTTTTCAAAATTTTAAATAGTGCTAAAATAAATATATAATTTTTCATAAAACATTTTCTGCAGAGAGAAAAATATTTCTTAGCCTAATTCATAGAAGTAAAATTACTATTGTTATTATAATTATTAATTTATTTATTTTGCTTGCAGATCCCCCCCCCTCATTGACACCCTCCTTCCATGCACCCCACCACAGCATTTTTGTCTATGTTCATTGGTTATGCATATATGTATATAAGTTCTTTGGTTTATCTCACTCCCTCCCCCCATCCCGAGGTTTGTCAATCTCAACCATACTCCTTTCTATGTCTCTGGGTCATTTTGTTCATCAGTTTATTTTGTTCATTATATTGCATGAATAAGTAAGATC
This sequence comes from Molossus molossus, assembly GCF_014108415.1. NCBI lineage: Eukaryota > Metazoa > Chordata > Mammalia > Chiroptera > Molossidae > Molossus > Molossus molossus. The sequence goes on from NW_023425399.1 coordinate 46,668,851, forward strand.
ACATGGTATTTGCCTTTCTCTGATTGGCTTATTTGGTTTAGAATAACACTCTCCAGGTCCACCCATGTCATGTCAAAGGATAAAAAGCTTTTTTTTCTTACAACTGAATAGTGTTCCATTGTATATATGTATTTGTCCACTTATCTATTGATGGACACGTGGGCTGTTTCCAGATCTTAGCAATTGTAAATATTGCTGCTATGAACATAGGGGTACATATATTCTTCCTGACTGATGTTTCAGGCTTATTAGGGTATGTTCTTAGAAGTGGGATCACTGGGTCAAATGCCAGTTCTACTTTTAATATTTTGAGGAAACACCATATTGTTTTTCATAGTGGCTGCACCAGTTTGCATTCCCACCAGCAGTCCCCTTTTCTCCACAGTCTCGCCACACTTGTTTGATGATTTGTTGATGGCAGCCATTTGGGCAGCTGTGAGGTGATACCTCATAATCATTTTAACTTGCATTTCTCTGATGATTAGTGATGTTGAACATTTTTTCATATGTCTCTCGGCCATTTGTATGTCCTGTTTGGAGAGGTGTCTATTTAGATCTTCTGACCATTTTTCATATGGATTCTTTATCTTCCTTTTTGAATTGTACGAGTACTCTATATATTTTAGAAATTAACCTCTTATAAAATGTATTGTTGGCAATTATGCTCTCCCATATGGTGAGTTTCCTTTCTATTTTGATGCTTGTTTCTTTTGCTGTGCAGAGTTTTTTAGTTTGCTGTATTACCATGTATTAATTTTTCCTTTTTTTCTGTTGCCTTAGGCGTTGTATCAGTAAAAATTCTACTGCATCTGATGTCTGAAATGTTGTTGCCTACATTTTCTTCTAGAATTTCACAAGTCACATTTAAGTCTTTCATCCATTTTGAGTTTATTCTTGTGTATGATGTATGTTGGTGGTCTAATTTTATTTTTTATTTTTTGCATTAGCTGTCCAGTTTTCCCAACACCATTTATTAAGAGGCTGACTTTACTCTATTGTATGCTCTTGCCACCTTTGTCAAATATTAATTGAGCATAATGTCTTGGATCAGTTTCCGGGTTCTCCGTTCTGTTCCACTGATGATCTCTATGTTTGTTCTTGTGCCAATACCAGGCTGTTTTTATTACAATGGCTTTGTAGTATAACCTGATATTTGATATTGTGATTCCCTGAAACTTTATTCTTCTTTTTCAAAATTGCTGTGTCTATTTGGGGTCTTTTTCTGTTTCATTTAAACTTTTGTAGTGTTTGTTATAGTTCTGTGAAATATGTTGGTATATTGATGGGGATTGCATTGAATCTATAGATTGCTTTGGGTAGTGTGGACATTTTATTGATGTTGATTTTTCCAATCTATGCACAAGGTATATGCTTCTACTTTTTTTAATATTGTCTGCTATTTTCTTCCAATGTCCTGTAGTTTTCTCTAAACAGGTCCTTTACTTCTTTGCTTAAGTTTATTCCTAGGTATTTTAATTTCTTTGTTGCAATGGTAAATGGGATGGTTTTTTAAATGTCACTTTCTGTGTGTTATTTGTGTATAAAAATGCCAGTAATTTGTGGATGTTGATTTAGATTCTCTACTTTCCCAAAATCATTTATTAAATTTAGTAGGTTTTTTTATTTTTTATTTTTTATGGGTTCGTTAGGGTTTTCTATGTACAATATCATGTCATCAGTTTCACTTATTCCTTTCCAATTTGGATTCCTTTTATACTTTTTTCTTGTCTGATTGCTGTGGCTAAGACTTCCAGTATCATGTTAAATAAAAGTGGTGAAAGCAGGCATTCCTGTCTTGTTCCTGTTCTTAAGGGAAATGCTTTTAGGTTTTGCCCATTGAGTGTGATGTTGGCTGTAGATTTGTCAGAAATGGTCTTTATTTTGTTGAGATACAATCCTTCTGTTCTCACTTTGCTGAGATTTTTTAACAAAAATGGATGCTGAATTTTGTCAAATGCTTTTTCAGTGTCCATTGATATGAGCACATAATTTTTATCTTTCATTTTTTTATGTGGTGTATCACATATATTGATTTACAAATATTGCTCCCACCTTGCATCCCTGAAATAAATCCCACTTGGTCGTGGTGTATATATTTTTAAATATATTTTTGGACTCGATTTGCTAAGATTTTGCTAAGGATTTTGGCATTTGCGTTCATCAGGGATAATGACCTATAATTTTTTTTCTCTGTAGTGTCTTTATCTGGTTTGGGGGTTAAGATTATGCTGGCCTCATAAAAAGAGTTTGGTAGTCTTTCTTTCCCTTGAATTTTACAATAATTTGAGGAGAATAAGTGATAGTTCTTCTTTGAATATTTTGTAAAACTATCCTATGTAGTCTTCAGGACCGGGGCTTTTGTGTGCTGGAATTTTATTGATTACTTTTTCTATTTTCTTAATTGTTATTGGTCTGTTAACATTTTCTGACTCTTTCCAGTTGAGTTTATGAATAGTATATAATTCTAAGAATTTGTCCATTTTGCCTAGGTTGTCAAATTTGTTGGCATATTATTGTTCATAGTATTTTCTTACAATCTTTTATATTTCTAGGATGTCCATTGTGACTTCACCTCTGCCATTTTGAATTTTGTTCATTTGGTTTATCTTTCTTTCTTTCTTGGTTAGTATGGCTAAAGATTGATCAATCTTGTTTATCTTTTCAAAGAACCAGCTCTTGGTTTCATTGATCTTTTGTTTTAGTTTTTAGTCTTTTTTTTTTTTTGGAATTACTAATTCTTTTTTTTTTTTTTATTGATTAATTTTTGTTACAAATGATTCTCCTTTTTTCCCCCACTGATTCCCCCCTCCCCCTTCTCTCCCTGCCCCTTCCCCAGATTGTTGTCCATGTCCACTGTTCATGCATACATGCATATAAGTTCTGCGGTTCTTCCCTCTCTCACCTCCCCACTCCTTAGGGGATTGTCCTCAAACTGTTATGTTCATTATATTCCACAAATCAGTGAGATCATATGAAATTTGTCTTTCTCTGTTTGGCTTGTTTCACTTAGGATGAAACTTTCCAGGTCCCTACATGTAGTCTCAAAGGATAAGAGATCTTTCTTTCTTACCGCTGCGTAGTACTCCATTGTGTATATGTACCACAGCTTTTTAATCCATTCGTCTACTGATGGGCACTTGGGCTGTTTCCAGATCTTAGCGATTGTAAATAGTGCTGCTACAAAGATAGGGGTACATATATTCTTTCTGATTGGTGTTTTATGCTTCGTAGGGTATATTCCTAGAAGTGGGATCACTGGGTCAAATGGGAGATCAATTTTTAATTTTTTGAGGTGACACCATATTGTTTTCCATAGTGGCTGCACCAGTCTGCATTCCCACCAACAGTGTACTAGAGTCCCCTTTTCTCCACACCCTCGCCAACACTTGTTGTTTGATGATTTGTGGATGGCGGCCATTCTGACAGGTGTGAGGTGATACCTCATTGTTGTTTTAATTTGCATCTCTCTGATGATTAGTGATGTTGAGCATTTCTTCATATGTCTCTTAGCCATTTGTATGTCCTGTTTGGAGAGGTGTCTATTTAGTTCCTCTGCCCATTTTTTAATTGGATTCTTTGTCTTTCTTTTGTGGAGTTGTATGAGCACTCTATATGTATTGGAAATTAACCCCTTATCGGATATATCATTGGCAATTATGCTCTCCCATACATTGGGTAGCCTTTCCGTTTTGATGATTGTATCTTTCGCTGTGCAGAAGCTTTTGAGTTTGATGTAGTCCCATGTGTTCATTTTCTCCTTTGTTTCTATTGCCTTAGGTGATGTGTCAGTAAAAATTCTGCTGCGTATGATGTCTGAGATTTTGTTGCCCATACTCTCCTCTAGGATTTTTATGGATTCATGAGTTACATTTAAGTCTTTTATCCATTTTGAGTTTATTTTGGTGTAGGGTGTAAGTGGATGGTCTAGTTTCATTTTTCGGCAAGTAGCTGTCCAATTTTCCCAGCACCATTTATTAAAGAGGCTGTCCTTACTCCACTGTATGTTCTTGCCACCTTTGTCAAATATTAATTGAGCATATTGCCTAGGGTCCATTTCTGGGTTCTCCATTCTGTTCCACTGGTCTATATACCTGTTCTTGTGCCAGTACCAGGCTGTTTTGATTATGGTCGCTTTGTAGTATAACCTGAAATCTGGTATTGTGATCCCTCCAACTTTGTTCTTCCTTTCAAGATTGCTGTGGCTATTCGAGGCCTTTTTTGGTTCCATATGAACTTTTGAAGTAATTGTTCTAATTCTTTGAAGTATGCCGTTGGTATTTTGATGGGAATTGCATTGAATCTGTAGATTGCTTTGGGTAATATGGACATTTTAATGATGTTAATTCTCCCAATCCATGAACAGGGTATGTTCTTCCACTTTTTTACATCTTCCTCTATTTCTTTTTTCAAAGACCTGTAGTTTTCTGCGAATAGGTTCTTTATCTCTTTGGTTAAGTTTATTCCTAGGTATCTTAATTTTTTTTGCCACAATGGTAAATGGGATTGTTTGCTTAGTTTCTCTTTCTGTGAGTTCATCATTGGTGTATAAGAATGCCATCGATTTCTTGACGTTAATTTTGTATCCTGCTACTTTGCTGAATTCATTTATTAAGTCTAGTAAGCTTTTGGTGGAGTCTTTGGGGTTTTCTATGTACAGTATCATGTCATCTGCAAATAATGACAATTTCACTTCCTCCTTTCCAATTTGGATCCCTTTTATTTTTTCTTCATGTCTGATTGCTGTGGCTAAGACTTCCAGTACTATGTTAAATAGGAGTGGCGAAAGTGGGCATCCTTGCCTTGTTCCTGTTCTTAAGGGAAATGCTTTTCGTTTTTGCCCATTGAGTATGATGTTGGCTGTAGGTCTTTCATATATGGCCTTTATTATGTCTAGGTATGATCCCTCAATTCCCACACTGCTGAGCGTTTTTATCAGAAATGGATGCTGGATTTTGTCAAAGGCTTTTTCAGCGTCTATTGATATGATCATGTGGTTTTTATTCTTCAATTTATTTATGTGGTGTATCACATTTATGGATTTGCGAATATTGTACCAGCCTTGCATCCCTGGGATGAATCCCACCTGGTCATGGTGGATAATTTTTCTGGTGTATTGCTGGATTCGATTTGCTAGTATTTTGTTCAGGATTTTGGCATCTATGTTCATCAGGGATATTGGCCTGTAGTTTTCTTTCTTTGTTGTGTCTTTTTCTGGTTTTGGAATTAGAGTTATGCTGGCTTCATAAAACGAGTTTGGAAGTCTTCCTTCTTCTTGAATTTTTTGAAATATTTTGAGGAGAATGGGTATTAGTTCTTGTTTGAATGTTCGGTAAAACTCCCCTGTGAAACCATCCTGGCCTGGGCTTTTGTTTGCTGGAAGAGTCTTGATTACATCTTCAATTTCTTCTGTTGTTATTGGTCTGTTCAAGTTTTCAATCTCTATCTGATCCATTTTTGGGAGACTATGTGTTTCTAGAAATTTGTCCATTTCGCTTAGATTTTCGAATTTGTTGCCGTATAATTTTTCATAGTAGTTGTTAACGATCTTTTGTATTTCTGTAGGGTCAGCTGTTATCTCTCCTGTTTCATTTCTGATTTTATGTATTTGGGTTCCCTCTCTTTGTTTCTTGGTGAGTCTAGCTAAGGGTCCATCAATCTTGTTTATCTTTTCGAAAAACCAGCTCTTTGTTTTATTGATCCTCTGGATTGTTTTTTTGGTCTCTATGTCGTTTATTTCTGCTCTGATCCTTACTATTTCCTTTCTTCTACTTGCTCTGGGGTTTTCTTTTTGTTTACTCTCTAGTTCTTTAAGTTGTGAGGTTAGGTAGTCTATTAGAGATTTTTCTTCTTTTTTGAGGTAGGCCTGTAGTGCTATGAACTTCCCTCTCAGAACTGCTTTTGCTACATCCCATAGATTTTGTATTGTTTTGTCCTCATTTTCATTGGTTTCCAGGAAGTTTTTGATTTCTTCCTTGATTTCCTCGGTGACCCATTCATTGTTTAATAACATTCTATTTAGCTTCCATGTGTTAAAATGTCTTTGTATGTTCTTCTTGCAATTGATTTCTAGTTCCATACCATTGTGGTCTGAGAAGATGCTTGTTATAATTTCAATCTTCTTGAACTTGTAGAGACTTAGTTTGTGCCCTACATGTGGTCTATCTTTGAGAATGTTCCATGTGCACTTAAGACTAATGTGAATTCTGTAGTTTTGGGGTGTAGTTCTCTGTAGATATCTATTAAATCCATTTGGTCTAGTGCTTCATTTAGAGTCTCTGTTTCCTTGCTAATTTTTTGTCTAGAGGATCTATCCAGTGATGTGAGCGGGGTGTTGAAGTCCCCTGATATGACTGTATTGCTATCGATTTTTCCTTTGAAGTCCTCCAATAGTTTTTTAAATATATTTTGGTGCTCCTATATTGGGTGCATATATGTTTATCAAGGTTGTATCTTCCTGTTGGATAAATCCTTTCAATATTATGTAGTGGGCTTCTTTGTCTCTAGTTATGGCCTTCAATATGAAGTCTATTTTATCAGATATCAGTATTGCTACCCCAGCTTTTTTTTCTTTTCCATTTGCTTGAAAGATTTTTTTCCATCCTTTCACTTTCAATCTATGTGAGTCTTTTGTTGTGAGGTGGGTCTCTTGTAAACAGCATATAGATGAGTCTTGCTTTCTTATCCAATCAGTTACTCTGTGTCTTTTTATGGGAGCATTCAGTCCATTTACATTTAAGGTGGTTATTGATATGTACTTATTTATTGCCATTTTTGTTTAGTGTGGTTCTATTTTTCTTCCCATTTCTCCTGGTAATTACAGCAGTCCTTTTAACATTTCTTGCAGTGCTGGTTTGGTGCTAATGTAGTCCCTTAGCCTTATTTTGTCTGGGAAGCTCTTTATTTGACCTTCTATTTTGAACGATAGCCTTGCTGGGTAGACTAGTCTTGGATTCAGATCCTTGTTTTTCATGACCATGATTACTTCATGCCATTCCCTTCAAGCCTGTAATGTTTCTTGTGAAAAGTCAGCTGAGAGCCTTATGGGGGTTCCTTTGTAGGTAACCTGTTGCTTATCTCTTGCTGCTTTTAGGATTCTCTCTTTGTCTTTAATTTTTGGCAGTTTGATTACTATGTGTCTTGGTGTGGGCCTGTTTGGGTTCTTCTTACTTGGGGCTCTCTGAGCTTCTTGAACTTGAATACCTTCTTCCTTCACCGAATTAGGGAAGTTTTCTGTCACTATTTCTTTGAATATATTCTCTAGCCCTCGCTTACTTTCTTCTTCTTCAGGGACTCCTATGATACGAATATTATTCCGTTTCCAGTTGTCCCACAATTCTCTTAAGCTCTCTTCTTGTTTTTTAATCTTTTTTTCCTTTTGGTTTTCTGATTGTTTGATTTCTTCTAGCCTGTCTTCTAATTCACTGATCCGGTCCTCAGCTTCCCCTACTCTGCTTTTTAGACCTTCCAGTGTGTTTTTCATTTCTGATATGTCATTCTTCATTTCTTCCTGTTGGTTTTTCATTTCCAGCTGGTTTATTTTCAACATTTCTATGTCTTTACTCATGTTGCTCATGTCCTTACACATGCTGTTGAGCTTCCGCAACATCATGGCTCTAAATTCTAGTTCTGTTAACTTGCTTAACTGCACCTCATTTATTTCATCTTCTGTAGAGGTCTCTTGATCTTTCATTTGGCTTTTGTTTCTGTTTCTCACCATTTTCATTATCACAGTGGGCTTTGGAGTCTGCCAAGTTTTCCCAGTGGGTGTTGGTGTTTTGCTGTTTGTGGCTCCCTCTCCTGGGTTTGGATGCACCAGGGAGGACCCACTTTAATCCCGCCAAGTCCCCTGTTCTGCGGGAGTCTGTGTGGCTCCAGCCGAGAGTTTAGCAGGCTATAGCGTTACGAGGGCCCATGCAGGGTGGCAAGGGAGGCGGTGGGAATAATTTCCCGCTGAGTTCCCTGGTCCCGCGGAGTTCCCTGGTCCCACTGTGGTCCCTGGTCTAGCTGAGTTCCCTGGGGCCCTCGAGTCTGTGCGGCTCCAGTGGAGAGTTTAGCTGGCTACAGAGTTCCCAGGGTCCATGCAGGGTGGCAAGGGAGACAGTAGGATTAACTTCCCGCTGAGTTCCCCGGTCCCGCGGAGTTCCCTGGGAGCCACGAGTCTGTGCGGCTTCAGCGGAGAGTTGAGCTGGCTACAGAGTTTCCAGGGCTGTGCACGGTGGGAAAAGAGATGGTAGGATTAACTTCCCGCCAAGTTCCCCGGTCCCGCAGAGTTCCCTGGTCCCGCCCAGTTCCCTGGGGGCTGGGAGTCTGTGCGGCTTCAGCGGAGAGTTTAGCTGGCTACAGAGTTTCCAGGGCCATGCACAGCGGGAAGGGAGACGGTAGAATTAACTTTCCGCCGCATTCCCCGGTCCCGCCGAGTTCCCTGGGGGCCGTGAGTCTGTGCGGCTTCAGCGGCTACAGAGTTTCCAGGGCCGTGCACGGCGGGAAGGGAGAAGGTAGAATTAACTTTCCACCGCGTTCCCCGGTCCCGCCAAATTCCCTGGGGGCCATGAGTCTGTGCTGCTTCAGCGGCTACAGAGTTTCCAGGGCCGTGCATGGCGGGAAGGGAGACTGTAGAATTAACTTTCCGCCTAGTTCCCCGGTCCCGCCTAGTTCCCTGGTCCCGCCCAGTTCCCTGGGGGCCAGGAGTCTGTGCAGCTTCAGCGGAGAGTTTAGCTGGCTACAGAGTTCCCAGGGCCATGCACGGTGGGAAGAAAGACAGTAGAATTAACTTCCCGTCTAGTTCCCTGGCCCCTGCCCAGGCCGCTGCGAACCCTGGGCTCTCAGTCCCCTCTCCCATCCTCGCAAGCCTACCAGGACTGAGTGGGTGTTTCTGGTTAAGTGGTCCTCCAAGATGTCTTTCGGCTGCCCTTTCCTGACGGTTTGCCTTTATTTTCGTTGTAAATCCAGTTTGGTCTTGGGAGACTGTCTGGGTCGCTCCATTCACTTTGCCGCCATTTTTTTTTTTTTAGTTTTTAGTCTTTATGTTATTTATTTCTACTCTGATTTTCATGATTTCCTTCCTTCTGCTAACTCTAGGTTTCTCTTTTTGTTATCTTTCTAGATCTTTAAGTTGTTAGGTTCAATATTTTATTTGAAATTTTTCTTCCTTCTTGAGTTAGGTCTGTAGTGCTAGAAACTTCTCTCTTAGGACAGCTTTTGCTATATCCCAGAGATTTTGTATTGTTTTTTGTTCATATTCATAGGTTCCAGGAAGTTTTCTTTATTTCTTTCTTCATCTCATTGGCAACCTATTTGTTGTTTAATAACATGTTATTTAGCCTTCATGTTTAAATGTTTTTGAGGGTTTTATTGTAATTAAATTCTAGTTTTATGCCATTGTAATCTGAGAAGATGCTTGAGATGATTTCAATCTTCTTGAATTTGTAAAAAACTTATTTTGTGTCCTAACATGTGGTCTATCTTTGAGAATGTCCCATGTGCACTTGAGAAGAATGTATATTCTGAAGCTTTGGGATAAAATATTCTGTGAATGTCAATTAATTCCAACTGATCTAGTTCTTCATTTAAGAACTTCTTTTATTTAGAAGATCTATCAGTGGTGTCAGTGGAGTGTTAAAGTTGCCCACTATGATTGTATTGCTATTGATCTTTCCTTTGAAGACCTCCAGAAGTTTTTAAATATATTTTGGTGCTCCTATATTTGGTAAATATGTTCCCCCGTGTTATATCTTCTTGTTGGATTGATCCTTTTAATATTATGTAGTGACCTTCTTCGTCTCTTGTTATGGACCTTGTTTTGAAGTCTATCTTATCAGATATGAATATTGTTACACCAGATTTATTTTTAATTTGCCTCGAAAATTCTTTTCCATCCTTTCACTTTCATTCTGGGTGAGTCTTTTGTTGGGAGGTGGGTCTCTTTTACACAGCATATACATAGGTCATGTTTTCTTATACAGTCAGCCACCCTATGTTTTTTTATTGGAACATATAAGCCATTTACATTTAAGGTTATTATTGATAGATACTTATTAGTTGCCATTTTTATTTATGTCTGTGTTCTCTCTCTATATATATTTCTTCTTTTACTTAAACATTCCATTTAGCATTTCTTGCAGTGCTGGTTTGGTGCTAGTGCATTTCTTTAGATTTTATTTTTTGTCTGTTAAGCTCTTTGTTTCACCTTCAATTTTGAATGATAACCTTGCAGGATAGAGTAGTCTTAGATTCAGACCCTTGCCTTTTATTATTTTGTGGTCTTCATGCCACTTTTGGCCTGCAGTGTTTCTATTGAGAAATCAGCTGATGGTCTAATGGGAACTCCCTTGTAGGTAACTTTCTGTTTCTCTCTTGCTTCTTTTAAGATCCTTTATCTGTCTTTAATGTTTGCCATTTGTATTATGATGTGTCTAGTTGTGGGTCTTTTTGGGTTCATCTTGTTTGGGACTCTCTGTGTTTCCTGGACTTTTGTGATTTTTTCCTTCACCAAATTAGGAAAGTTTTCTGTCATTATTTCTTCAAAGAGGTTCTCTATTCCTTTCTCTGATTCTCTTCTTTCTGTTATCCCTATGATGATCCCCTAGCTCCCTGAAACTTTTCTCCTGCTTTTTAATTTTTCTTCCATTTGCTGCTCTATTTGGGTGTTTTTTTCTACATTGTCTTCTTACTCATTGATTCAGTCTTCAGCTTCTTCTAATGTACTACTGAATCCTTCTAAGGTATTTTTCATATCAACTATGTCATTTTTTTATTTCCACTTTATTTTTATTCATAGCTTCTACCTCTTTTCTTATGCTGATGAAGTTCCCATTGAGCTCTTTATAATTCTCATTAAGTTGCTTGTAGTTCTCACTAAATTGTTTGAGCATCTTAAAACCATTGTTTTTAGTTCTGTATCTGACAAATTGCTTGCTTCAATTTCATGTGGTTCCTTTTCTAGTGAATTATCTCTCTTTTTTTTTATTGGGGTGTTGTTTCTTTGTCTCACCATTTTAGCAGTCTGGTAGATCCAGACCCAGTGAGGGATGTTGGGATGTGTAGGCAGGTCGATGTGTATCAAATAAGGCTGCTGTGCCTCCCAGACCGTTCTGGTGTGTGGTGCCTCTTGCCTGCTGTGGGTCTTAAAGGATTGACAACCAGCAGCTGGTAGGGGTCTGTCATAGTAGGTGTTGCTGTGGCTTGTGGGTCCAATTGGTGTACTGCTAGGGTGCACTGCTGCCTGGTGAGGCTCAGCTCCTGATCAGTTGCTGCTGATGCTGCTAGGGGCAAGTGTAAGCTCCTGGTTTGGACTGCTACTGCTGCTGCTGTTGCCAGAAGGTACTCTCAGCTCCCAATCCTCTGCTGCTGTTAAGGGCTAAAAATGTTCAGCTCCTAGGACTTTGTTGCTGCTTGGGGAGGGGCTCAACTCCAAATGTGTTGCTGCAGTTTTCAGGGGCTTGTCTCAGCTACCCAAGCTTTGCTGCTACTTGGGCTGTGGCACCACTCCTGATTAGCCTCTGATGATACTGCTGAGGATGGGTCTCCACTGATGATTTGTGCTGCTGCTGCTGCTGCTGCTGCTGCTGCTGCTTGGGGATGGATGTCTGTTCTGAGCCTCTTTTGCTGAAGGTGTGTCTCATCTCCTGATCCTCAGCTGCTATTGGGGGTGGGGCTCCACTTCTGACCAATCACAGCTACTGTGGAGGATGTACTGGGCTCCCAAGCTGTTGTTCCTGCTGCTTGGGTTGGTGCCGGGCACTTATCAGTTTGCTGCTGTTGAGGGTGTTGCTCTGCTCCTGAGCTGGCACTACGGCTACTGCTGCTGCTGCTGTGAGGGATGGTTCTCCACTTCCAATTGGTTGCTGCTGCTGCTTCCACAAGCAGATACCTTGACAGCATTGCTACTGTGCACTGGTGTGTGTTGACACAGCGGGGTCCACTGGTCTGATGGTGCAAGGCTCATCAGTGGACTCAGGTTGCTCAGCCATAGTCACTCCCCAATGCCACTTCCCACAGAAGACCAGCGGGTCTTCCAAAATGACAGGGCCTTCTGGCTGCATAGGGAGAAGCACCCTGACAAACTGCTGATCTTGGTAGTTGGGTACTCCTTAGTCCATAGCACTAGAACACTCTGTCCAACATTTATGCACTGCTTGAGGTTGCTCATTCACACTCACATCCACTCACACTCTCTCTCACACTCACTGACACTCTCACACACTCACCCTTGCTCTGATCCTGCTCACCTCCATCTTTTTTTCTGATTTCATTATTTTTATGGCCAGGTGGTATTCCATTGTATGTATGTATAAACACACTTTTATTCACTCATCTAATGGTGGGCACTTGAGTTGCTTCCATATCTTGGCTATTGTAAGTAAAGCTGTAATGAGCATACAGGTAGGTGTGTGTGTGTGTGTGTGTGTGTGTGTGTGCGTATTATTAGTATTTTGTTTTGTTTTTGAGATGACTACCCAGAAGTGGAATTGCTGGGTCATAATGCAGTTGCATTTTCAAATTTTTGAGGATCCTTCATACTGTTTTTCATAGTGGCTGCACCAAACTACATTCCTACCAACAGTGCACAAAAGTTTACTTTTCTCCATGACTTCCATAATACTTATTGTTTGTTGATTTATTGATGATAGCCATTCTGTCAGGTATGAGGTGATAGCTCATATTGCATTTCTCTAATGATTAGTGATATAGGGCATCTCTTTATGTCTGTTAGCCATTTGTATCTCCTCTTAGGAGATTTATCTATTCAGGTCCTCTGCCCATTTTTTTAACTGGATTGTTTGTACTTTTAGTGTTTTTTTTTTTTTTTATTCAATTATTATTTTTTCTTTTTTATGTACTTTAATGTTAAGTTGTATGTGTTCTTTATAAATTTTGGATATGAAAGAGGAAGATGGTGGTGGGCAGAACCAAAAAGAGGGTCACTGTGTGAAAGAGTGTGAGTGGACGTGAAGGTGGACAACCAAACTCGTGCAGTGCAGAGATGTGGAGCAGAAGGTTCTTGTGCTGTGGATGAGGAACAGCCAGCTACCATGGTAAGCACCTCTCCAGGGCACTTCTACCTATACCATAAAATGGTCCCAACATTTTGGAAGATCCTGGGTCTTCCCAGGGAGGAGGCAGTGGGAGCAGCTAGGACCCAGCAACCTGAGCCTACCAGCGCACCTAGTACCATCAGACCACTGGACACACTGTGTCAACACAGACCAGTGTACAGTAGTGGAGCTGCCAAGGTGCCAGTTGCAGAAGCTACAGTGAAATGGGAGCCCAACATCATACCCCAAAGTAGCAGACTGATCAGAATCAAGATATATCCCCATCAACAGAGTCTGGGGAGCAGACATCCATCCCCAGGCTACAGAAACACAGACCAGCAGCTGAGACCCATCCCCAAAAACAACAGCAAAGGTGGAGCAGGAATTGATCCCAACCTGGCAGCAGCACTCCCCAGCCACCAGCTGCGAGACCTAGGGCTCCACAGAGGCCTGTGTAGTCCAGCAGTCCACAAGAGTGGTGGGAAGATGAAGCCTGAAAGGGACTGGTGCAATCCAACTGTCCGCCTGTGGGACATGCATGGTGTTGGGCACCAGAGGGCCTATGTGACTCAGCAACCCACAAGAGTGGTGGGAAACCAGAGCCCAAGAGGGACAGGTGCGATCCAGCTGCTTCCCAGGGGCATCAGAGAGGCTGGTGTGACCCAGCAGTGACTGTGCAATCCAGTAACCCATGGAACCTGCAGGGTGCTTAAGCACCAGAGAGGCCTGTGCAACCCAGCAGCCCATAAGGTAGGCACAGAGCCACATCTCCAAAAAGACCGTGCAATCCAGTTACTCGCGGTAACTGCAGAGTGTGGAGGCACAAGACAGGCTTGTGAAACCCAGTGGCGCACAAGATAGATGTAGAGAATGTGAAAATGGCTGTGGAGTGAATGGAAGCTACACAGATGATCTCCCAGGACCAAACGGGAATTATACTAAAATAAACACAAATATTCAGAAAAAAGCAACAGAAAAGGAGCAGGACAGGACCATATAATTAGGGACACTGGTAGGATATGCGGAGGTGTAAGAGGGTGGGGGGTTGGAAGCCCACAGACAGCAGCAGTCTCAGCTCTGAGCAGCACCCTTGGAAAATAAAGACCAAACCCACTCCACAGTGCAGAGAGCCAAAAAACAGGGCTAAAATGGACACAGCCACTCACCTGGGAGTCTGGCAAAGGGAAGGCAGACTGGACTGGAACTCTGTGGGGACAGCCGGGATTTGGAGGGCACTCAGAGTTTTTGCTGTTATGGCCACAAAGGATGGTCATCAGTGTGCTCCTTTCCAGAGCAGTGGAGAAATGCAGCAAACCACCCCCCCCCTCGAAGATTCAGCCTTTCCAAGGTGAACAAAGAAATGTGAATTAAGGCTCATTAACAACCAGGATCTACCCCACCCTCTGGAAATCCCCTTATGCAGACAGAAGACAAGGGCTACATTCAAAGGCCCTGAGTAACTGAGACTACTAGCCTCCAGGAAAAACCTAGAGGATAATAGGACCTTTCCTGGGCTGTCAAAACTACACAGGAAAGAAAGACTTGACAGTGGTGTTTAATGTGGGCCCACCCAGGTTCACTCAAACCCAGTAAAGGGAGCCACAAACAGCAGAACACCAACACCCACAGGGAAAATTTGGCAGGCTTCAAATACCACTGAGATAGCCAAAACGGTTAAACAAATAAACAAATTCCAAATAAAAGAAAAGAAAAACTCTATCAAAATTGAGATAAATGAAATGCAGTTAATCAAATTATCAGAGGTAGAGTTCAGAGCCATGATATTGAGGAAGCTCAGCAGCATGAGTAAAGACATCAGCACTATGAGTAAAGACATAGAAACATTGAAAATCAACAAAGTGGAAATGAAAAATAACATAGCAGAAATAAAGAATACATTGGAAGGACTAGCAAACAGAGTAGAGGAAACTGAGGACTGGATCAGTGAATTAGAAGACAGGGTAAAAAAACCCAACCAATCAGAAAACCAAAAGGCAAAAACTAAACTAAAATAAAATAAAACACAAATAAACAGAAAGATAGCTTAAGAGAACTGTGGGACAACTGTAAACATAATAACATCTGCATCATAGGAGTCACTGAAGAAGAAGAAAATGAGCAAGCAGTAGAGAACATACTTGAAGAAATAATGACAGAACACTTTCCTAACTGGGTGAAGGAAGAAGGCATTCAAGTTCAAGAAGCACAGAGAGCCCCAAGTAAGAGGAACCCAAACAGCCCACACCAAGACAGATAATAATTAAAATGCTAAAAATGAAAGACAAAGAGAGAATCCTAAAGGTAGCAAGACATAAGCAACATGTTACCTACAAAAAACAAAACAAAACAAAACAAAATAAACTCATAAAGCTTTCAGCTGATTTCTCAACAAAAACACTACAAGCCAAAGGGAATGGCATGAAGTAATCCAGGACATAAAAACAAGGATCTGAATCCAACACTACTCTATCCAGAAAGGCTATCATTCAAAATAGAAGGTCAAATAAAGAGATTTCTAGGCAAAAAAAAAAAAAAAAAAGGCTAAGAGAATATATTAACACCAAACCAGCAATGCAAGATATGCTAAAAAGACAGCTGTAATTAATAGAAAAAAGAAAAAGAAAAAAAATAGAACCACACTAAACAAAAATGGCAATAAATAAGTACATATCAATTATCACCTTAAATTTAAAAAATTTGAGTGCTCCAATAAAAAGACACAAAGTAGCTGACTGGATAAAAAAGCATGACTCACATGTACATTGTTTACAAGACACCCACGTCACAACAGAAGACTCACATAGGTTGAAAGTAACGGGATGGAAAAAATGTTTCAAGCCCACGGAAAAGAAAAGAAAAAGGTGGGTAGCAATACTCATTTCTAATAAAGTAGATTTCAAAATGAAGGACATAATTACAAACAATGATGGCCACTACATAATATTGAAAGGATCTATCCATCCGGAAGATATAACCTTGGTAAACATATATTCACCCGATATAAGAGCACCAACACATATTAAAAATCTTCTGGAGGACTTCAACA
Organism: Molossus molossus; assembly: GCF_014108415.1. Classification (NCBI taxonomy): domain Eukaryota; kingdom Metazoa; phylum Chordata; class Mammalia; order Chiroptera; family Molossidae; genus Molossus; species Molossus molossus. The sequence goes on from NW_023425399.1 coordinate 46,684,931, forward strand.
AAGAACTCAACAGCACCACAATCATAGCAAGGGACTTAAACACCCCACTGACATCACTGGATAGATCATCTAGACAAAAAAGATAACAAGAAAATAAAGAATCTAAATGAAGCTCTAGATCAAATGGATTTTATAGATATCTACAGAGAATTATACCCCAAAACTGCAGAATTCACATTCTTCTCAGGTGCACATGAGACATTCTCAAAGATAGACCACATGTTCGGGCACAAACTAAGTCCATACAATTCAAGAAGATTGAAATCATATCATGCATCTTTTCAGATCCCAATGACATGAAACTAGAAATCAATTGCAACAAGAACATGCAAAGACATTTAAACACATGGAGGCTAAATAGCATGTTATTGAACAATGAATGGGTTACCATGGAGATCAAGGAAGAAATTAAAAACTTACTGGAAACAAATGAAAATGATCACATGACAACGCATAAGCTATGCGATGCAGAGAAAGCTGTTCTGAGAGGGAAGTCCATAACACTACAGGCCAACCGCAAAAAACAAACAAACAAAAATTTGTAATAGACTTTCTACTCTCATAACTGAAAGAACTAGAATGTAAGCAAATAGAAAACCCCAGAGCAAGTAGAAGGAAGAAAATACTAAAGATCAGAGCAGAAATAAATGACATGGAGACCCAAAAAACAATTCAAAGGATCAATGAAACAAAGACTGATTCTTTGAAAAGATAAAGAAGATTGATGGACCCTTAGCTAGACTCACCAAGAAACAGAGAGAGAGTGCCCAAATACACAAAATCAGAAAAGAAAGAAGAGAAATAACCGACACCACAGAAATACAAAAGATTCTTAACAAATATTATGAACAAATATACGGCAACAAATATGACAATCTAAGCAAAATGGACAAATTTCTAGAAACACATAGTTTCCCAAAACTTGACAAAGAAGAGATAGAAAACTTGAAAAGAACAATAACAACAAAATAAATTGAACATGTAACCAATACTGTTCCAGCAAACAAAAGCCCAGGCCCAAATGGCTTCATGAGGGAATATTACCAAACATTCAAAGAAAAACTAACACCCATTCTCCTCAAGCTATTTCAAAAAATTCAAGAAAAAGGAAGACTTCCAAACTTGTTTTATGAAGCCAGCATAATAATAATTTCAAAACCAGAAAAAGACACTACAAAGAAAGAAAACTACAGACCAATATCCCTGATGAACATAGATGCCAAAATTCTTAACAAAATACTAGCAAATTAAATTCAATAATACATCAAAAAAATTATTCACTATGACCAAGTGTGATTCATACCAAGGATGCAAGGCTGGTACAATATTTGCAAATCAATAAATGTGATATACCACATAAACAAAATGAAAGATAAAAATTATATAGTCATATCAATAAATGCTGAAAAGCATTCCACAAAATTTAGCACGCATTTTTGACAAAAACGCTCAGCAATCTGGAAATAGAAGGATCATATCCCAACATAATAAAGGCCATATATGAAAGACCTACAGCCAACATTATACTCAATGGGCAAAAACTAAAATCATTTCCCTTAAGAACAGAAACAACACAAGGATGCCCACTTTCATTATTCTTATTTAACATAGTACTAAAAGACTTAGCCACAGCAATAAGACAGGAAGAAAAAATAAAAGGGATCCAAATTGGAAAGAAGGAATTGAAACTGTCATTATTCGCAGATGACATGATACTACACATAGAAAACCCAAAAAACTCCATCAAAAATTTACCAGACTTAATAAATGAATTTGGCAAAGTAACAGGATACAAAATTAATGTGAAGCAATCGATGACACTCTTATACACTAATGATGTACTCACAGAAAGAGAATAAAAAAATCCCATTTACCATTGCAGCAAAAAAAATTATAATAATAGATACCTAGGAATAAACATAACTAAAGAAATAAAGGACCTATTTGCAGAAAACTACAGGTCATTAAAAAAAAAAATAGAGGAAGATATAAAAAAGTGGAAGCACATATCTTGTTCATGGATTGGAAGAATTAACATCTTTTAAATATTGATACTACTCAAAACAATCTATAGATTCAATGCAATCCCCATCAAAATACGAATGACATACTTCACAAAACTAGAAAAAATACTTCAATAGTTCATATGGAGCCCTGGCCGGTTTGGCTCAGCAGTTAAAGCGCCGGCCTGTGGTCCAGAGAGACCTGGGTTCAGATCCCACTAAGGGCATGTACCTCGGTTGCAGTTTGGCCCCTGTTTGGGTTGTGTGGGTGGCAGCCACTCGATGTGTCCCGTTCACTTCGATGTTTCTCTCTCTCTCACTCTGTCCCTCCCACTCTATCTGAACAAAAAATGGAAAATGTCCTCTGGTGAGGATAAAAAAAAATAGTTTATATGAAACAAACAAACAAAAAAAAACCTCAAATAGCCACACCAATCTTGAAAAGAAGAATAAAGTTGTAGGGATCACATTACCAGATATCAGGTTATACTACAAAGTGATTGTAATCAAAACAGCCTGGTACTGGCACAAGAAAAGGCATGCAGACCAGGAGAACAGAACAAAGAACCCAGAAATGGACTCAAGACAATATGTTCAATTAATATTTGACAAAGGGGGCAAGAGCATACAGTGGTGTAAAGACAGCCTCTTTAATAAATGGTGTTGTGAAAATTGAACAGCTACATGCAAAAAAAAAAAAAAAAAAAAAAATGAAACTAGAACATCAACTTACACCATACACAAGAATAAACTCAAAATGGATAAATGACTTAAATGTAAGTCATGAATCCATAAAAATCCTAAAAGAAAATGTAGGCAACAAAATTTCAGACATCATAGTCAGCAAAATTGTCACTGATACATTACCTATGGCAAGAGAAACAAAGAAGAAAATGAACACATGGGACTACATCAAACTAAAAATCTTCTGCACAGCAAAGAAAACCACCACCAAAATCAAAAGGCAACCCACTCTATGGAGAGCATAACTGCCAATAATACATCAGATAAGGAATTAATTCCCAACATATATATAGAGTGCTCATACAGCTTAACCAAAGAAAGACAAAGAACCCAATTAAAAAATGGGCAGAGGAATGAAATAGACACCTCTCCAAATAGGACATACAAATGACTAAGAGACATGTGAATAAATGCTCAACATCACTAATCATCAGAGAGATGCAAATTAAAACAATAATGAGGTATCACCTCACATCTGTCAGAATGGCCGCCATCAACAAATCATCAAACAAGTGTTGGTGAGGGTGTAGATAAAAGGGGACTCTAGTACACTGCTGGTGGGAATGCAGACTGGTCCAGTCACTATGGAAAACACTATGATGTTACCTCAAAAAATTAAAAATTGAAATTCCATTTGACCCAGTGATCCCACTTCTAGGAATATACCCTAAGAAGCCTGAAACACCAATCAGAAAGAATATATGTACCATGTTAATAGCAGCACTATTTACAATAGTTAAGATCTGGAATCAGCTCAAATATCCATCAGCAGACAAATGAGTAAAAATAGTGTGGTATATATGCACAATGGAGTACTATGCAGGTGTAAGAAAGAAAGATCTCTTATGCTTTGAGACGACATGGAGGGACCTGGAGAGTATTATCCTAAGCGGAATAAGCCAAGCAGAGAAAGATAAATATCACATGATCTCATTTATTTGTGGAATATAATGAACATAACAGTCTGAGTAACAGGGTAGTCCCAGAGATGTGGAAGTTGGGGTTCAGACTGACAATACCTAGAAAATGGAGTAGGGGGGAGAGATAAACCACAGAACTTATATGCATGTATGCATGAACAATGAACGTAGACAACAAAGTTGGGGACAGGGCAGGGAGTGTGGGGGAGGGGGTATCTGTGGGGAAAAAGGAGAAACATCTTTAACAAAAATAAATAAATTTATTAATAAAGGAAAATTTTGGCATCTATGTTCATCAGGAATATTGGTTTGTAGTTTCTTTTTAGCATCTGTATCCAGTATTAGAATTAGGATTATGCTTTCCTCATAAAATTTGGAAGCGTTCCATCTTTTTAGATTATTAGGAAAAGTTGGATGAGAATGGGTACTAGATCTTCTTTGAATGTTCAGTAAAACTCCCCTGTGAAGCCATCTTGGCCTGGGCTTTTGTTTGCTGACAGTTTCTTAATTGCATCTTCAATTTTTGTTGTTGCTATTGGTCTGTTCAAGTTTTCTATCTCTTCCTGGTTCAGTTTTGGGAGGCTGTGTTTCTAGAAATTTGTTTCTAGAATAATCTGCTAGATTTTTAATTTGTTGGCATATAATTGTTCATAGTATATTTCTATGAGCCTTTGTATTTCTGTGGTGTCAGTTGTTACTTCTCTTTCATTTCTAATTTTGTTTATTTGATTTCTTTCTTATTGTTTCTTGGTGAGTCTTGCTAAAGGTCCATCAATCTTGTATATCTTCAAAGAACCAGCTTTTTGTTTCATTGATCTTTTGAATTGTTTTTTTTTTTTAGTCTCTGTGTTGTTTATTTCCACTCTGACCTTTAAGTTGTAGGGTTAGAAAGTCAATTAGAAATTTTTCTTGTTTCTTGAGATTGGCCTGTCGTGCTACAAACTTTCCTCTCAGGACTGCTTTCACTGGGTCTCATAGATTTTGTGTTATGTGTTTGTTTTCATTGGTTTTCAGGAATTTTTTATTTCCTATTTGATCTCATTAGTAACCCATTTGTTGTTAAATAACATGCTGTTTAGCCTCCAAGTGTTTAAATGTTTTTGTGTGTTTTCATTGTAATTGAATTCTAGCTTCATGACACTATGATCTGAGAAGATGCATAATATGATTTCAATCTTTTGAATTTGTAGAGACTTGCTTTGTGTCCTAACATGTGGTCTATCTTTGAGAATGACCCATGTGCACTTGAGAAGAATGTCTATTCTGCACCTTTGGGGTGAAATGTTCTGTAAATATTAGTGAAGTCTACCTGATCTAGTTTGTCTTGTATGGACTGTATGTCCTTGTTAAATTTTTGTCTGCAAGATCTATCCAGTGGTGTCAGTGGCATGTTAAAATCACCTATGATCGTGTTGCTATTGATTTCTCCCTTGCAGTCCTCCAGAAGTTTTTTTTTAAATATATATTGGTGCTCCTGTATTTGGTGCATATATGTTTACCAGTGTTATATTTTCTTGTTTGATTTCTTCTTTTAATATTATGTAGTGACCTTCTCTGTCTCTTATTATGGCTGTTGTTTTGAAGTTGATCATATCAGATATGAGTATTGCTACACCAGCTATTTTTTCATTTTTATTTGCTTGGAAAATTTTTTTTCCATCCCTTCACTTTCATCCTGTGTGAGGTTTTGTTGTGTGGTGGGTCTATTGTAGACAGCATATATATAACGTCGTGTTTTCTTATTCAATCAGCTATCCTATGTCTTTTGATTGGAGCATTTAAGCCATTTACATCAAAGGTAATTATTGATAGATAGTTATTAGTTGCCATTTTAATTTTATGCCTGTGTTTCTCTCTCTCTCTCTCTCTCTCTCTCTCTCTCTCTCTCTCTCTCTCTCTCTTTCTTCTTCTTCTTCTAACAGTCCCTTCAGCATTTATTGCAGTGCTATTTTGGTGGTGGTAAATTGTTTTCAGGTTTGTTTGTTTTTTGTTTTTTTTTTACCCATGAAGCTTTTTATTTCTTCTTCAGTTTTGAATGATAGGATTGTTGGATAGAGTAGTCTGGAATTCAGACCCTTGCCTTGCTTTACTTTGTACACTTCATGCCACTCCCTTCTGGCCACTCCCTTCTGATTTTTATTGAGAAATCAGCTGACAGTCTAATGGGAGCTCCCTTGTAGGTAACTTTCTGTCTTTTTCCTGCTTCCTTTAAGATTCTTTCTTTGTCTTTAATGTTTGACATTTTTATTATGATCTGTCTAGTTGTGGGTCTTCTTGGGTTCATCTTACTTGAGACTCTCTGTGTTTCCTGGACTTATATGATTTTTTTCTATACCAGTTTAGAGAAGTTTTCTGTCATTATTTCTTCAAATGGGTTCTCTATTCCTTTCTTTGATTTTCTTTTTTCTGGTATCCCTATAATGCAAATGTTATGTTTTGTATTGTCCCACAACTCCTTTAAACTCTCCTCCTGCTTTTTACATTTTTTTTATTTGCTGCTCTATTTTGGTGTTTGTTTGTTTTTTCTACCTTGTCTTCTAAGTTGCTGATTCAATCTTCAGCTTCTTATAATCTACTATTGAACTCTTTTAAGGTATTTTTCATAACAGCTATGTCATTCTTTGTTTCCTCTTGTTTTTTATGCATAGCTTCTACCTTTTTTTTTTAAGCTGAAGTAGTTCCCAGTGAGCTCTTCATAATTCTTATTAAGTTGCTTATAGTTCTCACCAAATTGTTTGAGCACCCTTAAAATCATTGCTTTGAATTCTTTATTTGACAAGTTGCTGTCTTCCATTTCTTATAGTTCCTTTTCAGGTGAGTCCCTTTTTTTCCCCCTTAGGATGTTGTTTCTTTGTCTCCCCATTTTAGCCATCTTGTTGCTATCAACCCAGTGAGGGATATTTGGATGTGTAGGCAGCTCACTGTATACTAAATAAGGCTACTGTGCCTCCCAGACTGTTCTGTTGTGTGTCGCCTCTTGCCTGCTTTGAATCCTGAAGTATTGTCTACTAGGGGCTGGTATGGGTGTGTCCCAGTAGGTGCTGCTGCTGGATCACATGGGCCACTCTGAAACTGTTTTCCCTGCTGGTCGCTGGTGCCACCGGTAGCTCTATAGCTCAGGCCCTGCTGGAGCTACACTCCCTGCCCACATTGTCAGCAGCTGTATTGCACAGGGCTTACTGAAGCCCTGGCTCCCCACTGATCTTGTGAGCAGCTGGGTTGTACAGGTCCCATCGGAGCCCCTGCTTCCTGCTAATCTCATTGGGAGGTAGATTGCATAGTCACTTTTAGAGAACTGGTTTCATGCCTATCTTGTGGGCCTCTGTGTTGCACAGACCCTTGTGGAGCCCCAGGTCCTGCCTCTGGCAGCTGGGGAGTGCTGCTGCCCAGTGTGGCTCAGCTACTGCTCAGTCTTTGCTATAGTTTTTGGGGATGAGTCTCAACTGCTGATCTGTGCTTCTGTTGCCTGGGGTGGGTGTCTGCTCCCCAGCCTGTTGTTAGGGGTATATCTTGACTTTCATTAGACTGCTACTGTGGGGGATGGTGCAGGGCTACTGGCCATTTGCAGTTTTTGCAGCAGGCACCTTCACAGCTTCACTACTGGGCACTAGTCTGTGTTGACACAGGGTTTCCACTGGACTGATGGTGCCAGGTATGCTGGTGGGCTCAGGTTGCTGGATCCTAGCTCCTCCCACTGCCTTCTCTCAAGGAAGACCCAGAATCTTTCAAAATGTTGGGAATTCCTCACAGCACAGGGCAAAGCGCCCTGACAAGCCACTTACCATGGTAGCCAGCTGCTTCCCATCCACAGCACAGGAACCTTCTGCTCCAAATCTTTGCACTGCACAAGTCTGATCATCCACCTTCACCTCCACTCACACTCTTTCACACACCAGCTCACTCTCTCATGCACTCACCCTCCCTCCGGTCCAGCTCACCACCATTTTTTTTTCCCAAAATTTTTTAAATATATTTTGGTGCTCCTGTATTTAGTGCATATATGTTTATCAAGGTTATAGCTTTCTGTTGGATAGGTGCTTTCAATATTATGTAATGGCCTTCTTTGTCTCTAGTTATGGCCTCTATTTTAAAATCTATTGTATCAGATATGGATATTGCTATGCCAGATTTTTTTCTTTCCATTTTCTTAGATTTTTTTACATCCCTTCACTTTCAACCTATTTGAGTCTTTTGATGTGAGGTGGGTGTCTTGTAAATAACATATATCTGAGTCATGATGCTTTTTTCTAATCAGCTTCTCTGTGTCTTTTGATTGGAGTGTTCAATTTATTTACATTTAAGTTTATTATTGATATGTACTTTTTCATTGCCATTTTTGTTTATTGTGGTTCTATTTTTCTTCTTATTTCTTCTACAAATTACAGCTGTCATTTTAACATATTTTGCAGTGCTGGTATAGTAATAATATATTCTCTTAGCCTTTTTTGGTCTGGAAGCTCTTTATTTCACATTGTATTTTGAATGATAGCCTTCGAGATTAAGTAGTCTAATTCAGATTCTTGTTTTTCATTACCTTGATGACTTTATGCCACTTCCTTCTGGCCTGTAGTGTTTCTGTTGAGAAGTCAGCTGATAGCCTTATAAAGGGTTTTTGTAGGCAACCTGTTGCTTATTTCTTGGTGCCTTTAGGATTCTCTCTTTGTTTAATTTTTGGCATTTTAATTATGATGTGTCTTGGTGTGGGCCTGTTTTAGTTCTCCTTACTTGGGGCTCTCTGTGCTTCTTTTTTATTTTACTTTATTTGTTTATCCTCACCCGATGACATTTTTCATTTTTTTGTTTAGATAGAGTGGGAGGGAGAGAGAAGAAAAGAGAGAGAGAGAAGTATCAACATGAAAGGGACACATTGAGTGGCGGCCTCCCACACAACACCAACCAGGGCCGGCAACAAACTGCAACCAAGGTACATGCCCTTAGCGAGAACCAAACCCGGGTCTTTCTGAACCATGGACTGACACTCTAACTTCTGAGCCAAACAGGCCAGGGCTCTCTGTGCTTTTTGTACTTGTATGCCTTTTTCTTTTACCAAGTTAGGAAAGTTTTTTGTCACTATTTCTTCAAATATATTCTCTAACCCTTGCTCATTTTCTTCTTCTCTTGGAGCTCCTGTGATATCAATGTTGTTACTTTTTATATTGTCCCACAGTCTTTTAGGCTGGCTTTCTGTTTTTTAATTGTTTTTTTTCTTTTTGATTTTCTGGTTGGGGGATTTTTTTTATTTTATTTTTTTACCCTGTCTTCTAATTCACCGATCTGGTCCTCGGCCTCCTCTACTCTGCTGGTTATTTCTTCCAATGTGTTCTTTGTTTCTGCTTTCTCAATCTTAATTTCCAGTTGGTTTGTTCTCAATGCTGGTATATCTTTACTCATTCTGTTGAACTTCCTCATAATTATTACTCTGACTCTCCCTCTGATATTTTGCTACATTTTCTTTCATTTATTTTATCTTTTGTCGAATTATTTTGTAATTTCATTTGGGATTCTTTTTCTAACCATTTTGGCTTTCTTAGTGGGCTTTAGAGCCTGCCAAATTTTTCCTGTGGGTGTTGGTGTTCTGCTGGTTGTGGCTCCCTCTACTGGGTTTAGATGAGTGTGGGAGGACCCACATTAAACACCACTGTCTAGTCTTACTTTCCTGGGTAGATTTGCAAGCCGAGGAAATGTTCATTCATCCTCTAGGTTTTTGCTTTGAGGCTATTAGTCTCAATTACTTGATGAGCCTTGGGTTGTAGTCCTGAACTGAATGAAAAAAATCCCTGAGGTGTTCAGAGTAAGAGAATTTCCAGAGGGTGGGGCAGATGCTTGCTGGATGTAAATGAGCCTCAATATGCATTTCTATGGCCTGGCCAGGTGGTGTTAAATTTCTGAGGGAGGGTCTTTTTTTCTCCCTGGGGATCTGGGGTTCTTTGAATAAGATGGCTACTGTCCTATGAGGGATTGATTCAGCACAAACCGCCAGTGCTCTCTAAATTCCACGTCTCTCCACACAGTTCCAGTCCAATCTGCCCTCCCTCTGCCAGAGTCTAAGGTGGGTGATTATCGCTAATCTAATGCTCTGTGCTGGCCCACTGAGCTGTGGAGCTGGCTTGGGATTTTAACCCCAAGGGAGCTGCTCACAGCTAAAACAGCTGCAGTCCATGAGCTCCTAGCCTGCCCTTTGTGCATCCAAAGTTTCTACCAGGCTCTATTTTGTGTCCTCTTTCTGACAATGGTTATATGGGTCCTCTCCAGCTGCTTTTCTGTTGTTTTTATCAAACAATTTGACTTTATTTTAGTTATAATTCCATTTTGATCTTGGGAGATGGTCTGTATATCTTCCATTCACACTGCCACCATTTTGGAATACTCCTTATTAAGTTTATTGAGTCTTGTTTTGTGCCCTAACATGTGATCTATCCTAGAAAATGTTCCATGTACACTTGAAAAGAATGTATGTTCTGCTACTTTGGCGTAAAATGCTCTAAAAATATCCATTAAATCTATCTTGTCTAGTGTATCATTCAAGGCCGCTTTATTCTTGTTGATTTTCTGTCTGAAAGATTTATCCATTGATGTCAATGAGGTGTTAACATTCCCTACCATGACTGTATTACTGTCAATCTCACCCCTTATGTCCACCAATATTTGCTTTATACACCTAGGTGTTCCTATGTTGGATGTATAAGTGTTTACAAGGGTTATATCCTTTTGCTGGATTGTTTGTTCTCCTTATCATTATGTAGTACCTTTCTTTATTTCTTGCTATAGCCTTTGTTTTGAAGTCTATTTTGTCTGGTATAAGTATTGCTACCCCAATTTTTTTTTCACTTCTGTTTGCATGAGATATTTTTTCATCCCTTTACTTTCAGATTGCGTCTGCCTTTCATTCTCAGATGGGTTTCTTGTAGCATATATATGGCTTTTGTTTTCTTATTCATTCAGCTACCCTATATTTTTTTTAATGGAGCATTTAATTCATTTACATTTAAAGTGATTATTTATAGGTATGTATTTATTTCTCTTTTTTCTTTATAACTATTTTTTTTATTTTCTTTCTTCCTCTTAAAGAAGATCCTTTAACATTTTTTGTAATACTGGTTTGGTGGTAATAAACTTCCTTTCCTTTGTGTTGTTTGAGAAGTTCTTTATTTCACCTTCCATTTTAAATGATAGCCTTGCTGGGTAGAGTAGTCTTCATTATAATTTCTTGTTGTTGTTGTTGTTTGTTTGTTTGTTTCACTTTATATATTTTATGTCAACTTTTTCTGGTCTGAAATGTTTTGTAGAGAAATAAGCTGCCAGTTTTATGGGAGCTCCCTTGTAGGTAATTAACTATCTTTCTTTTGCTGCTTTTAAGATCTCTCTTTGTCTTTATCCTTTTTCATTTTAATTATGATGTGTCTTGGTATGGACCTTTTTGGATTCAGCTTGTTTGCACTCTTTGCACTTCCTGGACTTGTGTGTCTTTTTCTTCATTAGGATGTTTTCAGTCATTATTTCTTGAAATAGTTTCTTAATCCTTTGCTCACTTTCTTCTCTTTCTGTTGCCCTAGTGATGTGAATGTTGCTTTGTGTTGTCCCAAAGGCATCTTACACTACCCTCCTTTTTTAAAACCCTTAGTTTGTTTTTTGTTTGTTTGTTTGTTTTTTGCTGCTTTTATTGGGTGTTTTCTACTATCATTTTTTCTAAATCACTAATTTGATCATCTGCTGTTGATGTCCTCTAGTGTATTTTTCACTTAAGATGTTGTATTCTTAATTTCTGACAGATTCTTTTTTATTGTTTCTATTTCCCTTTTTTTTGTGCTTTCTATCTTTTTTTTTAAGTTCTTACTAAATTTCTTGAGTATCCTCATAATCATATTTTTAACTTTATATCTGGTGGATTACTTGCTTCCATTTAATTTAGTTCTTTTTCTTATAAGTTTTTCTTTTGTTTGGGGAATGTTTTTTGTCTCCCTATTTTGTCTTCTTCTGTGTATTTTTTCTATGTATTAGGTAGACTTGCTGTGCCTCCCAGTCTTGGTATGGTGGTCTAATGTAGTAGGTGTCTTGTGGGGTTCAGTGGCACACTCTCCTTTGTCCCCTTAGCTAGGGTCTTTAGGAATGTCCCTTGTGTGGGTTTTGGAAGCCCTCCTGTTGTAGTTGAGTCTTAATTATGATTATAACCCTCAGGCTGGATGATTATGAGAATCAATTCTGACCACAATGTACATGCTGCTCTGTAGGGGCTGACCCCATGAATTAAAATTTTTCCTAGCAGAGACGGGTGCTTGCTAAGATCTTCTTTTCATGTGCCACTTATAGGGCTAATTGGGTCATGCTCTGATGTGGTCTGAAGATTATCATCAGATGTGTTGGTTCAGTGGTCTCTTGGAAGGGACTTTGTTTCAGTTCAATGTCAGATGCTGCCTGTGACTAACCGTGAGCTAACTGTTTTGAGCTACAAAGTGCTTCACACTTTGCACCTGCCTCTACTTGTCCCAGCTGTGTGTGGCAGAGGCCAATATGTGCACCAAGTCCTGTTTCCACCAGCACTGAGCCTGAGGGCAAGTCAAAAAAAGGCTTAAGGCACCCTAAGATCTACCTCTGCTGGCTGGCTGCCTGTTAGGCTCAGTCATTGAAAGAGCCTCTGGTTGTATGTGAGTTGTATGTTGGAGGTTCTCAGCAAGTTACAGGGTAAGGGCAAGTGGTGTTCACCAGATTGATACAGATTCAAACTCAGCACCAGTGTTAGGTCTTAGGCCAGTCATCAAAAGTTCTAGAGTCTGCCAAGGCTAGCTACCACCTACTAGGAGGCCTTAGACCTTTGTAACTGGGGCAGGACCTCAGGGAGTTGTTAGGATGAAGCTAGCCATATCCATCAGGCACAAACAGACCAAGATTTGGCCATATAAAGGGAAGTCTCTGCATAAGAACAAGTGTATGAGCAAAATATTGCCCCCACCTTAGAAACACACTACTCAATTTCTCCCTAGTTTTGCCTGGACCTCCTTGAGAAGCTTCCAAGAATGTCTGCACCATGGGTTCATGCTGGACACAGCAAGCCAACAATTCTGCAGGGTGCAATTTCAGCATTTTGAAGACAAAGGGAGTCAGGAGGGTGGGGTTATTGAATTTCTAATGGGGAAAATTGTGCCAATCAGGTGCATGGGGGAGGAATGACCTCTACCCCAGAGCTGAACAACTCAGTCTCTGACATCCCCTGAGTCTACCTGAACCTCCTCAAGAGCCCTCCACAGAAGTCTATACCATGAACCCAGACAGCTTACTCCTTTGTAGGGTGTGAGCTAAGAAAAGCAGGGCAACATGGAGTTTAAAGACTGGGGCTAGTGCATTCCTTCAGGTTGAGATGGTATGGAGGGGAGTGCTCAACTCATGAAAGATGGAGGTTGTGAGTAATGTGGGAGAGGGACTCAGCACAGGGACCCTGGTGGCTGTCCCTTCTGCTATCTCCCCAGAGCCACACAACCCAGTTTCTCCTCACACAACTCCAGTCCACTCCAAGCTGCTCTGTCTCAGCTGGAACACAAGATAAGTGGTGCAAACAAGATTTTATGAATTGGCCCTCTTTATAGGGTGCCTAGGCGTCTAACTGACTCCTATTTTTCAATGTTGAACAGAATCCCTGATGATATTCACATCCAGATATTAAACGGGCCCTTCTTCCTGGCTTAGGTGCTCCAGGCTGGGGAGCTTGAAATAGAATTAAGATCCCACACTTTTCAGTGGGGACATTTGCCACTGAGATATCCCTCCAGATTCTCAACCACCTCATGTGAGTGCCAGGCCAGCCCTTTAGAGTGTCTTGTCTTTCTACTAGTCTTGATATGGCTTCTTTTATAAATTCTTAGTTACAGTCTTCCCTCATTTATCACGGTTAATCCATTCTAGACTGTAGTGGCTGCACCTGGCGCTGAAGGATTTCTGGGGTGCTCAAATACATAGGCCTACAGTACATACATACAGTAATTGTAATTGTAATTGTAATACAGGAGTGTATAATTGACTCAGACAACCGAGTGCATGCTGTATCATTTCCCTGTCTTGATCAACTTTTTAATGAATATATTTGAAAAAACCATGATAGAATGAAGCTGCAAAAGTCGAAGTGTGAAGTGGCAAGGGATGGCTGTATAAGACTTCTGTTCAGCGAGTCTTCATTTGGTTATTCACATTGTTCAAAAAGTTAATTGTAATTTAGTTTGGTCCTGGAAAGAGGTGAGTGTAATTTCTACCTATAACACTACCATCTTTGATCCAGCCTATTTATGTTTGTTGTTGTTTTTGTTGTCATTGTCAAGTATTTGGAGTTTTCTATTCTGAATATCAATTCTTTTTTTTTTATTATGAATTTTTATTTATTTTTTTGTTACAGATATTTTACCTTTTTACCCCATTGGCACCCCCCACCCTACCCCCCATCCACCCTGTCCCCGGCTTAGTTGTCCATGTCCATTGGTCATGTATACATGCATATAAATTCTGTGGTTTATCTCTTCCCACCCTCCCACCCCCCATTCCCTCTTCTGAGGGATGTCAGTCTGGGCCCTACTTCCATGTATCTGGGTCTACTGTATTCCTCAGACTGTTATGTTCATTATATTCCGTATATAAGTGAGATCATGTGGTATTTGTCTTTTTCTGCTTGGCTTCTTTCACTTAGGATAATACTTTCCAGGTCCCTCCATGTCGTCTCAAAGGATAAGAGATCTTTCTTTCTTACCGCTACATAGTACTCCATTGTGTATATGTACCACCGCTTTTTTATCCATTCGTCTACTGGTGGACACTTGGGCTGTTTCCAGATCTTAGCTATTGTAAATAGTGCGGCTATGAACATGGGGGGTACATATATTCTTCCTGATTGGTGTTTCAGGCTTCTTAGGGTATATTCCCAGGAATGGGATCACTGGGTCAAATGGAAGTTCAATTTTTAATTTTTTGAGGTAGCACCATATTGTTTTCCATAGCGGCTCACCAGTCTGCATTCCCACCAGCAGTGTAATAGAGTCCCCTTTTCTCCACACCCTCGCCAACACTTGTTGTTTGATGATTTGTTGATGGCGGCCATTCTGACAGGTGTGAGGTGATACCTCATTGTTGTTTTAATTTGCATCTCTCTGATGATTAGTGATGTTGAGCATTTCTTCATATGTCTCTTGGCCATTTGTATGTCCTGTTTGGAGAGGTGTCTATTCAGCTCCTCTGCCCATTTTTTAATTGGGACTTTGTCTTCCTTTTGTGGAGTTGTATGAGCACTCTATATATATTGGAAATTAACCCCTTATCTTATACATCATTGGCAATGATGTTCTCCCATACAGAAGGTTGCCTTTCCATTTTGATGATTGTTTCTTTTGCTGTGCAGAAGCTTTTTAGTTTGATGTAGTCCCATGTGTTCATTTTCTCCTTTATTTCTGTTGCCTTAGGTGATGTATCAGTGAAAATTCTGCTCCAATGATGTCCAAAATTTTGTTGCCTACATTTTCTTCTAGAATTTTTATGGATTCACGGGTGACATTTAAGTCTTTTATCCATTTTGAGTTTATTTTTGTGTATGGTGTAAGTTGATGGTCTAGTTTCATTTTTCTGCAAGTAGCTGGCCAATTTTCCCAACACCATTTATTAAAGAGGCTGTCTTTACTCCACTGTATGCTCTTGCCACCTTTGTCAAATATTAATAGAGCGTATTGCCTTGGGTCCATTTCTGGGTTTTCAGTTCTGTTCCACTGGTCTATATGCCTGTTCTTGTGCCAGTACCAGGCTGTTTTGGTTACAGTTGCTTTGTAGTATAACCTGATATCTGGTATTGTGATCCCACCTACTTTGTTCTTCTTTTTCAAGATTGCTGTGGCTATTCGGGGTCTTTTTTGGTTCCATATGAACTTTTGAAGTATTTGTTCTAGTTCTATGAAATATGTCGTTGGTATTTTGATGGGGATTGCATTGAATCTATAGATTGCTTTGGGTAGTATGGACATTTTAATGATGTTAATTCTTCCAATCCATGAACAGGGTATGTGCTTCCACTTTTTTATATCTTCCTCTATTTCTTTTTTCAAAGACCTGTAGTTTTCTGAGAATAAGTCCTTTATTTCTTTGGTTAAGTTTATTCCTAGGTATCTTAATTTTTTTTGCCACAATGGTAAATGGGATTGTTTGCTTAGTTTCTCTTTCTGTGAGTTCATCATTGGTGTATAAGAATGCCATCGATATCTTGATGTTAATTTTGTATCCTGCTACTTTGCCAAATTCATTTATTAAGTCTAGTAAACTTTTGGTGGAGTCTTTGGGGTTTTCTATGTACAGTATCATGTCATCTGCAAATAATGACAATTTCACTTCCTCCTTTCCAATTTGGATCCCTTTTATTTTTTCTTCCTGTCTGATTGCTGTGGCTAAGACTTCCAGTACTATGTTAAATAGGAGTGGCGAAAGTGGGCATCCTTGCCTTGTTCCTGTTCTTAAGGGAAATGCTTTTTGTTTTTGCCCATTGAGTATGATGTTGGCTGTAGGTCTTTCATATATGGCTTTTCTTATGTCTAGATATGGTCCCTCTATTCCCACACTGCTGAGCGTTTTTATCAGAAATGGATGCTGGATTTTGTCAAAGGCTTTTTCAGCATCTATTGATATGATCATGTGGTTTTTATTCTTCAATTTATTTATGTGGTGTATCACATTTATGGATTTGCGAATATTGTACCAGCCTTGCATCCCTGGGATGAATCCCACTTGGTCATGGTGGATAATTTTTCTGGTTTATTGCTGGATTCGATTTGCTAGTATTTTGTTCAGGATTTTGGCATCTATGTTCATCAGGGATATTAGCCTGTAGTTTTCTTTCTTTGTTGTGTCTTTTTCTGGTTTTGGAATTAGAATTATGCTGGCTTCATAAAACGAGTTTGGAAGTCTTCCTTCTTCCTGAATTTTTTGAAATAGTTTGAGGATAATGGGTATTAGTTCTTTGAATGTTCGGTAAAACTCCCCCGTGAAGCCATCCGGGCCTGGACTTTTGTTTGCTGGAAGAGTCTTGATTATATCTTCAATTTCTTCTGTTGTTATTGTTCTGTTCAAGTTTTCAGTCTCTTCCTGATCCAGTTTTGGGAGACTATGTGTTTCTAGAAATTTGTCTGTTTCACTTAGATTTACGAATTTGTTGCCGTATAATTGTTCATAGTAGTTGTTAAAGATCTTTTGTATTTCTGTGGTGTCAGTTGTTATCTCTCCTGTTTCATTTCTGATTTTATGTATTTGGGTTCTCTCTCTTTGTTTCTTAGTGAGTCTAGCTAAGGGTCCATCAATCTTGTTTATCTTTTCGAAAAACCAGCTCTTTGTTTTATTGATCCTCTGAATTGTTTTTTTGGTCTCTATGTCGTTTATTTCTGCTCTGTTCCTTACTATTTCCTTCCTTATACTTGCTCTGGGGTTTTCTTTTTGTTTACTCTCTAGTTCTTTAAGTTGTGAGGATAGGTAGTCTATTTGAGATTTTTCTTCTTTTTTGAGGTAGGCCTGTAGTGCTATGAACTTCCCTCTCAGAACTGCTTTTGCTGCATGCCATAGATTTTGTATTGTTGTGTCCTCAATTTCATTGGTTTCCAGGAAGTTTTTGATTTCTTCCTTGATTTCCTCAGTGACCCATTCATTGTTTAATAACATTCTACTTAGCTTCCATGTGTTAAAAGGTCTTTGTATGCTCTTCTTGCAATTGATTTCTAGTTTCATACCATTGTGGTCTGAGAAGATGCTTGTTATAATTTCAATCTTCTTGAACTTGTAGAGACTTAGTTTGTGCCCTAACATGTGGTCTATCTTTGAGAATGTTCCATGTGCACTTGAGAAGAATGTGAATTCTGTGGTTTTGGGTGTAGTTCTCTGTAGATATCTATTAAATCCATTTGGTCTAGTGCTTCATTTAGAGTCTCTGTTTCATTGCTAATTTTTTGTCTAGAGGATCTATCCAGTGATGTGAGCGAGGTGTTGAAGTCCCCTGCTATGATTGTATTGCTATCGATTTCTCCTTTGAATTCCTCCAAAAGTTTTTTAATATATTTTGGTGCTCCTATATTGGGTGCATATATGTTTATCAAGGTTATACCTTCCTGTTGGATAGATCCTTTCAATATTATGTAGTGGCCTTCTTTGTCTCTAGTTATGGCCTTCAATCTGAAGTCTATTTTATCAGATACAAGTATTGCTACCCCAGCTTTTTTTTCTTTTCCATTTTCTTGAAAGATTTTTTTCCATCCCTTCACTTTTAATCTATGTGATTCTTTTGTTGTGAGGTGGAACTCTTGTAAACAACATATAGATGTGTCATGCTTTCTTATCCAATCAGCTACTCTGTGTATTTTTATGGGAGCATTCAGTCCATTTACATTTAAGGTGGTTATTGATATGTACTTATTTATTGCCATTTTTGTTTAGTGTGGTTCTATTTTTTTTCCCATTTCTCCTGGTAATTACAGCAGTCCTTTTAACATTTCTTGCAGTGCTGGTTTGGTGCTAATGTATTCCCTTAGCCTTTTTTGTCTGAAAAGCTCTTTATTTGACCATCTATTTTGAATGATAGCCTTGCTGGGTAGAGTAGTCTTGGATTCAGATCCTTGTTTTTCATGACCTTGATTACTTCATGCCATTCCCTTCTAGCCTGTAGTGTTTCTTGTGAAAAGTCAGCTGAGAGCCTTATGGGTTTCCTTTGTAGGTAACCTGTTGCTTATCTCTTGCTGCTTTTAGGATTCTCTCTTTGTCTTTTTTTTTTGGCAGTTTGATTACTATGTGTCTTGGTGTGGGCCTGTTTGGGTTCTTCTTACTTGGGACTCTCTGTGCTTCTTGAACTTGAATGCCTTCTTCCTTCACCAAATTAGGGAAGTTTTCTGTCACTATTTCTTTGAATATATTCTCTAGCCCTCGCTTACTTTCTTCTTCTTCAGGGACTCCTATGATACGAATATTATTCCGTTTCCAGTTGTCCCACAGTTCTCTTAAGCTCTCTTCCTTTTTTTAAATCGTTTTTTCCTTTTGGTTTTCTGATTGGTTGATTTCTTCTAGCCTGTATTCTAATTCACTGATCCGGTCCTCAGCTTCCCCTACTCTGCTTTTTAGACCTTCCAGTGTGTTTTTCATTTCTGATATGTCATTTTTCATTTCTTCCTGTTGGTTTTTCATTTCCAGCTGGTTTATTTTCAACATTTCTATGTCTTTACTCATGTTGCTCATGTCCTTACACATGCTGTTGAGCTTCCGCAACATCATGGCTCTAAATTCTAGTTCTGTTAATTTGCTTAACTGCACCTCATTTATTTTATCTTCTGTAGAGTTCTCTTGATCTTTCATTTGGCTTTTGTTTCTGTTTCTCACCATTTTGGTTATCACAGTGGACTTTGGAGTCTGCCAAGTTTTCCCAGTGGGTGTTGGTGTTCTGCTGTTTTTGGTTCCCTCTCCTGTGTTTGGATGCACCAGGGAGGAACTACTTTAATCCCCCCAAGTCCCATTCTCTGGGAATCTGTGTGGCTCCAGCTGAGAGCTTAGCAGGCTACAGCGTACCCAGGGCCCATGCAGGGTGGCAAGGGAGGGGGTGGGAGTAATTTTCTGCTGAGTTCCCTGGTCCCGCCGAGTCCCCTGGTGCTCGCGAGTGTGCAGGCCTCAGCCGAGGGTTTAGCAGGCTACAGAGTTTCCAGGGCCCATGCAGGTTGGCAAGGGAGGCGGTAGGATTAACTTCCCGCCGAGTTCTCTGGTCCCTCTGAGTTCCCTGGTCTCCGTGAGTCTGTGCGGCTCCAGCGGAGAGTTTAGCAGGCTGCAGAGTTCCCAGAGCCCATGCAGGGTGGCAAGGGAGAGGGTAGGAGTAACTTCCAGCCAAGTTCCCTGGCCCCGCCATGTCCCCTGGTGTTTGGGAGACTGTGCGGCTCCAGCCGATAGCTTAGCAGGCTACAGAGTTCCCAGGGTCCATGCAGGGTCGCAAGGGAGACCGTAGGATTAACTTCCCGCCGAGTTCCCTGGTCCCGCCGAGTTCCCATGTAATAAATATTTATTGAGCCCCTACTATGTGTCTTGGACTGTCACAGAGAGAAAAAAAAAAGAAAGTTTATTAGTAAGCAGCTCCTATTTATTGAGTGCTAAAATGTGTGCTGGGGTATTACAACTCTATCAAGTGGGCACCATGAAGCCCCTCTTTTCAGAGCAGTTAACTAAAGACTAGAGAGAGATTTGCTCCATATCCTATAGCTATAGGTCATGGTTTTGATCTTTATCCATGCTGTCTTTTAGATTGCACCATCCAGTCATGTGTCCAAAATAGTACTTATTGATGGCATTCCAGGTGGGAAAATTGATGCTCTACTCCATGAATGATCTTGCTGTAGGTTATGTCCCAGACTTGGCTGTACTTTTACCATGGGCATGTACATCTAGGCCAATGCCCCTATCACCTCTGCTGTACAAATATTCCAGCTCTACAAAACTCCTAGAGCTCCAGGGAAAACACAAAACTGGCAGATTTTCTCTGAAGCACTGAAGCATGCTGGCCTGTCAGATTTGTTTGCTTTGGTGTCCAGATCCTATCTAGGTCTCAAACTTCTCCTGTGGGAGGGACATTGACAGAAAGGCAGGAAGGGATAGAGATTACATACATTTTAGCAATCACCCTGGGGCAGGAGGGGCCTGCTGGCAGCCCAGTTTCTGTGGGATAAAGGGACACATACCTTGGTTGATGTGTACCCAAAGCAAGCAATAGGCCCAGCTTTTGCAGCTTTACATCAGCTTAATCAGATGTTGAAGAAACTCAAACAACTCAGTCCTCAGGTGCCTCATCTTGTAAAATCTTCATAATTCTAAGATTTCTCCCAGCTCAGAGTGTTCATAGTCTTGTTTTCATAAAACTTGGAAAGACATTTATAATGTAATGCTAAATGAAATCCAAGGATGTAAAACTGTATTCCCAGGATGGTCCTAAATAGATGTAAAATAAATTATATTTACATAGAAAAAGGCTAGAAGAGAATTCTTAAAAATATTTACAGTGTGTGATCATAGGAGATGTAAATTTTATTCTTATTTCTCCCATGGTCTACATCAAGGGAAGACTGTATAATTATGAACATTCTCAACAGAAGCATCTTAGAGTAAAAAGTGCTGATGCAACAATAAAAGATGATTTCTGATCCAGTGTATTAGGAAAGACCACTCTGGCAGTGTGGACACTAAAGGCCTCCAAAGTGTATTGGACCTAAGAGAAGGTGTGCTCTGGGCAGGCCATCAGGATCTCCTGCAACAATAAATCTCCAGCTATATCAAATGTAATTGATTAAGAAAGAGGTATATTTATATTAATTGTTGGGAAATGTCCAATAGATACTTATTGCAATAACTAAGTTGTAAAACAGCATGCATAATATTACCCCATTATGTATAAACTCTGCTAGTGCATTCTTGGAAAATAATGTCTAGAAAAAAAATATATCCAAGAGTGGTTCTATTTAACTTTCATTTCTCAAACACTTGATTTCTTAATGCATTATTTCCTAATCAGAAAAAGTATATGAAATTAATATTTATTGTTTATGCTTTTCCTGTACTTCCCTGATGTTGCTGCTACAGCACTTTCCATGTGCAAGTCATGTATAAAGAGTTTATCTCATTTTATTTTAACAGCCAAGGTGGGTAAGTTGTTTTCTCATTTTAAAAACGAGAAAAATTAGGCTTGTTAAATAAAGGTCCTAAGTTTTATCTATTTATTCACCTGACATTCATTCTTTCATTCAATGAGTATTTATTGATTCCAAGGTATTGTTTGGGGTTCTGGGGGTACAGCAGTAAACAACTTAGCAACGTCTCATCTGAATGAGGGGATATACAATAAGCAAGCAGATAACACATAATGTATTTTAGGTAGTGATTACTGACATGAGGACAAACAAAGCAGAGACACCAGATAGAGAAAGATGGGGCCTTGAAGGTGGTTCAAATACCAATGATTGCCTAATCCACATCTATTTCCCCTCTTCCTTCTCAAATTATACAGCTAACCTCCATTAAGGTGGCAAAATGACTTAGTGATCCTCCTTCCTCCAATAAAAGAAGTGTGATTAGTTTAAGACAAGCATAAAAATTATATTCTACTTTATTTGAAAAATTTTTTTTGTTTATTAATTTTTAGAGAGAAAGGAAGGGAGAGGGAGAGAGAGATAGAAACATTGATGAGAAAGAACATCAATTTGCCGCCTCCTGCATGCCCACACTAGGGATCGGCCCACAACCTAGGCATGTGCCCTGACCGGAAATTGAACTGGCCACCTCTTGGTGCATGGCCTGACACTCAACCACTGAGCCAAAGCGGCTGGGCTTCTATTTTACTTAAAAGAATAATAATACAAATAAAATTTATTTTACTTTTTTGTTGTTAATCCTCAATTGAGGATTTTTTTTTGTTGATTTTTAGAAAGAGAAGAAGGGAGTGAAGAAAGGAGAGGGAGAGACTGAGAAGGAAAAACATTGATGTGATCGATATGAGAGAGACAGATCAACTTGTTGCTTTCTGCACATGCCTTGTCCTGGGCAGAGATTGGTTTGCAACCCAGGTACATGCCCTTGACTGGGAATAAAACCTGAGACCATTCAGTGTAGAGGATGACACTCTAACTACTGAGCCACACCAATCAGAGCTCATTCTATTTTTTAATTATTGGTTTAGGGATAGCTATTTGATTAAGATCCAGCCAAAGAGATGTAAGGAGGAAGACTAATGTGTTAGGTTTTGTGGAAACTTTCTCCTCTTCTTTTGCTGAAAATAAATAAATAAATAAATAAATAAATAAATAAATAAATAATAAACAAAACTAAAAAATAAGTAAGGGTCTGAGGAGGAGTCTCTGCCTTGAATGACCTCTGCTTCCTGTCTTGAACATGCTTGTAAAAGGATATGAAGGCTAGAACTGTGATATCCATTTTGTGATCATGCATCAACATTTGGGAGGAAAAAGAGTCAACCTGTTGGGATGGCAGAACACAGAGTAGGAAAGAGTGTGTGTGTGTGTTTTTTTTAGGGCACTGCTGTGCTAACAAACCAGACTTTGAACTACTCACCTCTGGTTTTCTGATTAATTGAGTTACTAAATGTCTGTATTGTTTAAGCAATTACTTGCAGCTTAATGTAATCTAATACAAGAAGTTATTTTAGATAGTGTTTGATGAGGGCTCTCTGAGCAGGTGACATTTTAATAATGTAAAGAAGTGAACCATATGAAAATATTGAAAAGAACCTTCTCAGCAATGGAATAGCAAGACAAAGTTAGTTTGTCCAGGACAGTACGAAAGGAAGTCACAAGGAAGGAAGGGACAAGATTGGGAAGGTAGATGGTTAGAGTGAGACTGGTGAGAACCAGGGTTGGAGAAGGAGGAGGCTTGGACAAGATGGCAAAGGCCTTGGGGCCATACTATGGGTTTGACTGTGATCCAAAGTGCATATTGGATTTGGTGGGTATTGAGTGTGGTGATGTGATGTGATGTGGTTTCTAGTTTTAAAAGCTAACTGCAATTGCTATATTAGAAAGACCAGTATTGCTGTGGTCCATGTGTGAGATGTTGTTGGCTTAGACTAGGTGGCAGCTGTGGAGGTGATGAGAAGTAGCCAGATTCAGAATATGTTCCTAAGGAAGAAATGCTTGGATTTGTTGATGGCTTGAATATGGAGAATGATGAGAAGAGAGAAATCAAGAATAGTGATATTTGCAAACAATAGTTTCAAAAAGTTTTTCTTTTTTAATCCTCACATGAGGACATTTTTTCTATTTCTTGTTCAGATAGAGTGGGAGGGAGAGAGAGGAAGAGAGAGAGAGAGAGAGAGAGAGAGAGAGAGAGAGAGAGAGAGAGACGTGAAAGGGACACACTGAGTGGTTGCCACCCGTAGGACCAAACCAGGGCTAAACCAGGGCCGGGGACAAACTGCAGTCTAGGTACATACCCTTAGCGGGAACCAAACACTGGTCTCTCTGGACCACAGGCTGATGCTCTAACCACTGAGCCAAACCGACTAGGGCCAACAAAGTTTTGATATCCAAAATATATAAAGAACTCATAAAACTCAACACCAAACAGACAGCTCAATTAAAAAATGGACAGAGGATCTGAACAGACACCTCTCCCAAGAAGACATACAAACAGCTAACAGATATTCAACCTTACTAGCAATTAAAGAAATGCAAATCAAAACTATGATAGGCTAGCAATGCACACCTATTAGAATGGCTATTATCAATAAGACAAGTAATAACAAGTGTTGGAGAGGTAGTGGAGAAAAGGAAACTGTCATTCACTGCTGGTAGAAATGTAAACTTGTACAGCCACTGTGGAAAACAATATGATAATTCCTCAAAAATTTAAGAATAGAGCTACCATATGACCCAGCAATCCCTCTCCAGGGTACATACCCTCAAAACTTTAAAATATGTATTTGCAAAGATATATGCATCCCTATGTTCACTGAAGCTTTATTCACAGTGGCCAAGACATAAAGACAACAAAAGTGTCCTTTGATGGAGGATTGGATAAAGGAGATGTTGTACATATATACACAGCCACAACAAAAGACAAAATATTGCCATTTGTGACAACATAGATGGACCCCTTGAGAATATTATGCTAAGTGAAATAAGTCAGGCAGAAGAAGCTAAGAACCATATGATTTTACTCATATGTGGTATATAAAACTGAAACTCATGGATACCAACAACAGTGTGTGGCTCCCAGAGGGAAGGAGGTGGGGGTGGGGGAGTTAAGGCACCCTAATATATGGTGACAAATATGATTTTACTTTGGGTAGTGAGCACACAGTGCAATATACAGATCTTGTAACCTGAAACCTATATGATCCTTTTAACCAATGCCATCCTAATAAATTTAATTTAAAAAAAACCAATGAACATGTACTCAGGTAAGGATTAAAAGAAAGAATTACATTATTTTACGTCATTGTAATATCCTATATTATGTTTCTCAAAGAGTGGTCTAAGAACCCCTGAGTCAAAATCATCTGGGTATCTTGTTAACATTGTACATTACTTGGCACCACCCCAAGCCATATGAACCAGAGGTTATGGAAGTAGGACCCCCAAATCTGCATTTTTAACAAACCTATATGATTTGAGGGCCACTGACTTATTCAAGAGTAGTAGTTGGGTTGGTTAAGAAGAGACTTTGTGAGTGAGTTTCCAGTTACAATTTATCACCTGGGGTCTAAGTAAAATTTTATTTGCAAAAATAAGAAATGACTTATTTTTTGCCTGGGCCACTGGATGAATGGTGGTGCCCTATTCCAAGGAGTCCAAGGGGATGAGACAGCAGGAGAGACAGGTTTTGATGTGTAGATTTGGGATGATAAAAAAATGGCTCAGAATGGATAGGGTTATGGTCTAGCTTTACCTTTTATACAAAACAATGTCATGTGGCTTCCACAAAAGGTGGAACTTGTTCAAAAATGACAAGTACACTCCCAACCTTCTCTATTATTTGTTTACTGATTCTGTTTATCTTCATTTATTGAGTTTTGGGTGTTTACTCCATGAATCAGACCAGCAACCTTGAAGAACTTGAGTTTCCTCTGCTATTCTTTTTAAAAGAAATATGTTTTAATTGATTATTTTACAGACTGAGAAAGGAAGAGGAAGAGAGAGATAGAAACATCAATGAGGAAGGAACATTGATCAGCTGCCTTCTGCATGCCCACTATTGGGGGTGGAGACTGAAACCCAGACATGTGCCCTAACCAGGAATCCAACTGGAAACCTCTTGGTGCAAGGGATGACACTCAACCAACTGAGCCACACTGGCTGGGTCTCCTCTGCTATTTTTCTTTTCTTTATTAATTTTAGAGAGAGAGGGAGAGAGATAGAAACATTGATATGAGAGAACATTGATCAGCCACCTTCTGAATGCCCCTCCCCCCACTGGAGATTTGGCCCACAGTGTGGACATGTGCCCTGACTGGGAATTTAACTAGCGACCTCTTGGTGCATAGGTTGATACTCAACTGCTGAGTCACACCAGCCAGGCCTCCTCTGCTATTCTTTTTATTAAAGCTCACTTTTTCTTCTCCAGACTGCTGCTTCTGTATGGTTGGTGACATCTACAGAGGATAAAATTGCTTGCATGGCCCATGTCTGACCCATTTACAGGTCAGTGTGCCAGGGTCACACAGCTTCTTAAAGATGCTTATTTATAAGGATTTGTTTAAGATGATCCTTTCAAGGTGTGGACGATGGTGGTGAGCAGAAATGGAGTGAGGGTGAGCATGTGAGTGTGAGCGAGTGTGAGAGAGTGTGGACAAACAACCTCGAGCAGTGCAGAAACGTGGAGCAGAGATTTCCTCTGCTGTGGATGGAAAGCGACTTTGTCAGGGTGCTTCTTCCTGCACAGCCAAGAGGCTCCATCATTTTGGAAGATTCCTGGTCTACCTTGGGAGGAGGCAGTGGGGAGCGGCTAGGGCCCAGCGACCTGAGTCCACCAGAGCACCTTGTACCATCAGACTAGTGGACTCCACTGTGTCAACATGGACCAGTCCACAGTAGCAGCACTATGGAGGAGCCTGCTGCAGTAGCCATAAATGGCCAGGAGTTGAGCACCATCCCCCACAGCAGCAGTGACTGGGCGGGAGTGAAGCCCCACTTCCAACAGCATTCAAGAGGCTTGGGAGCAGAGACACACCCCCAGCAGCAGGGGCTTGGGATTGGACATCCATCCCCAGGCAGCAACAGCACAGATTGGCAGCTGAGACCCATACCCAGCGGCATCAGCAGAGGCTGATTAGGAATGGTGCCCCAGCCCAAGCAGCAGCACAACTTGGTCAGCCAAGACCTGCCCCTGACAACTGAAGCAGCAGATTTAGTGTGGAGCTCCTCCATCAGCAGCAGCAAAGGGCCCGGAGTGGAGCATCCTTAGCCCTCAATAGCAGTAGAGGATTGGGAGCTGAGGGCACCCCCTGGAAACAGCAGCAGCAGTAGAGTGCAAACTGGGAGCTGACACTTGCTCCCAGCAACGACTGATCAGAGGTTGAGCCCCACCAGGCAGCAGATACCCCAGCAGGACACCAGCAGGGTCCACATACACCAACAGTGCACCAGTTGGACCCATGAACCCCAGGAGCACAACAGTGGGACCAACATACCCCAGCAGAACACCAGCAGGACCCACACACCCTAGGAAATAGCAGCACAGATCAGCAGCTGAGACCCATCCCCAGCAGCATTAGCAGAGGATGATCAGGAGTAGTTCCCCAGCCCAAGAAGCAGCAAGTCTTAGGCAGCAAAGACTGGCATGACAGACCAATACCAGATGTCAGTTCTCAATACTCCAGGACCCACAGCAGGCTAAAGGTGCCATACACCAAAAACAGTCCAGGAGACACAGCAGCCTTAATTGCTACACACCAATCTTCCTACACATTCCAACATCCCTTACCAGGCCTAGAACTACTAGACTACTCAAATGGTGAGACAAAGAAAGAAGATCCAAATGAAAGAAAAATTGGAATTACCAGAAAGAGAACTACATCAAATGGAAGAAAGCAATTTGTCAGATAAAGAATTCAAAGCAATGATTATAAGGGTGCTCAAACAATTTGGAGAGAATTACTAGCAACTTAATAAGAATTATGAAGACCTCAGTGGGAACTACATCAACTTAAAAAAAGAGGTAGAAGCTATGCATAAAGATCAAGTGGAAATAAAGAATGACATAGTTGTTATGAAAAGGATGTTAGAAGAATTCAATAGTAGATTAGAAGAAGCTGAAGACCAAATTAGCGAGTTAGAAGACAAGGTAGAAAAAAACACCCAAATAAAGCAGCAAATGGAAGAAATATTAAAAAGCAGAAGAAGAGCATAAGGGAGTTATGGGACAGTACAAAACATAACAACCATTTGCATTATAGGGGTACCAGAATAAGAAGAACTGGAGAAAGGAATAGAGAACCTGTTTGAAGAAATAATGACAGAAAACTCCCCTACAATGGTGAAGGAAAAAGTCACATGAATCCAGGAAACAGAGAGTCCCAAGCAAGATGAACCCAAAAAGACCAACAGCTAGACATAATAATTAAAATGGCAAACATTAAAGACAAAGAAAGTATTTTAAAGGAAGCAAGAGTGAAATAGAAAGTTACCTACAAGGGAACTCTCATTAGACTGTCAGCTGATTTCTCAATAGAAACACTGAAGGACAGAAGAGAGTGGCATAAGGTATACAAAGTAATGAAAGCCAAGGATCTGAATCCAAGACTAATCTATCTAGCAAGGCTATTATTCAAAATTGAAGGAGAAATAAAGAGCTTCACAGACTGAAAAAAGCTAAAAGAATTTACCACCACCAAAACAGCACTACAAGAAATGCTGAAGGGACTGTTGGAAGAAGAAGAAGAAAGAGAGAGAGAGAGAGAGAGAGAGAGAGAGAGAGAGAGAGAGAGAGAGAGAGGAACACAGGCATAAAATAAAAAAGGCAATTAATAATAACCTTAAATGTAAATGGTTTAAATGCTCTTATCTAAAGACATAAGCTAGCTGATTGTATAAGAAAACATGACCCATATACATGCTGTCTACAAGAGACCCACCTCACAACAAAAGACTCATGCAGGATGAAAGTGAAGAAATGGAAAATAATTTGTCAAGCAATTGGAAATTTAAAAAATGCTGGTGTAGCAATGCTCATATCTGATAAAATAGACTTCAAAGTGAGGGCCACAATAACAGACAATGAAGGTCACTATATAATATTAAAAGAATCAATTCAACAAGAGGATATAATCCTGGTAAACATATCCACACCTAATATGGGAGCACCAAAACTTCTGCAGGACTTCCAGGGAGATATCAATAGCAATACAATCATAGTGGGTGACTTTAGCACTCCACTGACACCACTGGATAGATCTTCTAGACCAAAAAATTAACAAGGACATAGAGTCCTAAATGATTAACTAGATCAATTGGACTTAATAGATATATACAGAACATTTTACCCCAAAGATGCAGAATATACATTGGTGTCAAGTGCAAACAGGATATTCTTGAAGATACACCACATGTTAGGACACAAAGTAAGACCACAAATTCAAGAAGATTGAAATCATATCAAGAATCTTCTCAGATCACAATGACATGAAACTAAAACTCAATTACAACAAAAACATTCAAATACTTGGAGGCTAAATAGTATGTTATTAAACAACAAATGGGCTACCAAGGAGATAAAAAAAAAAAAATTAAAAACTTCCTGGAAACAAATGAAAATGAACACACAATAACAAAATCTGTGGGATGCAGAGAAAGCATTCCTGAGAGGGAAGTTCATAGCACTACAGGACTACCACAAGAAACAAACAAATCCTAATTGACTTTCTAACACCACAACTTAAAGACGTAGAAAGTAAACAAACAAACAAAAACTCAGAGAAAGTAGAAGAAAAGAAATAGTAATGATCAGAGCAGAAATAAATGACATAGAAACTAAAAAAAAAAAATATATCAAAACATCAATGAAACAGAGTTGGTTCTTTGAAAACAAGATTAATGGACCCCTAGCCAGATTCACTAAGAAACAAAAAAATAGGACCCAAATAAACAAAATCATAAATGAAAGAGGAGAAGGAAAACTGACACCACAGAAATATAAAGTATCATCAACATACTATGAACAAATATACACCAACAATTTGGACAACCTAGGCAACATGGACAAATATCTAGACATACACAGCCTCCCAAAACTGAAACAGGAAGAGATAGAAAAGTTGAGCAGACCAAAAACAACAAAAGATATTGAAGATGTAATCAAGAAACTCCCAGCGAACAAAAGGTTAGCCCTGGACATCTTCATTAAAAGAAGATTTAACACCCATTCTTCTCAAATTATTCCAAATACCCAAGAAAACAAAACACTTCCAAACTCATTTTATGAGGCATGCATAATCCTAACTCCAAAACTGGATAAAGACACTACAAAGAAAGAAAATAAAGGCCAATATTCCTGATGAATACAAATGCCAAAACCTAAAAATATATTAGCAAATCGAATCCAGTGATACATCAAAAAAGTTATTTATCATGGCCTGGGATTCATCCCAGGGATGCAAGGCTAGTACAATATTCACAAATTAATAAATGTGATATACCACAGAAATAAATGAAAGATAAAAACCATATGATTATATCAATAGATGCTGAAAAAGCATTCGACAAAATCCAACACCAGTTTCTGATAAAAACACTCAGTGATGTGGGAATAGAGGGATCATATCTTAACATAATAAAGACCATATATGAAAGACCTACAGCCAACATCATTTACAATGAGCAAAACTAAAAGCATTTCCCTTAAGAACAAAAACAAGACAGGGATGCCCATTTTTACCACTCTTATTTAACATATTATTAGAAGTCTTAGCCAGAGCAACCAGACTTGAAGAAAAAATAAAAGGGATACAAAATGGAAAAGAGAAAGTGAAACTGTCATTATTCGCAGATGACATGATACTATACATAGAAAACCCTAAGACTCCATAAAAAATCTACTAGACTTTAAAAATGAATTTGGCAAAGTAGCAGGATACAAAATTAACATCAAGAAATCGATGGCATTCTTATACAATAATGATGAACTCACAGAAAGAGATACTAAAAAAAAATTACATTTACCATTGTGGCAAAAAAATTAAGATACTTAGAAATAAACTTAACCAAAGAAGTAAAGGACCTATTTGTAGAGAACTACAGGTAAATGAAAAAAGAAATAAAGGAAGATATAAAATAATAGAAGCACATACTTTGTTCATGGATTGGAAAATGTTAAATGTTTGTATGGAGATCTGAAAAATAGCAGCAGAGTGAATGGAAGCTACACAGACCATCTCCCAGGACCAAACTGGAATAAGAACGAAAATAAAGACAAATCATCAGGAAACGGCAACTGAAAGGGAGCTTGGAGGACCACATAACCAGGGACACTGACTCAATCCTGGTAGGCTTGTGAGGATGTGAGAGAGGGCCAGGAACCCATGGTACGCAGCAGCCTGGGCTAGGTCCTGCGACCTCGGCTGTGTCCTGTGACCTCAGCTGGGTGCTACACTGTCAGCTGGGAGCTGCTGCAGCCTCGGCCACCCTTAGCTGAGAGCAGCACCCTCAGGTTAAAGTCCCAGGTGGCTCCATGGTGCACAGTCCAGACAGAGGCTAAATTGGCAGCAGCCACTCACCTTGGGCTCTGGCAGAGGGAGGGTGGAATGGACTGAAACTGTGTGGGGAAACTAGGGATTCGGAGGATTCTCAGAGAATTTGCCGAGTGCAGCCACTCAGGACTGTGGTCATCTTACTCCTTCCCAGGGACCTGGGGAGAGGCAGCGGCCCCTCCCTCGGAGATTAAACCCAACCTGGTGGCCACTGAAATGCTAATTGAGGCCCATTAACAAGCAGTATCTGTCCCACCCTCGGGAAATCCTCTTACACTGAGCACCTGAGGGAGTTTCTCAGTCAACTCAGAAACCAAGGTTTTTTTTTGTTTTGTTTTGTTTTTTTATCCTCACCTGAGGACAGTTTTCTATTTTTTGTTCAGGTAGAGTGGGAGGGAGAGAGAGGAACAGAGAGAGAGAGAAACATCGATATGAAAGGAACACATCGAGTGGCTTCCACCCACACGACCGACCAGGGCCGGGGACAAACTGCAACCGAGGTACATGCCCTTAGCGGGAACCGAACCCGGGTCTCTCTGGACCGCAGGCCAATGCTCTAACCGCTGAGCCAAACCGGCCAGGGCAGAAACCAAGGTTCTTTAGGTGACCGTTACTAATAGCCTCCAGGCAAAAAAAAAAGCTAGAGGATAACTACCATTCCCTAGGGTAGCAAATCTAACCAGGAAAGTTAAGACTTGACAGTGGTGTTTAAAGTGGGTCCTCTCTGCCTCATTCAAACCCAGGAGAGGGAGTCACAAACAGCAGAACACCAACATCCACAGGGAAAATTTGGTAGGCTCCAAAGCCCACAGTGATGGCCAAAATGGTGAAAAACAGAAACAAAAGCCAAATGAAAGAACAAGAGACCTCTACCAAGATGAGATAAATGAGGTGCAGTTAAGCAAGTTAACAGAACTAGAATTCAGAGCCATGATTTTAAGGAAGCTCAACATGAGTAAGGGCATGAGCACCATGAGTAAAGACAGAAATATTGAAAATCAACCAGTTGAAAGTTAAAAAGCACCAAGAAAAAATGAAGAATGACATATCAGAAATAAAGAACATATTGGAAGAACTAAACATCAGAGTAGAGGAAGCTGAGGACCGAATCAGTGAATTAGAAGATAGGTTAGAAAAAAATTAACCAATCAGAAAACCAAAAGGAAAAAATAATTAAAAAACAGGAAGACAGCTTAAGAGAACTGTGGGACAACTGAAAACGGAATAACATTTGTATCATAGGGGTCACCGAAAAGAAGAAAATGAGCAAGGGTTAGAGAATACATTTGAAGAAATAGTGACAAAAAATTTGCCTAATTTGGTGAAAGAAGAAGGCATTCAAGTTTAAGAAGCACAGAGAGCCCCAAGTAAGATGAACCCAAACAGGCCCACACAAAGACACAGAGTAATCAAAGTGCCAAAAATTCAAGACAATGAGAGAATCCTAAAAGCAACAATAAAGAAGCAACAAGTTACCTACAAAGGAAACCCATAAGGCACTCAGCTGATTCTCAACAGAAACACTACAGGCCGGGAAGGAAATGGCATGAGGTAATCAATGTCATGATAAACAAGGATCTGAATCCAAGACTACTCTACCTAGCAAGGCTATCATTCAAAATAGAAGGTCAAATAAAGAGCTTTTCAGACAAAAAAAAGCTAAGGGAATATATTAGCACCAAACCAGCACTGCAAGAAATGTTAAAAGGACTGCTGCAATTAGCAGGAGAAATAGGAAGAAAAATATAACCACACTAAATAAGAATGTCAATAAATAAGTACATCTCAATAAACACCTTAAATGTAAATGGATGGAGTGCTCCCATAAAAAGACACAGAATAGCTGATTGGATAAGAAAGCATGACTCATCTATATGTTGTTTACAAGAGACCACCTGAAAACAAAAGACTTACATAGGTTGAATGTGAAGGGATGGAAAAAATCTTCCAAGCACACGGAAAGGAAAAAAAAAGCTGGGGTAGCAATACTCATATCTAATAAAATAGATTTCATAATGAAGGCCATAACTAGAGACAAAAAGGCCACTATATAATATTGAAAAGATCTATCCAACAGGAAGATATAACCTTGATAAACATATATGCACCCAATATAGGAGCACGAAAATATATTACAAATCTTCTGGAGGACTTCAGAGGAGAAATCGATAGCAATACAATAACAGCAGGGGACGTCAACACCCTGATGACATCATTGGATAGATTCTCTAGACAAAAAATTAGCAAGGAAACACAGACTCTACATGAAGCACTAAACCAAACAGATTTAATAGATATCTACAGAGAATTACACCCCAAAACTGCAGAATTCACATTCTTCTCCAGTGCACATGAGACATTCTCCAAGATAGACCACATGTTAGGAACCAAACTAAGTCTCTACAAGATCAAGAAGACTGAAATTATGTCAAGCATCTTCTCAGATCACAATGGCATGAAACTAGAAATCAATTGCAACAAGAACGTGCAGACATTTGAACACATGGAGGCTAAATAGCATGTTATTAAACAATGAATGGGTTACTGAGGAGATCAAGGAAGAAATTAAAAAATTCCTGGAAACCAGTGAAAATGAAGACACAACAACAGAAAATCTATGGAATGCATTGAAAGAAGTTCTGAGAGGGAAGTTCATAGGACTACAGGCCTACCTCAATGGCCACCATCAACAAATCATCAAACAACAATTGTTGGCGAGGGTGTGGAGAAAAGGGAACTCTAGTACACTGCAGGTGGTAATACAGACTGGTGCAGCCACTATGGCAAACAATATGGTGTTACCTCAAAAAATTAAAAATTGAACTTTCATATGACCCAGTGATGCCGCTTCTAGGAATATAACCTAAGAAGCCTCAAACCCCAATCAGGAAGAATATATACCCCCGTGTTCATAGCAGCACTATTTACAATAGCTAAGATCTGGACACAGCCCAAGTGTCCATCAGTTGACAAATGGATAAAAAAGCTGTGTACATATACAGAATGGAGTCCTATGCAACTGTAAGAAAGAAAGATCTCTCATCCTTTGAGACGACATGAAGGGAACTAGAAAGTATTATCCTAAGTGAAATAAGTGAAGCAGAAAAAGACAAATACCACATGATCTCACTTATATACGGAATATAATTTACATAACAGTCTGAGGAATACAGTAGACCAAGAAACATGGAAGTAGGGCACAGAATAACATCCCTCAGAAGAGGGGTGGGGGGGGGGGTGAAGGGATAAACCAGAGAACTTATATGCATGTATGCATAACCAATGGACATGAACAACAAAGCCAGGGACGGGGCCGTGGGGGATGGGGAAGATGATGTCAATGGGTAAAAAAGGAGAAACATCTGTAACAAAAATAATAAAAAATTAATAAAAAATGAACAAACAAAACAAACAAACAAAGAAAAAAACAAACAAAAAAACCAAGAAAAATCTCTAATAGACTTTCTAAACTCACAACTTTAAAAACTAGAGCACGAACAAAAAGAAAACTGCAGAGCAAGTAGAAAGAAGAAAATAGTAATGATCAGAGCAGAAATAAACAACATAGAGTCCAAAAAAACAATTCAAAGGATCAATGAAACAAGGAGCTGGTTTTTCTAAAAGATAAACTAGATTGATGGAACCTTAGCTAGACTCACCAAGAAACAAAGAGGGAGAACCCAAATACACAAAATCAGAAATGATAGAGAAGAAATAACAAGTGACACTACAGAAATACAAAAGATCATTAACAACTACTATGAACAATTATATGGTAACAAATTTGACAATCTAAGGAAAATGGACAAATTTCTAGAAACACATAGTCTCCCAAAACTGAACCAGGAAGAGTTAGAAAATTTGAACAGACCAATGACAACAGAAAAAATTGAAGATGTAATCAAGACTCTCCCAGCAAACAAAAGCCCAAACCCGGAACATGTTTTACCGAACATTCAAAGAAGAAGTAACACCCATTCTCCTCAAACTATTTCAAAAAATTCAAGAAGAAGGAAGACTTCCCAACTTGTTTTATGAAGCCAGCATAATTCTAATTTCAAACCAGGCAAAGACACTACAAAGAAAGAAAACTACAGGCCAATATCCCTGATGACTATAGATGACAAAATTCCAAACAAATTACTAGCAAATCGGATCCAGCAATATACCAAAATAATTATCCACCATGACCAAGTGGGATTCATCCCAGGGATGCAAAGCTGGTACAATATTTGAAAATCAATAAATGTGATACACCACATAAATAAAATGAAGAATAAAAACCACATGATCATATCAATAGATGCCAAAAAAGCCTTCAACACAATCCAGCATTCCATTTCTGATAAAAACGCTCAGCAGTGTGGGAATAGAGGGACCATATCTAGACATAAGAACAGCCATATATGAAAGACCTACAGCCAACATCATACTCAATGGACAGAAATTAAAAACATTTCCATTAAGAACAGGAACAAGACAAGGATGTCCACCTTTGACAGTCTTGTTTTCCATACTGGCAGCACCAGTCTCCATTCCCACCAGCAGTGTATTAGAGTACCCTTTTCTCCACACCCTCGCCAACACTTGTTGTTTGATGATTTGTTGATGGCGGCCATTCTGACAGGTGTGAGGTGATACCTCATTGTTGTTTTAATTTGCATCTCTCTGATGATTAGTGATGTTGAGCATTTCTTCACATGTCTTTTGACCTTTTGTATGTCCTGTTTGGAGAGGTGTCTATTCAGCTCCTCTGCCCATTTTTTAATTGGGTTCTTTGTCTTCCTTTTGTGGAGTTGTATGAGCACTCTGTATATATTGGAAATTAACCCCTTATCTGATACATCATTGGCAATGATGTTCTCCCATACAGTGGGTTTCCTTTCCATTTTTATGATTGTTTCTTTTGCTGTGCAGAAGCTTTTTAGTTTGATGTAGTCCCATGTGTTCATTTTCTCCTTTATTTCTGTTGCCTTGGGTGATGTATCAGTGAAAATTCTGCTCCGTATGATGTCCGAAATTTTGTTGCCTACATTTTCTTCTAGAATTTTTATGGATTCATGGGTCACATTTAAGTCTTTTATCCATTTTGAGTTTATTTTTGTGTATGGTGTAAGTTGATGGTCCAGTTTCATTTTTTTTATGTAGCTGTCCAGTTTTCCCAACACCATTTACTAATGAGGCTGTCTTTACTCCACTGTATGGTCTTGCCACCTTTGTCAAATATTAACTGAGCGTATTGCCTTGGGTCCATTTCTGGGTTTTCAGTTCTGTTCCACTGGTCTATATGCCTGTTCTTGTGCCAGTACCAGGCTGTTTTGGTTACAGTCGCTTTGTAGTATAACCTGATATCTGGTATTGTGATCCCACCTACTTTGTTCTTCTTTTTCAAGATTGCTGTGGCTATTCGGAGTCTTTTTTGGTTCCATATGAACTTTTGAAGTATTTGTTCTAGTTCTATGAAATATGTCGTTGGTATTTTGATGGGGATTGCATTGAATCTATCGATTGCTTTGGGTAGTATGGACATTTTAATGATGTTAATTCTTCCAATCCATGAACAGGGTATGTGCTTCCACTTTTTTATATCTTCCTCTATTTTTTTTTCAATGACCTGTAGTTTTTTGCAAATAGGTCCTTTACTTCTTTGGTAAAGTTTATTCCTAGGTATCATAATTTTTTTGGCGTGATGGTAAATGGGATTGTTTTTTCAGTTTCTCTTTCTGTGAGTTCATCATTGGTGTACAAGAATGCCGTCGATTTCTTGATGTTAATTTTGTATCCTGCTACTTTGCCAAATTTATTTATTAAGTCTAGTAGATTTTTGAGGGAGTCTTTAGGGTTTTCTATGTACAATATCATGTCATCTGCAAATAATGACAGTTTCACTTCCTCCTTTCCAATTTGGATCCCTTTTATTTTTTCTTCATGTCTGATTGCTGTGGCTAAGACTTCCAGTACAATGTTAAATAAGAGTGGCGAAAGTGGACATCCCTGTCTTATTCCTGTTCTTAATGGAAATGTTTTTAGTTTCTGTCCATTGAGTATGATGTTGGCTGTAGGTCTTTCATATATGGCCTTTATTATGTCGAGATATGATCCCTCTATTCCCACATTGCAGAGCGTTTTTATCAGAAATGGATGCTGGATTTTGTTGAATGCTTTTTCAGCATCTATTAATATGATCATGTGGTTTTTATTCTTCATTTTGTTTATGTGGTGTATCACGTTTATTGATTTGCGAATATTGTACCAGCCTTGCATCCCTGGAATGAATCCCACTTGGTCATGGTGAATAATTTTTTTGATGTATTTCTGGATCCGATTTGCTAATATTTTGTTCAGGATTTTGGTGTCTATATTCATCAAGGATATTGGCCTGTAGTTTTCTTTCTTTGTAATGTCTTTTTCTGGTTTTGGAATTAGAATTATGCTGCCCTCATAGAACGTGTTTGAAAGTCTTCCTTTTTCTTGAATTTTTTGAACGAGTTTGTGAAGAATAGGTGTTAGTTCTTTTTTGAATGTTCGGTAAAACTGCCTCGTGAAGCCATCTGGGCCTGGGCTTTTGTTTG
Organism: Molossus molossus; assembly: GCF_014108415.1. Lineage (NCBI taxonomy): Eukaryota > Metazoa > Chordata > Mammalia > Chiroptera > Molossidae > Molossus > Molossus molossus. Next base: position 46,722,381 of record NW_023425399.1, read on the forward strand.
CTGGGAGAATCTTGATTACCTCTTCAATTTCCTTATTTGTTATTGGTCTGTTCAAGTTTTCTATCTCTTCCTGGTCCAGTTTTGGGAGTCTGTGTATTTCTAGAAATTTGTGTGTGACTAGAAAGTTGTCCATTTCGCTTAGATTTTCGAATTTGTTGCCATATAGTTGTTCTTAGTAATTGTTAACGATCTTTTGTATTTCCGTGGTGTTGGTTGTTACTTCTCCTCTTTCATTTCTGATTTTGTGTATTTGGGTTCTTTCTCTTTGTTTCTTGGTGAGTCTAGCTAAGGGTCCATCAATCTTGTTTATCTTTTCGAAAAACCAGATCTTTGTTTCATTGATCCTTTGAATTGTTTTTTGGTCTCTATGTCATTTATTTCTCCTCTGATCTTTACTATTTCCTTCCTTCTACTTGCTCTGGGGGTTTCTTTTTGTTTGCTTTCTAATTCTTTAAGTTGTGAGGTTAGACAGTCAATTACAAATTTTTCTTGTTTTTTGAGGTAGGCCTGTAGTGCTATGAACTTCCCTCTCAGAACTGTTTTTGATGCATCCCATAGATTTTGTGTTGTTGTGTGTTCATTTTCATTGGTTTCCAGGAAACCAATTTACGTTTAAGGTGATTATTGTTATGTACTTATTTATTGTCATTCCAGGAAGTTTTTAATTTCTTCCTTGATCTCCTCGGCGACCCATTCATTGTTTAATAACATGCTATTTAGCCTCCATGTGCTGAAATGTCTTTGCATGTTCTTGTTGCAATTGATTTCCAGTTTCATGCCATTGTGATCTGAGAAGATGCTTGATATCATTTCAATCTTCTTGAACTTGTAGAGATTTAGTTTGTGTCCTATCATGTGGTCTATTTTTGAGAATGTCCCATGTGCACTTGAGAAGAATGTGTATTCTGCAGTTTTGGGGTGTAATTCTCTGTAGATATCTATTAAATCCATTTGGCCTAGTGCTTCATTTAGAGTCTCTGTTTCCTTGCTAATTTTTTGCCTAGAGGATCTATCCAGTGCTGTCAGTGGGGTGTTGAAGTCCCCTGCTATGATTGTATTGTTGTTGATTTCTCCTTGGAAGTCCTCCAGAAGATTTTAATATATTTTGGTGCTCCTATATTGGGTGCATATATGTTTATCAAGGTTATATCTTCCTGTTGGATAGATCCTTTCAATATTATATAGTGGCCTTCTTTGTCTCTAGTTATGGTCTTCATTTTGAAATCTATTTTATCAGATATGAGAATTGCTACCCCAGCTTTTTTTTGCTTTCCATTTGCTTGGAAAATTTTTTCCATCCCTTCACTTTCAACCTATGTGAGTCTTTTGTTGAGAGGTGGGTCTCTTGTAAACAACATATAGATGAGTCATGCTTTCTTATCCAATCAGCTTCTCTGTGTCTTTTTATGGGAGCATTCAATCCATTTACGTTTAAGTTTATTATTGATATGTGCTTATTTATTGCCATTTTTGTTTAGTGTGGTTCTATTTTTCTTCCCATTTGTACTGCTAATTACAGCAGTCCTTTTAACATTTCTTGCAGTGCTGGTTTGTTGCTAATGTATTCCCTTAGCCTTTTTTTGTCTGGGAAGCTCTTTATTTATTCTTCAATTGTAAGTGATAGCCTTGCTGGGTAGAGTAGTGTTGGATTCAGATTCTTGTTTTTCATGACTTTGATTTCTTCATGCCATTCTCTTCTGGCCTGTAGTGTTTCTTGTGAGAAGTCAGCTGAGAGCGTTATGGGGTTCCCTTTGTAGGTAACCTGTTGCTTATCTCTTGCTGCTTTTAGGATTCTCTCCTTGTCTTTAATTTGTGGCATTTTAATTACTGTGTGTCTTGGTGTGGGCCTGTTTGGGTTCTTCTTACTTGGGACTCTCTGTGCTTCTTGAACTTGAATGCCTTCTTCCTTCACCAAATTAGGGAAGTTTTCTCTCACTATTTTTTTGAATATATTCTCTGTCCCTTGCTCATTTTCTTCTTCTTCGGGGACTCCTATGATGCGAATATTATTACGTTTCCAGTTGTCCCATAGTTCTCTTAAGCTGTCTTCCTGTTTTTTAATCGTTTTTTCCTTTTGTTTTTCTGATTGGTTGATTTTTTCTACCCTGTCTTCTAATTAACTGATCCGGTCCTCAGCTTCCTCTACTCTGCTTTTTAAACCTTCCAATGTGTTTTTCATTTCGGATATGTCATTTTTTATCTCTTCTTGTTGGTTTTTAATTTCCAATTGGCTTATTTTCAGTGTCTCTATGTCCTTACTCATGGTGTTCAGCTTCCTTAAGATCATGGGGCTGAATTCTAGCTCGGTTAACATGCCTAATTGCTCCACATTGATCTCATCTTCGGTGGAGGTCTCTTGCTCTTTCATTTGGCTTGTGTTTCTGTGTTTCACCATTTTGGCTGTCACTGTGGGCTTTGGAGCCTGTCAAGTTCTCCCTGTGGCTGTTGGTGTTCTGCTGTTTGTGGCTCCCTCTCTTGTGTTTAGATGAGCGAGGGAGGACCCACGTTGAACACCACTGTCAAGTCTTACTTTCCTGGTTAAAGTTGCCAGCCCAGGAAAGTGCTGTTATCTTCTAGCTTTTTGCCTGGAGGCTAGTAGTCTAGGTTTCTTGATGAGTTTTGGGTTGTCAGTTGATTGAAAAACTCCCTCTGGTGCTCATCCAAGGGGCTTTCACGAGGGTGGGGCAGATGCTCGTTGTTAGTGAGCCTCAATTAGCACTTCAGTGGCCCACAGGGTGGGGTTGAATTTCCAAAGGAGGGGCTGCTGCCTCTCCTAAAATCCCTGGGGAGGAGCAATGTGGCCACTGTCCTGAGTGGCTGCACTCAACCAAAGCTCTGAGTACCCTCCAAACCCCGAGTGTCCCGACACAGTTCCAGTCCAGTGTGCCCTCCCTCTGCTGGAGCCCAAGGTGAGTGGCTGTGGCTGTTTTAGCCTCTGTCCCAGCTCTGTGCTGTGGAGCCACCTGGGAGTGTAACCCGAGGGAGCTGCTCCCAGCTAAGGCCGCTTCCAAGCTGCCGACCGTGGGCTCCCAGCCCCCGTCTCGCGCCTTCGCAAGCCTACAGGGATGGAGTCAGTGTCCCTCATTGTATGGTCCTCCAGGCTGCTTTTCTGTTGGTTTTTCCCGTTGATTTTTCTGTGTTATAGTTGTAATTCCAGTTTGGTTCTGGGAGACGGTCTGTGTAGCTCCGTTCACTCTGCCGCCATTTTTCCTCCCAATTTTATATCTTTTAAGTCACTTAACTCCAGTGAAATTCTTTCCATCTTCATAAATACCAGGGCTATTACTATTATATGACATTTATTGAGTACAAGCTCTATGTCAAATCCATTGTCTCTTTGACTCCTTGCCAAAACTTTGTGAAGAGGTCATGATTCTCTTCATCTTATGGCTAAATAAATGGAATAAGAGAGAAATTAACCAACTCATCAACATCACAAGGAATCAAACCCATGACCTTTGGGTTTGTGGGCTGAAGCTCTAACTGCTGAGCCAAACCAGCCAGGGCTTATCACCCATTTTTTAAACATTCATAGTATAAGAAAACAATTTCATCTCACTGTTTTAATTTATGTTATAACATTTCATTGCACATTTGCTTTATCTCTCAGGTGTATTTTCTGCTAACATTATTTACTCTCTGAAATATATATATATATATATATATATATATATATATATATATATATATATTGTATAGATTGAAGAGCTCTTTATGTATGTCTTATATTTTAAAAATGAATAACTTTAGTAACTAAATCCAATACAGAGAAAAAGTAGACATATTCTGTGTTTTGCACAGCATCTTACATCTTTTTCTTCCTCTGTGTTAATAATCAACCATAAGAAAATATTCATGTGCCCAGAGGATGAAAGCATACCCACTTGAACAAAAAATCATGTGGAAGCATTTTCTCTTCTCCAAAAAAAGCCCTCACTTCTCTTCTTGCTCTTCAGTCTCAGAGAAAGTGGAGTGTCAGAGAGGAGCACCCAAACTCACTCAGTAATAAGCTATGTGATCAGAAATTTGGCTTGAGCAGGCTTCATGCCATCTTTAGTGTCAGGAGGGTCCAGGACTGGTGTGTGAATTCTGGACATGACTCAAATGTGGAATACTCTTGAATTTATTTATACGTATTGTCCTTTATTTACGATTTTGGCATTATTCTTGATAATGTCACAGTTGTAAGATAACATTTCAGTGGACCTAAATTTGAATGGTTCAATATCAAACAATTAATTACTCACAGACTCTTTAGTTTTAAGTGGGGTTGAGAGACCAGCTGGTCCAGTGGTTCATGAAGGCTTGTCACAAATTAGCAATGGGTTTCTAGGAATGCACATGTTAAGTAGGTTACTTATGTAGATTACTTGGTGCACTGAGTGGGACCAATGGCTAAAAGCTTGAACATTAAGCCTTTGTAAGAAGAATGCCTGCCCCTCATGCCTGGAGATCCCCTAGGTCTCTTAGATCATAGGAGGGTAACTGAGGAAAGTGACTTTGAGATTGAATGTAGCCTGCAGGATGGTTATTATGGAGTGCCCTTGCGATCAATGCTTTTAGAAGGACAAGGAAAACAACAGGAGTGGGTAGAAGCAAATTCAGGTCCATGGACAGCTTTTGCCAGTCCCACAGGGAGCTCTGCAGAGAAATTGGCTGGAGAGTTGTCCGGAGTTGGTCAAGATGGCCAGACTTTATGCCTCTACAGCAATCAGTCACTAGGACAGCATGGGGAGGGGTGTGGGTGAGGTAGGTCTCAGTCATGGTGGCCACCATTTCTCCTCTTTTCTCTCTGTTTCTTCTCCTCTAGGTCTTATTCTTCCAGGTTTCCTCTATCTCAAAACTCTTTGCTTGGTCCCTGTTCTCTTTCCTTTCTCTGCTTTGAATGTGCCTTCACTGTGCCATCATCTCAACCCCTTTCTATCTGGTTCCTCTTTCCACTCTACTGAAAATATTCTCCTAGGTCACCAAAAGTACAAGTGCTCATCCCATCTCCCCTACCTACCTCTAACTCTGGCTGCAGCTGAAGGAGACCATTCCTTGCATTTCACAGTCTTGCATGGCCAGTGCCAGCTCCATCTCCTAGCTTTTCTGCCTCCAGGATCTCTCCAAGGTCAATAGGTAGGCTGCAATTTCACCCCCTTCTCTCCTTCTCAAGGAAAGCAAATAAGTGAGTTAAGCTCAAATCTGTTATAGCTTGTGAAAAGAAGTTCCTTACTAGAACCTTCTCAGTACTTTATAACAACTATTGATTATGGTTTAATTTTGACAAATCTCCAGACTGATACAGATCAAGATTGTACACAGGCAACATATTTTGTGGTGGTCAGTACAAGGTAAAAATGTGGGACCCCAACTGGGGTATTATTCCTTTATCTTTACATAATATCCTCTTTCCACAACCCCCCTGTCCCAACCCAAAACTGATAGGCAATCCCTGAGCCATTATAACCTCTGTGACATGGGAACAGGCTGGGACAGCAGAAAGAGCCCAGGGGAGTCACCTGCCCAATGCTTGTGATGCTGCCATCCAGGGGCAGGTTGGCTGCCACTTTTCCCTGTCCTGAGATACTGTGGGGGTATATTTGATCCTAATTTCTCCTTGCCCAGTCCCAACTTCCCCTTAGATTGAGACCAGGTCACTCTCCCACGTGAAGAGTAATGGTGCTCACAGGAGCCAAGGGACAGTGACCTGGTGAACAAGAACCTGTCCCACTGAGGCAGGAAGCTGTAAGCTGGAAGACCATGTGTGGGACAAGGATCCAAGGCCTAGGCGCATTTTCAATTTCCCATAGGTATTCACTTAAAGACCACAAATTCAAAAGTAATATTAGGCATTTTAAGACAGCAAACACAGAATAATAAATTCCAAGAGAGTCCTTTTCCTGCTTCTGGTTCTGCCAACTCATGTCAGTCCCAGTCTCTGATTGCTGAGTGCATGGTGGACAGTTCTGCCTCCATCTATCACCTTCAAATCCAGTAAGCCCATGTTCAAACTGTTTACATTCATCTCCAAACTGGTATCTTGTGTGATTTTACTCTTACTGGCAAAAGTATCACCATTCACTCAGGCCAGATTTAAAATGGGGAATCATCTTTGTTTCATCTTTTAGAAGAGTGTTGTTGATAAGCACAGCTATATATCAATTTATTGGGTTTCCCAGACTCACAGTTACAGAGAACAGACTGAAAACTGTCAGAGGAAACAGGAATTGGGCAGCTGGGTGAAATAGACAAAGAAATTAAGAAAAATGAAACAAAACTAAAAGATACAACAGTTTGGTAATTACCAGAGGACAAGGAGAAAAAATATTCTTGGATTTCCAGATTCCCTTCTACATACCTGCATACACAGACACACACACACACACACGCACACACACACACATACGCACACACCTTCCTTTGACTGGGTTGCTCCAGTTATAACAGGACTTGGTTCCTGTTTCTGAATGTGGCCTAAAAGTCACTTTTAATGACCACCTTGCTCATATACTTCTCAGAAACTATGAGTGCTATTTACCCTTCTGGACCTTCCCTTTTCATTGTCTTTCTCACAACTGTCCCATTGAGTTGGGATTCTCATTCCTACAGTTTACCCTTAGGTTTGTCCTAAAGGAGTTTGGGGAATCAGTTTTGAGAGAGGTGGCTCAATCTACTCTAGCCCCTATTGACATAAACTCAGTACCTTATAGAATGCAAATGCCTCTGGTTTCAGGGGCTGGTTTTGAGGGAACAACTGGTCTCAGGGCTTTTAGATGCTCCTTCAAATCTGGCTGTTTTTTGTCTAGAAGAGCTAACACCATGTAGATCTTGATGCTGTTAGGTGGTTCATATTCATCCACTGGTGTTTTGGGTTCATGGAATTTTGGGTTCTCCATTCTAGTTGCTCTGTACGTTTTGATTAGAGTGATTGGAGGGATTGTGCCACCCTTGTAACTGTATTTCTGTGCACCCTTTTTAAACTCTGGTATCTTTTTCTTTTTTCACTTTTGCTATTTATTATTATTAATTTACTTTTAGTTATTTTTGTTATAGATATTTCTCCTTTTTCCCCCATTGACATCCTCCTCCCATCGCCCCACCCAATCCCCAGCTTTGTTCTCTGTGTCCATTGGTTATGCATACATGCATATACATTCTGTGGTTTATCTCTTCCCTACCCCACCAACCACTCTTCTGTGGGTTGTCAGTCTGTATCCTACTTCCAATCTCTGGGTCTACCCTGTTCCTCAGACTGTTATGTTCATTATATTCCACAAATAAGTGAGATTGTGTGGTATTTGTCTTTTTCTGCTTGGCTTTTTTCACTTAGGATAATACTTTCCAGGTCCCTCCATTTTGTTTCAAAGGATAAAAGATCTTTCTTTCTTATACCTGCATAGTACTCAATTGTGATTATGTACCACAATTTTTTTTATCCATTCATCTACTGATGGACACTTGGGCAGTTTCTAGATCTTAGCTATTGCAAGTGGTGCTGCTATGAACATGGGGGTACATATATTCTTTCTGATTGGTGTTTCAGGCTTCTTAGGGTATATTCCCAGCAGTGGGATCTCTGGGTCAAATGGAAGTTCAATTTTTAATTTTTTGAGGTAGCACCATATTGTTTTCCATAGTGGCTGCACCAGTCTGCGTTCCCACCAGCAGTGTACTAGAGTCCCCTTTTCTCCACACCCTCGTCAACACTTGTTGTTTGATGATTTGTTGATGGCGGCCATTCTGAAAGGTGTGAGGTGGTACCACACTGTTCTTTTAATTTGCATCTCTCTGATGATTAGTGATGATGAGCATTTCTTCATAAATCTCTTAGCCATTTGTGTGTCCTGTTTGGAGAGGTATCCGTTTAGCTTCTCTGCCCATTTTTTTATTGGGTTCTTAGTCTTTCTTTTGTTGAGTTGTATGAGTACTCTATATATTTTGGAAATTAACTCCTTATCTGATGTATCATTGGCAATTATGCTCTTACAGACAATGGGTTCCCTTTCTATTTCCATGTTTCTTTTGCTGTGAAGAAGTGTTTTGGTTTAATGTAGTCCCATGTGTTTATTTTTTTCCTTTGTTTCTATTGCCTTACATGATGTATCAGTTAAAATTGTGCTGCATATGATGTCAGAAATTTTTTGAACGACATTTTCTTCTAGGATGTTTATGGATACACAAGTCACATTTAAGTCTTTTATCCATTTTGAGTTTATTATCGAGTATGGTGTAAGTTGATGGTCTAGTTTCATTTTTTTTGCATGTAGCTGTCCCAACACCATTTATTAAAGACACTGTCTTTACTCCACTGTATGCTCTTGCCACCTTTGTCAAATACTAATTAAGTGAGATAGAAAATGGTGTCAGAGTAAATGAAAGCTACGCAGACAATCTCCCAGGACCAAACAAAATCTACAACTAAAATAAAGACAATCTTCAGAAAAAAGCAACAGAAAAGCAGCAGAACAGGACCATATAACCAGGGACACTGGTAGGATCTGCGGAAGCACAAGAGAATGGCGGGCTGGGACCCCACAAACAGCAGCAGTCTGAGCTGTGAGCAGTCCCCTCAGGGTTCAACTACCAAGCCTGCTCCACAGCACAGTGCCTGGACAGAGTGCTGAAATACCAACAGCCACTCACCTGGGGCTCCGGCAGAGGGAGAGCAGACTGACAGGAACTCTGTGGGAATGCACAGGATTTGGAGGGCACTCAGAATTTTTGCTGAGTCACAGCCACAATGGATGATGACCAGTTTGCTCCTTCCCAGAGATGTGGGGAAAAGAAGCATCCCGTTTCTCAGAGATTTAGTTTTTTCCAGGTGAGGCAGAGAAATGCAAATTGAGGTTCATTAACAACCAGGATCTTCCCCACCCTCTGGAAATCCTCTTAAAAAGAACACCAGGGCTACATTTCAAGGCACTGAGTAACTGAGACTACTGGACTCCAGGAAAAAGCTAGAGGAAAACTGAAGCTTTTATGGGCTTGCTACTCTACCCAGGAAAGTAATACTTGATAATGGTGTTTAACATGAGCCCACCCAGGCATATCCAAACTCAGTAGAGGGAGCCACATATAGCAGAACACCAACACCCACGGGGAAAATTTGGCAGGATCCAAAACCCACTGAGATAGCCAAAATGGTGAAACAAAGAAACAAATCCCAAATGAAAGAACAAGAGAACTCCATCAAAGATTAGATAAAATGCAGGTAGGCAAATTATCAGAGGTAGATTTCAGAGCCATGATCTTGAGGAAGCTCAACAGCATGAGTAAGGACATCAGGACCATAAGTAAAGATATAGAAACAATGAAAACCAACCAAGTGGAAATGAAGAATGGCATAGCAGAAATAAAGAACACATTGGAAGGACTAACCAGCAGAGTAGAGGAAGCTGAGGACTGGATCAGTGAATTAGAAGACAAGGTAGAAAAATTAACCAATCAGAATCCACCCCCCCCCCCCAAAAAAAATAAATAGATAAACAGGAAGATAGCTTAAGAGAACTGTGGGACAACTGGAAACGTAATAACATTTGCATCATAGGAGTCCTCGAAGAGGAACAAAATGGGCAAGGGTTAGAAAATATATTTGAAGAACTAGTGACAGAACACTTTCCTAACTTGGTGAAGGAAGAAGACATTCAAGTTCAAGTAGCACAGAGAGCCCCAAGTAAGAAGAAACCAACCAGGCCCACACCAAGACATATAATAATCAAAATGCCAAAAATTAAAGACAAAGAGAATCCTAAAGGCAGCAAGACATAACCAACAGGTTACCTACAAAGGAAACCCCATAAAGCTCTAAGCTAACTTCTCAACAGAAACACTACAGACCAGAAGGAAATGGCATGAAGTAATCAAGGTCATGAAAAACAAGGATCTGAATCCAAGACTACTCTACCCAGCAAGGCTATCATTTAAAAGAGAAGGTCAAATAAAGAGCTTCCCAGACGAAAAAAAAAAAAAAGGCTAAGGGAATATATTAACACCACGCCATCACTGCAAGATGTGCTAAAAGAACTGCTGTCATTAGAAGAAGAAATAGGAAGAAAAATAGAACCATAGTAAACAAAAACGGCAATAAATAAGTACATATCAATTATCACCTTAAATATGAATAGTTTGAATGCTCCAATAAAAAGACAGAGTAGCTGACTGGATAAGAAAGCATGACTCACATATATGTTGTTTAAAAAAGACACATCTCACAACAAAAGACTCACATAGGTTGAAAGTGAAGGGGTGGAAAAAAATTTTTCAAGCAAATGGAAAAAAGCTAAGATACCAATACTCATATCTGATAAAGTAGATTTCAAAACAAAGACCATAACTAGAGACAAAGAAGGCCACTACATAATATTGAAAGGATCTATCCAACAGAAAGATATAACCTTGGTAAACATATATTCACCCAATATAGGAGCACCAATATACATTAAAAATCTTCTGGAGGACTTTAAAGGTGAAATCGACAGCAATACAATCATAGCAGGAAATTTCAACACCCCACTGACATCACTGGATAGATCATCTAGACAAAAAATTAACAAGAAAACAGATTCTAAATGAAGCACTAGATCAAATGAATTTCATAGATATCTACAGAGAATTATACCCCAAAACTGCAGAATTAACATTCTTCTGAAGTGCACATGGGACATCTCAAAGATAGAGCATATGTTATGGCACAAACTAAGTCACTACTAGTTCAAGAAGATTGAAATCATATCAAGCATCTTCTCAGATCACAATGTCATGAAACTAGAAATCGATTGCAACAAGAGCATGTCAAGACCTTTGAAAACAAAAAGGCTAAATAGCATGTTACTGAACAATGAATGGGTTACCATAGAGATCAAGGAGGAAATTAAAAACTTCCTGGAAACAAATGAAAATGAATATACAACAACAAAAAATCAATGGGATGCAGCGAAAGCAGTTTTAACAGGAAAGTTTATAGCTGCGAGAAAACAAGAAAAATTTCTACTAGACTAGCTTTGGCTATTCAGCGCCTTTTTTAGTTTCATATGAACTTTTGAAGTATTTGTGCCAGTTCTGTGAAATATGTCATTGGTATTTTGATAAGGATTGCATTAAACCTATAGATTGCTTTGGTAATATGGATATTTTATTTTTATTTTTTAATATTTCTTGTTTTTATAAGCCAGTAACATAGTTCTTTACTATTATTATCATGTATTATGTATTGTACATAATTGTATGCAGTTTCCATTTTTTCAAATTAATTAATTTATTTTTGTTACATAAGTTTCTCCTTTTTCCCCCACTAATACATCCTTCCCCCACCCTCTTTGCCTTGACCCCAGCTTTGTTGTCCATGTCCATTGTTTACGCATATAAGTTCTGTGGTTTATCTCTCCTCCACAACCCCCTCTTCTGGGGATTGTCAGTCTGTACCCCACTTCCATGTCTCTGGGACTACCCCATTCCTCAGACTGTTATGTTCATTATATTTCACAAGTAAGTGAGATCATATGATACTTGTCTTTCTCTGTTTGGCTTGCTTCACTTAGGATAATACTCTCCAGGTCCTTCCATTTCATTTCAAAGGATAAGATATCTTTCTTTCTTACACCTTCATAGTACTCCATTGTGTATATGTCCATTGCTTTTTTATACATTTGTCTACTGATAGACATTTGGACTGTTTCCAGATTTTAGTAATTGTAAATGGTGCTGCTAATACCACGGAGGTACATATATTCTTTCTGATTGGTGTTTCAGGCTTCTTAGGGTATATTCCTAGAAGTGATCTCTGGGTCAAATGGCAATTCAATTTTTAATTTTTTGAGGTAACACCATATTGTTTTCCATAGTGGCTGTACCCGTCTGCATTCCCACCAGCAGTGTACTAGAGTCCCCTTTTCTCCTCAACCTCACCAACACTTGTTGTTTAATGATTTGTTGATGGCGGCCATTCTGACAGGTGTGAGGTGATATCTCATTGATGTTTTAATTTGCATCTCTCTGATGATTAGTGATGTTGAGCATTTCTTCTTATGTCTCTTAGCCATTTGTATGTCCTGTTTGGAGAGGTGTCTATTTAGTTCCTCTGCTCATTTTTTTAAATTGGGTTCTTTGTCTTTTTTTTGTTGAGTTGTATGAGCACTCTATACATATTGGAAAGTAACCCCTTATCAGATATATCATTGGCAATTATGTTCTCTCATACAGTGGGATGCCTTTCATTTTGATGGTTGTTTCTTTTGCTGTGCAGAAGCTTTTGAGTTGGATGAAGTACCATTTGTTTATTTTCTCTATTTCTTTTGCCTAGGTGATGGATCAGTGAAAATTCTGCTGCGTATGATGTCTGAAATTTTGTTGCCTACAGTTTCTTCTAGGATTTTTATGGATTCATGGGTCGCATTTAAGTCTTTTGTCCATTTTCAGTTTATTCTTGTGTAGGGTGTAAGTTGATGATCTAGTTTCACTTTTTTGCATGTAGCTGAACAATTTTTCCAACACCATTTATTAAAGAGGCTGTCCTTACTCCACTGTATGCTCTTGCCACCTTTGTCAAAAATTAATTGAGCATATTGCCTTGGGTCCATTTCTGGGTTCTCTGTTCTGCTCCACTGGACTATATGCCTGTTCTTGTGCCAGTACCAGGATGTTTTGATTACAGTGGATTTTTAGTATCACCTGAAATCTGGTAAACTGATCTCTCCAAGTTTGTTCTTCTTTTTCAAGAATCATGTGGCTTTTTGAGGACTTTTTTGGTTCCATATGAACTTTTGAAGTATTTGTTCTAGCTCTGTGAAGTATGTCGTTGTTATTTTGATGGGGATTGCATTGAATCTTTTGATTGCTTTGGGAAGGATGGACATTTTAATTATATTAATTCTTCTAATTCATAAATAAGGTATGTGCTTTCACTTTTTTATATCTTCCTTTATTTATTTTCTCAATGACCTGTAGTTTTCTCTGAACAGGTCCTTTATTTCTTTGGTAAAGTTTTTTTCTAGGTATCTTAATTTTTTTGCTGCGATGGTAAATGGGATTTTTTTTGGTTAGTTTCTCTTCTGTGAGTTCATCATTGGTGTATAAAAATGCCGTCAGTTTCTTGACATTAATTTCGTATCCTGCTAGTTTGCCAAATTCATTTATTAAGTCTAGTAATTTTTTGATGGAGTCTTTGGGGTTTTCTACATATATTATCATGTCACCTGCAAATAATGACAGTTTCATTTCCTCCTTTCCAATTTGGATCCCTTTTATTTTTTCTTTTTGTCTGATTGCTGTGACTAAGACTTCCAGTACTATGTTAAATGAGGGTTGCAAATGTGGGCATTTTTTCTTGTTCCTGTGTTTAAGGGAAATGCTTTTAATTGTTGTCCATTGAGTATGCTGTTGGCCTGCAGGTCTTTCATATATGGCCTTTATTAGGTTGGGATATGATCCCTTTATTCCCAGAGTGCTGAGCGTTTTTATCAGAAATGGGAGCAGGATTTTGTTGAATACTTTTTGAGCATCTATTGATATGATGATATGGATTTCATTTTGTTTATGTGGTGTATCACATTTATTGATTTGCAGATATTGTACCTGCCTTGCATCCCTGGGATGATTCCCACATGGTCATGGTGAATAATTTTTTCATATACTGCTGGATTCCATTTTCTCATATTTTGTTCAGAAATTTGGAATCTATATTCATCAGGAATATTGGCCTGTAGCATTCTATCTTTGTAGTGTCTTTTTTCTGGTTTTGGAATTAGAATTATTGTGGCCTCATAAAGAGTTTGGAAGTCTTCCTTCTTCTTGAATTTTTTGAAATAGTTATAGGAGAAATGGGTGTTAGTTCTTTGAATGTGTGGTAAAATTTTCCCATGAAGCCATCCAGGCCTGGGCTTTTGTTTGAAGGGAGAGTCTTGATTACATCTTCAATTTTCTCTGTGGTCTGTTCAAGTTTTCTATCTTTTCCCGGTTCAGTTTTGGGAGACTATGTGTTACTAGAAATTTTTCCATTTTGCTTAGAGTGTTGAATTTGTTGCCATATAATTGTTCATAGTATTTGTTAATGATCCTTTGTGTTTCTGTGGTGTCAGTTGTTACTTCTTCTATTTCATTTCTGACTTTGTGTATTTGGGTTCTCTCTCTTTGTTTCTTGGTGAGTGTAGCTAAGGGTCCATCAATCTTTATCTTTTCAAAAAACCAGCTCTTTGTTTTATTTATTTGAATTGTTTCTTGCTCTTTATGTCACTTATTTACTATTTCTTTCCTTCTACTTGCTCTGGGGTATTCTTTTTGTTTGCTTTCTTGTTCTGTAAATTGTGAGGTTAGATAGTCTATTAGAAATGTTTCTGTTTCATTGTGGTATGCCTATAGTGCTATGAACTTCCCTCTCAGAACTGCTTTTGCTGCATCCCATAGATTTTGTGTTGTTGGTTGTTCGTTTTTTATGATTTCCAGTAATTTTTAAAATTTCTTTCTTGATCTCCTCGGTAACCCATTCATTGTTTAATAACATGTATTTAGCCTCCATGTGCTCAAATGTCTTTTTACATTCTTGTTGCAATAGATTTATAGTTTTATGCCATTGTGATCTGAGAAGATGCTTCATATGATTTTAATCTTTTTGAACTTGGATAGAATTAGTTTGTGTCCTAACTTGTGGTCCATTTTTAAGAAAATCCCATGTGCAGTTAAGAATATAAATTCTGTAGTTTTGTGGTGTAATTCTCTAGATATCTATTAAATCCATTTGGTCTCTAATGTTTTATTTAGAATCTTTGTTTCCTTGCTAATTTTTGTTTAGAGCAGTGGTTCTCAACCTTCCTAATGCCGTGATTCTTTAATACAGTATCTCATGCTGTGGTGACCCAAAACATTAAATTTATTTTCGTTGCTACTTTGTAACTGTAATTTTGCTACTGTTATTTTTTAGGCAACCCCTATAAAAGAGTTGTTCAACCACTGAAGGGGGGTCCAGCAATGTCAGTGGGATGTTGAAGTCCCCTTCTGTGATTGTATTGCTGTCGTTTTCTCATTTGAAGTCCTCCATAAATTTTTAAATATATTTTGGTGCTCCTATATTAGGTGCATATATGTTTATCAAGGTTATATCTTCCTGTTGGATAGATCCTTTCAACATTATATAGCGGCCTTCTTTGTCTCTAGTTATGGCCTTCATTTTGAAATGTGTTTTATCAGATTTGAGTATTGCTATCCCATCTTTTTTTTTTTTTTTTTTTTTTTCCTGTTTATTTGCTGGGAAGATATTTTTTTTAATCTCTTCACTTTCAACCTATGTGAGTCTTTTGTTGTGAGGTGTGTCTCTTATAAACAACATATATATGAGTCATGCTTCCTTATCCGATCAGCTACTCTGTCATTTTATTAGAGCATTCAAGCCATTTAAATTTAAGGTGATTATTGATATGTACTTTTTATTGCCATTTTTTTTTAGTGTGGTTCTATTTTTCTTCCTATTTCTTCTACTAATGACAGCAGTTCTTTTAGCATATCTTGCAGTGATGGTTTGGTGTTAATGTATTACCTTAGCCGTTTTTTGTCTGGGAAGCTGTGTATTTGGCCTTCTATTTTGGATGATAGCCTTGCTGTGTAGGGTAGTCTTGGTTTCAGATCCTTGTTTTTTATGACCTTGATTACTTCATGACAATCCCTTCTGGCCTGTAGTGTTTCTGTTGAGAAGTCAGCTTAGAGCCTTATGGGGTTTCATTTGTAGATAACCTGTTGCTTATCTCTTGCTGCCTTTAGGATTCTCTCTTTGTCTTTAATTTTTGGCATTTTAATTACTATGTATCTTTGTGTAGGTTTGTTTGGGTTGTTCTTACTTGGGGCTCTCTGTGCTTCTTAAACTTGAATGCCTACTTCCTTCATCATATTAGGGAAATTTTCTGTCACCATTTCTTCAAATATATTCTCTAACCCTTGCTCATTTTCTTCTTCTTTGGGGACTCCTATGATTCGACTATTATTACTTGTCTTGTTGTTCTACAGTTCTCTTAAGCTGTTTTCCTGGTTTTTAATTGTTTTTTTTTTTTTTTTCCTTTTAGTTTTCTGATTGGTTAATTTTTTTCTACCCTGTCTTCTAATTCACTGATCCAGTCCTCATCTTTCTCTACTCTGCTGTTTAGTCCTTTCAGTGTGTTCTTTATTTTTGCTATGTCATTCTCCATTTCTTCTTTGTCGTTTTTCAGTTCCAATTGGTTGATTTTCAATGTTTCTGTATTTTTACTCATGGTTTTTATGTCCTTACTTATGCTGTCGAGTGCCCTGAAGATCATGGTTCTGAACTCGACCTCTGATAACTTGCTTAACTGCATTTCATTTATTTCATCTTTGGTAAAGGTCTGTTGTTGTTTCATTTAGAACTTGTTTCTTTGTTTCACCATTTTGGCTATCTCAGTGGGTTCTGGAGCCTGCCAAATTTTCTCTGTGGGTGTTGGTGTTCTGGTGTTTGTTGCTCCCTCTACTGGGTTTAGATGAACATGGAGGACCCACATAAAACACTACTGTCAAGTCTTACTTTTATGGGTAGAATTGCAAACCCAGGAAAGGTTCAGTTAGCCTCTAGCTTTTTGCCTGGAGGCTGTTAGTCCTGGTTACTTAAAGGGCCTTGGGTTCTGAGTTGAATGAGAAACCCCCTTAGATGTTCAGTGTAAGAAGTTTTCCCGAGGGTGGGGCAGATGCTGGTTGTTAATGAGCCTCACTGTGCATTTCAATGGCCCACTTGTGTGAAGTTTAATCTTCAAGGGAGGTGTTGCCACCTCTCCTCGGAGCCCTGGGAGGAGTAAGATGGCTACTGTCCTGTGTGGCCACAACTCAGCAAAAGCTTTGGGCACCCTCCAAATCCTGAGTGTCCCCATGCAGTTCCAGTCCAGTCTGTTCTCCCTCTGCCAGAGCCCAATCTGACTTGGTGTGGCTATTTTAATGCTCTGTCCAGGCTCTCTGTGCTGTGGAGTGGTCTTGGGAGTTTAACCCCAAGGGTGCTGCTCACAGCTAAGACTGCTGCTGTCTGTGGGATTCCAGCAGCCCTCTCATGCCTCCACAGTTATATCAGGATTGATTCAGTATCCCTGGTTATACGGTCCTTGCAAGTTGCTTTTATGTTACTTTTCCCCAATTTTTTGTTTTTATTTTAGTTGTAATTCCAGTTTGGTCCTGGGAGCTGGTCTGTGTAGCTTCCATTCGCTGTGTCGCCATTTTGGAATCCTCAAAGTCTGGTGTCTTCAGCAACCCTAAATAAAAAGGCCATTAAGCTCTGGTCGGTTTGGCTCAGCAGGTAGAGTGTCAGCCTGTGGTCTAGAGAGACCCAGGTTTGGTTCCTGCTAAAGGGACATACCTTGGTTGCAGTTTGTCTGTAGCCCTGGTTGGGTCGTGCAGGTGGCAGCCACTCGATATGTCCCTTTGACATTAATGTTTCTCTCTCTCTCTTTCTCTCTCTCTTCCTCTCTCTCCTTCCCACTTTATCTGAACAAAAAATGGAAAAAAAAATGTCCTTGGGTGAGGATAAAAAAAGAGAAAGAAAGGCCATTAAACATTGCAACATTTCAATATCACTTTTATCATTATTATAAAAGACAAATAGCTTGACTCTACCTTCTCACCTTGTCCACTGTGTAACCTAACATAGGTCTTTGAGCTTCTGTGAGCCTTGGTTTCTTCATCAATAATAAGAATCAACTCTACTTCATCACAAGATAGCTGTAAAAAAGAAATGAATCATTGTAATTATCACATTTCAAATAGTAAATTTCACAATGTAAGGCATTATTATTATTGTTGGTATTATTATTATTATTATTATTGGAAACAGTTATAGGTCTGAGTATTTATGTTGAAAACATAACCGGAGTAAGTGGGATAAACTTTGTGAAAATATCTTAGTGACTTTGTCTCAGTTTTGCAAAGGTCCATTTGATTCAGGGAGAATTAGAATGATTACAAGAAGAATGCCAAGACAGAGTCAATGTCCAATTTTTGACATATAAAACAGAATTTCTTAGTTCTCAACTCAAATATTGAAAGATATGGTTTGGGAAGAGATAAAAGTATTTTTTTTTTATTTAGCTACATTAGCATATCAAAAGCCCAATTTTGTGGGCAACATCATGATATTTTACTGTGAGTCGGGGGTTGAGGGAATCTCAAGTCATGAAATAAAGAAAGTCCATGCCATATAGAAAGAAGATGGATGATATTTTTATTGGCTTGGGGACAAGAGGGAGGCAGGTTGTCAAAAGTGGAATTGTTCTTATTCTTCATTTCTGAATCAGAACCCTACAAAGGATGTGTTGGATATTTTGAAGGACTCAAGTTAAAGGCAGGGAACTTATTCTCTTTTCCCACTCTGACTGCTGGATGAAGACCACCTCACATGGTGGTTTGGTGGCTACATGAGTGCAGAAGCAAATGGTGATGGAGTAGAAAGCAGAAGTGACCAGACAGATGACCCAGAGTTCATATTCCTAATCCCCTTACAGTTTCTGTGTGGGGGAGAAGGAACCACAAATCCTCACTTGCCCAAGAAGGGGATAGGGTAGAAGTTATTCTAGTCACTAGTTGTTGCTCTAAAAACCACCTCAAAACTTAGTAGTATAAAACAACAACCATTTTATTAGGCCCAAGGATTCTGAGGGTCAGGAACTTAGTAAAAGTTCGGTGGGGATTACTTATCTCTGTTTTTTTAATGTCTGAGGTCTCAGTGAGGAATATTCAAATTCTAAGGCCTGGACTCATTTCAAGGCATCTCCATTCTCATGTATGGTGCCTGGGCTGGAGTGCTGAATGATAGGAACTGTGGCCTAGAGCACCTACATCTGAGCTCTCCATATGACCTGGGCTTCCTAATGTGATAGCTGCCTTGGGGCAGTTGATTTATAACATGGCAGCTCATGGTTTTAACAGTGAGTACTGCAGTGTAACTAGGCAGAAGCTTTCAGGGTCTTTTATAACTTACATTCAAAAAAAAAAAGAAAGAAAAAAGAAAAAAAAGAAACTAGACCACCAATTTACACCATACAAAAGAATAAACTCAAAACAGATAAAAGACTTAAATGTGACTCATGAATCCATACACATCCTAGAAGAAAATGTAGGCAACAAAATTTCAGACATCACACACAGCAGGACTTTCACTGATACAATGCCTAAGGCAAGTAAACAGAGGAAAAAGTGAACATATGGGACTATATCAAACTGAAAAGCTTCTGCACAGCAAAAGAAACAAGCATCAAAATGGAAAGGAAACCCACTGTATGGGAGAGCATAATTGCCAATGATACATCAGATAAGGGGCTAATTTCCAAAATATATAGAGTACTCATATAGCTCAACAAAAAAAGACAAAAAAAAAAAAACAATTAAAAATGGGCCAAGGCCCTAAATAGACACCTCTCCAAGCAGGACATACAAATGGCCAAGAGACATATGAAAAAATACTCAACATCACTAATCATCAGAGAGATGAAAATTAAAACAAGAGTAAGATATCACCTCACACCTGTCAGAATGGCTGACTTCAACAAATCATCATACAACAAATGCTGGCGAGGGTGTGGAGAAAAGGGGACTCTAGTACACTGCTGGTGGAAATGCAGACTGGTGCAGCCACTATGGAAAACAATATGGTGTTTCCTCAAAATATTAAAAATTGAACTGCCATTTGACCCAGTGATCCCACTCCTATGAATATACCCTGAAAAGCCTGAAACACCAATCAGAAAGAATATATGTACTCCTATATTCTTAGAAGCACTATTTGCAATCACTGTCTGGAAATAGACCAAGTGACCATCAGTAGAGACTAGTAGATAAAAAAGCTGTGGTACATATACACCGTGAAATACTCTGCAGGTATAAGAAAGAAAGATCTTTATCCTTTGAAACGATATGGAGGGACCTGGAGAGTATTATCCTAAGCAAAACATGCCAATCTGAGAGAGACAAATATCACATGATCTCACTTATTTATGGAATATAATGAACAAAAGAAGTTGAGAAACAAAATAGACTCAGAGACATGGAAGTGGGGTGCAGACTGACAAACCTCAGAAGAAGTGGATGGGGGTGGTGGGGAGAGATAAACTGCAGACCTTATATGCATGTATGTGTAAGCAAGGACATAGACAGTAATGTGGTGTGGGGGGAGAAGGGGTAGGATTGGGAGGAGGGTGTCAATGGAGTAAAAAGGAGAAATATCTGTAACAAAAATAAATAAATAAACATTAAAAAATTGGAAGTGATTAATTAAATCAAAGGAGAATCAAATGCTATAAATTAGCAATCTTATATCTCCCCACTGGGGTGGAGGTAGAGCTCCTGAGATAGATGGGATCAGTTTTAATAAAAGAAGAAGCTACATTATTTTTGCTCATCTGATTGGAGTGCATATGGAACCCTGACAAATGCAAAGAAGACTTCCACACATGTTCTTTTTCATCATAGTTATCTTTAAAGTTTATATTCATTTTTAAGATTACTTACTAAGTTCTCTTTACTATGCTGCAAACATCCTAGGAGCAGATGTACTGGTTTTAAAACATGGCCATTGATTCATAACATTCTCCCATGAAGATGAGGGGTTTATGCCTTCTCCCCTGGAATCTAGGTGGGCTGAGACTAACTTGTAATCTACAGAATGTATTGGAAGTGATGCCATGGAACTTCCAAGGTGAGGTCTTGACAAGTCACATAGCCAAAGCATCTGAGTCTTGAACCTCCTGAGACCACTATACTATGCTGAAGCCCAAGCCACATGGAAAGGCCTTGTGCAGGCATTCCTGGTAGACATCTCATTCTTGGAGTCAGTTATGCTAGCCCAGGCACCACATGCAGGAGTGAAGTCACCTCTGAAGGATTGCATTCTTCATTCAGGTCTTCTCAGCTGAGGCCTCAGACTTGGAGCAGCAGCCACAGCAACTTTCCTTTTGCCCTGTGAAAATTCTTGATGCAGAAATATAAAGCAGAATCAAATAAATATTTTTTCATATTACTAAGTTTTGGGGTGGATTGTTACATGTCAGTAGATCACAGAATATCAGGGATGGGGTTGTTTTTCCTACTGTGTTCTCAATTTCACAACATGTCTGGGACAAGATACTTAACATGTAACTGAAACTTGGGCCAATCTACTTTCATCAGAACATTTGGAGGCCTGAGCTGCTCTCATGAGTCCATTATTGCTTGGGCACCCTCCATTTGAATGTATTTATCAAATAAAGTAAAAATGCCACAATGCCACATTGTGAAGAATTAGGTTACCTTATTGGGAGGTCAATTTTCTTCCTTACGAAAAAAAGATGGTGGAAGGCAGGACCTGAGGGAGGGCGAGTGTGTGAGAGAGTGAGCGAGTGTGTGAGAGAGTGTGAGTGGACGTGAAGGTAGACTACCAAACTTGAGTAGTGTAGAGACATGGAACAGAAAGTTCTTGTGCTGTGGATGGGAGCAGCTGGCTACAGCGGTAAGTGGCCCTTCAGGGCACTTCTCCCTGTGCCATGGGGAGGTCCCACCATTTTGGAAGATCCCAGGATTTCCCTGGGAGGAGGCAGTGGGAGCAGCTAGGACCCAGCAACCTGAGCCCACCAGCACACCTGGCACCAAAAGACCATGGACACCTGTCAACACAGACCAGTGCACAGTAGCCGAGCTCCCAAGGTACTGGTCGTGGAAGCAACAGACAGCTTGGAGCCCAGCACCATCCCCCATAGTAGCAGCCCGATCAGAGTCAGAGTTGAGATATACCCCAACAACAAAGGCTGGGGAGCAGAAATCCATCCCCAGGCAACAGAATCACAGACCAGCAGATGAAACCCATCCCCAAAATCTACAGCAAAAGCTGAACAGGAATTGAGCCCCACAGGGCAACAGCACTCCCCAGCCACCAGTGGTGGGACCTGGGGCTCCACAGAGGCCTGTGCAGTCCAGTAGCTCACAAGTGCAGCGGGAAGCCTGAGCCTGAGAAAGACTGGTGCCATCCAGTTGCCGACCCGTGGGACTACAGGGTGCAGGGGCACCACAGAAGCCTGTGAGACCCAGCAGGGACTGTGCAATCCAGTTACACACGGGGCCTGTGGGGTGCTGAAGCACTAGAGAGTACTGTTTGACCCAGCAGGGATTGTGCAATCAAGTTACCCATGGGCCTGTGGGGTGCTGAAGCACCAGAGAGGCCTACGCGACCCAGCAGGGACTGTGCCATTCAGTTTCCTGTGGGACCTGTGGGGTGCTGAAGCACCAGAGAGGCCTGTGCCACCCAGCAGGGACTGCATGATCTAGTCACCCACAGAGCCTGTGGGATGATGAAGCACCAGAGAGGTCTGTGCAACCCAGCAGCACATAACATAGGCATAGAGCCCTGTCCCCAGAGGGACTGTGTGATCCTGTTACCTGTGGGACGTGCAGGGTGCGGGGGCACCAGAAAGGCCTGTGCAACCCAGCTGCACACAAGATAGCCTTAGAGGATATGAGAAAGGAGGCGGAGTGAATAGAAGCCACATAGACAATCTCCCAGGACCAAACATGAACTACAAATAAAATAAACACAAATCCTCAAAAAAAAAAAAAAAAAAAAGGCAAGAGAAGAGCAGCAGGACAGGACCATATAACCAGAGGTGCTGGCAGAACACCAGAGTTAAGTTCCAAGGCACTGAGTAACTAAGACTACTAGCTACCAGGAAAAAGCTAGAGGATAATGGAACCTTACCTGGGCTTGCAAATCTACGCGGGAAAGTGAGACTTGACAGTGGTGTTTAACGTGGGCCCATCCAGGCTCATTCAAACTCAGTAGAGTGAGCCACAACAGCAGACAACCAACACATACAGGGAAAATTAGGCAAGCTTCAAAGACTACTGTGATAGCCAAAATGGTGAAAAACAGAAACAAAAGCCAAAGGAAAGAGTAAGAGACCACTACCAAAGGTGAGATAAATGTGGAGCAGTTAAGCAAGTTAACAGAACTAGAATTCAGAGCCATGATCTTGGGGAAGCTCAACAGCATGTGTAAGGGCATGAGCACCATGAGTAAAGACATAGTAATGTTAAAAATCAACCAGTTGTAAATTAAAAACCACAAAGAAGCAATGAAGAATGACATATCAGAAATAGAGAACACATTGGAAGAACTAAACATCAGAGTAGAGGAAGCTGAGGACCTGATCAGCGAATTAGAAGACAGGGTAGAAAAAAATTAACCAATCAGACAATGAAAAGGGAATAAATGATTAAAAAACAGGAAGATAGCTTAAGAGAACTGTGGGACAACTGGAAACGTAATAACATTCGCATCATAGGAGTCCCTGAAAGAAAGAAAATGGGCAAGGGTTAGAGAATATATTTGAAAAAATAATTATAGAAAACATTCTTAATTTGGTGAAGGAAGAAGGCATCCCAGTTTAAGAAGCATAAAGAGCCCCAAGTAAAAAGAACTCAAACAGGCCCACACCAAGACACATAGTAATTAAAATGCCAAAAATTAAAGGCAAAGAGAGAATCCTGAAAGCAGCAAGAGATAAACAAAAGGTGATCTACCAAGAAAACCCCACAGGGCTCTCAGCTGACTTCTCAACAGAAACACTGCAGGCCACAAGAGATTGGCATGAAGTAATCAAGGTCATGAAAAACAAGGATCTGAATCCAAGACTACTCTATTCAGCAAGGCTATTATACAAAAAAGAAGGTCAAATAAAGAGCTTTCCAGACCCCCCCACCCCCCAAAAAGGCTAAGGGAATATATTAACACCAAACCAGCACTACAAGATATTCTAAAAGGACTGCTGTAATGAGTAGAAAAAATAGGAAGAGAAATAGAACCACACTAAAAAAAAATGGCGAGAAATAAGTACATATCAATTATCACCTTAAATGTGAATGCTTTGAATGCTCCGATAAAAGGACACAGAGTAGCTGACTGGATAAGAAAGCATGATTCACATATATGTTGTTTACAAGAGACCCACCTCAGAACAAAAGACTCACGTACCTTGAAAGTGAAGGGATAGAAAAATATCTTTCAAGATAATGAAAAGCAAAAAAAAAAAAAAAAAGCTGGGGTAGCAATTCCCATATTTTATAGAGTATATTTCAAAATGAAGACCATAACTAGAGACAAAGAAGGCCACTACATAATATTGAATGGATCTATCCAACAGAAAGATATAACCTTGGTAAACATATATGCACCCAATATGAGAGCATCAACATATAGTAAACATCTTTTGGAGGACTTTAAAGGAGAAATCAATAGCAATACAATCATAGTAGGGGACTTCAACACCCCACTGACATCACTGGATAGAATTCTAGACAAAAAATTTACAAGGAAACACAGACTCTGAATGAAGTGCTAGATCAAATGGATTTAATAGATATCTACAGAGAATTACACCCCAAAAACGCAGAATTCACATTTTTTTTTTTTATCCTCACCCGAGGATATTTTTCCATTTTTTTGTACAGATAGAGTGGGAGGGAGAGAGAGGAAGGGATAGAGAGAGAGAAACATCGACGTGAAGGGACACATCGAGTGGCTGCCACCCGAACGACCAACCAGGGCCGGGGACAAACTGCAACCGAAGTACGTGCCCTCAGCGGGAACCGAACCCGGGTCTCTCCAGACCGCAGGCCGACGCTCTAACCGCTGAGCCAAACTGGCCAGGGCCAGAATTCACATTTTTTTCAAGTGCACATGGGACATTCTCAAAGATAGACCACATGTTAGGACACAAAGTGAGTCTCTACATGTTCAAGAAGATTGAAATCATATCAAGCATCTTCTCTGATCACAATGGCATGCAGCTAGAAATCAACTGCAACAAGAGCATGCAAAGACATTTCAACACATTGAGGCTAAATAGCATGTTATTGAACAATGAATGGGTTACCATGGAGAAAAAGGAAGAAATTAAAAACATCCTGGAAACCAATGAAAATGAACACACAACAACACAAAATCTATGGAATGCATTGAAAGCAGTTCTGAGAGGGAAGTTCATAGCACTACAGGCCTACCTCAAGAGGCAAGAAAAAATTCTAACAGAATATCTAACCTCACAACTTTAAGAACTAGAAAGCAAACAAAGAGAAAACCCCAGAGCAAGTAGAAGAAAGGAAGTAGTAAAGATCAGAGCAGAAATAAATGACATGGAGACCAAAACAACAACAACAACAACAACAACAACAAACAATCAAAGAATCAATGTAACAAAGAGCTGGTTCTTTGAAAAGATAAACACAATTGATGGCCCCTAGGTAGACTCACCAAGAAACAGAGAGAACCCAAATACACAAATTCAGAAATGAAAAAGGAGAAATAATAACTGACACCAAGATATACAACAGATTGTTAACAAATATTATGAACAATTATACAGCAACAAATTTGACAATCTAAGTGAGTGAAATGGACCAATTTCTAGAAACACATAGTTTCCCAAAACTGAACCGGAAAGAGATAGGAAACTTGAACAACCAATAACAACAGAAGAAATTAAATATGTGATCAAGACTCTCCCCGCAAACAAAAGCCCAGGCCCAGATGGCTTCATGGGGGAATTTTACCGAACATTCAAAGAAAAACTAACACCCATTCTCCTCCAACATTTCAAAAAATTCAAGAAGAAGGAAGACTTCCAAACTCATTTTATGAGGCCAACATAATTCTAATTCCAAAACCAGAAAAAGACATTACAAAGAAAAAAAACTACAGACCAATAACCCTGATAAACATAGATGCCAACATCCTGAACAAAATACTAGCAAATAGGATCCATCAGTACATCAAAAAAATTATTCACCATGACCAAGTGGGATTCATCCCAGGGATGCAAGACTGGTACAATATTTGCAAATCAATAAATCTGATACACCACATAAGCAAAATGAAAGATAATCATCACATGATAATATCAATAGATGCTGAAAAAGCATTTGACAAAATCCAGCATCCATTTCTGAATAAAAAGGCTCAGCAATCTGGGAACAGAGGGATCATATTGCAACATACTAAAGGCCATATATGAAATACCTACAGTCAACATCATACTCAATGGGAAAAAATTGAAAGCATTTTTCTTAAGAATAGGAACAAGGCAAGGATGCCCACTTTCACCACTCTTATTTAACATAGAACTGGAAGTCTTAGCCACAACAATCAGACAGGAGGAAATTATAAAAGGGATCCAAATGGAAAAGGAGCAAGTAAAATTTGTCATTATTCGCAGGTGATATACTATACGTAGAAAACAGAAAAGACCCCATCAAAATTTTACTAGACTTAATAAATGAATTAGGCAAAGTAGCAGGATACAAAATTAGCGTCAAGAAATCGATGGCATTCTTATAGACCAATGATGTACTCACAGAAATAGAAACTGAAAAACCAATCCCATTTACCATCACAGTAAAAAAATTAAGATATCTAGGAATAAACTTAAC
This sequence comes from Molossus molossus, assembly GCF_014108415.1. Lineage (NCBI taxonomy): Eukaryota > Metazoa > Chordata > Mammalia > Chiroptera > Molossidae > Molossus > Molossus molossus. The sequence continues at coordinate 46,748,784 of NW_023425399.1, forward strand.
CAAAGAAATAAAGGACCTATTCACAGAAAACTACAGGTTATTGTAAAAAGAAATAGAGGAAGATATAAAAAAGTGGAAGCACATACCCTGTTCATGGATTGGGAGAATTAACATCATTAAAATGTCCATATTACCTTGCTCATGGATCGAAAGAATCAACATCATTAAAATGTCTATACAACCCAAAGCAATCTATAGATTCAATGCAATCCCCATCAAAATACCAACGACATACTTCACAGAACTACAACAAATACTTCAAAAGTTCATATGGAAACAAAATAGACCTTGTATAGCCACAGCAATCTTGAAAAAGAAGAACAAAGTTGGAAGGATCACATTACCAGATTTCAGGTTATACCACAAAGCGACTGTAATCAAAACAGCCTGGTAATGGCACCAGAACAGGCATATAGACCAGTGGAACAGAACAGAGAACCCAGCTATGGACCCAAGGCAATATGCTCAATTAATATTTGACAAAGGTGGCAAGATCATACAGGGGAGTAAGGACAGCCTCTTTAATAAATGCTGTTGGGAAAATTGGACAACTACATGCAAAAAAATTAAACTAAATTATCAACTTACACCATGCACAAGAATAAAGTCAAAATGGACAAAAGACTTAAATATGACTCATGAATCCATAGAAATCCTAGAAGAAAATGTTGGCAACAAAATTTCAGACATCATACGCAGCAGAATTTTTACTGATACGTCACCTAAGGCAACAGAAACAAAGGAAAAAAATAATAAAATGGGACTACATCAAACTCAAAAGCTTCTGCACAGCAAAAGACACAATCATCAAAATGGAAAGGCTATGCACTGTGTGGAGAGCATCATTGCCAATGGTATATAAGATAAAGGGTTAATTCCCAATGTATATGGTGTGCTCATACAACTCAACCAAAGGAAGACAAAGAACCCTATTAAAAAATGGGCAGAGGAACTAAATAGACACCTCTCCAAACAGGACATACAAATGGCTAAGAGACATATGAAGAAATGCTCAACGTTACTAATCATCAGAGAGATTGAAATTAAAACAACAATGAGGTATCACCTCACACCTGCCAGAATAGCTGCCATCAACCAATCATGAAACAACAAATGTTGGCGAGGGTGTGGAGAAAAAAGGACTCTAGTACACTGCTGGTGAAAAAGCAGACTGGTGCAGCCACTATGGAAAACAATATGGTGTTACCTCAAAAAATTAAAAATTCAACTTGCATTTGACCCAGTAATCCCACTTTTAGGAATATACCCTAAGAAACCTGAAAAACCAATCAGAAAGAATATATGTACCCCCATATTCATCTCAGCACTATTTACAATAGCTAAGATCTGGAAACAGGCCAAGTGTCTATCAGTAGACGAATGGATAAAAAAGCAGTGATACATATACACAATGGACTACTATGCAGCTGTAAGAAAGAAAGATCTCTTATCTTTTGAGAGGACATGGAGGGACCTGGAGAGTAATGTCCTAAGTGAAACAAGCCAAGCAGAGAAAGACAAATATCACATGATCTCCCTATTTTTGTGGAATATAACGAACATAACAGTCTGAGGAACAGGGTAGTCTCTGAGACGTGGAAGTGGGGTACAGACTGACAATCCCCTGAAAAGAGGGTAGGGGGAGAGATAAGTCACAGAACTTATATGCATGTATGTATGAACATTAGACATGGACAACAAAGGTGGGGACAGTGTGGGGAGCGAGTGCGAGGGGGAAATCAGTGGGCCAGAGAGGGGAATCATCTGTAACAAAAATAAATTAATTAAAATATTAAAATTAAAAAATATATATACTTTTTTATTTTTAAAATAATATATTTAAATATATGAAATATATTTTATATATAAGTATATATAAATATATAATGTATATTTATAATATATTTATATTATAATATATTTACTTATAAATATATTATATTTCTAAATATATATATTTATAATATATTGATCAATATAATATATAATATATTTATTTTATATATATATTAAAATATATTAAAAATATATATATGTATAGGTAAGCAGAAACCCAAAGCAAACATATACATATACACACAAACACATAGATACACACAGAGATGCATAGACACACAGACACTGAAATAGACTCACCCCCACACATAGAGACACACACAGAACACATCCAAGTTTATACTCTCCCTACAGCCCCAGCATTATGTGCATATTTTTGTCTGATGTGACTAGGGTTAGGTAAGAAATAGCCAAAATTCCTCAGTGAGAATGTCTTCAAATGCCAGAAATTTAGGAGAAAGAAATGTGGTAATGAAAACCTGTCTAAGGCATCCCCTTTGCCTTGGTGAGTCCAGTGCCCAGACATCCAACCTTACCCCCCTGACCCTAGTGGCCTCCAGTTCCCGGTCCTCAGCTGAAATTCTCACTTAGCTCTCTCTACATTGTTCTTCAATTGGGAGAAGTTATCAGTGGGCACAGTGCCTAGGGAGACTTGGGCTGTCAGTTGGAGAATGCAATTGGATTATGGGAAGAAAAGAGATATAAGGAGACTGAGTCCAGGAGGTAGGGCTGGGAGTTCTGGGCCACTAGCCCCACAGACTCTGCGCTGCACTGAGTCTTGTGGCAGCATTACAGGAGCTGTGGGAAGCAATGCTGTCAGGTGAGATGGGAACAGGGACACTGGGCTGCAGAGACTGACTGGATGGAAATGAGGGGGCCTCTGCTGGGAGAAATGACAGACCCAAGCCAGCCCAATCAGCAACTCCACAAACACAATAGTGTGTGCACTGCATTCTCCTCCCCCAAGAATGATTTCCTGGAAATATTTTTGAAACTCCATTGATATTTGAGATTCCAATGTCCAGAGAAATGTGATAATCAATGAGCACCACTTCTCCTTCATCTCCTAAGCTAGAACAGGTGTATAATGCGTTTGTTTATGGGGGATCTGCCTTTCATTAAAAGCCAGCAGTTTTAGGCAATGCAAAGCACCCCTGCCTAAAAGGTACTCTCCTCAGCCTCCCCATTTCAGCTCCTCGAGTGAGAGAAAAGGGGACCCTGGGTAGGAATAAGTGTTTCATGACATTCTTGAGTCCCTGCTTTGTCAACTCTGCCTCTATGCCAGCTGAGTGGGCATGTGTGGATTGGCAAGCTTTTTAAAGGGAATCTCTATACAATTGGCTTCTTGTCTGCCCTGGAGTCAAAGCTTTTTGGATTTTCTTTACCAGCCTTCTCTGGTTAGCATTTTCCATTAAATAGCTTGAAGACGTCAGATGTAATTCCCCCACCTCACCCTCTATCTTTCCAGTGTTATTTTTAATGTGCCTGAAAAGAATCATGCGCACAAAAATAATATTTCCTGACAGTAATAATGAAGATAATAATAGCTAGTATTTATTGACTGCCTACCATGTGCTTAAGTCCTTAGTTAATTTTTATAATGAATGCCCTTATGAAATGGATGCTATCTATAATCCATTTTACTTGTGAAAAAACTGAAGCACAGAGAGGTTGAGCATTTTGTCCAAAGTCACACAACATTTAAATGAGAGGTTATAATTATTTTTACCAATAATTCGAAAGGAGAAAAGAAATGTTTAAAATTCTTTTAGAAGTGTCAGACTTAGAAAATAATATAAATGTTCTCTTCAATAGTTTATTTAAAAAAATGACGGTGTGTGCAAATTATAATTTTTTTTATCCTCATCCCAGGACACTTTCATTTTTTGTTCAGATAAAGCAGGTGAGAGAGAGAGAGACAGAGAGAGAGAGAGAGACAGAGAGAGAGAGAGAAACATTGATATGAAAGGGACACATCAATGGCTGCCTCCCACACAACTCAACCAGGGCTGGGGACAAACTGCAACCGAAGCACATGTCCTTAGTGAGAACTAAACCCAGGATTCTCTGGACCACAGGCCGACACTCTAACCACTGAGCCAAATCGGCCAGGGCTTACTTTTGTATCCTATGAGAGCCTATGAGAATCTACCACTCCTCACCTAATGAGTGTATAAGACCCACTAAGTACATTTAATTGAATAGTTCTAGTTCATGCCTGGCCCTCCATATAAAATATGCCCTGCCATTTCCATAGGAAAAGTTAAGAAGTAGAATGTGAATTTGCTTGTAAACTTCATGGAGTCATTTAAAATTCAAGTGTGAAGAGTGTTATCACAACCTCAGATGATCACCTTCGAGACACCTGAGTTTGGTGTCAAAGAAAATAAAATTTACAATTGTTCAATATGTCTCTGAGGCTTTAGAAACTGCAGAGAAACAAAGATTTATTTGTGGCTGTATCGGCAAAATTCCTTTACGTGACCTTTGTCAATGAAGGTCTGTCCATGATGCTTGCAACACTGCCCTTAATTTCCACTTTGAGAAGTAGGAGAAATGGGCTATTCAGAAGCAATTTCTAATCACAAACTAACATAAATATTGTTAAAAATTGTAAAGATAAGTCATTTCATTTTTGTTTTAGTATTTTATTTTATTTTTAATTTTATTTGTGTTACAGATGTTTCTCCTTTTTTACCCCATTGACACCCTCCTCCCTATTGCCCCTGCCCCATCCCCGACTTTCTTGTCCATGTCCATTGGTTATAGGTACAGACATATAAGTTCTGTGGTTTATCTCTTCCCCTCACCCACCACCCCCTCTTGTGAGGGTTGTCAGTCTGTACCCTATTTCCATGTTTCTGGGTCTACCCTATTCCTCAGACTGTTATGCTGATTATATTCCACAAATAAATGAGATCATGTGGTATTTGTCTTTTTCTGCTTGGCTCTTTTCACTTAGGTTAATACTTTCCAGGTCCCTCCATGTTGTCTCAAAGCATAGGAGATCTTTCTTTCTTACAGCTGCATAGTACTCCATTGTGTATATGTACCACTGCTTTTTTATCCATTCATCTACTGATAGATGAATGGCTGTTTCCAGATTTTACCTATTGTAAAGAGTGCTTCTATGAACATGGGGGTACATATATTCTTTCTGATTGGTGTTTCAGGCTTCTTAGGGTATATTCCTAGAAGTGAGATCACTGGGTCAAATGGAAGATCAATTTTTAATTTTTTGAGGTGACACCATATTGTTTTCCATAGTGGCTGCACCAGTCTGTATTCCCACCAGCAGTGCACTAGAGTCCCGTTTTCTCCACAACCTCGCCAACACTTGTTGTCTGATGATTTGTTGATGGCAGCCATTCTGACACGTGTGAGGTGATACCTCATTGTTGTTTTAATTTTCATCTCTCAGATGATTAGTGATGCTAAGTATTTCTTCATATGTCTCTTAGCCATTTGTATGCCCTGTTTGGAGAGATGTCTATTCAGCTTCTTTGCCCATTTTTTAATTGGGTTCTTTGTCTTCCTTTTGTGGAGTTGTATGAATACTCTATATATTTTGGAAATTAACCCCTTATCTGATGTACCATTGGCCATGATGTTCTCTCATACAATGGGTTGCCTTTCCATTTTGATAGTTGTTTCTTTTGCTGTGCAGAAGCTTTTGAGTTTGATGTAGTCCCATGTGTTCATTTTCTCCCTTGTTTCTGTTGCCTTAGGTGATGTATCAGTGACAATTCTGCTGTGTATGATGTCTGAAATTGTGTTGCCTACATTTTCTTCTAGGATTTTTATTGATTCATGAGTCACATGTAAGTCTTTTATCCATTTTGAGTTTATTTTTGTGTATGGTGTAAGTTGATGATCTAGTTTCATTTTTTTTTTTTTTTTTTTTGCATGTAGCTTTCCAATTTTCCCAACCCCATTTATTAAAGAGGCTGTCTTTACTCCATTGTATGCTCTTGCCTCCTTTGTCAATATTAATTGAGCATAGTGTCTTGGGTCCTTTTCTGGGTTCTCTATTCTATTCCACTGGTCTATAAGCCTGTTCTTGTGCCAGTACCAGGCTGTTTTCACTACAGTCGCTTTGTGGTATAACCTGATATCTGGAATTGTGATCCCACCTATTTTTTCCTTCTTTTTCAAGATTGCTGTGGCTATTCAAGGTCATTTTTTGTTCCATATGAACTTCTGAAGTATTTGTTCTAGTTCTGTGATGTATGTCGTTGGTATTTTGATGGGGATTGCATTGAATCTATAGATTGCTTTAAGTAATAAGGACATTTTAATGATGTTATTTCTTGCAATCCATGAACAAGGTATGTGCTTTTCTTTTTTTGTATATTCCTCTATTTCTTTTTTCAATGTCTTGAAGTTTTCTGCAAATAGGTCCTTTACTTCTTTGGTTAAGTTTATTTCTAGGTATCTTAATTTTTTTGCTGCAATGGTAAATGGGATTCTTTTATCAGTTTCTCTTTGTGTAAGTTCATCATTGGCGTATAAGAATGCCATTGATTTCTTTTTTCTTTTTTGGTTGATACATCTCTTATGTATCTCTCTTTTTTTTTTTTAATGAATTTTTTTATTTATTTTTTTGTTACAGATATTTTACCTTTTTACCCCATTGGCACCCTCCACCCCACCTCCGCCCTGTCCCCGGCTTAGTTGTCCATGTCCATTGGTCATGCATACATGCATATAAGTTCTGTGGTTTATCTCTTCCCACCCCCCTACCCCCAACCCCCTCTTCTGAGGTATGTTAGTCTGTGCCCTACATCCATGTTTCTGGGTTTACTGTATTCCTCAAACTGTTATGTTCATTATATTCCGTATATAAGTGAGATCATGTGGTATTTGTCTTTTTCTGCTTGGCTTCTTTCACTTAGGATAATACTTTCCAGGTCCCTCCATGTCGTCTCAAAGGATAAGAGATCTTTCTTTCTTACCGCTGCATAGTACTCCATTGTGTATATGTACCACAGCTTTTTTAACCATTGGTCTCCTGGTGTACACTTGGGCTGTTTCCAGATTTTAGCTATTGTAAATAGTGCTGCTATGAACATGGGGGTACATATATTCTTTCTGATTGGTGTTTCAGGCTTCTTAGGGTATATTCCCATCAGTGGGAGCACTGGGTCAAATGGAAGTTCAATATTTAATTTTTTGAGGTAGCACCATATTGTTTTCCATAGCGGCTGCACCAGTCTGCATTCCCACCAGCAGTGTACTAGAGTCCTTTTTTCTCCACACCCTCGCCAACACTTGTTGTTTGATGATTTGTTGATGGCGGCCATTCTGACAGGTGTGAGGTGATACCTCATTGTTGTTTTAATTTGCATCTCTCTGATGATTAGTGATGTTGAGTATTTCTTCATATGTCTTTTGGCCATTTGTATGTCCTGTTTGGAGAGGTGTCTATTCAACTCCTCTGCCCATTTTTTAATTGGGTTCTTTGTCTTCCTTTTGTAGAGTTGTAGGAGCACTCTATATGTATTGGAAATTAACCCCTTATCTGATACATCATTGGTAATGATGTTCTCCCATACAGTGGGTTGCCTTTCCATTTTGATGATTGTTTCTTTTGCTGTGCAGAAGCTTTTTAGTTTGATGTAGTCCCATGTGTTCATTTTCTCCTTTATTTCTGTTGCCTTAGGTGATGTATCAGTAAAAATTCTGCTCCATATGATGTCCGAAATTTTGTTGCCTACATTTTCTTCTAGAATTTTTCTGGATTCAAGGGTCACATTTAAGTCTTTTATGCATTTCGAGTTTATTTTTGTGTATGGTGTAAGTTGATGGTCTAGTTTCATTTTTTTGCATGTAGCTGTCCAATTTTCCCAACACCATTTATTAAAGAGGCTGTCTTTACTCCACTGTATGCTCTTGCCACCTTTGTCAAATATTAATAGAGCGTATTGCCTTGGGTCCATTTCTGGGTTTTCAGTTCTGTTCCACTGGTCTATATGCCTGTTCTTGTGCCAGTACCAGGCTGTTTTGGTTACAGTCGCTTTGTAGTATAACCTGATATTTGGTATTGTGATCCCACCTACTTTGTTCTTTTTTTTTCAAGATTACTGTGGCTATTTGGGGTCTTTTTGGGTTCCATATGAACTTTTGATGTATTTGTTCTAGTTCTATGAAATATGTCATTGGTATTTTGATGAGGATTGCATTAAATCTATAGATTGCTTTGGGTAGTATGGACATTTTAATGATGTTAATTCTTCCAATCCATGAACAGGGTATGTGCTTCCACTTTTTTATATCTTCCTCTATTTCTTTTTTCAATGACCTGTTCTTTTCTGCAAATAGGTCCCTTACTTCTTTGGTAAAGTTTATTCCTAGGTATCGTAATTTTTTTGGCACGATGGTAAATGGGATTCTTTTTTCAATTTCTCTGTCTGTGAGTTCATCATTGGTGTACAAGAATGCCATTGATTGCTTGACGTTAATTTTTTATCCTGCTACTTTTCCAAATTCATTTATTAAGGCTAGTAGATTTTTGATGGTGTCTTTAGGGTTTTCTATGTATGGTATCATGTCATCTGTAAATAATGACAGTTTCACTTCCTCCTTTCCAATTTGGATCCCTTTTATTTTTTCTTCATGTCTGATTGCTGTGGTTAAGACTTCCAGTACAATGTTAAATAAGAGTGGCGAAAGTGGACATCCCTGTCTTATTCCTGTTCTTAATGGAAATGTTTTTAGTTTCTGTCCATTGAGTATGATGTTGGCTGTAGGTCTTTCATATATGGCCTTTATTATGTCAAGATATGATCCCTCTATTCCTACATTGCTGAGCGTTTTTATCAGAAATGGATGCTAGATTTTGTCAAATGCTTTTTCAGCATCTATTGATATGATCATGTGGTTTTTATTCTTCATTTTGTTTATGTGGTGTATCACGTTTATTGATTTGCGAATATTGTACCAGCCTTGCATCCCTGAAATGAATCCCACTTGGTTATGGTGAATAATTTTTTTGATGTATTTCTGGATCCGATTTGCTAATATTTTGTTCAGGATTTTGGCGTCTATGTTCATCAGGGATATTGGCCTGTAGTTTTCTTTCTTTGTAGTGTCTTTTTCTGGTTTTGGAATTAGAATTATGCTGGCTTCATAGAACGTGTTTGGAAGTCTTCCTTCTTCTTGAATTTTTTGAAATAGTTTGAGGAGAATGGATGTTAGTTCTTTTTTGAGTGTTTGGTAAAACTCCCCGGTGAAGCCCTCTGGGCCTGGGCTTTTGTTTGCTGGGAGAGTCTTGATTACCTCTTCAATTTCCTTAGTTGTTATTGGTCTGTTCAAGTTTTCTATCTCTTCCGGGAATTGTTTTGGGAGACTGTGTGTTTCTAGAAATTTGTCCATTTCGCTTAGATTGTCGAATTTGTTGCCATATAGTTGTTCATAGTAGTTGTTAATGATCTTTTGTATTTCCGTGGTGTTGGTTCTTACTTCTCCTCTTTCATTTCTGATATTGTGTATTTGGGTTCTCTTTGTTTCTTGGAGAGTCTAGCTAAGGGTCCATCAATCTTGTTTATCTTTTCGAAAAACCAGCTCTTTGTTTCATTGATCCTTTGAATTGTTTTTTTGGTCTCTATATCATTTATTTCTGCTCTGATCTTTACTATTTCCTTCCTTCTACTTGCTCTGGGGTTTTCTTTTTGTTTGCTTTCTAATTCTTTAAGTTGTGACGTTAGACAGTCAATTACAAATTTTTCTTGTTTCTTGAGGTAGGCCTGTAGTGCTATGAACTTCCCTCTCAGAACTGCTTTCACTGCATCCCATAGATTTTGTGTTGTTGTGTGTTCATTTTCATTGGTTTCCAGGAAGTTTATAATTTCTTCCTTGATCTCCTCGGTGACCCATTCATTGTTTAATAACATGCTATTTAGCCTCCATGTGTTGAAATGTCTTTGCATGTTCTTGTTGCAATTGATTTCTAGTTTCATGCCATTGTGATCTGAGAAGATGCTTGATATAATTTCAATCTTCTTGAACTTGTAGAGACTTAGTTTGTGTCCTATCATGTGGTCTATCTTTGAGAATGTCCCATGTGCACTTGAGAAAAATGTGTATTCTGCAGTTTTGGGGTGTAATTCTCTGTAGATATCTATTAAATCCATTTGGTCTAGTGCTTCATTTAGAGTCTCTGTTTCCTTGCTAATTTTTTTGCCTAGAGGATCTATCCAGTGCTGTCAACGGGGTGTTGAAGTCCCCTGCTATGATTGTATTGTTGTCGATTTCTCCTTTGAAGTCCTCCAGAAGATTTTAAATATATTTTGTTGCTCCTATATTGGGTCCATATATGTTTATCAAGGTTATATCTTCCTGTTGGATAGATCCTTTCAATATTATATAGTGGCCTTCTTTGTCTCTAGTTATGGTCTTCATTTTGAAATCTATTTTATCAGATATGAGAATTGCTACCCCAGCTTTTTTTTGCTTTCCATTTGCTTGGAAAATTTTTTTCCATCCCTTCACTTTCAACCTATGTGAGTCTTTTGTTGATAGGTGGGTCTCTTGTAAACAACACATAGATGAGTCATGCTTTCTTATCCAATCAGCTACTCTGTGTCTCTTTATGGGAGCATTCAGTCCATTTACGTTTAAGGTGATTATTGATATGTATTTATTTATTGCCATTTTTGTTTAGTGTGGTTCTATTTTTCTTCCCATTTCTACTGCTAATTACAGCAGTCCTTTTAACATTTCTTGCAGTGCTGGTTTGGTGCTAATGTATTCCCTTAGCCTTTTTTTTTTTTTTTGTCTGGGAAGCTCTTTAGTTGATCTTCTATTTTGAATGATAGCATTGCTTTGTAGAATAGTCTTGGATTCAGATTCTTGTGTTTCATGACTTTGATTTCTGCATGCCATTCTCTTCTGGCCTGTAGTGTTTCTTGTGAGAAGTCAGCTGAGAGCCTTATGGGGTTCCCTTTGTAGGTAACCAGTTGCTTATCTCTTGCTGCTTTTAGGATTCTCTCTTTGTCTTTAATTTGTGGCATTTTAATTACTATGTGTCTTGGTGTGGGCCTGTTGGGGTTCTTCTTACTTGGGACTCTCTGTGCTTCTTGAACTTGAATGCCTTCTTCCTTCACCAAATTAGGGAAGTTTTCTCTCACTATTTTTTTGAATATATTCTCTATCCCTTGCTCCTTTTCTTCTTCTTCGGGGACTCCTATGATGCGAATATGATTACGTTTCCAGTTGTGCCATAGTTCTCTTAAGCTGTCTTCCTGTTTTTTAATCGTTTTTTCATCGTTTTTTCCTTTTGTTTTTCTGATTGGTTGATTTTTTCTACCCTGTCTTCTAATTCACTGACCCGGTCCTCAGCTTCCTCTACTCTGCTTTTTAAACCTTCTAATGTGTTTTTCATTTCTGATATATCATTTTTTATCTCTTCTTGTTGGTTTTTAATTTCCAATTGGCTTGTTTTCAGTGTCTCTATGTCCTTACTCATGGTGTTCAGCTTCCTTAAGATCATGGGGCTGAATTCTAGCTCTGTTAACATGCCTAATTGCTCCACATTGATCTCATCTTCGGTGGAGGTCTCTTGCTCTTTCATTTGGCTTCTGTTTCTGTGTTTCACCATTTTGGCTATCACTGTGGGCTTTGGAGCCTGTCAAGTTCTCCCTGTGGCTGTTGGTGTTCTGCTGTTTGTGGCTCCCTCTCCTGTGTTTAGATGAGCGAGGGAGGACCCACGTTGAACACCACTGTCAAGTCTTACTTTCCTGGTTAAAGTTGCCAGCCCAGGAAAGGTACTGTTATCCTCTAGCTTTTTGCCTGGAGGCTAGCAGTCTAGGTTACTTGATGAGTTTTGGGTTGTCAGTTGATTGAAAAGCTCCCTCAGGTGCTAAGCACAAGGGGATTTCCCGTGGGTGGGGCAGATGCTGGTCGTTAGTGAGCCTCAATTAGCACTTCAATGTCTCACAGGGTGGGGTTGGATCTCCGAGGGAGGGGCTGCTGCCTCTCCTCAGAGTCCTGGGAAGGAGCAATGTGGCCACCGTCCTGAGTGGCTGCACTCAGCCAAAGCTCTGAGCACCCTCCAGATCCCGCTTGTCCCAACACAGCTCCATTCCAGTCTGCCCTCCCTCTGTGGGAGCCAAAGGTGAGTGGCTGTGGCTATTTTAGCTTCTGTCCCGGCTCTGTGCTGTGGAGCCACCTGGGAGTGTAACCCGAGGGAGCTGCTCCCAGCTAAGGCCGCTGCCGAGCTGCCGACCGTGGGCTCCCAGCCCCAGTCTCGCGCCTTCGCAAGCCTACCGGGATGGAGTCAGTGTCCCTCGTTGTATGGTCCTTGCAAGCTACTTTTCTGTTGGTTTTTCCCATCGATTTTTCTGTGTTATAGTTGTAAATCCAGTTTGGTTCTGGGAGACGGTCTGTGTAGGTTCCGTTCACTCCGCCGCCATTTTTCCTTCCTCTTATCTGCCATTGATTACTTGACCTTAATTTTATATCCTGCTACTTTGCCAAATTCATTTATTAAGTCTAGTAGATTTTTGATTGGGTCTTTACGGTTTTCTATGTATAATATCATGCCTTCTGCAAATAATGACAGTTTCACTTCCTCCTTTCCAATCTGGATCCGTTTTTTTTTACTTTATGTCTGATTGCTGTGCCTAAGACTTCCAGTACTATATTATTATAAGAGTGGCGAAAGTGGGCATCCCTGTCTTGATTTTGTTCTTAAGGGAAATGCTTTTAGTTTCTGCCCATTGAGTATGATGTTAGCTGTAGGTCTTTCATATATGGCCTGTATTATGTCGAGATATTTTCCCTCTATTCCTCCTATGCTGAATATTTTTATCAGAAATGGATGTTAGATTTTTGTCTAATGCGTTTTCAGCATCTATTGATATGATCATATGGTTTTCATTCTTCATTTTATTTATGTGGTGTATCATATTTATTGATTTGCCAATATTGTACCAGCCTTGCATCCCTGGGATGAATCCCACTGGGTCATGGTGAATAATTTTTTTGATGTATTGGTGGATCCCATTTGCTAGTATTTTGTTCAGATTTTTGGCATCTGTGTTCATCAGGTATATTGGCCTGTTGTTTTCTTTCTTTGTAATGTCTTTTTCTGGTTTTGGAATTAGAATTATGCTGGCTTCATAGAACGTGTTTGGAAGTCTTCCTTTTTCTTGAATATTTTGAAATACTTTGAGGAGAATGGGTGTTATATATCATTTTTAAATGTTAGGTAAAACTCCCCTGTGAAGCCATCCGGGCCTGGGCTTTTGTTTGCTGGGAGAGTCTTGATTACCTCTTCAATTTTCTTAGTTGTTATTGGTCTTTTCAAGTTTTCTATCTCTTCCTGGTCCAGTTTTGGGCGACTTCGTGTTTCTAGAAATTTGTCCATTTAGCTTAGATTATCAAATATGTTGCCATATAATTGTTCATACTAGATGATAACAATCTTTTGTATTTTTGTGGTGTCAGTTGTTACTTCTCCTCTTTCATTTCTGATTTTGTGTATTTGGGTTCTCTTTGTTTTTGGATGAATCTAGCTAAGGGTCCATCAATGTTGTTTATCTTTTAAAAAATCCAGCTCTTTGTTTTATTGAGCCTTCAAATTGTTCTTTTGATCTCCATGTCATTTATTTCTGCTCTGATGTTTTTTTGTTTGTTTGTTTTGTTCAGCTTGAGTGGGAGAGAGACAGAGGAAGAGGGAGAGAGAGAGAGAGAAACATTGATGTGAAAGGGACATATCGAGTGGCTGTCACCCACATGGCCAATCAGGTCCGGGGAGAAACTGCAATCGAGGTGCGTGTCCTTAGCGGGAACTTAACCAGAGTCTCTCTGGACCGCTAGCCGACGATCTAACTGCTGAGCCAAACTGACCAGGGTTGCTATGATCTTTACTATTTTCTTTTTTTACTTGCTCTGGGGATTTCTTTTTGTTTGCTTTCTAATTCTTTAAGTTGTGAGGTTAGACGGTCAATTAGAAATTTTCCTTGTTACTTGAGGTAGGCCTGCATTGCTATGAACTTGCCTCTCAGAACTGCTTTTATTGCATCCCATAAATTTTATGTTGTTGTGTATTCATTTTAATTGGTTTCCAGAAAGTTTTTGATTTCTTCCTTGATTTCTATGGTAACCCATTCATTGTTTAATAACATGCTAATTAGCCTCCATGTGTTCAATTGTCTTTGCGTGTTCTTCTTGCAATTGATTTTTAGTTTCATGCCATTGTGATCTGAGAAGATGCTTGATATGAGTTCATTCTTCTTGAACTTGTAGAGACTTAGTTTGTGTCCTAACAGGTGGTCTATGTTGGAACATGTACCATGTGCACTTGAGAAGAATGTGAATTCTGTAGATATGGGGTGTAATTCTCTGTTGATATCTATGAAATCCATTTGGTCTAGTGCTTCATTTAGAGTCTCTGTTTTCTTGCTAATTTTCTGTCTAGAGGATCTATCCAGTGATATCAGTGGGGTCTTGAATTCCCCTGCTATGATTGTATTGCTGTCGATTTCTTCTTTGAAGTCCTTCAAAAGATTTTGAATATATTTTGGTAGTCCTATATTGAGTCCATATATATTTTCAAAGTTATATCTTCCTGTTGGATAGATCCTTTCAATATTATGCAGTGGCCTTCTTTGTCTCTAGTTATGGCCTTCATTTTGCAATCTATTTTATCAGATATGAGTATTGCTACATCAGCTTTTTTTTTCCTTTCCATTTGCTTGTAAGATGTTTTTCAATCCCTTCACTTTCAACCTATGTGAGTCTCTTGTTGTGAGGTGAGTCTCTTATAAACAACACATATGTGAGTCATGCTTTCTTATCCAATCAGATTCTCTGTGTCTTTTTATCAGAGCATTCCGTCCATTTACATTTAAGGTGATTATTGATATGTACTTATTTATTTCTATTTTTGTTTAGTTTTGTTATATTTTTCTTCCTATTTATTATATTAATTACAGCAGTCCTTTTAACATTTTTTATAGTGCTGGTTTGGTGCTAATGAATTCTCTTAGTCTTTTTTTTTTTTTTTTGTCTGGGAAGCTCTTTATTTAACCTTCTATTTTGTCTGGGAAGCTCTTTATTTGACCTTCTATTTTGAATGATAGCCTTGCTGGGTAGAGTAGTCTTGGATTCAGATCCTTGTTTTTCATGACCTTGATTACTTCATGCCATTCCCTTCTGGTCTGTAGTGTTTCTTGTGAGAAGTCAGCTGATAGCCTTATGGGGTTTCCCTTGTAGGTAACCTGTTCCTTATCTCTTGCTGCTTTTAGGATTCTCTCTTTGTTTTTAATTTTTGGCACTTTGATGACTATGTGTCTTGGTGTGGGTCTGTTTGGGTTCTTCTTACTTGGGACTCTCTGTGCTTCTTGAACTTGAATGCCTTCTTCCTTCACCAAATTAAGGAAGTTTCCTGTCACTATTTCTTTGAGTATATTCTCTAACCCTTGCTTATTTTCTTCTTCTTCAGGGACTCCTATGATGCAAATATTATTCCATTTCTAGTTGTCCTACATTTCTCTTAAGCTGTCTTCCTGTTTTTTAATTGTTTTGTCCTTTTGGTTTTCTGATTGTTTTTTTCTAGCCTGTCTTCTAATTCACTGATCCGGTCCTCAGCTTCTCCTACTCCGCTTTTTAGACCATCCAATGTGTTTTTCATTTCTGATATGTCATTCTTCATTTCTTCCTGTTGGTTTTTAATTTCCAACTGGTTGATTTTCAACATTTCTATGTCTTTACTCTTGGTGCTCATGTCCTTACACATGCTGTTGAGCTTCCTCAATATCATGGCTCTAAATTCTAGTTCTTTTAACTTGCTTAACTGCACTTCATTCATCTCATCTTCCGTAGAGGTCTCTTGTTCTTTCATTTGGCTGTTGTTTCTGTTTTTCACCATTTTGGCTATCACAGTGGGCTTTGGAGTCTGCCAAATTTTCCCTGTGGGTGTTGGTGTTCTGCTGTTTGTGACTCCCTCTCCTGGGTATGGATGAGCCAGGAAGGATCCATTTTAAACACCACCGTCAAGTCTTAGCTTTTCTGGTTAGTGTTGCTAGCCCAGGGAATGGTAGTTATCCTCTAGCTTTTTTTTGCTTGGAGGCTATTAGTAGAGGTCACCTGAAGACCCTTGGTTTCTGCGTTTCCTGAAAAACTCCAACAGGTGCTCAGTGTAAGAGGATTTCCCAAGGGTGGTGCAGCTGCTGGTTGTTAATGGGCCTCAATTAGCATTTCAATGGCCACCAGGTGGGATTGAATCTCTGAGGGAGGGGCCTCCGCCTCTCCCCAGGGCCCTGTGAAGGAGTAAAATGACTACAGTCCTGCGTGGCTGCACTCAGGGAAAGGTTTTAGCACCCTCCAAAACCTGAGTGACCCCACACAGTTCCAGTCCAGTCTGCCTTCCCTCTGCTGGAGCCCAAGGTGAGTGGCTGCTGCCAATTTAGCCTCTGTCTAGACTCTGCGTCGTGGAGCCGCCTGGGACTTTTAACCTGAGAGCGCTGCTTTCAGCCAAGGGCCACCGCAGCTGTGTCACCAGCAGAGGATTTTGCACTCAGCAGAAACCCCAGGACTGAGCTGCAGTAGCAGGACACTGCCGAGGTGGCGGTACCTTCCAGCAGAGTCCCTTGGTCCCTGCGAATCTGTGCGGCACCAGCTGAGGGCGTAGCACGCAGAGTTCGCAGGAGTCAGCCTCGGTAGCAGCATCCTGTCGAGTCCCCTGGTCGGAGCCAGTCCATGCCAGTCTGTGCGGCACCAGCCGAGGGCTTAGCATGCAGCAGAGTTCGCAGGACTCAGCTGGGGTCGCAGCCGAGGTGGCCGCAGCAACTTCCCACCGAGCCCCCTGGTCCCTGCCCAGGCCGCTGCGGACTGTGGGCTCCTGGCTCCCTCTCGCGTCCTCGCAAGCCTACCAGGATTGAGTCGGTGTCCCTGGTTATGTGGTCCTCCAAGGTGTCTTTCAGTTGCCCTTTCCTGAAGATTTGCCTTTATTTTCGTTGTGAATCCAGTTTGGTCCTGGGAAATGGTCTGTGTAGCTCCTTTCACTCCGCCGCCATTTTTCTTCTCTGACCTTCTATTTTGAATGACAGCCTTGCTGGGTAGAGTAGTCTTGCATTCAGATCCTTGTTTTTCATGACCTTGATTACTTCAAGCCATTCCCTTTTGGTCTGTAGTGTTTCTTTTTAGAAGTAGCTGATAGCCTTATGGGGGTTCCTTTGTAGGTAACCTGTTGCTTATCTCTTGCTGCTTTTAGGATTCTCTCTTTGTCTTTAATTTTTGGCATTTTAATTACTATGTGTCTTGGTGTGGGCCTGTTTGGGTTCTTCTTACTTGGGGCTCTCTTTGCTTCTTAAACTTGAATGCCTTCTTCCTTCACCAAATTAGGGAAGTTTTCTGTCACTATTTCTTCGAATATATTCTCTAACCCTTGCTTATTTTCTTCTTCTTCAGGGACTCCTATGATGCAAATATTATTACGTTTCCAGTTGTCCCACAGTTCTCTTAAGCAGTCTTCCTGCCTTTTAAGCATTTTTCCTGTTGGTTTTCTGATTGTTTGATGTTTTCTACCCTGTATTCTAATTTACTGATCTGTTCCTCAGCTTCCTCTACTCTGCTGTTTAGACCATCCAATGTGTTCTTTATTTCTGATATGTCATTCTTGATTTCTTCTTGTTGGTTTTTAATTTCTAGTTGGTTGATTTTCAACATCTCTGTGTCCTTACTCATACTGTTGAGCTTCCTCAAGATCATGGCTCTGAATTCTAGCTCTGCTAACTTGCTTAACTTGTCCACATTTATCTCATTTTTGTAGAGGTCCCTTGTTCTTTCATTTGGCTTTTGTTCCTGTGTTTCACCATTTTGGCTATCACAGTGGACTTTGGAGCCTGCCACATTTTTCCTGTGGGTGTTGGTGTTCTGCTGTTTGTGGCTCCCTCTTTTGGGTTTGTATGAGTGAGGGAGGAACCACCTTAAACACCACTGTCAATTCTTACTTTCCTGGTTAGTGTTGTTAGCTTAGGAATGGTACAGTGATCCTCTTGCTTTTTACCTGATTGCTATCAGTAGCGGTTTCTTGAAGAGCCTTGGCTTCTCAGATGAATGAAAAACTCCCTCAGGTGCTCAGCATATGGGGATTTTCCAAGGGCGAGGCAGATGTTGGTTGTTAGTTAACCTCTATTTGCATTTCAATTTCCCTCCTGGGTGGGGTTGAATCTCCGAGGGAAGGGCCTCCGCCTCTCCCCAGAGCCCTGGGAATGAATAAGACGGCCACCATCCTGAATGGCTGCAACTCAGCAAAAGCCCTGAGTCCTCTCCAAATCACGAGTGTCCCCAGACAGTTTCAGACCAGTTTACCCTTTCTCTGCAGAGCCCAAGTTGAGTCTCTGTGGCTATTTTAGCCTCTGTCCCGGCTCTGCACTGTGGAGCTGCTTGGGAGTTTAACCCAAGGGTACTGCTCACAGCTAAGACTGCTGCTGTCCTTGGGCTCCCAACCCCCTTCTTGCACCTCCACAATCCTAACAGTATTGAGTCAGTGTCCCTGGTTATATGATCCTTGCAAGCTGCTTTTCTGTTGCTTTTCCCCATTGATTTGTCTTTATTTTAGTTGTAATTCCAGTTTGGTCCTGGGAGGCGGTCTGTTTATCTTCCATTCACTTCACCGCCATTTTGGAATCAAGTCATTTCTAATTGTAATACTTAGAAATAACGCCTTTAACATTTTAAGAAAAATTAAATTAAATTAAATGTTTAAAAAATTTACTATGAGTATTATTAAATAGTCTGTCATTTCCCCCTATTTTTTTTTTTAATCCTCACCTGAGAATATTTTTGTATTTATCTTCAGGTAGAGTAGGAATGAGAAAGAGAGGAAAAGAGAGAGAGTAACATTGATGTGAGAGAGACACAATGAGTGGTTGCTACCCACATGACCCAAACTGGAACAGGGACAAACTGCAACCAAGTTACATGCCCTTAGCAGGAATCGAACCTGAGACTCTCTGGTCCATGGGCTGACACTCTAACCACTGAGCCAAACCAGCCAGGGCTCCCCCTATTTTTAAAAAAAATATTTTTTCTATATTGATTTCAGAGAGGAAGGAAGAGGGAAAGGGATAAAAACCTTGATGAGATAGTACATTGACAGCTACCTCCTGCGTGCTCCCCTCTGGGGACTGGTCCCACAACCTGGGCTTGTGCCCTGACTGGGAATCAAACTGGCAACCTCTTAGTGCATGGGTTGACAGTCAACCACTGAGCTCCACCAGCTGGGCCCCCCTATTTTTTTTTTTTTAAATTTCAAACATACAAAGTAATTTTAAAAGTTTATAGAGTGAACACCTGTATATCTACCATCTACATTCTACAATTTACCTTTTGCTATGTTGTATTATTATATATCTGTTCATCTATCCATCACTCTCTCCACCAATCATTCTTTATTTCTTTTTTTACAGGGTCCAAGTAAGTTGCAGACATCAGTACATGTCACCCCTAAACACTTCAGCATGCATTTAATTATCTAGAGCTTAACATTTGTTTATGGTCCTTTGAGGATATTTACATATAATAAAATGTACAAAAGAACCATTCAAGGAGTTTGACAAATTCATACAACTGTGTAATACAAACCCCTATCAAGGTGTGGGCCATTACCATCAACCTACAAAGTTCTCTCAGGCCTCTTCCTGGTTAATCTCCATCTCACAACCCTAAGCCAGAACTATTGTAATTTTTTTCACCACATATTAGTAGTTTGACATTTTATTGGTTGCATACTATTTCACTCTGTAGACATGCCACAGTTTAAACAATTTCCTATAGTTAGGCACTTAGGTTGTTACCATTCTTTCACTGCTATGGGCTATGCTGTGTGGGCATCCTTGTAGTTAACCTACTGGTCACCTATTCTGGGAATAAGAGCAAAGTTATTGTAAGAGAATTTCCTGGGTCACAGAGGATGCTCATTTCCAAAACCTTCTGACACATTGGCTAGTTGCTCTTCCAAAGACCATTCTATCACCATCAATATTTGAGTTGCTGCCTTGGCTTTGGTCATAGCAGGCTTTGTGACCATTCCAAATGCTCAGCAAGCACTTATATCAAGTAACTCACCAAAGCTGAGGATGTCTAAAGAATGGTGAGCAGCCCATTATAGATGTTTCCAAAATGCACCATTGAACAAGAAAAAGAGAAGGAAGGTGGTGCCTCCTAGGACCTTTCCGGACTGAGGTTCCCTCCGGACATTTGTATGACATATTAGAACAAGGGCTGGTTTTGGTGCATGCTTATGGGGAAGAGAAAGAAAACCAGATTTATGGGTTGAGAATGAAAGAAATTTATTGTGAATTTTGAAGAGGTTTGTCACCAAAATGGAATAGTTGTATCCATATTACCATCACAAGAAAGAAGCACCATTTAACTATGTTTAAATGCACTCTATTTTTCAGGAGGTGTTAGCTAATGCTATGGTGATAATCATTTTGCAATATATAAGTGTATCAAATAAACACATGTGCACAGTGTTATATATCAAGTATATCTCAATTAACTTGGAAAAAAAAATCCCACATCCTGTTAACAGACAAGGTCAATGCTAATAATTTAAAATGCCAGTGACCTGTAAATTTGTTCTTGACAACATTTTCTGTATCTATGGTCACATTACTCCCATTTTAAAGATGAGGGTGAAGTTGCTGGGTTGTTAATAATCTGTTCAGGGAAAGCTTCAGAGTGAATGATAAGAGTGAGGCTAGAACACTCTATATCCCCTAACCAGGCCACAGATATGTAAATTAAAATAAAATGAGCCCCACAGAGGTTTCACCAATTCCAGACCACTGCTTCTCCCTGCAGCACCAGCTTTGAAGAAGGCCACCTTCATTGGAAAGAAATCATCAGGGAGGGTCAGAGGAATATGTCTCAGCTTTGAGAGAAGCCAAAATGAAGATTTTTAAAAATTAATTAATTAATTTTTGTTACAGAGATTTCTCCTTTTTCCCCCACTGATTTCCCCCCTTCACCTCCCTCCCCACCTTGTCCCCAGCTTTGTTGTCCATGTCCACTAAGTTTATGCACACATGCATATAAGTTCTGTGGTTTATCTCTCCTCCACCACCCCCCTCATCAGGGGATTGTCAGTCTGTACCCCACTTCCACATCTCTGGGACTACCCATTCCTCAGACTGTTATGTTCATTATATTCCACAAATAAGTGAGATTATAGGATACTTGTCTTTCTCTGTTTGGCTTGTTTCGCTTAGGATAATACTTTCCAGGACCCTCCATGTCGTCTCAAAGCATAAGAGATCTTTCTTTCTTACAGCTGCGTAGTAGTCCATTGTGTATACATACCACTGCTTTTTTATCCATTTGTCTACTGATGGACATTTGGGCTGTTTGCAGATCTTAGCTATTGTAAAGAGTGCTTCTATGAACATTGGGGTACATATATTCTTTCTGATTGGTGTTTGAGGCTTCTTAGGGTATATTCCTAGAAGTGGGATCACTGGGTCAAATGGCAGTTCAATTTTTAGTTTTTTAAAGTAACATCATATTGTTTTCCATAGTGGCTGAACCAGTCTGTATTCCCACAAGCAGTGTACTAGAGTCCCCTTTTCTCTACACCCTCGCCAACACTTGTTGTTTGATGATTTGTTGATGGTGGCCATTCTGACAGGTGTGAGGTGATACCTCATTGTTGTTTTAATTTGCATCTCTCTGATGATTAGTGATGTTGAGCATTTCTTCATATATCTCTTAGCCAAAATGAAGACATTTTTGCATTTATAACAGTTTCTGCTTTTAACCCCTCCCCCCCTGGAAATACTAAATAGCCCACCCATCGAATGCACATGGGATGAACCTCATCTGTCCTGCAGGTGGAGAGAGAGGGCTGTTGCTTATGGGTACTGGCAGCTGCAGCCTTGGCCAGCAGACCTCTCTCCTTTCTTTGAAAGCTACAGAAATGTGAGTGCAGCCTGTGGAGAAATTTCTTCTCAGGCAGCCTGTCATAACTGCACTCATACACACTTTTCTGAGGCCTGGAGCTGAGGAAGGCTTCTCAGATATGATATCTAAGAATGGATCCCAGGCAGCTGATGGAATTCTGTCTGGTTAGTCCTCATGTCATTTCCGTCTTCCTCATGCTTGGATCTACCATTCGGTTCAGACACTTGGTCTCCCACAACTTCTCCCAAGCCAGATGCCAGGCAATATCCATTTGACGCTGTCCGCTGTCTGCAGGAGCGTGCTGGCTTGGGCCCGAGAGGGTGTGAAAACCGGCCTCTCCACACAGCATGCTATCTCCCCCAGGCAGTGACAGACTCTTGGCCTGCTCTTCTGGCAGTGGCTGCCTTGGGGTCCCACCAATTCATCACATCTGGAATGTGCAGTTGCTGCAGGCAGTGTAATCTCTTGGTGCTCTGCTGGGCTGCTGCATTTGGAAGTGATTTAGGATTCAAAAAGGCTGCAAATCAAGGAAACTCTGAAGCATTGTTCTCCTCTTTTCTGGCCACCCACTTTCTAAGCTGAGAAAGTGGATCTGGACAAGCTGAGGTGAAGTGTAATTAAGGTCAGAAAAGATGGTAGCCAGCATGACATGGGTGGCTGGGTGAGAAATCTCTTCATCCTTCTCAGCTTAGTGGGCTGTCAACTGGGACACCTGGGTGGGGCCTCTCCAGCCCCTCCTGCCTTTCTCTCTGCCTGGCCTGGCATCCATTTTCTGTCTTTGTACAGTTGTTCCTTCCAAGCCCTGCAAGTGCCTGATGCATCTCCTGCTGCCACAGACATCACCCTGATTTCTCAAGCTGGTCATGGATTTGATTTCCTCTCTGCCTAGAGACCAAGCCATGTTTTTCTTTTCCTTCTCCTGAGCTTTTGTGCCCTTGCAGAGTGTAAAGGCTCTTTACTCAATTAGAGTCTTTCACAGTTCTCTTTTCACTGAGCCACTGTCTCTCTTTCTATTCTTACTTCTCAAATGTAACTAGATGGTGAACTTCTCCATCATGTATTACTTTTGTTGCTGTGGTTAATCCTCACCCAAGGATATTTTTTCATTGATTTTTTAGGGAGAGTGGAAGGAGGGTGGGAAGGTGAGAGAGAGAGAGAGAGAGGGAGGGAGGGAGGGAGGGAGAGAGAGAGAGAGAAACATACATCAATGTGAGAGAGACACATTGATTGGTTGCCTCCTACACAACCCCAACCAGGGCAAGGGACCTGCAACCCAAGTATGTGCCTTTGACTGGAATCAAACTCATAACCCTTCAGTCTGCAGGCTGACACTCTAACCACTGAGCCAAATTGGGCAGGGCTCCATCATGTATTTCAACTGCACATCACCAACTGCATGTTAAATGGTGATGTTAGAAATGATTTTCCCTAATGATCCAGAAAAAGTCCCATTTTTTACAAAGTTTTTCTCCATGACTTGGTTTTGCACATGACTATTGTTTTCTATAAAGACCACATTTTTCAATCAATCCTGCTTCCTTCCTGACTCCGATCTCCCTGTGGATACTGTTCCCCTTCTATGTTTCTCTGGCCTCCCTCCCCACCAACCCCTCTCTTCCATGGCTGTGCCAACAGTGCTGCAGGAGGAATTTCTGGAAGGAGGCCAAATTTGGCTTCAGATCATTTCTCTTCAACACACACTGGCCTCTGAAAACCAGATTCTGTTTGTCATTTGGTTTGCTCTCCCAGCATTGTGTCATTCCGATGGTAATGCTGATGGATTTCAAGCTTGCCCTGTAGAGTAACGCACAAGGTTTTCATAAGCACATTAATCTTAAAAGAAAAACTGTCAGATGCAAACAATACCCATATGACTGATGTTGTAAAGACACAAACTAACTCTTAACATCCATTCCCAAGGAATATTATCTTACATGGACTTATGTTGCCTTTAACTCCCTTCAGACACGTACCTGTGCTGCAGGGTTTCATGGCACCTAAAAACTTGCTTTCTAAAACAAAAGACTGTGGCTTAATGGCATGTCTGTTCATTTGCTAAGTCTAAATAATAGGCTTGGTCACATGGCCATTTAAATAAGACCATGATTACAATAAATATATAATTTCATTAGTTTTTACAAAATGTAATATAAGCAGTTCTTATGAAAACCAAATTAGAAAATTATTATACTCCAAGAAAAGAGACTCTGGTCTCCTCAAAACACTGAAAACTCATTAGCAGATGAGACATGCTGCCCAAACTCTCTCTCTAGAGGAAGCATTCCTAGTTCACAAACAGATTTGTGGAAGGCATTTTCCCATTTTGCTCTGAAGTTAGCAAAATGTGTGCTGTCAATTAAATATCTGATATTGCCCTAAACGTCATTTGGAAGTGAGCCAGGCCACAATCAAAAACGAGCTAGTAGCTTGTTTTAATTTAATGGTGTTGAAGTGTTCCACTGTAATTAAGCATCTGAAAAATAAATAGAAACAGTCATTAGGCTCAGTGATACAAAGCCACCAGACCAAAGAGTATAAATTATTTCAAATAGAGGCTCCTGAAGAGCATAATGGGGTCTGTGAGTGGGTTTCTCAACAGGGGCTTGAGCGATCACTGAAGTTTAGAGCCATTGAAATTAGTGAGTGTAGATGGTTAACCTGGAGGTTGAGGCTGTCACTGGGGAGCCTGAGTTTTTTAGTTAAAAATTTCTGGATAAGGTTAGGCTCAGCCCTGGTACTATGACTCCACACTACTCCTACAGGGTCGGTGTGAATCGTAACCTGAGATGGAGATGGCTATGCTGATGGACTCCACAAGAAGCTGAAGGAGACTCTGAAGCCTTTCACACTCCCTGCCATGCCCTCATTTGGCACTGAGGCTCTCCTATCTACTGTGTCAAATCATGGCTTTTGGAACTTCTCAGGAGTCCAGAGTCCTTGCTATTTAAGAAAGCAGCAATATTTCCAAAATTCCAATCTAAGAAAAGACAAGTGATGCCTTTGCTTTTATTCCAATGCCTATCTGTCATGGAAGTAAAAGATCTGTGGTGTATTTGGCCAGGCAAGATTATTGTTTGTCGTTCAGCTTGCTCTCCAAATCATAGGAAAATATTCTGTATAAATGGACACTCTCTACAGTTAAAACTCTTTCACAAAACAATCTTGTATTTTTAGGCCCACAACCAAACCATTGCATTTATCAGGCAAGGAACATCTTGTTATGCTCCTCCTATAGATAAGTCAGTGGAAATTGAGAAATACAGGACTATCTTTGGGACACAGCTGGTCAACGGCCAACCTGGCATAAGAACCGATGTCTTTTGGTTCCAAGTTCAAGGTGTTTTCTAATATGCTATATTGACTGCTGGTAGTAAACAGGATGAAATATATTGTGCTACCCTAAATGGTTTTTATTTGTCACCATGTAGCCTATTTCACAATAAACTTTTATTTTTTTATTATTATTGTTTTTAATCCTTACCCAAGGATATAATTTTACTGATATTAAAGAGAGAGGAAGGGAAAGAGAGAGAAACATTGATGTGAGAAAAAAACATCAATCAGTTGCCTCGTGTATGCACCCCAACCAGGATCAAACCTGCAACCTGTGCATATGCCTGACCAGGAATCAAACCCATGACCTTTCTGTGTACAGGAGGATGCTCCAACCAACTGAGCAACACCACCAGGGCCACAGTAAACTTTTACTTATCTACATGTTTGAATAACAAAAACATTAATGATTTTAGACCTTTATTAGTTACACCCTTTGAAAGTATGAAGAAAATAAAGAATACTCTCTTGAGAAAATATAGTCAATTTTAGGAGTTTGTAGACCTATAGTCCATTGCTCCTGGGACCTCCAGTTAAAAAGTAATGAATGGATAATCAAAATCTTCAAATTAACCCAGGTCTTCACTTTATGTCACCTTTAAGAGTCTCCTCTATCAAATATTTTGAAACCAGGATTAGCCAATTTCCCAGTTGCCTCTCATTATCATCTCCTATAACCAGGACGGTGGTGCTGGTGAGCAGTCAATGCATTCCAAGTAGAAAGCTAGAGGGTGGGCAGGAGACATTCAGGGCCTTGATTGTCCATTGGCCAGAAATCGGCTCTAGAAAATTCTGACTGGGCAGCATATTACATCTCAGAGGAGGGTTGAAAGCTCTTGAATTGAGACCAGAGTGTCTACCTCCCAATGTTTCCATTTCCTGCATAGCACAGGGAATAAATGTGCACTCTAAAGCCACATGCCAGCTTCAAATCCTGCCTCAACAACTTCCTGGTTTGTGTGACCAGGAACAAGTTGTGTTTTTGTTCTTCAATTTCTTCATTTGTGCAATGGGGATAATTCATTGTTAGTTTAGCCATAAGAGCTATTGTGATATTTATGCAAGATAATGTGTACAAACGTTTGAAGCAATGACTGGCACACACACACACACAAATGTCTAGGGAAGCTCTGGCTTGGAAGTAGGAATAACACAAGCCAACTTAGGAGCAATCTTGTCCCATATGAGAAACTTCAGCTCTTATTATTAAGTCCAAGGGAGAGCGTGTCAGTTTGGAGTAGTGTGGTGCCAGAGTGCGACATTGGACACAGTGAGGCAGCTGCAACTATTGTTTCGGTAACCAGGCAAGACCTGACCTTGAGCTTTGTTCAACTGTGTTTATGGTCCTTGTGAGGGCTAAACATCCAAGTTTGCTTTTCCTTCCACTTTAATTGGTATATGTCCCCCAAAATCCACTCAGGTAAAGAATATTTAATTAACAAAGGGCCTATTTTCTTTGCAAGTACCACACTGTTTCCTTCTTAGCCCCCTTTAATGGTCTATTTTCTCTGTATCTGTGGCTGCTGAGATCTCCCAGTATTTCAATGTTACTCCTCTTGGGGGATGGTCCTTGGTTATAACTACACTCACCTTGGAAGTTTAGCACCAGAAACAACTTATGTTTCTATGTATAATTGAAATGTCACCTCTAAGCAGTTTTAAACTTAAAAGCAATTAATCTTCATTTTTAAATTATTATTTTCTTCTTAACACAGGAAGCCTCACAACTTGTCTGAAATTCAGAGTTCCAATTCTGCTTTTATGACCTGAATGGTTAGTATAATGGAAAACAGATTATTTTAAACTGGAAATATTAAGGTGCTCCAGGGATTGTGGCAGAAAGGCATGTTTAGAGGAGCGGTCTTTCCCCACTGGGCATGGTTGACATCCTGCCTGGGTAACCATTTCTCCATGGGTGCTGTTGTCTAGGGAAGCTGTGGTTTGGAAGTGGGGATGACACAAGACAACTTAGGAACAATCCTGTCCCACTAGCAGTGGGAGGACTTGCACTGCCAAGAACCAACTGGTCTACATGGCTCAGGAAGAGAGACATCTGCAGATACCTCTGTAAGGGTATGTGCAGGTAAAGCAAGGGACAAGAAGGAGTTCTAGGGCTAATGATCCTCAAGGTTGTGGTCCATAATAGCATTGCTGTATTGTTCTGTCCTCACTGTGGAGCAGTAGGCAGGATCTGCTCGTGGTTATCAGGAATAACATAGTGATCTCTTTGCTGTCTATAATGACCCACAAAACAATTTGTGAGCTAGAGATGAAGAAAACAAATGAAATGGACCAATGTCCCATTCAAGAGGAAAAAACATACCCACAGGTAGAGTTGTTTTATGCAAGACCATTATCAATAGTGGAAAGACTTTCTTCCAAAATACCAGTCCATCACTCATCCTCACCTTCCATTACATCAAAAATTGACATTGTCGCCCTGGCTGGTTTGGTTCAGCGGTTAGAGCATCAGCCTGCGGTCCCGAGAGACCCGGGTTCGGTTCCAAGGTAGCAGTTTGTCCCCGGCCCTGGTTGGTCATGCGGGTGGCAGCCACTCGATGTGTCCCTTTCACGTCGATGTTTCTCTCTCTCTCTCTCTCTCTCTGTTCCTCTCTCTCCCTCCCACTCTACCTGAACAACAACAAAAAAATGTCCTCGGGTGAGGATAAAAAAAAAAAAAAATTGACATGGTCATCATCATACCCAGTAGCATCTGGCAGCTACTACACAATTTTGGTTTTCTCTAAGTTTGAAATCTGTTTTATTTTATATATCAATAAGGTTCTATACCATTAAGACAAATAAAATAGTAAGGTCACAAAAAGATACCAAGACAAACACTCCAGTGATGATAACAATATAATTATCACAATTTGGGGAAAACCTGATGGGTTATACAGTTCTGTATCTGAAGAGAAAACAGGCCCGTTCTTTAAGAAAGACTGGGAAGGGTGCCTAGAAAACTTCTCCCCAGGGATATCATGTGGAGAACACTGATGGACACATTTTTCAGTGTCTCCATAGTGACTGGGTGATAAAATCAAGACTAAAAAGTGTTTCATCTTAAATGTATAGACAACATCAAAATCTACATCATATGTGAGCATTAACTGTAGATTTAAAAATCACAGGTAAGCAACAAGTTGGTATTTAAGAACAGAATAGTTGACTCTGGCGATTCTTTGGAGAACCATTTAAGTTAATCATGTTTGGGAACAAAACAATAAAAGTCTTAAGAGCCATTTAAAGTTGACCACATGACTTTTTAATTTTCCTACACCCCAGACACTTAATGGAGGCTAGTGACTCTTATAATCACCATTTTCCAGGCTCCCATTGTGGGAAGGAGACGAGGTATTGAAGACAGCTCTGAGAATGTCTGCAATGAAAAACTAAGAATGACAATTCTCACCAAACTATTGTCTTCTTATCAGAGTCACATGATGACCCAACTTACCTAGAGGCAACCTTCAAACTGAGGGATGTTTGGAGATCAGGCAATGTTCCTGTGCTCATGTGACTTTATGCTGAGGAAATGCAATAAATGCCTCCTGGAAATTCTACACTTACAGTGCAGTGGAAAGCTGTAGGACCTGCTTTCTACCTGGAACAGCTTCTAGTGTAGTAGGCATGAGTAAGAAATGTACTAGAATACATCATGGACATTTGCTGGATCTTATTAAAGCCAATTCCAGATGCTATTTTATCAGTAAATATTTTAGTATGTATTGGTAAGATATGAGGATTTAAAAACAAAAACACAACGCCATTAGAATAATAATACTTTTTTAGTATTTTATAATATTTTGTCAATGTTTATATTTCTATGATTGATCAATAAGTTTTGCAGTTGATTTTTTCTGAATCATGATTGAAATAAAGTTAGCCCTTTCCATTGGTTGATATTTCTCTTAGGTCTCTTTTATTTATTTAATTTTTTTTCATTGCCAATAATTTATTGAGTAAATTGGATCACTGGTTTGTACAATTTCTCACATTTTGGATTTGGTTCCCAAAAAAGTCATTTAACCCTGGCCAGGTAGCTTAGTTGGTTAGGGTACCGTCCCAATAGACCAAAGAGGTCAATTAATAACAAACTTAATCTTTTATGTTTTGTAGGTTGGTGATTAAATATAGAATGTTGATCAGATTCAGGTTCACTCTTTAGGCCTGGGACTTCCTACTTCATCTTAGGAAGGCATTCAAGGTCAAGTTGTTCCTCTTTTTGTGATGTTATGATTGATCATTTGGTTTCTGAAGTTGTCAGTCTTATTAATAAACAGTTTTTCATTAGAACCATGAAAGGCTTAAAGACAATTTTTGAAGTGTAATGTGTTCCAGGTAAAGCTAAGAGACTAGTATCAAAAATAGGGATGCAAAAGAAAAAAAAGGGAGGGGCATCTGTAATACTTTCATATATATATATATATATATATATATATATATATATACACACACACACACATACACACACAATATATCTATATATCTATATCTATATATAATAGGAATGCAAGGCAAAATAAAACTAGAAGTGCAGATAATAATATTTTTTTAATGTATATAGCCTAGGCCCTGAGCTACATGCTTGGTATACATGTAAAGTGCCTAGAACAGTGTCTAGGGCATCACGAACTTAAATAATAAACAATATTATTGTTATTTTAGTTTAAACCACTTGGCTCTGTTCCATCTCTAAGGCAGTAAAGTAATGCAAGAAAGAGAGAACTCCCACCCTGCTGGTGTGGCTCAGTGGTCAAGCATTGACCCATGCACCAAAGAGGTCGCTGGTTCCATTCCAGATCAGGGAACATGCCCAGGTTGTGGGCTCGATTGATCCCCAGTGGGGGACATGCAGGAGGCAGCCAATAGATTTCCTCTCTCGTCAGTGTTTCTATCTCTCTCTCCCTCTCCCTTGCTCTCTCTCTAAAATCAATAAGGAAAAAAAAATTAGAAATAAGAATAAAAAAAAGAAGAAAGAAAGAAAGAAAGAAAGAAAGAAAGAAAGAAAGAAAGAAAGAAAGAAAGAAAGAAAGGACTCTCTCAGCCCACCCAGGCAGAATGACCTGGTTAGTCAGACTTGTGAAACAGAAACTTCTCTCTTTTACTGGTGAGACTGAGGTGGGCCATTGGTGGAAGTGAAAAAATGGATTTACAGTAGATGCTGCAGAGTAGGATGGAGGAGCACTAGAAATTTTAGACTGGAAAAAAGCAGGGTCAAAGAGGAATTTTATTTTTAATTTTTTAAATATGTTTTTATTGATTTTTTTAGAGAGAGGAAGGGGGAGATAGATAGATAGAAACATTGATTTGAGAGAGAAACATTGATTAGCTGCCTCAGTTTCTTACTGGGAATTGAGCCCTCAACCCCTGCTTGAGCCCTGATGGAGAACTGAACCAAGATCTCTCAGTCCACAGGATGATCCTCAATCCACTGAGCCACACTGGCCAGGATCAAAGAGGAATTTTAGAATGAGACACTGGGTGTTCATGTATACACAGAAAAAATTGTATGCAATGACAGAATTGGACCAAGAGACCAGGTTAGCAGGCTTGTACTCAACAACGTAGGGATTGCCACAATTTTTATCTCAAAGCAACAATTTTATGAGTGGTTCTTCTATCACATGGCTCTCTAGAGAAAGAGATCCATACCTCACACCATACACCCGGGTTAACTCCTATGTTAACACCTATAGGTCACAGATTAAATGTAAAATATGAAGCCATGAAAGTACTAGATAGAAGCATAGGAGAATTATTTATATCATGAAGGGAGGAATATCTTTCTAATGTGATATAAAATCCAGAATCAATAAAATAAAATAAAATAAAAACAGAGTAATCTGACTTCTAAGAATCAAGAACTTCTACATGAAAAAAATTACCATAAGCAAAGTCAAAAGACAAGTGAGAAACTGGAAATAAATATTTGCCTCTTATATTACAGATAAAGTGCAAATCTCCCTAACATGAAGATTTCCTAGAAACTGAGAAAAGGGTCAACACCAGTGTAAAAACGGGCAAAGACATTTCACAGAAAAAGAACTATGAGAGGTCTTAAACATGTGAAAAGGTGTTCAATCTTATTCATACAAAGAAAAATAAAAAGTGTAACTGCAATAATATACCACCTATCCCCTAAAATATTGGCTGAAAAAAGTTGTTGTTGGGAGTGCAAAATAGTTCAACTCCTGTAGAAAACCATTTGGCAATATTTATCAAAATTACAAACGCATATACTACTTCCAGAATTGATCCCAAATAGCAAAAGATTGGACACAACTCAAAAGCTGAATAAACTCTGATACTCAGACAGTGGAACACTATTGTTGTTATGTGCCTTTGAGTCAACTCTGACTCCTGGCAACCCTATGAATGAGTGACGTTCAAAATGTTCTGTCCTCAGCAGTCCTGCTCAACTCCTACAGATTCACGCTTATAGCATTTTTTATGGAATAGATCAGTCTCATATTTGGCCTTCCTCTTTTCCTTCTGCTTCATTTTTTTTCCCAGTATTATTTTCTTTTGCAAAAAAACCCTGCCTTCTCATGATGTGCCTAAAATAAGACAGTTTCAGTTTTATCATTATGCCTTCAGCAATGTTTCAGGCTTAATTTGCTCTAGAACCCATTTATCTGTCTTTCTGGTGATCCATGGTATCTGTAGAGCTCTCCTCTAACACCATATTTCAAGCAAATTATTTTTTTTATCAGCCTTCTTTACTGTTCAACTTTCCCATCTGTATGTAGTAATTGGAAATACGAGAATATAGATTATCTTAGACTTGGTTTCTAAGGACTTATCTTTGTTCTTGGTGATCTTAACTAATTCTTCCACTGCTGTCCTTCTGTGTCTCAGCCTTCTCTTGATTTCTTTGCTTTAGACTCTATTTGAATTAATAACTGAACCAAAATAATTGAAATCTTTAACAATTTGCATGTCTTCATTGTCTATGTTAAAGTTGTATATTTCTTCTATATTTATGATTTTTTCTTTTGGAAAACTATGCACATATTAAAAAAGAATGTGAGGCTCTTCATGTGCTGATATGGGAAGATGTCCAGGATAAATGAAAATAGCATAGTGTAGAACAGTGTGCCTGGCACACTGCCTTTTGTGTAAGAGAGGGAGAAAAAGACTGTGTGTTCTTATCTGCATGTGTTTGCATAAAAACATACAAAATGCATGATAAAAATAGGTTCCTGTATATTGCAGGGAGGGAACAGAGCAAGATGTGAATGATAACAAGAATTCTCAAAGGGGAACTTTTTGTATCTTTTAAGTGCCAAGTCATGTGAATGCACTACTTATTGACAAGAATAAAAAAAGAAAAAGAAAAAAATAAGTGGGCCATGGTCTCAAAGATCCATGGTCACCTCAGAAAAAAAGAAGGCTTATGTATTGGTAGGTCTAACAGGAAGCCAATGTGATGAGTTTGGTTGGCAGTTGGTAGCACTTCTGGTCTGTAGTGGAGAGCACTGGAGGACAAAGATGGCTGTTGGTGTCAACATAGGAAGACCTCAGCTGCCCAGATGGAGCCCTGGGCTTGTTTAAAAAGCTCTCTGATGCAATTAAAGGGTTTTGAGTAAATAATTGAACCTATCAGAGCTGCATTTTCATTTTTCCATTCAAATATTTCCTATGTGCCTAAGACATATGGAAACCGAGCCAGGTGCTAGGGGTGCTGACATGAATACTACTCAATACCCACAACCCAGGTGCTGCCATTTCCCTGGGGAAAGAGACTTATAAAGAAATAATTAGGGGCAATGTGCTAAGGGCAGAACTAGAATTCTGAGCCAGGTAACAGGAAACAGGTTTAATCCATCCATTTTTATGGGGAGACAGAGACATGGGAGAGTCCCCAGATAGGTCAAGATGCTTAAATAAAAGGCAGAAATGTGGATGGTTAGTGTTATAGAGATTTGGGATACATGTGAAGGGAAAGGGCCTTAGAGGCAGAAGTTTAAGT
Source organism: Molossus molossus (assembly GCF_014108415.1). Lineage (NCBI taxonomy): Eukaryota > Metazoa > Chordata > Mammalia > Chiroptera > Molossidae > Molossus > Molossus molossus. The sequence continues at coordinate 46,781,839 of NW_023425399.1, forward strand.
AGCAGGTGACTCAAAGCATCGAGAAAAGGCTGCTATGAGCTGGAGTGATGGTATTCCAGCAGGAAAGAAAAGTATCAGTGACAATAGAATAGACAGGATTGAGAATGCTGGTGGTGAGGGGAGGACAGGGTGAGGGGATATGGAAAGAAAAGGAAAGCACTACAATTGTAGTCATGAAATGAGCAGAGCCAGGAGAAAGAGCAAGTCATCATCCTAAGGCCCAAGATAAATGTGGAATTACGATGGTGGTAAACGTGATGGTGGTAGTGGCAATGGTAGAGGTGGCAGTGGTGGGTGAGAGCAGCAGGCAGTTGGAAATACAGACTAAAGGCTTTAGAAGGAGCTATCAGCTGGAGACCTGATGTTGGGACCTTAGTGAACATGATCTTAGCTTTGGGGACACCCCCTCAGTTATTAGTATCTGGGTAGAGCCCTGAAAGGCAGGGAAAGAGAGACTAGGAAGTGCTCATGACAGTCAAGGCTAAAGGAAGCAGAATTGATTCTGCCCGTATACCTCATCCATCAGTCCCTAGGAAGGTCCTAGACAGGATGTCCTTCTGCCTTTGTTTCCATCTCAGCCCCTGGCTCCCCCTCTCATGCATATCTTCAAAGTGTCACTTGACTTTCCAGAGGCTGCTCCAAATACTGCACATACTGGTGTCAGAAAGGTGGAAGAGCAGGGAGGGAAATTAAATGAGGCTCTGTTGTTCTCTAGAGATAAATATATTGGAGGCCAGCTGGTTGTGGCTTGCATAACTTCTGCCTTAGTGAATATTGCAGATCATTTTACAATGAGCAGAGAAAAATGTCTGCCTGGGAGTCTTTCCCTTCTTTGGCATCCCCAAGTCACAGCTCACTTGGCTTCCTCTTGATATTTTAGTACTTCACTAATTTGTTTTGAGAACCATAATAACAGTGATATAATATACCAAAATTGTTATATATTATTATAAGAACAATCATTTATACAGCATTTGCAATGTAGCCAGTACTGCCTTATCTTCCCGATCTCATTCAATCTTCCCGAATTCGTCAAGAAATGAGTTCTATTGTGACCCCATTTTACAGATGGAAAGAATTGGCATGCAGTGGTTTGATGACTTATCCACAGGATGAAAGTGGTCAGGCTGGGAGTTGTCTTCAGTTTGTACAACCTGCATTCTGAAGTCAGTGTCCTATCCCCCAGAACTTAAGCCTGAGCTCATTAATCTCTGGCATCCCTCTAATTTCATAACTGCTGTTTAGTTTGCCTTCCAGGATTATTATGCTTAGCCCCAGCTCTCTTTCATGCTTTCTCTGCCACCACTTTTCCCAGGCTCTGCTCCCTGCCCACACCAAACTGTTTCCTCTCCATCCCTGTGTTTTTTCCCATGACCTTTCTATTGCTCATATTCTTTTCTTTCCTGGGAAGGCCCTTTCTGCCCTTTTTTACCCTCTGGGCCTCCACCTGTCAAAATCCACTCACATTTGAAGGTTCATCTTAGATGCCAACTCCTTTCTGAAACACCCAGTGTGTAACCTTTTCCAGCTGGGAACTGTTTTTACCTCTGATTTGCTCTGCTTACAGTGCAGCTTAGAGGTTTCCACCATGCCCAAGGTGAATTCGCTGCCTCTCCACTAGCTCTAGGGAGTCAGTATGATTTTTTTTTTACATCTGTTTTATCTTTCAAATGGGCAAAAAAAATTGTATCCTATGCTATGAAGAACCCACTCTTGTTTTGATATCAAACTGTTATTTTCCAAAATCATTAGGTGAGATATTTTAATTTCAGGAGGATGTTATTTCCCAGTGGCTGGGAACTCCCTCTATTCTACCAGCTGGAGATGCATACTCAACTTTAAGAAACAGGTGACCAATACATGACGCCCATGAATGGCAAAACTGTATCTTACTCCCAATCCCTGCATTATATAACTTTCTCTATATTTGCTCAATAAATAACATATTAACATACAACTCCTAAAGTCTAAAAATTAATTTCTCAGTAGACATAAGTTCCCTTGTAATCAAAGCTATTTAATTTGTTCAATGAAGCTATGTTTTAGAGAGGTACAAGCCTACTGACACAGTTCATGGTCCCAAGTTCTAATTTGTGGAGTATCTAGTAAGTTCTGTTGCATTTCCATTTCAGAAATTTACATATGTTGAAAACAGCCAGACCACATTTTAAAATTGCTGCATTTGTCCCAGAGCCCTCCCACCTTCACATTTGTTGACTTTCTCTTGCTTCTCAGATTCTAAGAGCCCTGATGCTAATCTGAGACAGCCCTGCTGCAGCACACCCAGCCCCTTCTCACCCTTGCCCTCCAGGAGCCACAAGCTGAATCATTTCCCTTGAGGAGGAAACTCCCACTGCTTAGAACAGCTCCCTTAGTTGGGCAGAGGATGGCAGAGAGGCTGGTAGCCACCCTGGCTTCCATCCCTGTGTAATTGGATGGCAATGATTTTATTTCCATGCCTCCACTCTTCATTTCTGGAGCAAAGAAACTTCTAACAGACCCACATGGTCCACAAAGGAGGTCATGTATGTTATAGGCTTTCAGGAACTCACTCAAACTCTGGCAGTGGAATAGCCCTTACCATATGTCCTCCACTGAAGCTTTTGTACCCTCATATCAGCAGTCATTAAATGTGGGATGCCCCCAGGAGGAGGGTACCTCTTTGGGCTGTCATCAACTCAGGATGATGGGAAGAGGGCTCACCTTTGAGCTATTGGCATCGGCAGTCCCAGTAGGAGGATGAGTGTCTCAGACCTGGATGGAGGTGTGGGATCTCAGCAGCAGCCACTATAGTAAGTGCCCAGCCACACAATAAACAGAGGCCAGAAGATGACTAAAGCACTCTGCCTAAATTAATAAGGTACAAATGACATATAGCCTTTTTTAAAGTAGAATATGCCAGTTCACCAAAATCTTGAATTTGAGACACTTTAAGGAATGGGGAAATTTTAAAATGTGAGACAACCCAGGAAAGATATGAATTTGTGGGAAAATGGTAATTTGAGGTAGTTAGGGGAGTCACACCCTCACTCTCTCTTCCAGGGACATCCCATCACAGTAGGGGACTGTTCTGGGAGTAGAGACAGCCCCTAAACACCAAGCCTGAGCTCTGATTCACAAAGGATGAGGCCCATTCCCTAAGGAAGCTCCTGGTGCTCCCGGAGAAGAAAGAACATGTTCAAAAGACAAACAAGAAAGGAAAAGGCTCTACCTAGAACAAAGAAAGCAAGGGAGTAAATATACTAGCAAAAGATCTTCTTATCTCTGACAGAGGAGGAGCTTGCTATTACAGAAGGGAATGCCAGAATGAGCCCATGAATCCTGTTAGTGCAGAGCCAGCATTTCAAGAAGAATCAGCTTCAATAAAACCACAGTTCTCCAAGAGTTATGGGAAAACTTTGGGCTAATTATTGATGTCCTTCTCAGCTTTCTCAAACAGGAAAGTTTACAGCTGCCAATAGACAACTTTGTCACTCACCTGTTGGCAGGACATCTCCCCATGACTGTCACTTCAGTGTCTTGAACCCAGCCCAGAGCAGTGCCTCAGAACCACTACAGAAAGTGGCAAGCAAACAGAAACTAAGAAAAAAAATTTAAACACTGTTTTCTTCTCAGGACATAATTTTATAAAACTTGATTTATAAATATTTCAATTAATAAATCATCCACTGCATGTCTAATAGATGTTCTATGAAAGACACAAAAATTAATGTATTAGTATCTTTTTTTTTTGTACGTGCCCCTATCAGGAACTGAACCCAGGACTCTCTGTTCTGCAGGCTGACGCTCCAACCACTGAGCCAAACTATTCAGCGCTGTATTAGTATCTTAAAATAAGAAAAAAAAATAATGTAAAGAGAATAATGGCTACTGATAAACCATCTCCTGTTTTTAAGCATTGTTTTAAGCACAGTTAGCCCCTTAATCCTTACTATAACCCTATCTGGTAGATGATCCCACAGATGCACAATAAGATTAGGTCTCAATTAAGTGGTAGAGCCTGGATTCCAACCCAAGAATTTAGAGCTAATAAAAAGCCTAAACTTATCAATATTATGCTTTCCTGTAGCCAGGCCATTTTCTGAATTTGAGGCACACGTACATTTTTGGACCTATACATACTGAGCCTTAAAGAGAATGTGTAGACCCTCTGTGTGCCAACTCAACAATGAAATACACATGTTCTCCCCATGGGTAGTGTCTATAACCAAGTGTGATACATTTCTCCATCCTTCCCATCAGGTTAAATATTAGAGACAGGGAAAATGTCTAAAGGCAGAATGAGTATAGAAAGTGAACGAATTAAATCTCCATTCCCTCTGTGTAAAATAACAAAGGACCTCAAGCCTAGAGTGGAATTAAACTGCCATCAAACCTCACCTAAGGCTACTTGTCCAATTAAAGCTCTGCCACAAGCCAAGCCCGAGACAATTTTATTGCCCCTCTTCCAGAGTTACCTACGCCCTAGTTTAAGGAGAAACTAAGATGAAAGTTCCATATTTGTTCTGCCCCAATCAGTTGGCTGACATTGCAAACACATGTCCTGCACATCCAAAGACCAGTCCTGTGCAGACTGACCTGGGTCATTATTTTGTGAAGTGTGTTTACAGAACAGAGATTAAACTAAGCAGAGTCTCTTCTGAACCAGAATTGTTATTACAAAAACTGAAATGGACCGCACCTCTGATGCTGCCCTGTTATAGGGGAACACATTTCTCACATGTTCTGTCAAGAAGCAATATTCCAAATGTGGAGTATTTTCTAGTGAGACAAATATTCATTTATCCACTTTGCTAACATCTCAAAACTTAAAAACCCTGTCGAAACTCATTTTTTCAGCATATCCATTTGTAAAGTTTACAGCCCTGTAGCCATGTGTAGCGTCTGTTATTGCCTTGTTATTATCCTATAACCTTTAAGCTTCAGGCTGCTGCTGAGAAATGCTGCATAATTTTAAGGGCCTTTTAGTTTTTATTGTTGTTGTTATAATTATTTTAAAATTTTCATGTGCCTTTAAAGTAGTTTAACATTGATTTAGAACATTGTATAAACAGTATAATCTTAGTAAAGTAGATGATCATAAAGATATTTTTACAAGATTGATGCAATTTCTAAAATATACATTTTAAGATCTCCTTTAGAGGTGCTCATGTAAGATTTTAAAAAAATAAGCAAGACTTAAAAACCCCACAATAATTAATGTATTTGTTCTTTTAGTCTTGGTAGTCACTTAAAAACAACATTTTATAGCTAAAAAAAATCTTAAAAACCTGTACTTTATAAGTCAAGGACATAAAGGTCCTGCAGCAACAGACTAATGCTCAGATTTTCTTTGAATTTGTTTCAAAATGAAAAGCAGTTCATATTTTGGAACATGAATAAGCTTATAAAACAATAAAAATCAAATCAAATCAAACAGTCTAAATCTTAATGTTTATTACCAAGGCAAGGCTAATAAAAATGAAAAGGAGTTACTTTATTTTAATTGATTTCTGAGACTTTAAAGAGAATAGCTGAAGCATTTTCTTTCTTTCTCTTACCTCCCTCCACTACCACTCCTACTTACCTATCCCTGCCAGGATACTTGATATTTCAATCTTTACCACAGGCCATCGATCTGAGGGAAAAAAAACTCAGAGATCCAAAATGCAACACTGCTACAGACAATTTGAAAAACAAAACAAAACAAAAAAAACTTTCCTCCTCCAAAGTGCATGGTAATCAAATAATGTTAACAACAGCAATAATCATAAAAATAGTAAACTACATCTACTGATTGAAACATGTCTTCTGCTACTTTATGTCTAGAGAGCATGTTATTTAACAATGTTGAAAGTCCAGGTTAACTCCCACCTTCACAGACAATGCAATTATTCCGATTCCCTGGTTGAGCAGTGTTTATGATTCATTGAAGTCCATCTTCTTCAGGGCAAGTGACTGAGTCAATCGCCATCTCCCCTATGGTGCCCTACCCCCTCCCCTCTCCCAGTTCACTGTGCAGATGGTTCCACTTAACCAGAAGGCGGTGATCACCTGTGTGAAGGCAGAGAGAAAGAGCGTTCTAATTTTAAGACAGAAAACCAAGGGTAGCAAACTGAGACTGAGAAGGCAGCGTTCTCTTTTTTCAGCTGATTCCAAAATGGGTGAAAGTGACGTAGTGTACAAATGCACTGAAAATACATTTTTGACTTGGATTTAAGTGTGTGTGTGTGTGTGTGTGATGTTAAGGTGTCCACAGAAATGAGTGAGCCCAAGTCAGTTCTTCCTGCATCCTTGAAAATAGTTGCAAAGCAAGAAGCATTGCATTAAATCACCCCTTTCCTAAATCGGAAAGTCTCAAGCTTTAATGCACATTAGAATTACCCGGGCAGTTCTTAACATCTAGGTGTCCAAGCTGCACCCAGACAAATTCAATCAGAATTTTCAGGGACGAAATTCAGGAATCAGGATATTCTAAGCCTCCATCACCACATCCCTGCCCCCTGAGTCCAAAGACAGTGGAGAATCAGTGTCTTCAAGAACCTTTTGCATAAGCAGGACTCGCTAAAGTGGTCTGTATCCAAAGGCATAAAAACTGAACATTGATTCTAGATAGCTGTGCAGTTGGCTTACTGCAGCCATGGGGACAAGCATTCAGTCCACAGTGGTGATTCGGGTCTTTTCCTGCATACAATCTGCAGACCCTGTCTAATATTTTCCATACTGGGCAATGAGATCACAAACTCCAAAACACTAAATCAAAACCGGAGGCATTACAGGTCTTCAATAAAACTTCATAGCTCATACACAAGGGGGAGGGAGAAGAAAATTAAAACCATCACCAAGCTGTGGACATACTATACATATACATATATGTAGCAGGCTTTGGGATACTGTAGCAATTAAACAGAAGAAGATATCAAACAATAATTAGTTAAAAGTGACCAACTAGATTGGCAGTAAGTTACTCATGTTTAAAAATCTTGTTGTTCCTGAAGGAAAGCTCATAATAAAAGATACTTGATTTCTCACAAGGAAAATGATTAAAGTGGCATTATAGGGAGAAATAACATAAAGATATACTATAAAAATTAAATGAACATAAAGAAGATACTACTTTGAGAAGAATATGAAATTCTAGTGGGGTTCAAGACTTCTGAGCTTACACTAAATAAACAAACCCACAACCCTGTAATGAAGCCTTTATTTCAAAATAGCAATGTTTACAAAATAATTGTATGCTGGATACAAAAAATAAAGTCATTGACACCTATTTATGAATGCTAATTTTAAGCATGCAAAAAATGGGTAACTAAAGAGAGGGGCAGTAAATACTCTGGCTTCACTGTCTGTTGGCAGGAGGGGTAGTTGGAAATAGTCTACCAGCAGGTTTAAGTGTTCTTTTGTGCCCAATGTATTACTGTAACAATCATTCTGCAAACCTCTTAACTACCGTTTCTAGCACTTGAATTATGTGTGTGTGTGTGTGTGTGTGTGCGCGCGCGCGCGGGGGCATGTGTGTGATGAAGATTGGAGAGAACTGATCTTTAATAAGAAATCAAACAAATCCAAGTAAATCAGGACTGGCTGGGCATTGTTTTTAATTCTAGAAAAAGGGCTATACAGGTGTCCTTCAGTTTCCATGTCCATGATCCATTCACCAGGTTCTAAATCCATGGAGCATCCAAAATTTCCAAAGCATTCAAGGGCAGCACACTTCAAGGTGGTTCTAATTAGACTTGCTGGTGTGGATGTTTGACATGTGTCACTATTTGCAGCAGAGCAAGTCTGATCCACAGGGGCATCCCGTAGGCAGGAAGACTCTCATCCACTGTTGTCTTTGGGAGCCATCTTGTAAGGTGGCTCCCCTATGTCATCACCCCCTTGGCTCCCTTAGAAAATGCCACTTCTATCCTTTGTACCCCTGTGGCTACTCTTTGATCTCTTTTTCTCCAAGTACCCAGACCCTCTGTAGAGGAAATATGCCCCATGGACATTTTTAAGTTTCCCAAATATTTCCATTTTAATATTGCTGTTTAGACTCTTAGCACTGTCACATAAACATTTTTTAGAGTTCATTGCAAACGGGGAATTTTGTCCAGTACTTAAAGCCCTTTGCAGGTTTTTATGTTAATGTGTTGAAATGAAATAGATCTAATTAAATAGTATAGGTCATTTTGTATAAGAGGAAATTTTCATACCCATTATCATGGACAGGGTGGGGAGGAGACATAAGAGCAATAATGGAAAGCCTGGATTTTGCACTCATGAGAATACACTCCCCAAAATGGCAAGGACACTGCTCCTTCAGAAGAAGAGTGCAAGAAATCATTGGTACACAAATGGCACTAGCTTCATATAGTTTATTTTTACCACCCAAATGCCACATTTTAAATGTTTTACTCCAAACGGAATGTTGTAAATGTAGTAGTCAGATCCCTGCATTGCAGGGTAGAAAGTATCTTAGATTTTTGTTTGCAACACTCCGTTTCCTCGTTTATTTCTAGTTGGGGTTTTCTCCTCAAATCTGTTTTCTAATTTTTTCCCTTATGCCTCTAAAAGGGCAAACTCCGGGAACTGTTTTGTTATTCATGCAGAAAATATTTATTTATTCTTGCTTGTCCATTTCATTTCAGGAAAATGAAAAAAATTTTCTCTTTCTCTTCCCTTGCATTTCCAAAGACATTCTTAGCCGTCAGCAGCCAGTGTAGTAGGGAATCCGCGCTCCACCGCACCACTGCCGACTTGGTCCAATTTCGATAATAAACATTACCAGGCTAGGCAAAGAACTTCAAGCCCACCATGCTCACAAGCAGTCTTAAAAGCCTAGGTAGGTATTTCACGTTCTTGGGGGCCTGGGAAGTGTGTGTGTATCCCAATTTGGAGCGGCAGGTGCAGGGAACAACGCCCCAATCTCCCTTCTCTGCCAGGCCACTTGGTGGGGAGGACGTACTGTCCCCAAGTTCGCCAGCCGCCCAAAGAGGGTCCAATTTAGCCCAAGTCCTCCTCTTTCCTTCTTCCCACCCCCTCACTCCTGAGGCCATTCGGAGTTTCCTTACTTTGTATGCGCGTTTCCTGAGGGCTTGTAGTTCCCAGATCTCGGTCAGCTCTTCCCAATCTTTTGTCTCCTTGCAGCTAGCCACTTCTTACTCATGACCCTTTTAAAGTGTGGAGCGCGGGACCTCCTTTGCAAAACTGTGTCTGTGGGGAGGGGCACAATATAACCTGGTGCATAAAGTGAGTTTGTAGCCCGCGCTACTTTTTTAAAAAAGTAAAAAATAAAACTAAGAGGTTCATTATACCTTTGCTTTCCAACCACACGACCAGCACAGTGCTCTTAAAATCGTAACAAAAGCACGGGGCCTGAGCTGAGCCAGGACACACGCTGGAACGTTGCGGGCTCCTCAGTCCCGAGACGTGGCTGTCTGGGAGGACTCAGGATCCTGACCTTGTTCACCGGGCGGGCTGGTGGGTACCAGCGTTGGTCATTAGTCGAGCCCAAGCTAGACCTAGGGCCCATTGGGGACGCTGGCTGCCTGTGCTTCCTGCGCTTTGCTCCTTCCCGGCTGCTGAAACGGAATAACAAGAAGTTGCTCTTTCCGCCCTTCGGAACTTGAGAGGGGCTGGCATTTGTTTGTTTAGGTTTCTCCGGAAGAACTGAAATGTACGGTACCTGGAACACCCTGGCCTATTGCGACAGGTACATTTTATTATTCCCCGAAACTGTTTCATCAAAAATCACAGAGACGCAGGAGAGGTGAAGTGGGGCGACTGTCGCTCCAAGGACTACTTTGTCTCCGAAACTCTCGCAGCCTCAATATTCAGGTGCTGGGCTGAGGTAGCAAATCGCCAGGGAATATTCACCCGAAACCTCTCCCGCCTCAGCTTGCCTCAGTCTCTAGCTTCCTGCCTCCTCTTTGCCTCACGCTTTTGGGACGGACCTTGCCTCTTATTTCTCTGCCTTGAGAAACCTGGGTCAGTTCCCTCGAATCCGTCCTCCACCTCTCTGGGTTTCCAACCTCAGCTAGACTCATCACTTACCTGGTGCCGGCGCGCGCCCTTAGCTCCTCGGCTCCTGAGCCGCTCTTCACCTTGCTGCACCCTGAGCCCAGAGCGCTCAAAACAAGGGAGCCAAATCCATCCAAACACTGACTGGAATCTCTGCGCTCTCAGCCAGGGCTGCGTCTCCACTTCCAGGTCCTGGAGAAGACCGAGCTGCATTCCCAGAAGGTGAAAGAGACATTTCCTTTCCTCTGCAACCCCACCTTTGGGCCACCTCTCCCCTAACCAGCCGGCCACGGGAGCTTATGTGACCAGTCCTCGGGGCCGACAGGGGGCGACAAAATGTAAGCTTTCCCGGAGGCTGGCTGTATGCTGCAGTGAGTGCTTTGTCCCCCGGGCGCCTAACTGCTGGCGGCTGGAGGGATGGGGAGTGGGAGGAAGATGGGTTTGACGTAAGAGCCAACGGTCTCTGATGCCCCATAGAGCCTGGAGTAGTTTTCCAACCGTCTACCTCAGCCCTGGACGACCTTCACTAAGAGGAATGGAGAGATGATGCCGTTCTAGACTGCTCCTCCTTGCCAGAGCCCCGTGCTCTACTGGCAGAAGTGGGTGATGGTCTTCTGAGAGTCATTGGGGAGAACCAGCTCTCACCGAAGTACCACCGCCTTTATTATTCCTTCTCTGAGTGTACCTGTCCAATCCTCGCCCACAGGGGAAATAAATGACTAGCTGTTTCACCTTATCTCGGGATGCATTGGGTTATGGACACTGTGGTTCCCAGATCTAGGAATCAATCTTTTCGGTCTTTGGGGCCTGACTTGAAATTCGGGCAAGGAAATTCTAGATCAGGGGCAAACAGGGTCCAAATAACCTGGATGGAACTGAGAGGAGAGCCTCGCTCTGTATGCAGCCTCAGAGAGCCCCACAGCCCTGGCTCAGGTTTGTCCACCATAATTCAAAGCACCCCTTTACCCCGACCTTAACCGGTCCCTGCCTCACCCTTAGACACAGTGTCTTTTTCCGGGTCCCCGTGGCCTTCTTGAGGCTGCACTATGTTTTCTGTGATGTGGGAGGGGAAAGTTCTCACCACTTTTGAACTTGGATTTTCTTTCCAAGGATTATTCTTGCCTGTGGCTCCCGCCCCAGTCCAGCTGGGCCCCGCGCCCTCCTTACAGAGAGCACAGTATTTATGGCTCAGGCCCTCCTAATTGACACATTCGGACAGGTTAATTTGGTGCCAGCGACACTTTCTGGTCCCACAGCAGAGGGAAAGGGGTCAGGGACTCGGTCGCCTCTGCTCCCCAGGCTGCGGTGATCGGGTGCAACTGCGCCTCCCTCCGCATCAGGGCGCAGGTGCCAAGCGCAGTTCTCAGCCAGCTTCCAAATTAGACTCCGGGGTAGGGGCTCCGGGAATTCTTCCGGTCTCCTGAGGAGAGCTGGGAGCACAATGGCATCCTGAGAATGGTGTATTTTCCTAGGCTTCTTCCTTGGCTCCCTGCTCCTTTTCTTCGGCCCAGAGCCCTTGGAGCTTTCTGCCCTCCCCCTCTCCAAGCTGGGAACTCCTAGGAACTCCTTGTGTCAGTTCAGGACAAAACCAGGAGTTTTTCTCTCATCGCCTGCTCTCTCCTGGATTCCATCGCGTAGCTCTCTATGATACTGCCAGTTAGCGACACAGGTTGGGAAAGTCCAGAACTGTGTGTTGATGCAAGATAGACATAGATAAGAGTCGACCGCTTGGTGCACATCACTGAAATAACACCACTACCCCAAGGGAGGGGGTGGTTATTAAACATTGTAAAGATTTACTGAAAGCAGAATTGGGGTGTCGGTCAGAAATGGGACATGGCCAATGCCTTGGCCCAGTCTCCCTACATCCCGCTGAACGCTCACTGCGATGCTCTCATGCTCAGAAATGGGGCACTGGCACCACTCTTCCGGTGTCCCACGCCTAGGGGAAGGGTCGGTAGAGGCAGCCACACACTGTCCATCTTGCCATGATCAACTTTAGTCCTCTGATATCTCAGCAGTAATAGCGGCGGAGGTGGTAGTAAAACTAAAACTCAAAATAGTACCACTACTAATAATTATTCTTCAATTAGATATGACTACCCCACCTTTATCAAAACCAAGGGGGTAAAAAGGGGACAGCGGATCCAGTGGAAGGTCCCAGGCCCAGCTGGGGTTAGGACTGTGTGTGTGTGTGTGTGTGTGTGTGTGTGTGTGTAGGGGGGACAGGGATGGGTTCGGGAGGAGGGCCGAAAGGGGAGGACAGGGGGAGGGGGTAGAATTTCACCGAGAGGAGGGGGGCGCCGGGGTGCAGTGACGGGAACCAATGGGCTGCCAACTCGCGCGTCTCCGGAGCGACTGCCGAGATTGACGTGGAGGACGCGTAAAATTGATCTTTGCACGCTGCAGCCTCCCGGTCAGACGAATTTCTCTTAATCGGATGAAGTTCACTCTAGGCCTGGGGTCTCGGGCGTGGAGAGTGTCTTGGGATAGGGCGGCGGCGGCGGCGGCAGCGGGCCCAGGGTCCGGCGGCAGCGCGCTTGGCCGCGGTTCACAGCGCGTTTCCAGCCAGCGGCCCGGCCGCCCTAGCTCTCGGCTCGCGCGCGCCCTCCCTCTATGCCTCTCCCGCGGCAGCGGCTCCCGAACTCTCCCGGACTGCGCCGGGCCCAGCCCCGGCCGCCCCGGTGCCAGGCAGCTGGCTGTTCCGAGCACCATGGGTAAGGGGCGGGCAGAACGCAGGGCACGGGAGGGTTGATGAGGTGTGTTGTGTCCTGGCGCTTCCCTTTCCCCTCTCCTTCTTTTCCTCGGACACCCAGTCCTGGGTCCCGGAAGAGCCATGTTCTCCCGACGTCCCCAGCCTTCTGGTCAGGGTGGGGCAATTTGGCGTGTCCAGGGATGGGATGTCCCTACCGAGACGCCTCAAAAGGGCCCGGAGAGCTCTAGCTCGACGTGCCCTCCTCCGAGTTTCCTACGTCCGCCTCCACTCCCGGAGGCAAACCCAGGCTGTTTGCCCTCAGATTCTGGGTTCCCTTGGGGCAGTTTCCGAGGCGCGCCTGGGTGCGGCCCCTGACTAGGTACAACCACCCTTGGCTAACCTGCCGGTGTTTTCTCCCCTTCCCGCTCACTGCCCTCGGGCGCGTTCTCAGAGCAGACCTATGGCGAGGTAAACCAGCTGGGCGGCGTGTTCGTCAACGGCCGTCCCCTGCCCAATGCCATCCGCTTGCGCATCGTGGAGCTAGCGCAGCTGGGCATCCGACCCTGTGACATCAGCCGGCAGCTTCGCGTATCCCATGGCTGTGTGAGCAAGATCCTGGCGCGCTACAATGAGACGGGCTCCATCCTACCCGGAGCCATCGGGGGCAGCAAACCCCGAGTCACCACCCCGAACGTGGTCAAGCATATACGGGACTACAAGCAGGGCGACCCTGGCATCTTTGCCTGGGAGATCCGCGACCGATTGCTGGCCGACGGCGTCTGCGACAAGTACAACGTGCCCTCTGTGAGCTCCATCAGCCGCATCCTGCGCAATAAGATTGGCAACTTGGCGCAGCCCGGGCCCTATGAAGCGAGCAAGCAGCCGCCACCGCAGCCGGCACTGCCCTACAACCACATCTATCAGTACCCTTACCCCAGACCTGTGTCGCCCACCGGTGGCAAGATGGGCAGCCACCACGGTGTCCCGGGCACAGCAGGCCACGTCAGCATTCCTCGCTCTTGGCCCTCGGCGCACTCGGTCAGCAACATCCTAGGCATCCGGACATTTATGGAGCAAACAGGTGAGTCGTGCACCTTCTTGGAAGGTGCAGAATTGGAGATTAGGGGGTGGGCATGAGGATGAGGGGGAACTCTGTGCCTCCCTTGGAACGGTTTGATTCAGGGGAGTGCTAGGGCTGGCCAGGGATGCTGAGGGTCCTGGACCTGATGTGGGGGACATCTTGAACTTTTTATGACAAATATGGAAAATATTTCGCAGAACAGCAATCACCGACCACAAATTTGGAGGCCAGAAATTGCGTTTTTTCATTCTTGCAAAAAGTGTGCAACCCCTTATTGCCATATCTAAGCCAAATCTCAGTGAATTCTGTGACCCTTTCTTAAGGGTTTTTCAGGATCCGTCATCGTTTTCCAAAAAGTTCTGTCACTCCCAGGCCCAAAGGCTCTTTTGAGTAAAAGGCAAAGGGGCCACATGGCCAGTCTTATCTAGTGACCTAGATCTTAGGCAGACCTGGTGGCATATGGAACTGGGATCTCTGGTGACGGCGCCCCAAGACTGCAGCCATCCTCGAAAGCTCACAAGGATTTGTTCTTTGCCTGTAATTAGAACTCAGTAAACTTGTTGGTCATCTCTCTCAGGGGAGGAAGGAGGTGGAGTAGGGAGAGATTAGGGCGGCCTTGGTGCAGGGCTCGGGAAGATCGTGCATTGGTCTGAGTGCCCAGTTTATTCACACTGTCTCCTGTCCCCAGCGACCCAGTAAGGGATGGCACGCTCTTATGTGAGTAAGAGGGAGGAGGGTAAGAAACAGAATTCACCATAGCACAAGAAAGCAGGGGCTGGGGCAGGAAAGAAACGGAAATCTTAGATTCAGCGGCACTGCCCAGGCCACAAACAAGATTTGTTTCTTCTGGTGGTTCAAACCTACCTGGGCCACCGGCTGGGGTCAAAGCTTCCCCTGAAACGACCTTTGGGCAGCTGGCTGGAAGATGGCTTCACCAGATTCGCTCTCAGTTCTGTTCTCTGGGTTCTCGACGTGCACACGTGCTTGGGTTGCCTGCTGGTCACTGAGTTCATGCCTCTTTTGGGAGCTCCCGGATGTCTCCGGAGGCAATTCTGAGGAGAACCGCCTCCCAGCCCTTCAAACACTCGTTGAAACTTAGAGAAATCCATATAATTCTCAACAACATGCTTTGGATTTAAACTTGAACCTTTCTGGGCGCCTCCTCCGGACAGCGAAAAGGGGCTGTGGCTGAGTAAGTTCAGTCCCTGTCTCACAGGCTGCCATCCCGTCCCAGACCTTTTGTTTTGCCGGAAGCGGGTCGCAGGCTTGGAGAAACAAGGAACAGCCTCTGTCCTGCTGGCGTGAAAGTGAAACCCTGTGCCCCTCCGCCCCTCCACCTCAGGTCGCTCTCCCAGCATTTGGAGGCCTCCGGGTTTCGGAGGACCTTCAGCCGAGATCTTGGAGATGAGCTAAGTGCTTGTAGGCACATGTGTAAAGGTCCGGCTAGAGGGCTGCTTTTGTGCCCACCGCAGGTTCGGATGACTCTTCTAATCTGTCCTGTGTTCCTGCAGGGGCCCTGGCCGGGAACGAAGGCGTCACTTATTCTCCCAAGATGGAAGACTGGGCCAGCATGAACCGCGCGGCCTTCCCGGCCACCTCAGCAGTGAATGGGCTTGAGAAACCAGCATTGGAAGCGGACATTAAATACACTCAGGTAACCAAGCGTCAGGGGAAGGAGGTGTCCTTAACTAGAAGAGCGGGAATGCTGCGGGGTAGTGTTGTCGTGGGGAAAAGAGGAAGAAAGAAGAGAAAACTCCCCAGGTCAGATTTGTCGGGTGTCTGTCTGGCAGCCCGGCTACCCAGTGCCCGCATGACATTTTCTCTTCTTTTCTTAAGTGCACTACTTTGGGGGAGGCTGGCTTTTGGGGGGATTGAACTGCCTGTTGCCAAGATACTTTTCTACAAAAACTTGAACCCGTAACACAAATGGTTGAGGACTCCTTTTCTTTAAATCGCGGCTGGTGAATACCATGACCCCCCTCATCTCATTATTTATAACAATTTGAGTGGAAATCACTTTGCTTGAGTCCTTTCCAGGAAAACTAGAGGCCAAGCCTTACGTGGGGATAATTGAGGGTACAACAGAGGGAAAAGAGGATTTCCCGTTTCGGTAACTTCATGAGCTGCAGAAGGCGGCGGGATTGCCTGGGACTGATGGTGTCCCTCTCCATTCACACAGTCGGCCTCAGGCCTCTCAGCAGTGGGCGGCTTTCTCCCGGCCTGCGCCTACCCCGCTTCCAACCAGCACAGCGTGTACAGCGCGCCGGCAGGGGGCTACCTCGCCCCAGGCCCGCCGTGGCCAGCTGCGCAAGCTCCTCCGCTGGCGTCCCCCGGGGCCAGCCTCACCGTGCACGGTGGAGAGCTCGCCTCCGCGATGACCTTCAAGCAACCCAGCCGAGAAGGTGAGGGGCACAGATGGAGATGGGTCGGATGAATACAGAAAAGGTTAGGAAGAATGCAAGGGGGGGGGTGTAATTTTGGGAAAAGGTAGTGAGAGATTTGGTACTCAGCCTAAATCCTTCCTTCCACCGGATTAAATCTGTAGCTTCTTGAAGCAGATTGATTTCTAACAGGTGTATGCCAATTCGTGTACCTAAAAAGGCAGGCAGAAATTGAGAGAGGCCATAGGATTCCACTCTCCACCCTCTGTCATGTACAGAGAGAAGAAAGAAGGTCAGGTTTAGATCTTGGCCCTTGGTTAAGTTATTTCTTTTCCCTGCGCCTCATTTCTCCGTCCACAGAAGGGTCTAGAAGCATCATTCAGCACCTGGATCCTTCCAGGCTCTTCATATCTGTTTATTCCTAGGTGGTGGTGGTGGTTGTTTTAAACTAGACCCTGGTCTCCCCTTGGATTCATTTTCTTAAACATATTCTTGGGAAAGGAAAGAGCATTTCAATCACGGGTCCCTAAGTTTAGTCTCTTTTTGAACTCTGTGTGGTTTAGGGTATTTCTTTCTGTAGGAAATGTGGCTAGAAGTTCTCTTTCCTGCCCCATCCTCCTCCTCCTCCTCCTCCTCCTCCTCCTCCTCCTCCTCCTCCTCCTCCTCCTCCTCCCCGCTCCCTTTTCCCCTCCTCCTCTTCCTCTTCTTCTATAAATCTAATCCATGATATGCCAAACTAACAGATTTAAGGTATTTAATTTATGGTCAACAGCGTGAGGTAGTGTCTTCTTACACTGACCTTCAGGTTCTGCCCCCCTTATATGTTGGGAAAAGCTCATCTACTCTTGAGTCTTTATTTTCCTCAAAGGTGAAAGGAGTGGCTGCATTTGCTAATTTTGAAGAACTTGTGTGCAGTAAGTTCTGATTACCAGAAATTTGCAACTTCAACCCTGAGAAAGGAAGGAGTCTCCTGGGTGGTGGTGGTGGTGGTGGTGGGGTCCCAGCCTCTGCAGCAAAGGAGATAGAGCACAAACCTTGGGGTCAGCATGGGCCAGAGGAGTGTTCCAGAAGTATCGTTACAAGCCATCCACCTCATATCTTCTAAGGCAGAAATGTGGAGCAGGCGAAAAACATTATTTCCTAGGAGACACAAGTAGCCTGATCTGAGGGAGGGAAGGAGAGAGTGAGGAAGGTGGTGAGAGAGGGAGACAGAGAATATCAAGCTGCCATCAATAAAACAAGTAAATCAATCAAAAAAATATTTATTTTTACCTTTCCTAAAGCACAAACATTATGGGATAGAAATTACAAAAATTGATAATTAGAACTCCGTTAAGCTTTAAACTGAATTTTAAAATAGAATACATTAGTTGCTCATTTATAGAAAAATTCATGTAAAGGAAATAAAAAACATGAGAATTAGATCTCCTCTAAAGCTTTACAATTAAGGACCAATAAGGGGTCTCAGGGTGAGTAATTTGCTCATTATTTTGTCCTTGGTCTCAAATCTACCTGTTTTCTGGACAACTGAAGTTAACTGTTGAACTCGAAATGACATTTACCCCATTATACAAATTATTTAACTAAGCAGTTTCATTTGAATTAGAAAAGTGTATGTACAAATGTAAAAGATTTCCCCTAGGCTGATCACAAGGAGAAAGATTTAGGAAAGGACCCTCTATCTTCAGAATGATGTAGCCCTTTGCTGACCCAACCACTTTGTTCTGGGGCATTTCAAGCTCAACATTTTAAACAAAGTATGACCCATAGGTAACAATCCAGAGGTAAAACACATAGCTCTGAATTCTAAACTAGTTTGAGTTCTTTGGGGTGGAAATTCATTGGTGGTTGATTTTCTTTAGAAGACAAGTTTTCTTTCAGAAATACAGAGCCATTGAATGGCACTTGCATTCATGTCCTTTATACCATTATAATCACTTCCTGCTATGAAACATCTCACTAATTGTCAAAGTCTGTAGCAATAATTATCTACATTAGTTATTAAATTAATAACTTAATTTCCTGACCCTCACAGTTTTTTAAAGATACAGGTAAAGGATCATGGAATAAATGAGGCCCGTCATTAAAAAAAATGATTTGTCAAACTGGCACACAAGTGTCCGTGTTGGAACAAGGAATATAGAAATTATGAGAATAACATACTTATATTTGGGGTAAGAATTTTGATTCTTACAGATAGCAGAAAATGTGACTTCAAAAACCTTCCACACCCAATTGGTTTTTGAAAAATTACAAAGAAGGTAATCTGAATCACTGCCTTTTTCCTAATTATTGTATTAACATTATATTGAAACAAACATCCTGAGAGACAATTACTATAATTCATTATTGTTCAGTTAATAAGAATGGTAGGAATAGCATTTACTAAAATATTTTTTTTTCAGTAGGAAAATATTTTCTTTATTGAAAGCAATTTAACATCATGAATGCTCAATAAAAACAAATGTTTTTGATCATCTAGTCCATATACCCTTGAAATCAGATGCAAATGAACATTAGTGGTTACCCTAAGAAAAGTTTAATCAAACAAGTACCACAATTTATGAATTTTATCTTGGTAAAGAGTAATAACTTTGGGTTCCATATTATGTAGTCAAGGAAGTATAATTTGTATTTCCCATCTGTGAAAGGAAATTTTAATTCTTGGGAACCTAGAGAAAAGAAAAGTTCCAGTTTATCTACACGTGGAGGAGCGCTGATATTCTGAGAATCTGGACACCTATCCAAATGTCTTTTCATAGCGAGGGCAAGACCATCTTCTCTTCACCCTCACAAGTGACAGACCCCAGCAAATGTTCCTTCAGGACAACTTACATTTACAGCATGTTTTCAGAAACCTACACAAACGAATGGTTCTAAAATCCTTCCCAGCGGGGTTCTGGAAAGACTAACCATTTGGAAATCAAATATATAAGATATTGCATATGTTCAAAGAAAACTTTGCTTATATTTGTTACATATAACTCGCAGCTTCCTTCCAGTTATCTCAGTTCAGGATTAATTCTTGAATAGTCGATCCTAAAAGCAAACTTTGCCAGAGAGCACTAGGGCGTAGCCAGGCTGCTTGCAAATGGCCTCCCCGCCCCCCCTCCCGCCCCGCTTTCGTCCGCCCCATCCCGGTGGTCCCAGGGACCCTGAAATCTCAGTCTCAGTATTTTAAAAACACGTGTCCCTCTAAGATTATGTTAAAATTCCTGCAAAGCGTGCATTGCGCTTGGGCCCCAGCCTCTGAGAACCCCAGACAGAACCACTTTGGTTGCCCCATCCCGCGGTAGGAAAGGAAGGGAGGGACCGGTGTGGACAGAACTAAAAACGCAGCAGTAGGATTCAACCTGCAGAGGGGGTGAAATCTATCTCTAGGCTTCCGTGTGTTAATTTTTCACGTCTTTTCTCGCTTGTCTCTAAGGCAACAGTCCCTAGGCTGAGAAACAACCTCCTCAGATGTTTTCTAAACAGGTCTTCACCTTGAAGTGTGTGTACTGGGTGGAAAGAAAAAGTTTAAAAACTTCATTGGCTGAGCGACCACAATTGGGCCTTTAGGTATAAACAAGCTTGTGCCTCCTAGTGCAGGAGAAGCTAAGCGTCCAGGGACTGGAAAGGAAAAACAGAGGCTGCACAATCATGGTGTCACTTTTCTGGCTTCTAGTAGCAAAATTTGGGCCTCTATCCCAAACCCTAAATAATAGAGCAGCACACAGAATACCGCCTGGTTTGGAAAGCCTACAGGTACTTAATCCTTTGCACCCTAGGCCCCAAGACATGCTGTGGCCACGGTGGTGAGGGAATCTGGATCTTTGGGCTACCGGGTAAAACGAAGTCGCCGCCTACTTAAAGCACGTCCACCTCTTTTGTTGAAGGGATCTAGGCTGCCCAAGCCCCCCTTATCCCAAGGGGCATCTTTGGAGACCGGCTCCTCACTTGATTTCCCCTTGCCAATCCCAGACCATGTCCCCCAAGTCGCTTTGAGGAACAGTGGACCTGACGCGCTGGCAGCTCCTCAGGCTTGTGCGCACGGCTGAGGTCTAGGGTGGATGAGTGGGGGTTGGGGAAGAGAGACTTGCGGATCTCGGTTCCCTGCTACCTTCCCCAGAGGTCTCAGATCTGAGAACCTCCCCGGCCACGAGATTCACGGGTCCGCAGCACCTTCTTGCACCCATTGCCTTCTTTATTAAACGGGCGTGGTGCAAAGGGGATTGTACCCGGTCAGCAGTCTGGAAGCATCTGCAAAATGACCTTGCGAAGAGAGCCACATGCTAAGGCTGTCCTCGCGATTGACTCAGGAGGAATGGTGGGCGCCGAGGGACAAGTGGGACTCTTGGGGAGCGCAGGTTTCTGCTCCTTTCTTCGAAACCTTTGACTTGTGGATCTCACGCAGCACCTACATCCCGGATCCCTGCGCTGTCCCTTTGGTTTGCAGGCGTCCTTGGTCCCTAAGTCTCTGGCTCTTTGCGGTGCCAGGCAGTGACTCCACGCCCCTGTGCTTCCTCCTGCAGTGGCCCACCGGAAGCCGCCCAGCCCCGGGGGCAAAGCCCCAGACAGCCTCAGTAGCTTACATGGACTGCCCATTCCGGCCTCGACCTCCTAAGGGTAGCGCTGCCCCGAGCCTGAGCCAGGAGGAGTAGGCAGAGCGGCCGGCGAACCGGGGCGCGCCACTGGTCCCTGCAGCCCCGGAGGCGAGAAAGGACCGGAGGACAAGCCGAGGAGGTGCTGGAGCCAGCCCTGGGGGTACGCCCCCTCAGCCCCAGGCTTCACTCTGCCCCCTGGCCCCAGGACACATTTCAGTTGTGGGCCAGGGTTTTCAGGCTTTTCTGAACTTTGGCTTTCCACTGTTGCACCCTTGTCCTGACCTTTGCTCCAACAGTGGCCACCCTCGCCCAGCCTTTTCCCACTTCTCCCAGGATTGTTTGTCACTCTTCTTCCCTCCCTCCATTTCTCCCCCCCCCCCAATCCCTTCTTTCTTTTCTTCCATCTTAGGCTACCATCCTTGTTTTTTTTCTTTCTTCCCTTCGTCCTTAACATTTTTCTCCTCTTTATTCCCCCCCCATGCCCTTTCCTTTCTCCTCCCCTTTCTTCCCTGTCTATGGTGCTCCCTTTTCTGTGGCCCAACCCTATCCACCACCTTCTCTTTTTTAAGACTTTTACAGTAACTGATTATGTTTCTCTTCATTCTTACTGATTCCCTGACACCCAGGAGACCCTCAGACAGGTCTCAGTGACAGTTCCACCTCCAGCAGCTGGGACTCTTTAGTCTCCACCCTTTGTATGCCATTCCTAATGAAGGGGTCTCCAACCTAGAAAGAGGACAGAGAGACCACAGCCTTTTATGTTTTTTAATAATGAACCAGAACAAAACCCCATGAATTGTGCTCTTTCTTCCCTCCCTCCAGGATATTGTCTGGAAATCTGAATTTTCTCAGTGCCCAGTGACTGGACTACACTTTGCTTCCTTTGAGATGCTGTCACCCCAAAGAAGACTGGGGTAGGGGTAGGGGGCAGTGGGGCCACTGGTGCTTTCTCTAGTTAGAAAACTGGTGTCCTGGAGGTGTTTCGTCCACTCCTGCACACCTAACCTGAGGAAATCTGGCATTATGTAAATGGTAATCACTGTTTCTTCTGTATTGGGGGCTGGGTCAGCACATTTGTTAATTTAAACTATAGACTGCTTCCAGGTACAAAGGTGCAATCTGGCTTCTGGTTTGCAAGGGGTGGGGGATGGGGTCAGAAAAAAACCCTGTAAGTGTCTTCTAGAGTCTTCTAGAATAGGATACAAAAGTTGTTAACTTCCTCCAAGTTCAGCTGTACTGGTGGCAGGACCCCAGATAAAAACTGCAATTTCTGTAGTCATGAAAATGTCACTGGTGAGAGTCTGATATCACTTGTTAAATGTAGCTGCCTCTGAATAAAAGAAGCATCTGAAGACTTTGTGAGAATGAACAAGTCTGTGTCCAGTCTAGAGTGTTGTATAGGCATGCCTCACCTACTCAGTCCCTGAGTTTCCAGCATGAACACTATTAAGACAAAATTATTTTATTGGTTTATTCAATAGCACTTACAGACCAGGTTGGGCAGAAGGTGGAAGAGAAAGTGAAATGGGAGGAACATTTTTCAGGGATTTGTCCCAGGAAACTTCAGGTCAGCTCTGGGGAACTGAGGTAGAGAGGCATTAGGCAAAAGTCATCCTAAAATAAAGTTAATTCTTAGAGGAAGAAAGTGGCCAAAAGGCAGTGAGCAAAAATGGGGGACTTTACAGAACATTTCTAACATTCTGAAAGTTAAAGAAAATTATCCCAGACTACCAAATAATCTAGGGAATTCTAACTATAAAAGGGTCTTTGGCTAGTTGTTTTGTCTTTCTTTCCTGTGTTTGGTTTTCTAAAACTAACAGAAGAGATTTTTGGATTAAAGGTTTTGCTTATAAGTGGAGCTGCCTGTTTGGACGTGCAGAAGGAACCAGTGGGGAAATTTTTTTTTTGCATTTTGCAATTGTACCTGTTAAAAGTATTAATCATAAAAGAATATCTACCTTTTTCATATAGAGACTTCCCTCAGGTTTTAAAATATCTTGCTTTTAAAAAATGTTCCATTTTATAGATAAGAATGTTGAGGGCTAGCCATTTGGTTTATTTTCTCTGGACTATATAGCAAGCTATGAATTACAGGGCCTTACCACAAAAACTGAGTGATCCCATCTAATCAGAGATCCAGGACTGGGGCTTTAACATTGAGCCTGGGTCCTCGGTCTATGGTGCCAGCATTTCATATAGAAAGCTGGTCACAATGATAATAGGAATAAAGTATGAAAAAGAAACATGCTCTCAATCCTCTGTCCTCTCAGTCTGTTCTTACTTGCTTAGGTAAACTTTACATTCTCAACCATCCACAGGATTTTCATGTGTCCCTCTTTGCTGCCTAGAGGAGGACTGATTTGCCTGGGCCAGGAAGAAGGCATTTCAGCCATTTCTGAAGAAATGTGAAGAATTTATATAACCAACCCCTATTTCTGAGTTGCCTCAATCCCCATTTCCCTGCCACTTCCCACTTCTGTGTTTGGGCTGCCTCAGTGAAGGGTGAGAAGAGTTGGGAAAAGCAACCCAGGATGATGGAAGGTGCCTATGTTGTAAATGCCACCTTCCAAGTGAGGAGCTTTTAAAATCTGTCCACTATGGTTTTCCATAATCTGTGGCTGGAGTGAGTCTTTCACAGAGGAGGGCAGCATCCAGTCACAGTGCCACATTTTATGTGGGGTATGTTGGGATATCCCTTTACTCTTGAACCCGAGAGCCATGGGGAGTCCCAGCAAGTTTGGGTTAAATCCCTGCTCCAATGAAGTATGACAGAGGCCTGTGACCTCTCTGAGCCTTTGTGTTTCTCTCTGTGAACCACATGCTTCAATGTGGTAACAGTCATGGAAACCTGGTCTGGAGAAAGGCTGGCCTGGAGTTGCTTCACCTCTCCAGAGAAAATTTTGCTGTTAACAAAAAGTAGGAGAGTCATTTCTATGGTTGATGGGGGACCCAGAATTTAAACATTTTTTATGAGATCTTATTAAAACATTGTATTGTTTTCTCCATGCATAGGGATCTGTGGAAGAACTAGGATGCATGATTAAATTACATATTACCATGTCAGGTAGAATAATTTGAGGAAGAATCACCTCCCAAAGGCAACTTTTATTTGCCCTAGCACCTGCCTTTAGTTTTTTTGAATTTAAGAATATGTTTTTATTAATGTAAGGAGTATTAAAATATTAAAGATATATATTCACTCAAATATTTTTTTATATTTTAAAAGAATCAAAGTTATATATATATATGTGTATATGTATACATATATATGCATATATATCATTAACAGTACAGAAACATTGAAATGAAAAATGAAAGTTTCTTCTTATCCTCATCTCTGTCCTTAAGGTGAACTTTGTAACTGTTTTTTTGTAACTCCTTTCAGGAAAAAAAATGCAGACAACAGGATATCTCTATTTCTATATATGTGTTATTTAAAATTGCACAGCAAGGAGTTGTGCTAGATACACACAGATATGGTCTGGAGATCTGATCTTTGTATGCCAGGCACTTTAGCTCCACTACATTCATTTTATTCTATTGATGCATATTAAAAAGGGTTTATTAAAAATAGTATTTGTAAAGAGGGCCCCCTTTGTGCTTTAAATGAATAAAAACACAATTTTGTTGCATTTGCTATTGGAGGAAGTGCTTAGAATGGATTTAAAGAACTTCTCTGGGAAAAGTGGCTGCTTTTTGACAAGGAGAAAGGGAAGCAAACCAAAGACAAGGAGACAGAAGGACAAGACTCATAGAGCATTGTCCTTCTTGAAGACAACCTGACTTTTTCTACAGATCACTGAAGGGCATTCAATGCCGCAAGGGGCTGGCGAATGCCATTTTCCTTTCCTTTGAAGGGTGTCGGTCTCTCTAAGTTAGGAAAGAGAGAGAGGCAAAGGGGTGAAGAAGAATCTTGTTTGAAGAAATACTGGATAGGAATAAAATATAAAAACCAATACTGGAAAAAGCATTCTTTTTATCAGTCCCAAGTTCACTTGATATCACTGTGGAATTAACCTCTGGATGGGTGAACTTTGCTCATTGACAAGTGTGTTTCCCTGTTTGCTTGTTTCTTGACTTCTGCTAAAGAGGATGGAATTTATTCAATTGAGCAGTAGTCTGTAGGTTTCCCAGCATTAGCTTCTCTAGCTGGAATTATTACATTCCCTGGGTTTCTTTTCCAAAGAAACGCTACCTGCTCCATGCTATGCTGGATAATGTGTATTTATTTATTTATTTATTTATTTATTTATTTATTTATTTTTATCCTCACCCGAGGACATTTTTTTGTTTTTTGTTCAGATAGAGTGGGAGGGAGAGAGAGGAAGAGAGAGAGAGAAACATCAACGTGAAAGGGACACATCAAGTGGTTGTCACCCGCACAACCCAACCAGGGCTGGGGACAAACTGCAACCAAGGTATGTGACCCTAGTGGGAACCAAACCCAGCACTCTCTGGTCCACAGGCCGATGCTCCAACCGCTGAGCCAAACTGGCCAGGGATAGACAATGTGAATTTAGAAACTTGCCAAAATGTGCCCAAGCAGCACACGAAAGCACTGTGCATTCAGACAGGCTATGTAACGAGAAACATTCAATCCTCTTATTTTAATGGATGGGAATTATGCACAAAAAGGTGTTTGGTCTTCACCTTGACTTTGCGGTTTGAGCTATAGCCTTACTCACTGAAGAAATGTCTTGTGGTTGAAATACTTATGGCTAAATTATTTGATCTGAATGAAATAAAATCCTTCTGTTATCAGATTCTTTTTTAAAAGGGCAAATTAAGGAGAAATCACACAGTTTTCTTTTCAAAGGTATTAAAATGAGAACCACACATTTAGTCACAATATAACTTGGAAATTCTGGACACTTGGGACAATGATACTAATGTATTCTAGTCTCAGTCTCTCTCTCTCTCTCTCTCTCTCTCTCTCTCTCTCTCATTGAAATCCCTGATTCATTCAAAAGAACTTCTTCCTCCAGGAGAAGCACTCTGTGGTCCTCCTTGGAATACACATCTGTTTCTGAGCTGGCCAAACCTAAAAGTGGAATCCCAATTATAGTTTTCATGGGTTATGAAATTTCAACTGCATAACATTTTAACCACCTGAGTTGCCTCCACTTTGTTTTCTTCTCAAGGATAAAATAAGCTGATCAAGTGTCTGTTCAGCTATTAAATTTCATTTCCATCCTGTAACATTTTATTTCCTATTGACTTGATGTTTTATCTCCAGTCTTTTATAATGGCCACACAATATTCACTGTTAGGAGTTCTCTCAGTCATGGTGGGTATGATTTTAGCTTTATAAGATTTTATTTTACTTAAAACAACAAACAACAAAACAAAAATTCTTTAGCAGTTTGATTTAATAAAAATATTTTGGATGAAAATTGAGCAATATATTTGAATAAATTGAAGAAAATTTAATTTTTCTAAAAGAGTTTAATTGGAACCTAATACTGCGAAACAAAAAAAAAGAAACGACTTCTCTGGCAAACAAGTTGCAGTATGACTAACTTGATCTAAGACTGTAATGTATCATTCTCACCACCAGGGGACGCACACATTATTCCATGAAGATAAAGATTAAAAAAAAGATAACATACAAAACATTCGTCATTGGGTTAAAGTGGTAACCTTTCCAGTTGTGAACAACATCTGTTTACAAGAGGAGTGTTTTTGTTGTTGTTTTTTTATTATTATTGTAATTGATAACCAGATGCTTTGATTCTGGAACAAAGAGGACAGTCTGGGCATGTGATGAAAAATGTGTTTTCTAGGTTCATTTAAGTGGGAATTATCAAATGAGTTAGCTGAGAAGTCAAGAGCACCGCAAAAACAAATTTTTCTTCTAACTTTGCCTCCACTATATACATAGATCCAATTCTTTGAATACAGAACAAATAAATATGGGTTTTGAAAAGCAATGTAATTGAGCCCTGGCAGGTTTGACTCAGCGGTTAGAGCGTTGGCCTGCAGTCCAGAGAGACCCAGGTTCAGTTCCCGCTAAGAGCATGTACCTTGGTTGCAGTTTGTCCTGGGCCCTGGGCCTTCATTGGGTGGCAGCCACTCATATGTGTCCCATTTGAAGTAAAACCAACATGTTATTAGAAGCAGCAAACAGCAAGAAAAATAATGATTTCCTCACTTTTGTATTTATTTTAGAATAAAATCCAGAATGGTTGCTCACAGGTAGGGTAAAGAAATTTCTTCTTTAGTTAAAAAAAAGGGGGAGAATTTCTTACTCTATTTAACCTGGACTTTTACGTATATTAAACTCAGTTTACCAGCTGTGGAACACCCCCCTGTAGGAAGTAGTCTGGGAAGAGATGGGATATGTAGTACATAAAAACTGGCAGAGCCAGCTGGGTTCAAATATCAGTTTTAACACATAGCAACTGTGTCAGTTTGGGCAACTTTGTACCATTTAAAAAATTTTTTTTCCTTTATTTATTTTAGAGAGAGAGGAAGAGAGGGAGAGATAGAAAGATAGAAACATTAATGAGAGAGAACATCGATTGGCCACCTCCTGCATGCCTCCCACTGGGGATTTTGGCCCACACCTGAGCATGTGCCCTGACTGGGAATCAAACTGGCAACCTCTTGGTGCATGGGTCAATGCTCCACCAGTGATCCACACCAGCTGGGCACTTGGGAAACTTTAGACAAAATGTACCAGCCTCAGTTTCCTTATCTGTATAATGGGACTAATATCTCCTTCCCTGGGCAGTTGTGAGGTTTAAATTTGACGTGTAAAGAGTAGATTTGCTTTGGGTCCTGGTCAGGCATTATTAGTGTTGTTATTATTGTTGTTGTTTTCTTCTCTTTCTGCATTCCCCATCAACATTTTATGGTGAAATCAATCATGTCCCAGCCCTGCAGACCATATTTGCAGAGTCCATCAAGACTGCTAATGCTATGAAACTTTCAAAAGCATCAGAGGGAGATGCCACTGTCAACTACTTATAAAATCTGATGGCCTTGAGACATTCACCAAGACCTTAAGAGAACTTGATGATTTTAGGGCTAGACCTGTGAAGATTGGCTCAGTAGCCATCATTACTGCATTGAAGTCGATTTTGTGTGGCAGGTCCTAGAGCAGTGTTGTGTGATCAGGCTTCCTTTCAAGTAAACAGATCTGAAACAGGTGTATAGAGACCTTGTCCTACTCTGTTCACATAAAGGGGGCTAAGAAGCCAGTTGTGTCTGTTGCTAACCTTAGCATGCTGATTCTGGGCAGCCACATTGTGCTTTAGATTATGTCTTCCTGCTCTTTACTGAGTAAATTAATTTTGTTAAGGTAAAGGTACTTCATTTCTGACTCTACTCTATTTTTTTTTTCTTTATTGATTTTAGAGAAAGAGAGAGGAGGAGAAAGGAGAGAGAGATGGAAACATTGATGAGAGAGAACATCGATTGGCTGCCTCCTGCATGTCCCCCACTGAAGATTTGGCTTACAACCTGGGCATGTGCCCTAACCGGAATCAAACCAGTGACCTCTTGGTGCATAGGTCGACACAACCATCTGGGCTCTGACTCTAATCTTTTGGCTGGCTCTCAATGGGGAGTCAAAAAGATAGCACAAAAGACTTCAACTCAGTATCTTCAGGAAGAGTCTCACATTGAAGTCTTCTCCTTGGAAGACCCTAAAAGACTTTTAGAGCAGTTAGGAGAGGAAATTACATGTCCTCATCAAGTGCTAAATTCATACTTCAAAATGTAGGTGAGGCCCTGGCCTGTTTGGCTCAGCGGTTAGAGCGTTGGCCTGCGGTCTGGAGAGACTCGGGTTCGGTTCCCATTAAGGGCGCGTACCTCGGTTGCAGTTTGTCCCTGGCCCTGGTTGGGTTGTGCGGGTGGCAGCCACTCAATGTGTTCCTTTTACATCGATGTTTCTCTTTCTCTTCCTCTTCCTCTCTCTCTCTCCCACTCTATCTGAACAAAAAATGGAAAAATTTCCTCGGGTGAGGATAAAAAAAAAAATGATGTAGGTGAGATCTTCATATATTGCTGAAGTTTAATTAGAGGAAATCCACACATTCTCAAAGCCTTAAAAACACACTAAATTTGTGTGGCAAAATAATATTAAAAAGGTAGCTGTAGAATTTAGTATTTTACTAACATTTATGCACATTCTTCTAGATCTTATTTAACAATTCTTGTTTGCTCCAGAGCATGTCATGAGTTTATTCCAAATGTTTGTAGCCTTATCAATCAAGTGTGAAAGGTGCACATTAATTGAATATAGTAGTTGGGTTCTGACTCAAAATTATTTAGAGTTTATTCTCACAAACTGGATACTTTCAAAAGTAAATACAGTAAAAACGTTATTAAAAGACTGTCACTCATTGCAAAGTGTAAATGAATTTTTATAAACATATGTATTTTATTCCTCTTATTAATATGCATGAGTTTAAAAATTAAAAGAAAATGTGCTGGCTACAATGTGTTTTTAGTCCTCATTTAGACTTCAAAAATAGTCCAAGTTGCCTAACATATTAAAAACTGAGAGACATCTCTATCCTATGATATCATTTGAACCATGGGATACTGATTAATACTGCTCCCCAAATAGTGCTTTTTGAAAGAAGCTCCAGAGTGGCATGGCACTGGTAATTTTAATTTCTATTTTTGAGCACATTCTACAGTATATGGACAGACTAATTTCTTCCTGTACAAACTTCCAGGTTGCTATGCTTAGCACACTATCACTCTTTTTAAATTTGGATAACATGGTAGTCATGTCAAACAGTTGAGGCTTCATGACATTTACATTGAAGCGGAAGAGGCCTGAGAGAGGAAAAAAGTGCAGGGAAAGCAATATTTGGTTCCCTGTGGTCTTATGAAATGGATACTGTTAATAATGTGAAACGTTTGTATCTGAATCATGCTTGAAATCAATAAAAGATCTACAGTTCACTCAAGAATATAGCCAATGTTTTAATTTTAACTGTCATGATAACATAGCCTCAGATAATTATTCAGGTTGTATTAGGCTCAGCATCAGAATAAATTTTGGTTGCAAGAATTTCATCCCATTTAGCTAAGTGGAACAAATTAACATAGATAATTTTTTCTTGCAAGTTCCACTTTCAATTGTGGTGTTATCAACTGCTATAACAGTAGTAAGTATTGGTGCAATAAAATATTTCTTTTGAGAGTTTAACACATATGAAAATAATAAATGGTCTAGTTAACTTCCATCTGTTTTTATCAGTGTAGAGCCAATAAACCCAGGATTTCTTGGATAAAAATAAGATTCCCATATCTTCATACATGTAAAATATTATTGTTTCAAAATAAGTATTATGGCTTAAAAAAAGAAATATTAGGAGAAAAAGTTTTAATTTTGAAAGCCATTTTCTCCCCAGCTTTTTTGTTTTGTTTTGTTTTTAATATGGGACACTCTGATACGTGTGGAAAGGTGGAGTCCCTTATTTGTCCCAAGCTTTTCTAGAAGTGATGAAAAGGTACACATTGATAACAACTAAATTCGAAGCTATGGTTTATAAAGCCAGGGTGCGGAAGAACAGGCTGCACAAACAATAGGCTATCATCGTATGTTATTAAATTTACTGTTACAAAATGCATAGGTTTTCTTCACCCCTAATAATAAAGGCTAATATTTATTATGCTCTTACTAGATGTTGTGTGAATTTTAAAATACTTTGTGAATATTTTCTAATTCAATCCCCACAGGCCTCAGGGAAGGTACTATTTCTATCCTCACTGTCAGATGAAGCAATTAAGGAACAGAGAAGTAACACGATTTGCTTGAAGTTATCTAACTGATAATGGCAGGCCTAGAACACTTTTGCCTCAGAGTCTGTGCTTCATCTCTGAAAAACCATGAGATTCTGATAACCCCTTAGTAATTTAATCCTCTCTTCTCCCTACCCCCAAGTGGAGAGTCTTTGCCCTTCATGTTTTACCTATTTCTGATGTGTACATGATGCTACATTTAAGAGAGTTCTTACATTTGAGTTGGCTCCAAGGCAATGCAGAATTATAATTTAAACATGTCAGTTGCAACATTACCATAGATGTATCAGCTAGCTATTGCTGTGTAACAAACCATTCTAAAATGTAGTGGCTTAACTCAACAACAATTTATTATTTCTCATGAATATGTGGATTGGCTGGGTGGTTCCTTAGCTAGTTTTCCCTGGGCTAACTTGTGTAGCTTCATTCACCTGAAGGTTGGCCAGGCTGGAAAGTCCAAGGTGGCAGTTGGTGTTGACTGGAATTCTTCAGGTCTGCTCTACATGGCCTCTTCTCATCCAGTAAGCTAGAGCAACTTCCTTGCATAGCAGTCCTAGGGTAGCAGTCCAAGAGGGTAAAAATGGAATCTGTAAGTTCTCTTCAAGTCTAGCCATGAAAGTTGGATAATATCACTTCCATAGCCTTCTATTGGTCAAAGCAATTCAAAAGGCCAACCTAGATTCTACAGATGATAAAATTGTTTCTACCCCTTTATGGAAGAATTGCAAAGGGACATGCAGAATTTATGGTTGTTTTGCAATCTACCATAGTAGACACAATTAAAGTGATATATAATAGCTATTAAAATGATCACCAATTTCTAAATATCATAACAAAATATAATTTTACAATATTATATTCACACTGTTATCTTTAATGACTTGGAAGTCACTTCAGCATCTTATTTAAGGTTCTCATTAAGACACTGACAATCATTATGTTAAACAATCATTCGCTATCAAATTGTAAGACACTTCTGGATTGTTATCAAATTAGATATGAGTAAAAAGAATGAATAAATGAATTTTTCCAGTTGTCTGCATCCTGGAAGAAACATGGGAAGTATGAAATAGTATACATGTTTGATGTTTTATTTTGATATTTATATATAGACAGTAAATTAAAAAACTGAGGAAGATTATATATATAATCTCCTAATTTTGGCTTCAATCATGTAGACAGTTAAATTCTTGCTTTCATATTTTGCCCTGAGTCTGAAGTAGCTGTGGAAGCAGATAAGTAACATGCGCTGCTGTGAGCAGGTTATTTTAGTTTTATTTCTTGTAGGATCAAATTATAAAAGCCCATAATTGCCAGCTTTTAAGGTTTATTTAAATACCTGAAATGCTGGGAGCCTATATGGAACCTGACCTCTTGTATTTTGAGATTCAGTTGCTGAATCCTTAATGTTCTATGCAAATGTTTATTTTTTTTTTTATTTTTTGAGGTTTGGTATTTAGCTAAGAACTGGGAAAATAACCTGATGTTTATAAAGAGGAGGGAGGAAAATCCTTGTTTTTAGCTGGAAACAGAGCAGCTTTACCTTCCTCAGCCATAAAACGTGGGCATGCAAATTCAGATCTATTCAGCAGCTCCCAGTGTTTTATAAGCACAAGGCCCATTTCAAGGGCCTTTGAAGATCAAGGAGAAAGAGCACAAACTTTTTTGGATGTCATAATGGTTGGCTTTCAGTTTCTTCCTTAAGAAAATAATATATATATATATATATATATATATATATATATATATATATATATATATATTTAACACTGACAGAACAAATAAGACCATAACAGACTTTCTCAATTTATAAAGACAATTTCATACTCTTTGAGGCAGTTCTAAATACCTTTTTTCTCTGGCAGATATTTATATAATGCTGGGGTGAGGAAGAACTTTTTATACGTGATATGAAAAACACAAATCACAAAAGAAAAGTCAGAGATCTGACTACATACAAATGAAAATGTCAGCTTATTTAAAAGTATTATAAATAGAATTAGAAGGCAAAAAATACAGTTGGGAAAATAACAATCAGTGGGGGAAAGATGATCACTGCATCAGAAAATGGGCAACTGAAGATAACAGGATTTATAGAACAAGCACAAAGGGTAAGAGTAAATGTGCAGTGAGCAAGTGAAACCAAACTGCACATTAGCAATTATCAAAGAAAGACAAAATAAAACCAGTTACCATTTTTTCTTGTTCACCAAATATACAAAGATTCTTTTAACATGTGGAAGGGCCTGGGGTAGGGGGCCTGGTAGTCTGCAGAGGAAGAAGAGATTTGTGCTACTGTTTCTGGTGTCTAGTCTAATGATGGCACTGGGTGGGGTCCTCAGGAAGCAGAATCAGATGGAGAGAAGTGTGAGCAGTGTCCATCAGGGAGCATTCGTGGTCTTGGCCCTGGAAGAGACGGAAGAAAGCAGGAGTGCCTAGGGGAGAGCTGGGTTAGGATGCATGGGTGAGAACTCTGACGACCGTGTGGTCCTCCAGGGCTGTCTCAACCTCCAGTGAGAGCGTCTGGAATGAGCATCCCTGACCTGAACCACGCTGGAAAAAGATGGCAGGTAGCTGAAGCTATGGTTCTGCTAAAGGCCACATGGACTTCGTGCTTGCAGCACTCCCATCAGCTCCTGGTGGGTACTATGTTCTAGCACATTTTACATTATCAGATGCAGAGAGCAGGGGAATCTAACCAAGAGAAGGACATTTTGGGGTAGATGGGACTCCCTGAGCTCCCAATTGGAGATTTCCCTATTGGATTTCTTACAACTTCACTGAGCTTACTCACCACTATGAATTTACAATAAGCTTACATTTTTATAAGAAAATTATTTACATTTGCAAAGCTAAGGTCTGAAAGTAGTTACATCAAAGTATTGAAAACAGGTCCAAAAGTGGTAGCCTAGAAGGGTTTTTTTTTTTTTTTTTTTTTAATCTTTGTTTATTTGTATTTTGAGCACTTTACAATAGAAACCATGCATATTTAATATAAAAATATACTTTTTATTTGTACTGAAAGTATAAAATGCCAAAATAGAATAAGTTAAGTATTAAATGTAAAAAATGTAGGACTATGACATTAGGAAGAAAGAAGATTTAGAATAAAAATAAATTAAAAACTCAAAACGTATAGTAGAAGAGAACAGTAAAAAAAGAAAGAAGGGAGGATATAAAAAATGAGATAAGGAAATGGAAAATACTTAGGAGGTATGGTGAGAAGAATGTAGAAAATAACTTTATTAATATATTTTTTCTGTGAAATAAGAAATTATCTTAGTAGGCTAAAATTCATTGAAAAACATTCAAAATGAGAAAAAGTCAGTCTGAAAATTTTATATATTAACCAGTACTGGAATTTTAAATTTAAAAGGGAATTATTGATTTTTAAGAGAAAAATATTTAAAATTTGTTAGAGCCCTGGCCTTTTTGGCTCAGCAGTTGGAGCATCGGCCTGCAGACTAGAGAGTCCTGGGTTTGGTTCCCACTAGGGGCAGGTACCAAAAATAAATAAATAAATAAATAAATAAATAAATATATAAATAAATAAAATTTTGTTAGAAAAATTGAGGCAAAATGTTCTAATCTTCCACTATTCAACATTTTTACCATCAGCAGGGACCTAGGACAATAGCACTTTATTAGTACAGGAGCAGACAAATAGAGGAATGGAAAATATAATTTAAACTAAAAGATACTGATACTGTAACACAGCCCCAAAATTTAGACCACTGGCAGAAATTTACTCTTCTAAAATAATTATTTTTGCCTTGTGTAGATCCAAGTTATGATGCTTACTCAATTAGAACTTGACTCAAGAATCTTCCAGTTGGTTCGCTCATTATTAGTAAATAAACCAGAAATTACTCAGTGCCCAATATGTACCAGGCACAGTGTAACAAGCTGCACAAATGGAAAGATAAATAAAGCATAATACTTGTCTTTGAGCAGCTCACCTTTACTTAAAATGTTGAAAATAAATGTTTTCCATTCTTTATAACATTAGTATTAAAAATAAAAAAATACTTAGGATTAAAATCTTGAGTACCGTGTTAGCTTTCTATGGCTGCTGTAACAAATTACTACAAACTGAGTGGCTTAAAACAACAGAAAATTATTCTCTCATAAATCTGGATTCTAGGAGCCAGCAGAAGCAGGTTTCCTCAAAAAGTCTGCAGAGAATCCATCCTTGCCTCTTCCTAGTTTCTGAGTGTGGTTGCAAACACTCTGGCTTATAGCTGCATCACTCCAGTTTCTGTCTCCATCATTACGTAGCATCTTGTGTGTTTTCAGAGATGCAGAAGGGAAAACTTTGTCACGGGAAGCTTATCTTTATATTATGACTTTAGTTTTATATAAGTTAAATCTGTGTGACACCAGGAACTTTTTAGTAAATGTTCAAGCTATATCAATTTTACTTGAAGTGAGAATTTGAGCCTGAACTATGGTAACAGTTGAGGAACCCAAGATGAAAGTCTCTGGGAAAATCATTGCCCCCCA